>NW_027223764.1:47463311-48063311 GCF_028538775.1 Myotis yumanensis | reverse complement strand
AACTCTCCTTGGCCCTTTCATGCACTTGACAACTTTGTGAGGCCCAGACCTGCAAGGTTTCAAAGGGCTGTACACTCCCCATCCACTGCCACAGCTCCTGCTGCGGCTTTGTCTCTGGGCTTGCACAAGCCAGAGCTGAGCATCTAGCGCTGGTTGAGGAACTGAATTTGGCAGGAGAGCTTTCTGTGCACTTGGGGGTTAATTTGCCAGCACCTTCCCCAGCACAAATGCTAAGGACAGCAGCCAAGTGTAGAGGGGTGTGGGCAGCCCAGCAATTGGGAGCCAACCCATCTCGTCTGTGGGCGGTTCCCTCTAGCCCCAAGAAGAAACACAACATTTCTCTGCTCTCACACTCCAGAAGGTGCTGTCTTCTCCTCCCCAGGTAGCACTGTCCCATCAGAGTCCAGCCCCAGAGGGAGGCTGGGGGTCAAGGAGGCGCTGGGATGGCCAGACAGAGAGGGAAAAGGATCTGGGGCCAGGTGTGTCCCCTAGAGTGAAACACATACTTGGTGCGGCTACCAGGGATAGAAAGCTCACAGGCCAGCAGGAGTGGCCATAAGTGAGGACAGCCAGCAATGAGCATCAGGTAGGGCCAGCTACAGGTAATGGGCAAGAGAGTTACCAGAAATTTCAGAAAGGGAAACAGGCAGAGATGTGGCATGTAGGTGGGCAGGCTTAATAGTCATTCTCTTACAAAGGGGTGCTGGAGATGGCTTACCCTGTTCTCAAAAGGCAATCATTAAATTTTCAGAAACTCTACAAGTAGTGAAACGTAGTCATTATTAAAAATTAAATTATATAAACTTACAATTTAAAAAGTATATAAAGAACAAAGGTTAAAAGTACCAAAAACGGATTTCCCAATTATCTTACTGCATCTTACTATTATCTGTACTGTTGAGTTTATTTACACCTATTGTGTCTGTTTGATGGAAATTCTTTATCATGGTGATTGCTGGGTCTTGAAATGACCCATGTTGGTAGTATTTATACCACGGAAATTGGCAAACACTAAAAACTTGGGCTTTTTTTTTTCTTTTTCCTGAGCCAGTGTTTACTAGCATTTACCAGCTCACTGCTGCTAATTGCTACCTTAAATCAGACACTTTCTCCCTGTCTGGCCCCACGTCTGTCCTCAGGAACCATCCTCACGTCTATTACATCACAACCTGAGCAGCACACACCTATATGGCAGGCCAGTTGTTAAAATATTGAATCTTTTAATTTTGGTTGGCAAATAGCTGCTGTCACAAGCCTCCTCTGCATCGCCTTTGTCTGGCTACCCAGCCTTCCCCCAGGGCCACTAAGACTTTGTACCCGGGCCTGTTCTAGTGCTGGCTGACGGCCAGTGTCCATGCGGTACAAGCTGTCAATCTTTTTACCATAACCTCTGTTTACAACTATCCTACGAGTTAGATATTATTATTATCCCCATTTTACAGATGAGGAAACTGAGGCTTTGAGGGAAAAACACTTGCCCAGCGTCACACAGCTGGCAAAAAGCAGAGCTGGGATGAAGCCTGCGTGCAGGCAGTGTTCCCAACCATGGGGCCACTCCATTTCTCATCAGCATGGAGGTCTGGAGGCTGGAGGGATGAATAGGGCAAAAGCCCTGGGGGTGAATAGGACAAAATGAGGTCTCTGCTCAGGTTAGCTGGGTAGCGCCCTGGGCTCAGGGGGACAAGAGAGGGCCCGTTAGTAAAATAGAGGGACTTGTCTCATGAACAAAGCAAGCACTTCAGAGAGGGCTGAGTGGCAAGGATGTCCCGAGGCAAGGGTGCTGAGATCTAGCCTAGAACTTCTGAGTCTTAAGGCAAGACTGGCCCATGAGGCCAGGTGATTCGAGGAGCCTCACAGCTGAGCCACTAGACACTGTGAGGGCTGGGGTGATGCTGGGAAGGACCAGGAGGCAGAGGTTTCTCCTCTCCTCTTTCCCTTCCCCCTCCCCCTTTCTCTCCTCCGCTGCCCTGCTATACTCAATCTGAGTCTTTTAACAATAAAATGTAAAACACCACATCTGGCCCTGGCTGGATTGGCTCAGTGGTTAGAGCATCAGCCTGTGGACAAGAAGTCTCAGGTTCGATTCCCAGTCAGGGGCGGGTACCTCAGTTGCAGGCTCAATTCCCAGCCCCAATCAGGGTGCGTTCAGAAAGCAACCAGTCGATGTGTCTCTCTCACATCAACTTCTCTCTCGCTCTCGCTCTCTCTCTATCTCGCTCTCTCTTTCTCTCTCTCTCTCCTCTCTCTAAAAAACAATGGAAAATATCCTCTGGTGAGAATTAAAAAAAAAAAAAACACCACATCTTCCCTCAGGAAGCTTACAATCTGAGCTAAGGCTGCATGTTCATATGAACAACATAAATACTAAGCATTTGATTAACACAACTCGAGCGGGATCACAAAGCAGGTGGCCATAGTTGAGAGGCAACAGGAAAGCTTCCAAAACCCAGAGCCATGCCCTCGTGGGTCAGACATGCCGTCTGTTGGACAACACGATGACTTTCCTGCTGCTGCGCTCCTCAGACGTAACGTGCACCATCACAAGGCTGGATCGCTGAGTTCGCAGCTTTCTGGAGGAAGAATACTGCCGCATAAAACATGCGACAATTATAAGAACCATCTTGGTTTCAGAAATGTGCATTATGAGACAGAAAAACGTATCTCATGTCCTAAGTCACTAGGACAAAGGATACAGCAAGGAGCCGGTTCCCCCAAAGCTCCTCTTGAGACTCACTCACTAAGTCATTCAACAACCACTGGTTGACAACCCAGTGCTGGGGACAGGACACGACACAGCGGTGAGTGCAGACTTGCTCCCTGCTCTCCCTGAGCTCTGGCCAGTGAAGGAGATAGTCACTATGTTAGTAAAACAAACAAATGCGCATGCACTTAGAAACAGGAACAGATGCTGAGAGAAGTTAAAGAGCAAGGACCCACTTGAAACAGGCGGTAGGGAAGTCCTCCCTGAAGAAGGTGGGCTAGGGAGGGGCTCCCAGGGAAGAAAGGCGTCTGGTGTGCACAGGGTCCTGGAGGAAGACCTGGCCAGGAGCACAGAGGGTGCAGAGGGAGCCTCACAGAGGTCAGAGGTCAGCAGAAGACAGATAAGGCTTCAGGGCATGGCAAGGGGTTTTGATTTTAATCTCAGTGCAACTGAGAGAATTTAGATTTTAAAAATTGAGGAAATGACTTGAGCTGATGTAGGTCTTAGAAGGACCCTCTGGGTGCTGGGTTGAGAACAGGCCGATTGTGGGAGGTGAAAAGAGTAGACGTAGGGAAACAGTGGCAAGGCCATTGCAGTGACCCAGGCAAGCAATGGTGGTGGCTGGGATTAGGGTCATGGCCCTCAAGGAGAGAGTACATTGGTTCAAGCTGTTGAGAGAGCCAGGAGTATGCTGCGACGGACTGAGTACAGGGGAGGGGGTGATTTCATGGGCATTGCACTTGGGCAGGTGGAGCTGCTGTTAGCAAAAGAGATACTAACTAGTATATGCGCACCTCCGTCTAATCAGAAAGGGGGTGGAAAACTCCAGGACAAGAGCAGACACTTATGGAAGCCTCGGAGGGCCTGAGAGAGCAAGTACGGATGCTGGACCGAGCCCTTCTTAACTGGTGTGTCCCCTAGTCAGCAGACACACAGCTGAGGATCTGAGCAGTAACATTCAAAGTAAGTGCTGCACAAGTATATAAGATGAAGAAAACACAAGTCGCTGTGGTCCTGGAAGGCTTCATGGAGGCGGCTGATCTCCCCTAGACCTAAAAGAACAGAGGAATCAAGGTAGGTGAGAAGGGTTAGGAAGGCATGCCCTGACCGAGGGGACAGGGCCGCAAAGGTGGGCAATACAAAACAGGAAGACATTGGCGTCAGCAGCCTATTCCATCTCTTCCCCTCCCCCTGGCTAGGACAGCCACTTTCTTGGGGTGGCCTATCTGATCCAGGGGTTGCTAGTAGAACTATATTCTCCCTTTCTTTTTAAACAGCATTAAGATATAATTGACATGAACTAAACTGTACATAATTAAAGTGCGCACTTCAATAAGTTTTTGACATACACAGACACTCGTGAAACCACCGCCCAGTGAGAATAATGAACATATCCATCACCTCCTGCCCCTCCCTGCAAGCCCCTGCTCTTCTCCCCCATCAACCGCTGCTCTGCTTTCTGTCACTATCGATTAGTTTGCATTTTCTAGAATTTTATATAAATGTAATCATAGTATTAACTCTCTTTTTTTCTGGCTTCTTTCACTCAGTATAACCATTTTTTTTTTATAATTTTTTAATTGATTTCAGAGTGGAAGGGAGAGGGAGAGAGAGATGAAAACATCAATGATGAGAGAGAATCATTGACCAGCTACCGCCTGCATGCTCCCTGCTTGGGATCAATCCTGCAACCTGGGCATGTGCCCTTGATCGCCCTTGATAGGAATTGAACCCGGGACCCTTCAGTTGGCAGACCAACACTCTATCCACTGAGCCAAACCAGCTAGGGCTCAGCATAACCATTTTGAGATTCATCCATGCTATAGCATGTATCCATGGTTCGTTTATTTTTATTGCTGATTAATATTCTATTGTATGGATATACTACAGTTTGTTTACTCTTTCACCTGCTGATAGACATTTTGGTTGTTTCCAGTTTGGGGCTAAATAAAGCTGCTATGGACACCTGTGTACAACCAGTCTTTATCCTATATAATAAAAGGCTAACATACAGATACACCAAATGGCAGAACAACCAAACAACCAAACAACCAGTCGCTATGACGTGTGCTGACCACCAGGGAGCGCGTGGGGAACATGGCAGGCATCGGCAACAGGCGGCAGAGCACAGAACGTGGCGGGCATTGGCCGTGGCGGGATGGTGGAACAGGTGAGTGGAGGCACCAGACCAAGGCAAGGCACCAGTCGCTGTCATCAGGGCAAGCCTCTGGTGGTTACTGAAAATTCTTTGCTCCCTCATGCCAGGGTCCCACCCGGCGCTTGCACCTGCTGCGGGCCCCTGCCCTGCTCTCATCTGCTGCTGCGCCCAACGCCAACCCCAATCGCTCGGCTCCATCAGAGGGTGCAAGCGGCAGCTGCCAGCCCCAATCGCCCCTGAGGGCTTCTCCACTTCCCCCTGCTCCTGAGGGGCAATGGGGTCAGCGGCCCCACTCCCACCCTTTCCACCTGGCCCCAATCACTCTGCGCTGTCAGCAGGTGCAAGCAAGGCCGGCTCCATCAGCATGTGGGAGCAGCGGCAGCAGGAGAGTGGGGAGACTGTGGCAGGAGGGACCAGACCGGGGCGGAGGATGGGCCGAGACCTGCCCCTGTGCCCACCACAGCCTCGCGGCCCACAGGTCCTTTCAAGGTGCACGAATTTGTGCACTGGGCCCCTAGTGTGGATATATATGTTCTTTTTACTTAGGTAAACAGCTTGCTTGGATCATATGGCAAGTGTGTGACTAACTTTTAAGGAACTGTTAAACCGTTTTCCAAAATGTTGCACCATTTTACTTCCCACGAGCAGTGCGTGAGCATTCCAGGCCCTCCACATCCTCACCAACACTTGGCATGGTCAGTCATTTTCCACTGTAGCCACTCAAAGAGGATGTGCAATAGGATCTCATTGTGGCTTTAATTTGCATTTCCCTAAAGACTAATAACGTTGAACATCTTTTCATGTGCTTATTATCTTTGCATGCCTTCTTTAGTGAAATGTCTATTTAACTCTTCTGACTATTTTTAATTTCTCTTATTACTATTGAAAGCTCTTTATATATTACTAGAGGCCCGGTGCACAAAAATTTGTGCACTGGGGGGGGGGGGGTCCCTCAGCCCAGCCTGTGCCCTCTCGCAGTCTGGGACCCCTCGGGAGATAATGACCTGCTGGCTTAGGCCTGCTCCTGGGTGGCAGAGGGCAGGCCCAATCCCTAGGTGCAGCCCCTGGTCGGGCTCAGAGCAGGGCTGATTGGGGAGTTGGGGCGCCGCCCCCTGTCATGCACAGAGCAGGGCGGATTGGGAGGTTGTGATGCCACCCTCAGTCATGCTCAGGGTAGGGCTGATTGGGGGGTTGGGGCACCGCCCCCTGTCACACTCAAGGCAGGGTCAATGGGGAGGTTGCGGCACCACCCCCTGTGATGCACAGAGCAGGGCCAATCAGGGGGTTGGGGCGCTGCCCCCTGTCACTCACAGAGCAGGGCCAATCAGGGGGTTGGGGCACTGCCCCCCCCCCACCCCCCGTCATGCACAGAGCAGGGCCCATCAGAGGGTTGCGGAGCTCCCCCCTCTCACGCACAGAGCAGGGCCCATCAGGGGGTTGGGGAGCTCCCCCGTCACGCACAGAGTAGGGCCGATAGGGGAGTTAGGGCACCGCCCCCTGTCACACACAGAGCAGGGTGGATCAGGGGGTTGGGGCGCCACCACTGTCACACTCAGGGAAGGGCCGATGGGGAGGTTATGGCTCTACCCCGTCACAGACAGAGCAGGGCCCGTGGGGGGGGGGGGGGGGGTTGGGGCGCCACCCCCTGTCACACACAGAGCTGCAGGGCGATCAGGGGGTTTGGGCGCTGCACCCTGTCACGCTGATCCGGTGCCAGGAGGCCTCGCTGCTCCGCTGATCCCGGTGCTGGGAGGCATATTACCCTTTTACTATATAGGATAGAGGCCTGGGGGCTGGCTGGTTTGCCCTGAAGGGTGTCCTGGATCAGGGTGGGGGTCCCCACTGGGGTGCCTGGCCAGCCTGGATGAGGGGATGATGGCTGTTTGCAGCTGGTCACACACCCTTCAGGGTGGGGGTCCCCACTGGGGTGCCTGGCCAGTCTGGGTGAGGGGCTGAGGGCTGCTTTCAGGCTGACTGAAGCTCCAACCGCTCCTTTTTTTCTTTTTTTTTTTCTTCTGGGCCAGCTTTAGCTCTGGCTCTAGCTCTGAGGCTTCCGCTGCTGGTTTGTTTCGGTTCTATAATCGAAACAATGTATAACTTCAGCTCTGAGATCCCAGCCGGCTATATTTGTTAGAATGTTTCAAACTGCCAGCTCAGAGGCCTGCAAGGCAGGCGGGGAACGTTGGAATCTGCAGTCCCTGGAGCAAGCAAGCCTCATGTTCGCTTCCAGCTGCCTGGCTGCCGGCCGCCATCTTGGCTGACAGTTAATTTGCATAAGGATACGCTGATTAGCCAATGGGAAGGGTAGCGGTCGTACGCCAATTACCATGTTTCTCTTTTATTAGTGTAGAGATGGACACAAGCCCTTTGTCCAATATATGATGTGTACTTGTTTCTCTGTCTGTGGCTTGCCTTTTTCAATTCTCTTGATAGTATCATTCAGAGATACAGTGGACAAACTGAGAGGAGAAGGGGGTCAAGTGAAAAGGTGAAGGGAGTAAGAAGTTACAAAATACAGGATAGGGAACGTATTAAAGCAGAAGTTTTCATTTTTATAAAGTCCAATGTTTTTTTATGGGTTGTGCTTTTCATGTCATATTTAAGAACTCTGCCTAAACAAAGGTCACTAATATTTTCTTCTGTTTCCTTCTAGAAGTTTTATAGTTTTAGGTGTTACATTTAGACGTATCACCCACTTTGAGCTAATGTTTGTGTAGTGCAAGTTATGAATCAGAGTTCATTTTTCCACGGCCTTTGATAAAAAGACACTATCCTTTCTCCCCTGAATTGTCTTTGCATCTTTGTCAAAAATCAATTGTCCATCTATGTGTGGGTCCATTTCTGTGCTCCCAAGTTCAGCCCACTGATCACTGTGTCTGTGTGGATGCTCGCACCACGCAGTCTTGATCCCTGTGGCTTAATAATAAGCCTGAACATCAGGCAGTGTCCGTCCTCCAACTCTGTTCATTTTCAAAATTGTTTTGGTTATTCTAGGTCCTTTTCATTTCCGCATGAATCGTAGAATCAGCTTGCCGGTTTCTACAATCCCCATGCTGCTGCACACCCTTCTTTCTATTTGGAGCGTTTGACAAGGAAACAGATCAGGAAAATGTGAGCTGGGGTTGGTGCCGCAGCTCCCCAAGCACAAGAAGACGGGATAGAATGGAAAGTGCTCTCTCCATCTGCAAAACGGAACAAGGGTGGTTTCAAACAAAGCATTGCAGGGTCAAAGGCGACAGACACGAGCTCTCGGGGAGCCTGTCCCTTGCTCTGAGCACAGAGCACTGCCTCTGGTTCCTCCATTAGAACACTCTCCTCTTCTCTGGTTTTCCCAGGCCACAGGGTGTGGTTTCTGCGCCTGAGGAGCTTCCAGGCTCTATCTGTGTCTTCCACCTTTGGGCGCTGGGAGGTAGGAGGAAAGGACATGGGCGTGCACACTGGGAAACCCAATGAGTAACAATTGCTGGGCATCGCTTTAGTAGCTTTAAAGGGTTTGGGGGAGAGGGGCAGGGGTGGTTCTAGAAATAATAATAGCTCCCACATAGAACATGCTAAGGCTCTGTGCTAAGCTTTGTGCTGCATTAATTTTTTCAATCAGTCTTCAAAAGCATCCAATGAAGGAGGAGCATAAAGTTTTAGGTGAATCAAGACCTATAGAGGTTGAATAACTTGCCCAAGTCATTGCTAACATGTGGCAGAGCCGGAGCCAGAATCCAGGTCTGTCTGGTTCCAAAGCCCACACTATTGTACCAGGACCATCTGATGCAGCCGTGCCTGACACACGTGCAGGGGAGACGCCTGGCTCTCCTCTCGCCAGCCTGGGAGTCACGCCTGGCGGAGAAGGGAGGCCTTCGGGGGTGGATGTAGAAACAGAAAGGGGAAACCTGGGGTGCCAATTTCCTTTTGAAGAGGATCATCTGCAGAATCATAAACCCTAGAGCTTCTAAAACTGGCTTTAGCACAGAGAGGATTTATGGACTTGGTACCAGGCAGCCAGAGATGGGGTAGCTTTGGGCACAGCGGGGGCTGTTCTCATCAGGTTCTTTCCAGGGGGCAGCTCTGTGACCACCCGCACCTCCAGGGTTACACTCACCCTGCTTACAGGCCTCTCTAAAGAGAGTTCCAACAAAACCCCAGTCAGACTCACTGTCTCAATTAGGTCCATTCCAGAACCCAACCATGACATTCCATTGGGCCAGGCCTGAGTTTCACATCGTTCCTGGAGAAAGGGTGGAAGCAGGAAAGCGGCAGATCCCCGAGGGAAATGAGATACCATTCCCAGAAGATGGGCAGCTCAGCAGGGGAAAGACGGCAGTCCACTCTGACTTCCTCTGGTGGGGACATCCAGGCAGGCCGCCCAGCACCAGGCATGCACTGGTACCATCGGCTCGCTTTGTGGGGTTCTCCTTCCGGCACTGACCTTCACAACCTCAGACATATGCCTGCTTCCGACTGTGGTGGATCCTCCTCTCAGTCCTCTTCCAGCCAACGGAGCTCAAGGTCTGGCACCTATACCCTGTATGCAGCCTGGGCTTTTCTGCTTCAACTGTGGCCTTATTTCAGATGTATACATGCCTGCCCTTCGTCATAGAAGCTGTATGGTCTGTGCTGGAATCTGGGCTTGTAATGTGATGTGTACCACTGGGGCCAATGCGAGGGGCAACTGGGATTTTAAATGCCTCCAAGCACCGAGGCGTCACGCTCCCTGTGTGGCTGTCCTCTGTCCAGCAGCATGGGGCCAAGGTCAAGACAAAGCAGCTGCCCTCATGCCTGAGCTCTCGCCAGGTGCCCTTGTCCCAGGTCCCAACAAGCCTGAGAGGCTTCTCCAAAAGCTCCTGTTGGCGCCAATTAGCTGGACAGTTTGACACAGGACAGCTGAGACCAGTTGACCACCAAGGCATCCAAGGTAAGTGACCAGGCCCCAGACTCCTGGGTTTTCTCTGGCCCAACACTGCCCAGCCTCCGGAGCAAAGGAACCGCAAACAGTATAGGGCGGAGCCTCCATCCCGGGGAGAGACGCGTGTGTGAGATGTTTCACATGCAGCCGCAGCAGCCACTGCAGCAAGAAAGGCAAGTTCAAAGGTAATTGGACGAGGAGTTTTAAGCACGGCTGTTCCCGTAGCAAACTGTTTCATGAATCCCCAAAGGGATGTGTCCATATGGACAGCAGAAGGGCTCCTGCTGTTCTTTTGCTAATAAAAACTGTTGTGATTACATTTCCAATCCTCTCGGATCGGGGCCGCGGTGGGGCGCAGCAGGGCGTGCGGAGAGGCGTCTGCCAGGCTGATGGGCAGCAGCCCGCCTGCCACGGAGGGTGTGGGACCCGCAGGCACTGGATGCGGAAGGAGGGTCCCCAGGGGAGTTCGGGGCCGCACAGGTGTGTGGGTGTCTCTGTGACTAGGTAGTCCACACGCACACACACAGGAAAATCTTAATTAATGAACAACCTTCCATAAGTGGTTCCAGTAACTGGCACTTTCCAGTTAATTAGAGGTTAACTTGCAATCGCTTTTTTATTTCAGCCTCCTTGTTGGAGCACATTAATCTAATTTCACCCCTACCCTCATGCCTGAGCTCCAGCCATTGCCTTGTTAGAACTGGCCTCCCCTTCTCTATCAAAGTCCCACCTGTCCTTCCCGCCCTGCGTCAGCTCGGACGCTGCCTCCTCCATGGTGCATTCTCTGAGTCCTAGCTTTAAGTGGGGACATTTTCCCTCCTGGATTTCCCCAACCCTCCGGGTCTCCTCTCTTAGAGCACTTACCACTCCTTCTAGTGCCTTCTCTCCCCTGGGAAGCCGCCAGGGCCTTGCCTCCGGAGCCCCCTCCAGCGGCAGAGGGTCTGGGATACAGTAGGTGCACAATAACAGTTCAGTAAACCAAGGGATTAATGCAGCCTAAGGGTTTCAGAGCCTGGGGTCAATCAAAAGACCTCCAGAAAACTGAAAATTTTATAGTTTTAAAAATGAATTCCTGCTTTTCCTTATTTTTGTTATTCTCATAAAAGAATTAAACATTACAAAGCTCAATTAATTGGGTACATATTTATCTAAAATGTATCCTTTGGAAATTCAGTCTCTTGCCTTGGAGTGGCGCACACAGGCACACAGGCACACACACACACACACTCACATACACACCCTCAGCACACCGTAACATACACGAGCACAGACAAATATACATGGCAGTGCAATTTTTTAAAAATCTCCAACATACAAAAATTCTAGTTTACAAAATATGTTAAAGAGAAAGCCATTATTCACCTTCTTAAAGAGTTCTTGTTTTACTTAAGAAGTCATCCCAGGGTCACTTTCATTCGAGTGTTTGTTTATTGACATTAATTGCTTGACTCCAAGTGTCCAGAAGCTTCCACTGGCTGTGGCTCTTTGAGCTTCACTTCCGGGTAATCAAAATGATGCTGAAACACCTCCGGAGGACCGAGTAAAGCCAACAGGCAGATGGAATTCTGTTTGCCAAAAAACAACCATTTAATAGGGGCTGTTAAAGCAGAAGTTTTAATGTATGATTATGCCACCCAACCAGCGGCTTTAAGCTTGTTATTTAACCTCTCTTGCCCTCCATTTTCCCATCTGTTGAGTGGGTTCAAGAGGGTTGGTAAGGTAGCTGAGGAATTCATCCCTAGAACACAACGTAAATGGAACTTGAACAAAAATATTTGACTCAGTATCCTCTCACATCTTTGCCACCAACTTTTGATCACCCCAAATGTTCACTTTCTATGGAAACAATCCCCAAATCTCTGTGGCTCAACACAACAATGGCCCTGGGTTGGGGGACACTGATGTTAGAGCCAACTTGAGTCTGAACAGGACTCAGCTCCACATAGTCCCTCGGGGACCCTGGCTGACAGTCCCTCCATCTTAACACTGCACCACACAACACTCTTGGCCTCCTCACTTCCATGATGAAGCATAGAAGTGACCCCATATTTCTGTTCACAGCCCATTGGTGAGGGTAGTCCCATGGATCTGGGGGAGCAGATGGACCATCATTGATGTGATTGCCACTGTCTCTACCCTAAACTAGGACACTGTTCACTCCCACTACCCCACCTACCGGGTAAACTAAGTCACTCCCCCATCCACTTAGCATAAAACTGGCCTCCATAAAGAGACTAACAGGACATCAGTGTCCCCCAACCATGGGCCAGTGTTGTCAGACCTGCCATAAAACCAACGAACCCTCCACTATGGCAAAAACAGTCTGGTTGATGCCTCTTCAAAATTAAGTCCCCAGACTTCACAGTAACCACGACCCCCACTGCGGTGGGACTGACAGGGTTGGTCCCCAGCTGCACACCCACCACATCATCCTACTACAGAGGGCTGCCCCAGCGAGACGCCTGCCTCCAGCCCTGCTTGCCCTGCCAGCTGCTGGCCTCTGTCCACTGTGAGGCCTGGTGCCTCCCAGCACACACTGGCCATCTCCCTCCTCACCCACTGTGGGGCCTGGGGCCTCCCAGCACACACTGGCTATCCGCCTCCTCAGATGGCGGCCTCCCAGGGCAGACCCTCCTCACCCAGGCCCTCCCTCTTGTCTCAGCCCCAGTCCTCAGCCTGCACTCCATGTGGGGCAGGGAAGGCTGGAGAAGGGGGCATATTCAGAGCCAGTCGGACCTTTGGGGGAGTTTTTGAAATATAGTTTTATTCCTCCTACTTCCCTGGTCCATCCGGAGGCCACAGTCTTCAAGTTCACAATAAGGAGAGGCAGAAGGGAAGTGATGGACTCTCCACCAACAAAGCAGAGAAGTGCCCTCTTCTACAGCCAGAGGGCAGCTTTGACCATGAGACGGGGAAGATGTGGGGCGGCTCCCACCCTTTTCTGATGCCTCCAGGTGAGTCATGGCAACTCTGAATGGTAAGACAGCCAGTGAATGAAAGAATGTCACACAACAGGTGCTTAATGACTACCCGTTCGTGTATTCTTTGTGCTGTTAGCTGCTGCCACACGTCAGCCTATTCTTTGTCCTGCCAGGAGACTTGGGCAAGATTACTGAGTGAAGAACAGCATGTCCTCAGCCACTGTGCTCAGCCTCCTCGTGCACCAGGGTGTGTAATACACCTGGCCTTTATTTGCGTTCACCGCTTTGATCCTCTAACAACCTCATGAGATAGGCTAGTCCTACCTCATGGTGATTTCTATGACCATTATTCCTATGATAGTTATCCTATGATTATTCCTTCATCACAGACTGAGCAAACTGAGGCCTGGAGCCTTAGTCTTCAAGGCAGCAAACGGCAGAACCAGGGCAGGAGCTCAAGGATCTGTGGGATCCCAAACACTGCTCGGCCTCTGGGGGATGTCCAGTTACAGATTCTGGTTGGAATTCAATCCAGTCAGACCCTCTTGGGCACCTGCTCTGCGCCTGTGCAGTCTACACCAGGTGATGTGGAGAATATGGAAGTGACGAGTCATGATTCCTGCCCTAAAGGAACATGTGATGCAGCAGAAGGGCAAGACGGGCCATAAGAGCTGTGCTAACCCACGTCCCATCCCTTGGCATTCCGCACTGGGCTGGGAAACGCCCATGAGTTCACATCCATCTGGAGGAATCAGGGAGGGCTTCCCAGAGAAGGTGGCACATGAGCAACTGCTGGGCCTCAAAAGAAAAGTAGAATTTGTACTAGCAGATAAGGGGTAGGATAGACCCGGGGCCACAAGACTGCAAAATTAGTATAACAATGACAATTTAACAGAAAAAAAAACAAAAAAAAAAAACCTGGGAATCCCATAGCCTGGGGTCACATATTAGCTCCATGGTGACTTTCAGGAAGTCCCTGTATTCCTGGAGTCTCAGTTTCCTTACCCAAAACATAAGGAGAGTGACAACAATGTCATTTCCCAGTCCCTTCTGGAGGATGCAATAGGTGACAGTTGAAAAAGCACTGGGTAAATGGGAAATGCTGAACAAAAGTGGAGCATCGTGGTTGCTATGACTACACACAGGGCACCGAGCGGAGCCACAGTCCCAGCTGCGCGCTTCATGATGAGGCAGAAACCACTGCTGCTCTGAGCGAGGCAGATTGTCCCCCTCCTGCTGCCCTCATCTCAGGGAGCTTGAGACAGAGGTGAGTCAGGGTGCCTGCAGCTCCTGGGGACCCGCAGGTAGCAAACACCGCTTAGGCAGAAATGACACGTGCCCTGCCAACACCACCATGACTAAGACCCAGTGATGCAGGAAGGATCATGGGTGCAGCTGTGCCTCGTAAACACAGCCTGACTCCAGCTCCCCCGGGGCAGGGTGCCTGAGCCTTCTCCCAGGGCAGCTGTAAAAATAAAGCTACAAACACGCCTGCCACACCCCTAGGCTGCTTGGGGCCCACAGGCGCGGTGTCTGCACCCCAGGGCTTGGCAGGACAAGGTAGAAATGAGGCAGTGAGCCATGGGCTGACTTCACAGTCCCTGGGACCCTTCTGAGGACACTTGGGATTCAGCAATCCTCTCTAAAGAGTACAGTTGAATGAACCAATGTCACTGACCAGTACGTTTACTAAGCATCTGGATTTGCCTAAGTCCAGTAAGACATTCATTATTCCCACTTTGCAGATGAAGAAAACTGAGGCACTGAGACAGAAAAGGGACATGACGTGGACAAGGTCACAATAATGGTAAATAGCAGAATCGGGATGTCATTGCATCTTTCTAAACCAGATGCACTAATTTTACACTGCACGGCCTGTCTTCACCCCCTGTTCCCTCTCTTCACTGCCTCTATTAACTGAAAGTGCCCCCACCTTCACCACCTCCTCCCACCCCTATTATAGACCCATACCACCCCATCTTCCCCAAACAGGCATAGGAGAGACCTGGACGGTTAACTCCACAAGGGAAGGGGTCATATCTAGACTATGCTTTACTATCCCCTCAGCCTCTTGAACATGCCAAGATGGAGACTACACACAATATCTGTTGAATAAAAAACTCCTTTCACCCAGCTGGCGTGGCTCAGTGGTTGAGCATCGACCTATGTATGAACCAGGAGGTCACCGTTCAATTCCCAGTCGGGGTACATGCCTGAGTTTCAGGCTTGATCCCCAGTGTGGGGCATGCAGGAAGCAGCCAATCAATGATTCTCTCTCATCATTGATGCTTCTATCTCTCTCTCCCTCTCTCTTCCTCTCTGAAATTAATAAAAATATATTTTTTATAAAACTTCTTTCCTTTCTCCTATCTAATTCATTGAAATTTCCATGGACTCTACCTTTAAAATATATCCAGAACATTTATTAGAACAGGGAATAATGAATGTCTTACTGGCACTTAGGCAAATCCAGATACATTAGAAGGACTGACCATACCACGTGAGGATGTGGGAACTGAAACTCTCACTCACTGCTAGTGGGAAGGCAAGATGGCACAGTCACTGTGGAGACAGTTGAGCAGTTGCTTACAAAGTTAAATATGCACCTAACATGTGACCCAGCCAATCCACAGCCAGCTCTTTCCCCAAGACAAGAGAAAGCACCTGTCCATGTGAAGACTTGTACACGAATGTTCACAGCAGCTTTACTTGTAAGAGCCCCAAACTAGAAACAGCCCAAATGTCCATCACAGGTGAGTGGATATACAGACTGTGGTGTAGCCATGCAATGGAATGTTGCTCAGCAATAAAAAAAAAAGGAATGAACGTGCAACAACATGAATAAATCTCAAAATAATTATGCTGAGTGAGAGAAGTAACATAAGAGGAAAAGAGTACACATTTTTGTACGATTTCACCTACACAAACTTCTATAAAATGCAAACTAACCTAGAGTGACAGGAGGTCAGAAATCCTCTGGGACTTGAGGGGTGAGGAGCCAGATGAGAACAAGCAAGAATGAGAGTTACAGTGGGACACAAGGAATCTTCTGGGAATTATGAGTATGCTCCGTATCTTGATTATTGCAATGATTGCATAGATGCATACATATGCTAAGACATATCAAAGTGTGCACTATATGTGTAGTTTATGATGTTAATTACATCTCAATAAAGCTGGGGTGTTTTTCTAAATATATAGACGATAACGAGTAGGATGCACGTGCCCAAGAGAATCAGAAGCCTGCCACAGTCATTGTTTCCAGAAGTTCCATGGCCTTAGGGATGCCGGGTTAGCCCTTCCAAAATAAAGAGCGAGTTCTTATGCCTTGTGCTTCTACCGCTCAGAAAGAAGCACATGCTTGGGAGGCAGGGAATAATGCTCTAAACCAGCGGTTCTCAACCTTCCTAATGCTGCGACCCTTTAATACAGTTCCTCATGTTGTGGTGACCCCCAATTTCATTGTTACAAATTGAACATAATTAAAGCATAGTGATTAATCACAAAAACAATATCTAATTGTATGTGTGTTTTCCGATGGTCTTAGGCGACCCCTGTGAAAGGGTCGTTCGACCCCCAAAGGGGTCGCGACCCAAAGGTTGAGAACCGCTGTTATAGATAGATTGTGTTACCATCCCCATTGTATAGATGTTTGCAGTGGTTCTCAACCTTGGCTGCACATTAGAATCACCTGGGAATCTTTTTCAAATCCTGATTTCTGGGCCTCATCCTCCGGAAATTCTGTTTCTTTATTATGGGGTGGGGCCACAACATTAGTAACAAAGAAACAGACTTTCCAGAGGATGCAGCCCAGAAATCAGGATTTTAAAAAGATTCCCAGGTGACTCTAATGTGCAGCCAAGGTTGAGAACCACTGGTTTAAGGGGTTGCCAGTAAAGCAGGGATCCCAAACTCAGATGCCTACAAGAACCAGGTAGGTATGAAATTAGCAAAAGGGCCCCAGTTACAGGCAGCTGAGAGTGGTGGGGCCTGTGACCAACTGGAGTGTGTGTCCCATCCAAATGAAGCATCTCTGCTCGGCTCCAGAGAGCTGATGTGCAAATTGCTCTTGCTGACTGTTCAAAAGGAGATGAAATCACAGCTGTTTCATGAGGTCTCCTAAATGGTAACTGCTAACAACTAATTCAACAAATTACAAAACCCTGTGAGGATCAAACAAAATATGTCCAGGCCATATCTTCCCCGGGTCATCAGCCTTCAACCTCGGCAGTCAAGGATCGAGCATCGGGAGGTAGTAGACTGAACGTCTGAAGGGCCCAATACCCCGCCATCCTGTGCCTGCCATCCTGTGCCTGCCATCCTGTGCCTGCCATCCCTTCATCGCTCTGATCACCAGGAGCCGGGAGGTTTTCTCCTCTCCTGCCCCAGGCAGGACCGTCCCATGTCCCATAAGCTTGTGTCCACAAGCCTGGAGACATCCTTGAGGCTTTGCTGGGAGTCGTGCTTCTCAGAGCTTCTAGAATCCAGTTTTGCTTTCTCCAAGGAAGGGGTGAGCAGAGCATTACAGGGCAAAGAAAGATTCTGAACCCCAGGCATTGTCATCACTCTGATGCCTCTCGAACTTCCACAGGCTCTGATCTCCTTTGTGCTCAGCTTGGCAAGGTGTCTGACTGGTGCAGAAGCCGAGGCTGGGGAAAGTCAGTGATTTGCCCAAGGTAGCACAACAGTGTTTTGGGGGCCAGGCTGGAGTTTTCCAAGATTTCATCTAGGGCTCTTTTCACAAAGCCACACCATCCAAGACAACAGCTGCTCCAGTACACCGCTGGAGAGCCACACACAGCCCTCCTGCCCAAGGGTGTCCAGCCAGCATCATGCCATGTGTGCCTGGGAGCCAGGGAGGTCCTGTGGGCCCTGCTGCCCTCACCGTGGGTTCTCCGGGGAGCTCCCCGCCAAATATAGCACTGGAGGTGTCGGCTTCCTCTGTGCCCTGTTTTCTGTTCTCAAGCCCCAGTCTGCACTGAGAGGCTCATTTGCCTACGGAAACCCTGGGCATTGAAATGGCCAAGGAGGATTTTGTAACCGCTGCCTGCTGCTGTTGCTAAGAAACAGGTCCTTTAAATTCAATTTACAAAAAAGATAGAACGAGCGAGCAAGTGAGCGAGAGCAGGAAAAGAGATGTTTGAACATCTGGTTATCTTCCCTGCCTGTCTCCGGTGACTATGAAAATGAGATAAGTACATTCCAAGACGGATGCTGGCCCTCTTCAAGCCATTTTCTAACTTTCCTCGGAGCTAATATTTCAGATCAGCAGCGGGTTTGATGGGCATGGGGAGCGGGAGTGCCCTTGCCAGAAACGTGATGGGTTTGAAAGAATACCAGTCACCCTTCCTCCTCCAGGAATGACTCAGACCCCCCCTAGACAGTGACCTCCCTGGTTCTTGAGTGAGGGGCCCCCTACCCCCACTTCCACTATCAGGATAAATATTCGGCATATCTGTGTAACCATCCCCAGCTTACTTGAGATTTTCACACGAGTTGCATTAGCTCTTATGCAGTCACTGTTATTTTCGGCATCTCACAGAGGAGGATGCAGGGTAGGATGTTTAGAAAATGCACCTGTGTCAGGGGTGCAGGAGGAGTGAGTCCTGACACAGCCCTGCCGACAACGGGCTCAGCCCTGTCTCCCCTCTTGGGGCCTCAGACAACTCAGCCATCAGCTGCAAGGCAGGGTTAGATCACGATTTCCCACAGCGTGTGCTGCAGATCGGCGTTCCATGGGAGGGTCCTACGCGCTTGGTGAAAGAGGATCCTCTGGTCAAACCAGCTTGCCATATACTTGGTTAAAGTTAAATAGGTCTCTTGGAATCCAGGGAACATGATTTCTCAGAGCCTTCAGTGCTTTCACGCGCTATAGGAGTCTCCTAGGGCAGCTATCTTGGCTTGGGTCCCACCGGAAGCAGGCTCTGATATAAGGATTTGAGCCCAAGAAGTTTATTTGGAAGGTCAACCCAGGAGGCCTGGTAGAAAAATAACAGAGAGAGACGGGGCAGGGCAGGCAGCCCAAAGGATGAGTTAGCAAGCAAGTGGCCTCAGTGGGCACAGGGTTTCATCTCAGTGGGGCTCTCTGAGCTGTGGCGTGGATCGTGCCTTGGAGTTATCCCTCCCACGAGCAGGGGAGCTGGGGTGGGGATACACCAACTTTGGCTGGTCATTGGCAGAGGGCTCCTCTTGCTGGGGTAGAGAGGGGTGTTGGTAACTGTCATTCACTGTCAGCACTTACTGGGTTTTCTAGGGACAAGCGAAAGACTTCAGACAGAGCAGCAGAGACCGCAGTTAGAAGTCCAGCCCAGGGCACTGGCCGCCAGGGCCTGGAGAGACAGCCAGGGTGCTAACAACGCCTGCTGCAGGGGATGGAGCTGCCGTTTCCAAGGCTTGTTCGATCACTAACTGGCTTCCATAGCTCATGTTCCATGGAAGAGTCTGTGGAAACCTCAGCCAGGGGCTCTCCCAAGGCTGGAGGGCTCGACAAGTCTCAGACAATAACCTCATAGTGGCAAAGACTCAAGTTTGCTCACCATCCCTCAAAAGCTGGGGGAGGAATCCTCACAGACATTGGGCAAGCGTGCCTCTGTCCTGCTCGCAGCTCATGTATCAGAACATCCACCCATTCCTGAGACCCCGGCCCCTGACCGGTTCTGGTCGGCATCGTCCCAGCCAGACCTCACACCTGTGCAGTGAATTCCAGCGAGGGCAGGGTTCTGTTCCCACCCCCGGGGTTTCTCGGAGGGCTAGTTGTTTGTGTTTTTGCACTATAAATCACTCCTTTTCACAACCCTTCAGTGAAGCCTTCTTCTACACACACAAATGCCTTCAAAGAATGGGGTGTGTTTGTCTCAGTCTGTCTGTCTGTATCTATTGTATGTGTCTCTCTGTGTGTCTATTTGTGTCTATGTATGTGCCTGTGTGTGCATGTGTGTCTGTGTGTCTGTCTACATATGTTTGTGTGTGTGCATGTGTGTCTGTATACATGTGTGTCTGTGTGCATGTGCATCTGTGTGGGCCTGTGTGTTGTATAGCGGGGGTAGAGCAGCAAAGAAAGGGCTGAACTCTCCATCTGCTCCCCATGTTTCTGGACAGGAACAGCACGCTCGGGGTCCCTAAGTCATCACTAGACTAAACTAATTCAGCAGAAGCTTATAGCCAGAGGTGACCATGAGCCAGCCAGGAATTTTTAGAACTCTTGGGTCACATTTGCTTTTAACACATTCATTCAAGATTCAAGGAGCCTGGGATCCCAGGAAATCTTATCCAGATCTTAACAGTCAGAGTAATTCAAGGTGACATCTGAGTTACATGTGCAATAGTGAAGTCACCCTCTCTACCCCAGCACCCACCCATGCCTCCATCATGTGACTGAAGGTCACCCCAGCCAGAAGGGCCGCAATCTGGAGTCAGCCTTGACCGCTGCTCTCACCGCTAGTGGTCAATATGGTGAGATGCTTTCTCAGTGTCCACTGCCCATTTCTTCCCGGCTGACTGCGCCCTCATTTGGTTTGGGGAGCCCAGAGGAGGAAAGAAGGAAGCGGCATTTTAGCGGAGCCTGGAAGGAGCGATGGGATTTGAGCAGAAAGAGGAGCGAAAGGGCTCCCTTGGCAGAGCACTGGCAGGAGAGGTGGCCCATCCCACCTTCCATCTTATGCGGCACTGCTTTTATAGCTTGTTAATAAATACTTTTCTGCTTTAAAAAGAGTGAATAGCATTTAGAGGCTGGAGCAAGTTACAAAAGCTGTAGTGACCGATGCACCCTAGAGAGGGTGCCCTGGGAAGGGCTGTGCCTGCGGTTTGCAATGCCTGGCAAGGAATTTGGACTTTCTTCAGCATGAAGCCATGGAGGGTTTCTGAGCCTGCTGACAGGGAAACGGAGGCTGGAGGCCAGAGGCTGTGGAGACAGCCACCTGTTTCCAAGGCAGCTCTGGGCCACAATTGTTTCCAGGACACCCGAGCACCGCCCGCTGTGAGAATGGTGCTGCTTAGGCGTCCCTGTCCTCCACTGCGCACACAGGTCCTCCCTGGTGAGACCGAGGCGCATTGGCGTGGCCTCACAGGCGGAGGGGCAGAGCCATCTGAGCCCGCACCTGGGCCAGCTTCCTGTTTCCCAGCAGAACACGGCCCAGCTCGTCGCCTGGGGTAGATCCGCTCAGGACAACCTCCTGCACTGAAAACAGAATCAGAAAATCAACCCACAGCAAGTGAAACCCATTAGAGAGCCCAGCCGCCCGCCACACCCCTGTGGTTCACTCGCCAGCGAAACACCCAATCTAAACATCGCCCTGTTTGGTGCCTCTCCTATAGCTTGTCATATAACTTTTCTGTTTAAAAAAAATGTGGCTTCCTTAGGGGAGCTCTCCTGATATCAAGAAATTTAGAGCTTCGTGAGCAAATTGTTTAGCACACTGATAGAAATCCAAAGGGGAAATATATCCTGTAATACACAAAAACAAGTCTTCCCCTCTCCACACACACACACCCGGCACCCAGGCACTCCCAGCCCATTCTCCAGGCCCCAGAAACCTCCTTGCCCTTGGCAGCCAGGCCATGAAGAGCCTCTTCCCCAAATCCCCACCATCTGGCATTTTTGTCTGCAAAGCCCAGGCCCTTCTACCCGGGCTGCCTGCCCACCCCGCAGATGGAGGCCAGGCGGTGACGAGGGCTGCCTGAGGTTTGCCTCCCTGCCGTGGTAACCTCTCTCTCTCTCTCTCTCTCTCTCTCTCTCTCTCTCTCTCTCTCTCTCTTTCAGTCCTGCCTGCCTCCTGGCCCTGCCACAGTGGCTCAGGCCAAGCCTGCCTCATCTGCCAGATCTGTCCTTCCCCCACCAACCCCCTCCACCAGCCAAGGGGAGCAAATGTCAGAGGGAGCGAGGGAGGGCGGAAGCAGCCACAGGGGCAGCAGCAGGACTGGGAAAAGGAAACCAGGGGGTAGGCACAAGCAGGCAGGTGGCAGAGAGGGCTTCATTTGCTGGGCCATCTGTCAGGAGCAAAGGAGAGGCACCCAGCTCCACAGCCCAGGACCCCACTGCACACACACACACACACACACACCCATGCACATAGCCACACACACAGACAGATGCACACACATACAGACAACCACACGTGCACCACATACCCACAGGATTCCACACACATATACACTCATACCCACACCCTCTCCCACATGTGCACACATAAATGTATGCAAATGGGCACGTGTATACATATACACAAACATGCATACCTACCTACATAAAGTCATAAACACACTCACACCCATGCATACACCCATGCACACAGATATACACAACAATATGGACTCGTGCTTAAGCTAACACCCATATGTAGTGAAACATATATGCACATATTAACACTCATAATCACATACTCCCACACGCGGACATTCTCTCTCACATGCACCCATACACACCCATGCAAATACAAAAGCAAGTGTGTACATACGCACCCTCGCAGATACACAGCACAAATGCACCAATGCATACGTGTCTATATACTCCTACCTACACTCACACATACAGACACAAATATATGTACTCTCTCACATGCACACCCCTGCACACATTTATACATGCGTACAAATGCTTGCCTACATGCATACATAAATACACAACTATGTTGTCGTAGCTCAGGCTGCTACTACAAATACCATCGACAGGCTGCTTGAACAAGCTATTGTTTCTCACAGTTCTGGAGGCGCCGGCAGATTCAGTGTCTGGTGAGGACTCTTCCTGGCTTGTAAACAGCCACCTTCTAGCTCCATCTGCACAGGGCAGAGAGACAGCTCTCCCGTCTCTTCCCTTTTTATAAGGGAACTAATTCCATCATGAGCACCCCACCCTCATGGCTTCTACCCTCCCAATTATATCACCTCTAATTACCATCACATTGGGGGGTTAGAGCTTCAATATATGAACGTGTGGGACACAAACATTCAACCCATAGCAAATGTGCACATACAGAAACATACATGCACACCTATATATAGTCATACACACTTGCACAGACCCACATACATGTACACAACCATGTACATACACATGTTTATACTAAAATAAACATTCATGTCCCGGCCAGTGTGGCCCAATTGGTTGCGCATCGTCCTGTGCAATGAAAGGTGTCTGGTTTGATTCCCAGTCAGGGCACATGCCCATGTTACAGGTTCAGTCTCCAGTCGAGGCACTTACAAGAGGCAACCAATGGATGTTTCTCTCTCCCTCTCCCTTTCTCTCTCTCTAAAATCAATAAAAACATATAAAAATAAGTAAAAATTTTAAAAACACTCATATATAGTCAAAACACATGCACATTACCTAACCCCATACCCCCATATCTACACTAACACTCATACATACCTGCACACAAATAAACACATAAATAAATGTGCACATACATTTGCATGTACACAAATACAGAGGCATATATACTCATCCAAACAGATTCATACAATCACACACACACAGAGATACACACATATACATACATACTGCCTCACATGCATATACATATCCATACACATATTCCCACAATTACATAAGTGCATACACATGATCATACAAATACTCAATCACATGCACACACAAATATATATATGTCCATTCTCTCTCCCCCGCTCTCTCGCAAACACACACACACACACACACACACACACAGGCTGCAAGTGTGTATGACTATATATAGGTGTGCATGTATGTTTCTGTATGTGCACATTTGCTATGGGTTGAATGTTTGTGTCCCTGCTGGCTATTTTTCTTCCCCTTAAAGAAAGATCATGCTGCTTCCGATGCCCAGAGGCCTCCAATGGGCCTCACCATTGCATCTGCCACCGTCTCCCCACCATCCCCACATGCCATCCTCCCCTGCCTCTACCACCTCGACATCATCTGCTGCCACCAGAGAGACACCTGGCCCAGCCTTTCGCAAGCCTGGCCACTCATCAGAATCCCTCAGCCACTGCCCACCTAATCTGACCCGGAACCCCGCCCCAGAGTTTCTGATTGCATTGATCTGATGTGGGACTTGGGTACTGTGTTGGGTTTTTAAGTTCTGCAGCTTCTCTGACATAAATTCCCGCTCCCAGCTCTATAACCTCAAGTCAATAACACAGAATATGTAGCCAATAACAGATGCTGGTACATGCAAGACCTTCATATCAAATCAAGGATGCTTCCCAAACCAGTGAAAACAGAATGGACGATTCAATAAGCAGAGTTGGAAAAATTGGATACCTGGGAAAAAATCCTGTTAGGGCCTTGCCTCACAGCATTACATCCAAAGGAAAAATAAAAACTACAAGAAAATGTAGCTGAATCTTTATCTGGCTTCTCTCTAAACACAAACATGGACATTGGAAGGAACCACAGTGGAAGAGATCAAGATGGAACTTTGTACACGTTTGAAAGTCAAAAATCAATATATCCCCATGGCTGAAGCTGGACGACAGGAACGGGGTGGGGGGTTCATTATGCTACTGCTCTGCTTTTGTGTATTTTTGAAAATGTCCATGGTTAAAAATAAAAGCTTTTCAAAGTTTTAAAAATGAACATAAATGTAAAAGGCAAGCGCCCGAAGGGAAATGCTCCTTTCCCACAATGTGGCATTTGAACCAGGCTGATCTTAAAGTGCAAGAGCGCCTTCAGGTGACTACCATTCCTTGGAGCACCAGGAGGTAGGAAGTGACATCTATGGGTCACTCTCTCAGCATCCAATCCCCCTTCCTTCTTCCTCAAGGCCCTTGCTTTCCATGGAAAGATCCACGTGGTTCTGACTCCATCTCCCACCCCAAGGAGATCATGTGACCTAGCTACCCCAATCAGTGCATTGAATTCCCAGCCATTGTGATTGGCTAGGAAGGGGCATGTGGCCAAGGCAGCCCCCACAGAATGAATCTCAGGCTTCTAGTGGGTCAGGGACAAAGAAGCTTTCGTTCCTGGTGGACTTTAATGGAGGCCCAGGAGCTCCTGGGAGAACCTGGAACCAGGAAACCTCCGCCCCACAGAATAAAGCCAACACCAGAAAGCAGAGCCAAGAAGTCAAGAGAGAAAGAGGGCTCTGTGAGTTTTTTTAAATCCTGGACCAGCCCGGCCACTGTGGCTCAGTGGTTGAGCATCAACCTATGAACCAGGAAGTCACAGTTAGATTCCCAGTCAGGGCACATGCCCAAGTTTCTGGCTCAATCCCCACTAGGGAGAGTATAGGAAGCAGCCCATCAATGATTCTCTCTCATCATTGATGTTTCCATCTCTCCTTCTCCCTTCCTCTCTGAAATCAATAAAAATATATTTAAAAAAAATAAAATAAAAATCCTGGACCAAGTTATACCCAAAGCTAAACCTGCTCCTGTTTAAATGCACTGGACACCATGGGCACAGACAGTAGTGGGGTGAAGGCCTGGGGAGGGAATGGGAGTGGGGGGGGGTGTCAATGAGGGGGAAAGAGGGACATCTGTAATATTTTCAACAATAAAGATAAATTTTTAAAAATAAAAATAATAAATGTGCTGGACAAAAATTCCATTTTTTCCCTAGGCTTCTGTTACTTGCAACCAAACTAAAATAAGCTAATTGTGCCTGAATGTGTAGTGATTTTCAAGCATGCCCCCCCCTCCACCCCCTCGCAGGGAGCAGAGGACACATTTTGCATGTGCCCCACAGGTGAGCAGGGAGGCTCAGGGAGTGCTGGCTCGGCAGGCCTCCCTCCCTCAGAGGTTGGGTGGGTCTCGCTGCTGGACTGCTTTCTGCTCTGACTCCTCTCCAGGCTCCTCCCAGTCCCCTTCTCTCTCCCTCCCTCTGAGAACATGGATTCGGACACCACTGGGGCCGCTGCCCACAACAAGGCCTCCCTCAGTGACATCACTGCTCTGCCCAGGAAGCTGGGGCAGATGCTCTCGTTATTTTGACAGAAACCGAGAAGCTTCCACCTGAAGCTTCACTCCCCTTCCCTGAGATGGGAAAGCAGGCCAGGGAACCTTCTAGCAGAAGGCAGCCTCACTGGGGGTGGTCAACAGAGGCCAACTTCACAGGCCATCTGGGTGTGGCCTCTACTGCTTGACGAGGCCAAAACAGTGCCTTCTTCATACAGTCAGAATGGACAGTGAAATGAGAACCCCTGTTGGACAAACCCAGCAGCCCCTGAGTCCAGCCGCTTTCTCTCTGTAGACCCGGAGCACTCATGTCCCCATGCAGGGTCCCTTCAGGCAGCTCAGCCCCTGGAGTGTCCTGATGAGCATGATGTTGGGGCCAATGAGGACGCATCCTCCTCAGGGTGAGGAGGCCTGATGACCTGAGCTGCCCCCTGCACGGGCCTGCCCTGAGGGGCCAGAACACTCAGCACCCCACCTGCTTGTCCAGGCCCCTGAACTCTGCTCCAAAATGTATTTTCCAAAGTTGCTCCTAGGAATCCCGGCTCTTCTAAGACAGCTCTTTTCCATAATCACTTTTGTCTGCTTTTAAGTTATTTCCTTTCCCAGTTGTTATCTTTGCATTCTTTCTAAATATATTTTGAATGTAATATCTGCTAGACAATATAAAGAATAAATGTAAAAAAAATTAAGTTAAAATGTGTAACATTAAAAGGATCCCCCTCACCTCTGCCCCCCCAACCTCAAAGCTAGAACATTAGCAGTAAATTCTCTCCACCTATCCCATCCCCATACTTTCCTTCCCCGCAAAGTGGCCACATCTTGAATTTGGGGTATATCATTCCTTTATGTTTACTGCAGTGTTTTCACATATGAATGAATTATAAAATGAATCACACTCTATGTAGTTCTGTAGACTTGCTTACTACACTTAATATTATGTTTCTAGGATACATCCATTTGTCCCAAATAGCTAAGGTTTGTTCATTTTAATTGCTGCATATTATTCCTTCGTGTAAACGTGTCCTAATTTACCTATCACCCACCTGTCCACAGACATTCAAGTTGTTTGCGTTGCTGGGGTTTTTGCTCTATCCGAAATATGCTGCTAGCAACATCTCTGCACACATTTGCACACATGTGGTGCCCACATGCAAGGGGCTCCCTGGGGCCCACTCCTAGGAGCGGCATTGCTGGGTCAGTGGATGCTCCCATGTTCACTTTCAGGAAACGTCTAATTGGGTACCCACATTCTCTAAGTATGTGGTTGCCTTGCTATTTGCTCCCCAATTTATAAGAGAATTGATTCTCAATGCCTACCCAGGCCTGTGGAGTGCAGTGTCTTGCTGTGGATGGCGCCACCACCCTGCCATGTGACTGGCATTGACCAAAGAAACAAGAAATGACAAGCGCCTTATATCTAAGCAGAGATGTTAAGAGCCATCACCAGGTTCCACCTGTGCTCTTTCTCCCTCTGCCAGGAGATTGTCATGTCCCAGGTGCGGGTTATTCCACCTACTTGGATCCTAGGATCACGGTGCATGGAGCAGAGCCACAGCAAACATAGGTGACAAAGGATCTGACTGGAAAATAAACCTTTGTTATTATAAGCCATCGCATTTGGGGGCTGTTTGTTGCTGCCTCCTAATACAGTAAAACTTGCCAGATACAAAATGTAGGACTAGTACAGTGATGGCGAACCTTTTGAGCTCGGCATGTCAGCATTTTGAAAAACCCTAACTTAACTCTGGTGCAGTGTCGCATATAGAAATTTTTTGATATTTGCAACCATAGTAAAACAAAGACTTATATTTTTTGATATTTATTTAACATATTTAAATGCCATTTAACAAAGAAAAATCAACCAAAAAATGAGTTCGTGTGTCACCTCTGACACGCATGTCATAGGTTCGCCATTACTGGACTAGTAGATTTGAGTATCTCCCACACACCAGGCACGGTGCAGGGTTCTATGAGAGCCATGATGGCCAGTATAAGTCCATTCACACTCGAGATAAGCAGCATGTCCCAAAGGCCCTAGAGATTTTCTGGTACATCTGCCAGGGACAAACTTGTCAGTTAGAATTCTTTCTGTCAGAAATGACATGCTTGATTTAAAAACATGGGAATTAAGCTTGAAGCAGGATAGACATGAGGGGACAACAGTATTTTCAGGGCCCATTCTCTCTCCCTTGGCTGAGTTTTCCTCTGTGTTTGACTCCACTCCCAGACAGTTCTCAGTTCTTCTCTAGGGTGGCCAATTGGCCACTAGCAGGTGCAGGCTGCTCCTTCACATCCCCAAGACCGCCAATTCAGACAAGCCATTGGCCCAACTCCCACAGCCAAATGGGATCCTAGCCCATCCCTGAACTAGTCAATGCCCAGGGGAGTGGGATACACTGATTGGACCAGGCCTGGGTCACATGACACCCTTGGAGCTGGTGAAGGGGTCACCCTTACCCAAACTATGTGGGCTGAAAAGAGGGTCAGGATAGATTACTCAGGAAAAATCAGGGTGCTCTTACCAGAAGGAGAAACAGATGTGGACAGGCAAACCATTGCCCTTCCCAATGGTGCCCTGAGCTGGTCCTTCAGGCTCTGAGAGACAGCTGTGCACGTCCTTCCACATGCCACCGTCTGCGACGTTACGGAGGGAGTGTTCACCCCATAGGACCAACAAGCACTACCCACCAGGCCTTGAATTTCCCCCAGAGAGCCCATTGTTACACAGTTACCCACACACCACTGCCCCTAAGCCTAGGTTTCCCATTGGTCACAGCTCTAGCTCTGCCCCAGGTCCCGGTGTCACTTGGACAAGTGCCTGGCCTCCCTGGGACTTGCTTCTTCAGCACTGTCAAGTTGGGCTGGCTCTTGTATCTCCGTCGTTTTTAAGGCATCTTGCATCTCTGACAGTTGCAAGGCTATGACACTCAGAAAGTGCGTGTGTGTGTGTGTGTACTCACCTGCACGTTTAAATTTGCTTTCTGTGCATCAGAAACCACCAGCACAGGCATTGGCTATAAACTCCCACCCAGGCTGGTGGCTGCACCTCTTCATTGGGGCTATGAAATCACTTTCCCTCCTAAGGTGCACATGCCGAGGCAGAAGGAGCAACACTGTTGACAGATGGTGGGGAAACGTCACAGGCCCATAATTGAGACTTATTTTCATACATTCGTGCCAGTTTGAAATCTAATTGCCAATAAAACAATACTGTGATACTGCCGCGTTGAATACCTCTGCCACTCTCCAAAGTTACACTTGAATCCACTAGTAAATTCTAATCTCCCAGAGAAAAATATTTCCCCTCTCGTCGGAAAAGCAGTGCCATAAATCCACGGGCAGTGGTTCCTTTTCAGATGTAAGCCTCCTTTCTCCGTCCCCAAAGAGCCCTCAGTGGCTGGCGTTGGTGCCTGCGGAGCAGTAGAGACTGTTTGTGTACTTGGCAGAAGCACAGATGTGCTTGGGGAGCCTGAGCTGGGGTCTTGGCAGAGGGACAACTTGCTGGGCCAGGTTACCCCAACTCCTTGTGGAGCGACCCAGCACCAGGCTTTGGAGAGGGTTGGGCCCCAACAGTGGGTTAAGCGGAGGAAACCGAGCAGCACCCCTGAGCGAGGGAAGGTGCCAGAGCACCGACCGCCCCTCCCTGCTTGTCTGTGTTCACTCCCCTGATGGAAAGGTTTGAGGAGAGATCGATCCAGATCAATTGAGGCTAAAAATAAAAAACGGGCTTTCTGAGGGATGAAGGAAACAGGCTGGGTTCGCTGTGTCTGCTGAAAAACGCAACCTGTCACCTCAAACCACAGGCCTGCTAATAGCCGCAGTAGCCATCCTTCACCGGGCAAAGCCCACTTTACAACAAAATCACTGCTGTGGCTAAATCTGCGCCAGGCCTGTGCCCAGCCCAGGAGCTATGAATACAGCAAATACAGGCTTTGCCCTGGGAGGGAGGTCAGTAGTTTTCCCATTTTACAGACAGGAAGGTGGGACTCAGATGGTAAACAACTTTCCCTTCAGGATGCGCCATGAGACTTGAACTCGGACTATGTGATTGAACCCACGTCCAGGTCTTTTGTATGGGGGCTAAGTGACATAGTTAACTATGGAAGCTTAATAAAGTTCCGTTCCCTCTCTCTCACCCCGGCCCTGCCTCGAGCTATGGTCCCTGCTCTTTCAGTTGGGATTCATCTCCCCACCTCCCACCGACAGGCCTCTCTTAATATTTGAAGATGGCTGTCACCACTTCCTGGAGGCTTCCCTCGGTTTCTACGACATCCCCCAATCACGGCCTGACATCTAGGCCACCATTTCTCAAACGGTAGTCAGCATAGAAATGAGAATTTGGCGAAATGCACATTTTGACCCAGGACGTCTGGGTGGGGCCTGAGAGTCTGTTTCTCTAACCAGCTGTGGGACGGGAGGTGCTGCTAGCCATGGGCCACACTGCATACTGAGCACTGGAAGTGTTGCTAGTGCAACCGATGGGTTAAATCTTTATTGCATTTAATTTTAATTATTTAACATTTAAGTTAAAAAAGTGAAAGCCGTATGAAATAGATTCCATTAAACACAACTTACTGTTTTAGTTGGACTATATTTCAACCATTGAAAATTTCGTGTCTGAATAGAAACATAACAAACACACGCTAGATTTCAAAGACTTAGTATTCAGGGAGAAAAACTAATGTACTATCTCAATAATTTGTTTATACTGATTACAAACTGAAATCATAAAGTTTTAGATATACTGGGTTACCTAAAAGATATTATTGGCTACTAGAAAATTTTTCATTTTAGCAGTCCATTGCCTTAACCACTTGGCCACGTCATCCCAAAATTGTTTAATTTTATATCAATAGATAGATAGATAGATAGACAGAGAGATAGGTAAGGTTTGCATTATATTTCTATTAAACAGCCATGGTCTAGAACCGTGGTCGGCAAACTGCGGCTCGTGAGCCACATGAGGCCTTTGGCCCACTGAGTGTGGCTCTTCCACAAAATACCATGTGCGGGCGCGCACATACAGTGCGATTGAAACTTCGTGGCCCATGCGCAGAAGTCGGTATTTTGTGGAAGAGCCACACTCAAGGGGCCAAAGAGCCACATGTGGCTCGCCAGCCACAGTTTGCCGAGCCGCAGTTTGCTGACCACTGGTCGGTTTTCGGCCTGGGCGAGTCTATTTTGAAGAAGTGGCGTTAGAAGAAGTGGGGAGTGTCGGTCGGTTGGGCGACGGGAGACGCGGGATACGCAGTGTGGGGGAGGTACATTGTTTTGAGGTACGTTCGCTGAGGTCGACCCCTTCCAACTCTCCCATCCACACTCATCTATCTGAAACATCTCTCAGATAGAGGATGTTTTTAGCAAAGGCCAGCTTAGGAGCACTCTAATTAAGTTAATAACAATGTACCTACCTATATAGTTTAAGTTTAAAAAATTTGGCTCTCAAAAGAAATTTCAATCGTTGTACTGTTGATATGTGGCTCTGTTGACTAACGAGTTTGCCGACCACTGGTCTAGACCGTTCACCAGCCTGACCACCCTTCTTGTGGCTGAGCTCCAACTACCAGCATTCCATTGACACATGGTCTGGACACTGTCCTCAGACATCCAGCCTGCGGCTACTGGGTTGGGCTGCATGATTTTGGGGGTGACTGCAGCACATCCATCCCTGCGCTTCTGGCATGACCTGGTGTTCATCCGCCCTCCCAAAGCCTCTCCATGCGTGGGCTAGATTTTTGCAATGTTACCGTTGTAAGAAAGCGCAGATTTCCCTATTCAGTTTCTCCAGTTTGTCTCAGGCCATTTTTCCTGCCACTCTGGGTCTCCCCTGCATCGTGATGCCGTCATTCAACATATCCCTCTCAACTTCACGGCTTCCTCGTATTTGATAAACTCGCCTTTATGCCTTCGCCCGGGGCAGCAATTACATTGTTGAAGGGGACAGACCACCTCGAGAGACGTATCTCTGGCCCCAGAGCCCTGCTTCCAGGATGACAGCAGCCCATTTATCAGCACCTTTGGGAACCACTGTTCATTCTGCATGTCTGTGCTATCACCGAAACCCTCCTATTCCTCTATCTGCAGGAGGGCGCAAGTGCTTGTCCACAGCTCTGCTGCAATTCCATTGCCAGGAAACTGCCCAGGGAAATAGCAATGAGTGTATGTGAAAATACAGCCACAGAAGTTCCTCACAGTGCTGTTTATGGTGGAAAACAATAAGGAACAGCTTACGTGACCAGGAATCGGCTAAAATAGACTATGGGAAATCCACCTACTGCAACGATCTGCATACATTTAAAAAGATGATGCTAGCCCTAACCAGTTTGGCTCAGTGGAAAGAGCGTCAGCCTGCGGACTCAAGGGTCCCAGGTTCGATTCCAGTCAAGGGCATGTACCTTGGTTGCGGGCACATCCCCAGTAGGGAATGTGCAGGAGGCAGCTGAATCGATGTTCTCTCTCATCGATGTTTCTAACTCTCTATCCCTCTCCCTTCCTCTCTGTAAAAAATCAATAAAATATATTTTAAAAAAAAAAGATGATGCTATAGAAAATATTTAATGACATGGGAAATTGTCCTCAGAATATGTAAGTGCTAAAAGCATGCTACAGAACAGTATGTAGAGAATGATGGTATTTTTAAGTATGCATTTATACAAATAGGACTAAGACTGGTACAAAAACACAGCAAAATGGTAAACCTGGTAATCTCCTAACGATGGACTTGACATCACTTTTACTCTTCACGCCAAGTGTTCTGCTTAAATTATCTTGTTTAGTAGTTACTGTGACTGTGCAGTAAACGGGATCATGTGCCGTTAGAGACCAACCCTGGGCTCAGGGAAGTTGCCCGGCCTGGCCCTGGGCCACTGAGGATTCAGTCCCGCTGGCAAAACCCATGACTAAGTAACTAAACTTTTCATTTCGTTTAAAATAATTTGAAAGGTTTTAACAGCTTTATTGACATACCTTAGTGTCCAACCTTTTCAACTGTACAATCAGTGGGTTTTAGCGTATCACAGAGTTGTATAACCATCACCACTATCTAGTTTTAGAACATTCCCCCCAAATGATAATGTACTCATTACCAGTCTCTCCCCATTCTCTCGTCCTGCAGCCCTTGGCAAAAATTGATCTACTTTCCGTCTCTACGGATTTGTCTATCTGGGCATTTATGACATTAGACAGTGTGTGGTGCTTTGTGAGTGACTTCTTTGGCTCAGCATAATGTTTTTAAGATTTACCCATGCTGTAGTATGTATCAGTACTTCATTTCTCTCTCTTTTTTTAATCTTCACCCCAGGACATGCTGAGAGAGAGAGAGAGAGAGAGAGAGAGAGAGAGAGAGAGAGTAATCACTTGCTTTCCATGTGCTCCCAGACTGAGGATCACACCCACAACCCAGGTATGTGCCCTGACCAGGAATCAAACAGCAGCCTTTCGGTGCATGGGCCAATGCTCAGCCAACTGAGGCAGTCTGCCTGGCTGTACTTCATTTCTTTTAATTGCCGAATGACTTGCCATTTTATGGATGTACCACTCTTTGTCTAGCCAGCATCCGTTAGTTGATGGACATTAGGGTTGTTTCCACCTGTGGGCTATAAGGAATAATCTGCTACTATGAACAATGTTGTGAGGACATATGTTTTCATTTCTCTTGGATACATATCTAGGAGTGGAATTTCTGGGTCGTATGGAAACTCCTTGTGTAATATTTTTGAGGAACTACAAAACTGTTTTCCAAAGTATCTGTACTATTCCAACAGGAATGCATAAAGATTCCAATTTGTGTTATTTCCAAAGTTTGTTATTTTTTTATTGTTGAGTTACAGTTCTTTCTATATTCTGATTACAAGTCTTATATCAGATATATGATTTGTAAATATTTTCTCCCATTCTCTGAGTTGTCTTTTCATTTACTTAGTGATGGCTTCAGAAATGCAAAACTTTATAATTTTTTATTAAGACCAAAATATCTGGGTTTTGGGGGGTGGGGGGGTTGTACTTTGATGTCATGTCTACTGCCTAACCTATGGGCACAACATTTAATTCTGTTTTCTTCTAAGAGTTTTATAGTTTTAGCTCTTAACTTTTATACATGGTCTCAGGTAGGGGTCCAACGTCATTCTTTTGTATGTAGATATCCAGTTTTCCAAGAACCATTGTTGAAAACACTCTTCTTTTCCCTCATTGAATGTCTTGGCATCTTTGTCAAAAATTAATTGGCTGTAGAGATGGTGGAGTAAATAAACGCTGTACTCACCTCTTCCCATGACGACATCAAAATTACAATTAAAATACAGAACAACCATCATTGAGAACCACCTGAAGTCCAGCCAAACATGGGTCCTATAACTAAAGATATACAGAAGAAGCCACATCTAGACTGGTAGGAGGGGCAGAGACACAGAAAGGTGGTGGTCAACAATTGGGAAGCATATCTTGGCTGTGGAGGTCTCCCCCTGAGGAGCCAGGTGTCCCAGCCCCACACCAGGCTCTCCAATCCAGGGCTCCAGTACTGAGAAGTGAACTCCCCATAACTTCTGGCTCTGAAAACCAGTAGGAATTGTGGCTGAGTGAGACAGAGGGCTGCTGGAGTCCCAGGTGTTCCTCTTAAAAGACCTGCTCACAGACTTATTGGGACTCACTCATTCTGAGATGCAGTCCTAGAGCAGCAGCTCGAAAGGCACCAAGGACATATAGAGAAGAACTGGATGGTCTGGCACTGGGACAAGATCTGGAGGGGCAGCTTTCTCCCAGACAGAAGTGCGGGCAGAGGCTATTGTTCCTTTACTGAGCCTTCCCCCTCAGAGCCAGTGGGAAGGCGCCGTATCTGAGTCTCAATCAACCTGACTAACATTGTTAGCCCTCCCCTGGTGATTTCCCTGAGATCCCACCTCACCCGACTTGCATGCTCACCCAAACCATTTCCAGTGGCTTTTCCATACAAACTGCCTGTCTTGGCTCATGCTGAAGACTTTCCCAAAATCTCTCAAAAGTTCACAAACCACAAACAAGCAGCATCTGGCGTCAGCATGCCCTGTGCCTCTTGTTAAGCATCACCTAGCCCGGCATAGCAGAAGCCAGCCTCAGGCACCTCCAAAGTACCTCCAAGCCCAGCACAAGTGGCAACCATCTGCAGATCACTTTGTAGCTCATACCAAGTGGTCCTGGCAGGGCACAGGCAGCAGCTGACTTTAGACTGCACCAGAGCCCTTCTCAAGAGGCCCCACTACCAATACACCTGGTGGCCAGCTTTAGACCACATCAGAGTACTATCCAACCATCTCCACAAATGGCACGCCCCAAGGGTAGACTCGGTAAGCATCAGAGCACTACTAGCCCCGCTAAAGCAAATTCTGCTCAGTAGGGTCATACGTTACAGTCAAGGAACACACCTGGAGTACCTGGCTCATGTGACCAAGGAGACTTTGCCACTGGATCCCACAGAACACCTACTAGAAAAGGTCACTCTGGCAAGACCAGGAGATGTATCAGCTCTACCTAGTATAGAAACAAACACAGGGAGGCAGCCAAAAGGAGGGGACAAAGAAACATGTTCCAAATGAAAGAATAGAACAGAACTCCAGAAAAAGAACTAAACAAATGGAGAAAAGCAATCCACTAGATATCAAGCTCAAAATACTGGTAATAAGGATGATTTCAATCAGAACTTTAACAATGAGATAGAAAACATTTTTGTAGGTACAAAACATTAAAAAAAAGTCAGAAATGAAGACTACAATAATTGAAATTAAAAAATACATGAGAGGAAATCAACAGTAGATTAGGTGAAACAGAGGACTGAACCAGCAATTTGGAAAATAAAGTACCAGAAAACATCCAATTAGAACAGAAAAAAAAAAAGAATCCAATAAAACAAGAGGATAGTTTAAGAGCATTTTGGGACATCAAACATATCAACATTTGCATCATAGGGCTTCCAAAAGGAGGAGAGAGAGAGAGCAAGGAGTTAAAACCCTATTTGAAAAATAATGACAGAAAACTTCCCTAACCTGGAAAAGGAAATAGACATACAAGTGCAGGAAGTGCAGAAAGTCCAACACAAGATGAACTCAAACAGGCCCACACCAAGACACATCATAATTAAAATGCAAAGGTTAAAGACAGAGAGAGAATCTGAAAAGCAGCAAGAGAAAAGCAGTTACCTACAAGGAAGCTCCCATAAGACTGTCAGCTGATTACTCAACAGAAATTTGTCAGGCCAAAAAGAATTGGCAATAAATATTCAAAGTGATGAAAAGCAAGGACCTTATAACCAAGATTATTCTACCCAGCAAAACCTATCATTTAGAATTGAAGAAACAGATAAGGAGCTTCCCAGACAAAAAAAAAGCTAAAGGAGTTCGTCACCACCAAAACAGTATTACAAGAAATGTTAAAGGGATTTGTTTAAGAAAAAGAAGGGGTAAAAAGATCAAACACAAAAAATATGAATAATAAAATGGCAATAAATACATATCTAGCAACAATTACTTTATTGTAAATGGATTAAGTGCTCCAATCAAAAGATATAGGGTGACTGAATGAATAAGAAAGCAAGACCCTTACATAGGCTACCTACAAAAGACTCACTTCAGATCAGAAGATACACACAGAAAGTAAAGGGATGAAAAAGGATATTTCATGAAAATGGAAATGGAAAAAAAAAGCTGGGGTAGTGATTCTTACACAAGACAAAACAGAATTTAAAACAAAGGTAATATCAAGAGGCAAAGAAGGACTCTGCAACTCCACTTCTGGGTATTTAATTCAAAGAAACCCAAAATACTAATTTGAAAAGACATATGCACCCCTATGTTCATTGCTGCATTATTTATAATAGCCAAGATATGGGAGCCACCTAAGTGTCCATCAACAGATGAATAGATTAAAATATGTACATAGATACAATACTAGAGGCCCATTGCATGAAGAGATTCGTGCAATAGGCCTTCCCTTCCCCTGGCTGCCGGCACCGGTTTTCCTCCGGCACCCGGGACCCAGGACTTTGCTCTGGCTGGAGCCTTCAGTCTTCGCGGCTCCAGCCGGAGCCATCTCACTCCGCCGCCTCGTGCCTATGTATGCAAATTAACCGCCATCTTTGTTGGGTTAATTTTCATACTGTCCTGGTTGGCTGGTGAGCATAGCAGAGGGACGGTCAATTTACATGTTTGTCTATTATTAAGTAAGAAAATATTACTCAGCCATAAAAAAAGAAAGACATATTGCCATCTGCAACAACATAGATGGACCTAGAGCAGCGGTTCTCAACCTGTGGGTCGCGACCCCTTTGGGGGTCAAACCACCCTTTCACAGGGGTTACCTAAGACCATCGGAAAATACATATATAATTACATATTGTTTACAGTAGCAACATTACAGTTACGAAGTAACAACGAAAATAATCTTATAGTTGGGGGTCACCGCCACATGAGGAACTGTATTAAAGGGTCACTGCATTAGGAAGGTTGAGAACCACTGAGTCCTAGAGGATATGCTAAATGAAATAAATCAGACAGAGAAAGACAAATACCATATAATTTCACTTATAAGCAGAATCTAAACAAAACAAAAAAAATGGAAACGAAATAAAGGAGCAATAAAACAGAAACAAACTCATTTTGATGGTTGCCAGATGGGAAGGGGGTTGGAAGAATGGGTGAAAAAGAGGAAGGGATTAAGAAGTACAAATTAGTAGTTACAAAATAGTCATGGTGATGTAAAGTATAGCAAAGGGAATATAGTCAATAATATTGTAATAACTATGTATGGTATCAGATGGCTATTATATTTATCTGGGGGATCACTTTGTAAGTTATATAAATGTCTAATGGCTATGTTGTACACCTGAAACCAATATAATATTGCATGTCAACTGTAATTAAAAAATAAAAAATTATTTTAAAAAAAGAAAATGCTAACATGCAAACATCCAAAAAATCAATTAACTGCAAATGTGTGCATTTATTTCTGAACTCCAAAGTCTATTTCATTGATCCATATGTCTATTCTTATGCTAGAACCAAAGTCTTGATTACTGTAAGTGTGTAGTACAGTTTAAAAGTCAGGGAATGTGAGCCCTCCAACTTGGTTCTTCTTTTGCAAAACTTTTTTTTTCTACTACAGGTTCCTTGCATTTCCATATAAATTTTAAGATCAGTTTGTCTATTTCTACCCAAAAAAAAAAAAAAAAGCCAACTGGAATTTTTATAAAGACTGTGTTGAATTTTATAGGTCAATTTGGGAAATATTGCCGTCTCTACAGATGTCTGTCATTTTATTTGGCTCTTCTTAAATTCTCTCAACAATGTTTTATAGTTTCAGTGTACAAGTCTTACACTTCTTTGGTTAAATTTATTCCTAAATATCTTGTTCATTTCGAAGCTAATATAAATAAAATTTTCTTAATTTTATTTTCAGATTGACCCTTGCAAGTTTATAAAAATGCAATTGATTTTTATATTTTGGTTTTGTATCCTGTAATCTTGCTAAACTGGTTTATTAGTTTCAATAGTTTTTTATATTTTTTCTACATATGAAATCATGTGAGTTGTAAATAGAGATAGTTTCACTTCTTCCTTTACAAACTGCATTTTCATTTATTTCTTTTCCTTGCCTAACTGTCCCGGCTAGAATACAGATGATGTGAGCAGACATCCTTTTCTTGTTCATGACCTAAGAGGAAAACATTGCCTGTCACCATCGGAAATGATGTCAGCCATGGGGTTTTTATGGATGCACTGTATTAGATTGAAAGAGTTTCCTTCTGGACATAGCTGCCATAACAGGTTGCCACAAAATTGGTGGCTTAAAACAACAGAAATGTATACTCTAACAGTTCTGGGGACCAGAAGTCTGAAATGAGAGTGTCACGGGACCACACTGCCTCCAATACCTAGAGGAGAACCCTTTGTTGCCTCTTTCAGCTTTTGATGAACCCAAGAATCCCTTGCCTGTGGCTGCATCACTCCCATTTCTGCCTCCACCTTCACACGGCCTCCTTCCCTGTGTCTCTGTGTCTTTTCTGCCTCTGAGAAGGGTACTCCATATTGAATTTAGGGCCCACTTAGGTAATCCAGGATGATGACATCTCTAGACCCTTAACTGAATTACATCTGCAAAGAAACTTTTTCCAAATAAGGTTACATTCACAAGTTCTGGGATATGAGCAAATTGGGGAGGGGAGCGGTGTTGGGGGGGTTACCATTCAACCCACTACATCTTCTATTCCTAGTTTGTTGAGTGATTTTAATATGAAAGTGTTGGATTTTGTCAATTGATTTTTCTGTGTCTATTGCGATAATCACATGTGTTGGTTTTTTTTTTTGTCTTTCATTCTATTGATATGATTGATATATTGCACTGATTGATTTTCAGATGTAAAACCAATTTTGCAATCCTGGGATAAACCCCACTTAATTATGGTATATAATCCTTTTTATATGTTGCTGGATTAGATTTACTAAGACCTTGTTGAAGATGTTTACATCTATATTCATAAAAGATATTGATCTACAGTTTTATTTTTCTTGTGTTGTCTTTGTCTGATTTTAATATTTGGGTAACATGGTATCTGGCTTCACAGAACATGTTGGGAAGTGTTCCCTCCCTTCTGATATTTGGAAGCATTTGTGATTGGTATTAACTTTGCTTTACACAGCTGGTAGAATTCACCAGTGATACCATCCATTCTGGTGTTTCCTTTTGTGGGATATTTAATTACCAATTCAATCTTCTCTTGTTAGAGGTCTATTCAGATTTTCTATTTCTCTTGAGTCAGTTCTGGTAGTTTGCGTCTTTCTAGGAATTTGTCCATTTCATACAGGTTATCTAACTTGTTGGAATACAGTTGTTCATAGTATTCTCTTATACCCAGTTTATTTCTGTTCCCTTTTGCCTTCCTGATTTTAGTCACTTGGCTCCTCTCTTTCTTTCTTGGTCAGTCTAGTTAAAGCTTTGTCTATTTTCTTGATCTTTTCAAAGAACCAATTTTAGTTTACCGACTTTCTCTACTGTTTTTCCATTCTCTGTGTTAAGACTTCCTTATGGTCTAGCATAGTCTGAACTAGAGAATGTTCCCTGTGCACTTGGAAGAACATGCATCTTGCTTTTGTTGTATGAAGAGTTCTGTAGATATCTGTTAGGTTTAGTTGGTTTAGAGTGTTGCTTCAAACCTCCCATTTCCTTGTTGATCTACCTCATTCTATCCATTATTGAAAGTGAAATACTGAAGTTCCCAAATATTATTGTTGAATTGTCTATTTCTCCCTTCAATTCTGTCAATTTTCTTGCTTCATGTATTCGAGGTTCTGTTGTTAGATGTACATATTTTATCATTGTTATGTCTTTCTGATGGATTGACCCTTTTATCATTATAAAATTTCCTTTTGTTTCTAATAACAAGTTCTGTCTTAAAGTCTATTTTGTCTGATAATAGTGCAGCCACTCCAGCTCTCTTGCGGTTACTGTTTACATGGTATATTTTTTCCATGCTCTACTTTCAACCTATTTGTATCTTCGAATCCTAAAGTGTGTCTGTTTTAGGCAGCCCACCAGTTTCTTTTAAAACACACACCAGCTCTCTGAGGGGGCGTGGCTAGGCCATGGGGGCGTGGCTGGACTCTAGGGCGGATCGAGCCAGTTTAAAGCCGGGCTGAGGAGCAGAGGCCCACGCTGTGGTGGCGGTTAGAAGTGGAGGCATGGAGGAGTGCGCTTCCATCTGCGGCGTGGGCTCTTCGTGGGGACATCGGTGTCATCAGAAGCGCCAGCGGCCAGCCGAGAAGGCAGCGGCCCACAGCAAGCCGTCCCCGGCAGAAAAACACGTCGAGGCAGACGCCGCAGCGCGGTGCTCCCTGCAGGACTTGCCGGTGGAGATGCTGGTGAAGATCTTCGCCTCGCTCCCCGGGACCGACCTGCCCAGCCTGGCCCAGGCCTGCACCAAATTCCACCACACCCTGCACATCGACAGCATCTGGAGACAGCGCTGCCGCGAGGAGTTTGGCATTCTTGAAAACTTGCAGAACCTGAAGATGATCGGTATGTCTTACGGAGAAGTCTATGCGAAGCTGTTCCCATACAGACACATTTTGGGATTGTGGCAGCTAAATTATAGCTACAGAACACTGCTGAATGTCGTGGTGGACGGCTTATGCATCACTGGCTGGCCGTACAGGCCTTCCCTTAACACCCATGTGCGTGGCCCAATACATTTCAAGCCCTCGTTCAGAATTCGCCTGACGGAGAGGACATCAGCCGCGGTGGAGTGCATGGCAGGCCTCCTCGGCAGGCCCCACAGCGGCCACATGCAGATTCAGAAGGACAGGCTCACCATCCAGTGCAAGAGGACAGACCACCGAACGGATTCACCAACGCGGCTTAGGGGAGAACGGGGGCGGGGGCGGGGGCGGGTGCAGGAGGACCGACAGCAGTACGACTGCCTGACCTACCGCCGCCTCTACCTCCCGCCACGCCACCCGGACGACCTCATCAGGCCAGGCCTCTTTCACGGCAAATTCAATGCCTTCAGCCCAACGACTGTCATGCTCAGCTTCCATGGGCAGTATGCCAGGGTCACGAGGCTCATGGGGATAGGCACGAAGGCGTTAGAGATCCACCTCATGCGCCGCATCCAGCTGCGAGATGGCGAGATCTTCCGCAACTTCAACGAGCTCTCCCGCGTGGTCCAGGAGATTGACGAGCAGGTGAACCGGGAGCAGCAGCAGCAGCAGCAGCAGCAAGAAGACGGGACTGAGGAAAGCCAGGGCCATGGCTGGCAGAACCCTGCCCAGCCCAGCGTCGGGGAGTCCGGGGCTGCCGCTTCGGAGGAGCAGCCTGTCCGGTTTGTTCTGCCTGTGGGCGTGCGCTCAAGTGACCAGAACTACCCCCGAACCTGCAGGATGTGTTTCTATGGCGTGGACATTGATCCCTTCGCCTACCCCAGGCACTGCTGCCCTGGAGTCTTCATCCTGTTCGATGAGGACCACTTCGGGTTCATCTGGCTGGAGGAGAAATACTTCTTCTGGTACGGCAGAGTCCAGGACACCTTCCAGAATGTGGAGGCGCCATCCCCGCAGGCCTTCCTGGAGATGCTCAAGGACATTCAGTCTAGTTTTAGATTTTAATCTGAATAATTCTTTACTGGCAACTTTTTCAATAGTTTTTCTTCATTTATAAATCTTAAGTGGTTTCCCATTGCTTATAAAATTAAAACAAAATCTTTTCTTTTTTTAAATATATTTTTATTGATTTCAGAGAGGAAGAGAGAGGGATAGAGAGATAGATACATGAATTATGAGAGAGAATCATTGATTGCTGCCTCTTGCATGCCCCACACTGGGGATCGAGCCACAACCCAGGCATGTGCCCCTACTGGGAATTGAACCATTATCTCTTGGTTCATAGGTCAACACTCCCATAGAGCCACACTGGCTGGGCTGGGCTTTCTTTATCATTCTTTTTCTAGTACCTTTAAGTGTAAAGTTAGATTTTTTTCATGTTTCTTCAGGTGGGCCTGTAATGCTATGAATTTCCCTCTTTGGACTGCTTTCATTGCATTCCATAGATTAGGGGTTGTTTTGCTCTCATTTGCATTAATTTCAAGATATTTTCTGATTTCATCATTGATGTCATTGTTAACCCATTCATTGTTTAGCTTCTATGTATTTCTGTGTTTTTCAGTTTTTTCTTATGATTTCTAGTGTCATACCATTATGATCAGAGAAGGTGTCTGATATGATTTCAATCTTCCTGAATTTGTATAGACTTGTTTTGTGTCCTAACATGTAGTCTATCTTTGACATTGTTCCATGTGCACTTGAGAAGAATGTATATTCTGTCCTTTTGGGGTGAAATGTTCTGTAAATATCCATTAGATCCATCTGATCTAGTGTATCATTTAAGGCCTCTGTTTCCTTGTTGATTTTTTTTGTCTGGAAGATCTATCCAGTGATGTCACTGGGGTGTGAAAGTCCCCTAATATGACTGTGTTACTGTTAATCTCTCCCTTAAAGTCCATCAAGGGTTTTTAAAAATATATTTGGGTGCTCCTATATTGGGTGTACACATGTTTACAAGGGTTATATTTTCTTGTTAAATCATTCCCTTTAGTATTATGTAGAGGCCTTCTTTGTTTCTTGTTATGGTCTTTGTTTTGAAGTCTTTAACCTTTCTTTTATTGGTCTGGAAAGCTGTTTATTTCACCTTCAATTTTAAATGATAGCCTCACTGGATACAGTAGTCTTAGATACAGTAGTCTTGCTTTTCATTACTTTGAGTACCTCATGCGGTTCCCTTCTGGCCTGAAGTATTTCTATTGAGAAGTCAGCTGATGTTCTAATGGGAAAAACAAAATCTTTTCTAAACAGCTGTATTGAAGTATAATTAACTTATTATATAGATAAACTACTGTTGATTTATCTATTAAATCAGTTGATGAACAAAAAAAAATAAAATATAAAACACACATCATATCATTTCATCTTCAAATCCTTTGGTATGTGTTACTAAAAGGTTAGGACTTTAAAAAAAAACATATAAATATAGCTCTAGCCAATTGGCTCAGTGGATAGAGCATCGGCCTGTGGACTGAAGGGTCCTGGGTTCAATTCAGTCAAGGGCACATGCCTGGATTACAGACTCAGTCCCCAGTAGGGGGCGTGCAGGAGGCAGCCAATCAATGATTCTCTCTCATCATTGATGTTTCTATCTCTCTCTTCCTTGCTTTCCTCTCTGAAATCAATAAAAATATATTTTCAAAAACATAAACATAATACCATTATCACATCTGAAAGTATTCACACAATTTCTTAATTAGCTACACTGAAAATCCCTGTCACCTCAGCTACCTGCCTACCACCTCCCGTGTGTGCCCACAGGCATAGAGTCCTGCCAATTCCCCCGCCCCCCCCCCCCACTACCTGCCTCTGCCAATTCCTCTGTAATAGAGCCCCGTGGTTTTCGCTCCCATAACCATTCTTCCTGCTGGGAATGCTTGTCATCACACTGATGCTCAGCTTGTCTCATTATCAGCATATCCTCAATGAAACCGTCTTCTCAGTTTGGCATCTTATTCGAGTCTCAAAAAGCTCACAAGGAAATGGTGGCCCAGAGAAGATAATTTAGTTACCCAAGAACACACAACTGTGAACTGGTAGAGCTGAGATCTCAACCAAGTCTACCCATCTACAGGTGGCTCCATCCTTCTCAGCAAGTGTGGATGGTAAAGTCCTTCAGCCTTCCAGAGGATTATGACTAAGCCACAATTCTTGGGATTCACAATTCTGATGGGAACCAAGACACAAATAGGAGAACAGTCTATTTTGCTAAACAGATTTAAATTTTGGCAAAGGCAGCAGCGAAAGAGATGAGAGGAATTCTCCAGGTGCTTGAGGGTGCCATTTACTATGACTCACTTATATCAATGGTGGGCTCCGGGGACTTTGTCCAGGAGCTATTCTCATCATCCATGGAGAAGCATGACGGGGGGACCAAGGGGACCAGCCTAGAAGGGCACAGCTGAGATAGGGCAAGAGGGGGAAGAGTCTGAGGCACTGGGAGGAAAGGCTAGGTGAGGGTCTGGGGATTCACACTGGGGAGGGTTTGAGCTACCAGGATGAAGACTGTGTACTTAATTGAGCAATGACTGCATTTCCATTTGTGTAGAAACTTCACCTGGAAGAAGTTCATAAGAAAGATTGATGAAGAACTTGAGGTTGGCTGAGATCTGAGTTCCAGTCTAAGTTTCACCACTAATAGACAAGTCCTTGTGATGGGCCCTATTCTAAGCACTTCACATGTATTAACTCACTTAATTCTCATAACCCTATAAGATTATCATTTCATCCCGATTTTTTAGCTGAGAAAACAGAGAGTGAAGTTAAATGTCTTTCTCAAGATCCTATGGTTAGTAAAGTGATGGAGCTGGAGTTCAAACCCAAACCATCTGGTCTTAGAGTCTAGGCTCTGAACTAACACACTCTGTACTTCCCTCCTGGGCCATCCGTCCTTGGCCAGTCACTACACCTATTCTAACTTTGGTTTCCAGGCAGGAAGGCACAGTTTGAACTGGCAGTTCTTGATGTGGGCCAGGCATCTCTCTCCCCTCCTGATGAGATTCCTGTAAAACGACAGTGAGGGAATTTAAAAGTCATAAACCCACCTGGCCAATGTGGCTCAGTATTTGAGCGTCAACCTATGAACCAGGAGGTCATGATTTGGTTCCCAGTCAGGGCACATGCCCGGGTTGCAGCCTTGATCCCCAGTAGGGGGTGTGCAGGAGGCAGCTGATCAATGATTCTTTCTCATCGCTGATGTTTCTATCTCTCTCTCCCTCTTTCTTCCTCTCTGAAATCAATAAAATATATATTTATTTTTTAAAAAGAATGCAGGTCAGGGAATGAATAGAAGGGGTTAATCTGAAATCTTTATAATGTTCATCACCCTCCCACCCCACCCCATGTGCAGTGGGCCCTGCATCACCCAGTGAAGAGTTGCACTCTCAGGGGTTGATGTGAACTATCTGGGAAGAGCAAAGACAGCTCATGGCGGTGTTGCAGTATTCAAGCTCTCCCGGGTAACAGCAGCTTCCTGTTCACCCATAAGCCCTTTGTCCTCAGAGCTCCCAAGACAATCTTTCTTAACCATGAATGGACAATTCAGATCACCAGACATGTAAGGCAAGCTACCAACATGACAACAAGAAACCAAGAAATATACAAAGACCCTCAGGGAAGCTGGGATAATTCAGCATACAGAAGAGCAGAGAGATCCAAGAAGCTACTTCATACATGAAACAAGGAACATAAAGCAGGAAACAAGCAGCAAGATGAAGTGAAAAACAGGACAAGAAAGAGTTGCTGGAAATTTAAAATGGAGTATGAAAATAAAATTTTCCCCAAGAAAGGCTGAAAATAGAGTCAAAGAAATTCTCCATCTAGTCAAACAAAGAATATGTACAAAAATGGTAGGAGAGAATACAGTGATTAATCTAAGCGGTTCGACATTTGACTCATAGGAGTTCAAGAAAGAAAACGGAAAGGAGAGGGCCTTCTCCGCAGAGAGGGACAGAGAGGCACTCCAGGCGCAGGGAAGAGCACACAGAAGACACAGAGGCTGAGGGAGCATGCGCTGTTTAGGGATCTGCAAGTAGGTCTGTGAGGTGGGACAGGATTCCTGAGAGTAAGAGCCGGGAGATGAGGTCTCAGAGGTGGAGCCAGAACGACCTTGAATACCACACGCAGATGCTTGGTCTTTAACCTACAGGCTTTAAGCAGAGGAGCAAGATGATCAGGTTTGCAATGAGCAAATAATAGCCCAGAGTCCGAACTCTGCGAGAGGGACTGTTCTAGGAATCAATTGCTGTGCAGCAAACAGCCCCAACGTTAGTGACTGAAACAACAACAGTCATATTTGTTGGCAAGTCTGTAATTTTGAGAAGTCTCAGTGGGGACACTGGTCTCTGCTCCATTTGACACCAGCTGGGCGGCTCCAAGGCTGGGAGTGACTCAAAGGTTTGGAGGCTGGAATCACAAAATGGCTGATGCAGCTCCTACCTCACATCCTTTTGGGAAAGGGAGAGAATGGCTTTTCCTCAATTCCCAGCAAATGTCTAATCGAATCTCATGGAACCTGACTGGGTCACACATGTACATCCCTGAACCAATCCCTGGGGCCCAGGCAGTTCAGTATAGGGATTGGACCGGCTTTGATTACATGCTCTTCCTCCTCTGAGCTGGACAGGAGCCCCACCCTAGCCCCACCCATGGATTGAGAGCCGCAAAGGAAAGCATCTCCAAATGGTCTTCGGAGGAGGATGGGAGAGGGATGCCGCCCGGGAGGCAGACATCAGGTGGATGGATGCCTCTGTCCCCCTGTCCCTCCCCGCCCCCTCTGCCTGCTAGTCCATGAAAGGAAGCTGCTCCCTGCTCTCATGTCTGGCTGGGTGGAAGGAATGCTAATTCCCCTAACTGAAGAGCTCTGTACTGAGAAGGGCCATTTACACTCTGCTCAATACGACTGATGAAGCATAAACTAATTAATTCTGAGAGTGAGAGCATTCCTATCAGGTTTCTCCCAAATAGTAATGAATCATTATCAGCAAAAACCTTAACATCTGCTTACTCAATCAATCCACTGCTAGTCACATGCTATTAACGTCAACTGCGCGGTCGCCCCAGTGCCAGGCAGCCTGCACCCCAGCCCCAGAGCCTCATTAGCTGCGTAGCCAGAGGACCTCAGGCCTGTGAGAGGACGAGGATTGTATCATGGGCACAGGCTGCAGCTTGTTGGAGGGATGGTTGTGGGCACAGTAAAAGAATGACCTATTTCCAACTCTTGTCATCAAAAAAATCTCAGAACTGAAGGGATCTTTCAGCCAAATGGTCCTCCAGCCTCTTTACACACCTCTGGTGGCAGTGAGCTCATGACCAGGCAGCACGCTGCACTGCTTTGCACATCTGTTAAAATTTCCCAGTCTGTGCCCACTTAATTAGTTAATTATACCCACATCTGAAGTGGCTTAAACAAATATGTCCAATGCATAGGGACAAAGGAGCAGGAAAAAACTGAAACAAGGGGTAAGATTAGCACGTAGAAAGGCTGATCATCCATTCCATAGAGCCACAAATTTGACAAGCTTCCATGTGGCTAAAAGGAAGAGGAAGCTGGGATCAGTTACAAATTCACAGCATCATTAAGAGATAGAGAGATGACAGACAGACAGATAAACATACAAACAGATATCTCAAAAAGTGGTTGTTAAAACACCTGGCTATGAAAGCCTGTTTTTCCTGATAGTGTTGGCTCATACTGAACCAAAATCCAATTTCCCTCTAATGTCTACACATCGGTTCAACTCAACAGACACCTAAGAAAGCCACCATGACTCCTGAGTTCCATGAACTTCCAATACGTTGATGGATAAGACATTAGACTATGTGCCCTGTGGGGATCACGTTCCCTGCCTTCTATTTATTTATTACCTGTATGACCTTAAGCAAGTCATTTTTACTCCTGAGCCTGTTTCCTCATTCCAACGAACTCTCTACCATGGGAGTACCTACCTCACAGGCCAGGGAGAGGCAGATGACATATGAGCCCCACTCTGGTCCAAAAGGATCAATCCCACTCTATCCTCCCAATCTTATTGACACCACCCCTTTTCACCAACTTCCTGCTCAAGGGGAATCAAACTTCCTGGTGTATCCCTAGATTTCAGCTTCTCAGGCTCTCTGCATAAGTGGTGCCTTCCACATGGAATGCCTTCTTCCATTCCCTTCCCCCACCTCAATCTCTCAATACTGGGCGTCCTGCACAGCCCAATGCAAATGGCAGCTTCTGTAGGAAGTCCACCCTAAGTTCTGCAGACACCCATTACATTTCCCTTCCCCAAATCCCCTCGCTCATATCTGTGCCTACCTCATGACCAGTGTATCCATTCAGAAACCCCTTCTTGCTGTTCCTCAGGGAATTGAAATGCTTTTCCAAATCTCAACTCTAAAGAAAAATTCATCAAGAAAAATGTTTGGCCAGTGGCTAAGTGGTTAGAGCATCACCCCATGCATCCCGGGTCAGGGCGTGTGCAGGAGCCAACCAATCTATGTGTCTCTCTCACATGATGTTTCTCTCTATCCATCTCGTTCTCTCTCTAAATATCAATAAAAACATATCCTCAGATGAGGATTAAAAAAAAAAAAAAAAAACAAGAGTAGGAAATGCCAACCAGCAGAGTTGAAGGTGAGGGTTGACATGAGTCCATCATAACTGTTGTATGTTATCAGTGTGTTTGATGCCCCTTTTACTGCTAATGGTGAGTTATTCCTGCAAATAAAATATTAATAGGTTTGTATGCATAGTATACTTTACAGAAATCTTATGAGTGGTGCTCCAAGAAATACAAGTTTTAGAAAACTCCTAATTGCTTAGTGCTGTTAACCTTGCTAGGAGATCTCCATGTTACATTATTCAAACACTACCCAATTATGTTCTCCGGCATTTCCCGGTGTTTCAAAGCCACTATAGGCCATATTTCTATTCCACTAACTTACTATTTTTTATAACAAAAAAAAATAGCTACACATAATAATGCATAAACAGAATTATGAACATTGCAAGTCTTAAGAATTACATGATATAGAGAATTCCCTGGAATTCTCATTTTTTATTCCCATATTCTGAATATTGGTACCATTACATTAAGATACTCTGCTTTCTTCTTTGTTTTACAATTGTTTACTCCTTGTCTCAGTGCCTCTAATAACTGTTGGGTTTTGGGGTTTTTTTGTTGTTTTTTTTAACATATTTTTATTGGTTTTAGAGAGGAAGAGAGAGAGAGAGAAACATCAATGATGAGAGAGAATCATTGATTGGCTGCCTCCTGCATGCCCCCAACTGGAGATCGAGCCCGCAAACCCAGCATGTGCCCTTGACTGGCCAACGCTCTATCCCCTGAGCCAAACCAGCTAGGGCCACTGTTGAGTTTGATAACAAGACTCACACCCAGTTGCTGGTAATTCTTCCACCTTCCCCAGACACTGATTAGCATGGACCTCACACACAGAAAACCAAGACAGTGTCTCACAATAAAGAGTATGGGCACTGGGGGGTTTGAATGTCAGCTCTGTCACTTTCTTGTCCTGACTCATGCATGGTGTAAATACCCTAAGCTTCAGCTTCCTCATCTGAAAAATGGGGGTGATAATGTCCATCTCAAAGGCTTACAATAGGAATCATGTGAAATAATGTGTGTGAAATGCACCCAATACATGTTTTACCTTCCTTTCCAATAAAAGTGCAGTACTAATGGGATGAATGGTTGCATGGATGAATGGGTTAAACCACCAGAGAAAACAGCAAGTGCTTCCCATACACACATTCCCCACTCCTACCCCTAGAATTGAACAAGAAGCAGTGGCATTCCTGAGCTGCAAAGAAAGCAGCCATCAAAACCTAGTGTGCTTTTTGTGATGCCACAGACCCTAAGAGATGGAAAATAAACCCTATGTTCCTCAGTAAAATGGCAGGGCCACAGGCCAGCTACCTGAGACAATGTTGGTTTTTAATTCTTCCACACAGGTTTAGACTGTGTTTTGGAAAGAAGAAAGGGAGGGAGAAGAGAGGGAGGGAAAAAGATAGAATTAAGCAGTGGGGTCACATAATAGGTCACCTGGTGACGAAACCATCAGGCACACAGCTCTCACTCATGGGAGGATGGAATAGGAATTGGTGACTTGTGTCCTTTCTTTTCTTCATTGGCATGGAACTCACACCCTCACACACAGGCTAATCTGTAGGCTGAGCTAAGTCAAAAATTGAATTAATCAGAACTTTTTCAGCTGCAAGTGAAAGGAACTCAGTTCTAAATAAATTAATGTATTGTCCCAGTCAAGGCCAGAGTAGGCCTGGCTTCAGGCAAAACTGAATATAGGAGATCAAATCCTTTCTTCAGAGCAAATCTCTCTCTCTCCCTCCCTCCCTCTCTCCCTCTTTCTTGGCTCTGCTCCCCTCAGTTCTGAATTCACTCTCAAGAGACCTTCTCCTCATGGTGGGCCTTGCCTGGCTTACCTCTCAAGCACCAAAAAGAGAACATTATGCCAGCAACCAACAACTGAAAAATGAATTTTTTTAAAATACTTTTTACAGCAGCATCACGAAATATAAGCAACAGCAAAGTATTGCTTAAAGAATGAAATAATTAAAACAATGGAGAGAGATACTATCGGCCTGGATTGGGAGTCAGTATGGATAAGATGTCAACTTTCTCCAAACTGACCTAGAGATTCAATGAGGTCCCAGTCAAAATCCCAGCATGTTTTTTTATATAAGTTGAAATAATATATAAAATTTATATGAAAATTCAAAGGACCTAAATGGCAAAAACAAGTTTGTAAAGGAAAATATTAGAAAATGTATACTGCCTAACTTCAGTATACCAGTATACCAGGGCAGTGTGTATTGGATGCAGAATAGACAAATAGATAAGTGGAACAGAATGAAAAGTTCTAGAAGGAAAAGTAATCTGTGGTGATAACAGTCAGAAAGTAACTACCTCTGGTGGGCACATTGGGGAGAGAGTGGTATTGACTGGAAAGGACAGAGGGAACTTTCTGGGGTGACTGGGAAAGAGCCTGAGGGAACTTGGGGTGATGGAAATGATCACTATCTTATTTGGGTGTTAGCTACACAAATGTGTATGTATACATTTGTCAAAACTCTTCAACCCGAACACTAAAGATCTGCACATTTCATCCTATATAAATTATGTCTCAGGGATGAAAAATAAAAAGAGAGCTTCTCTGTTCTAAGTTCTACTAAGTTTGCAAATGTGATCACATGTCCTTCCCTGAACCAATCACTGGCCAGCGAGGGAATAATCTGGTTGTCCAGGCCTGAGTTATCTGTCTGTCCCTGGAGTTTAGGCATGTAGTCAATACCCCGAACCATATCACCTAATATTTCCTCAAAGTAAAATGCTGGCATTTATGCCTTCACATTCAAGAAGTTGTGAGAAAGAAAAGATGGAAAGAAGGAGGAAAGAGAAGCTGGAGTTTAGGCCATTGAGTTCTACCTTCTGCCTCTAACTGTAACCTCACCTTGAAGAGATAAATTAGATAGGTGGAGGATAAAGCCATGGCCATGGAAAGGCCCACTTCCTATGTCTACTAGCAGGAGTCTCTTTGCCTCTAGGACACGCCACTTGTAAAAGCTTCCCATCTGGCAGAGGGTGAGGGCACAGCAGCAACTACAGGAATGACCAGAGGAAGGAGCCTGAGGCAGCACCCCTGACTCTATCAATGAGGGGACCCAAGGAGGGGGATCCAAAGAGGGGATACAAAGGTGCTGACAGGGCAGAAGACTAGATTCCAGAGAAGGAAGCCACCATGTGACCTGAGGACACGTGGCCAAAACCACAGAAGACTGGAAGAGACCAGTCATTCCTTAGTGGCCACCAGTCCAGGGAGCAGACCAGACTAGCTCTTGGGTCTGAAGGACACCACACAGCTCGAAGGCCCCGCTCCCTACGGATCAAAGGCCCCTCTCCCTACAGATCAAAGACCCCTCGCCCTACTGCCTTGAGAATGCAATAAGCCTCTCAGACACTCAGGTGCTACCTTGAAGGGGAGGGAGTGGAGTTCTGAAAGACTGAACATTTATTCCGTGTTCTTCAGCAATCCCAAGGGACTATTTAAACCAGCCCTGGTAGGAAGATGGAAATGAAGAGAGGCAACATTTTCACCGAAAGGAGACTGGCTAGACTGGCAATGGCAGGTTAGGCTTCCCTGTCCCCCTGCAGGAAAGGGACTCATCGAGGGCAGATAAGCCAACGGGGCTACATTTCAGAGCATGTTTAACTAAAGTGAGGAAAGTTGCAGGTTCTCATTAATTCCAGGTCTCACTTAATTTCAATGTCATGAAAGCAAAAGTACTGCCCAGGGTCGCATAGATAGTAAATGACATGGCTGGACCTGAAAGAGGTCCGTCATGTGCTGAAGACACATTCCTTCTGCTGTCTTCTCCCCCTCCCTGCCTTGGTGCCTTCAGTTAGCTGTCCTGCTGTGTCTGAAACCATCCTCATTGACTCCGTCAACCCTGCTTTTGTCTTGAGGAACACTCCTGCCTAATCTCCCTCTTCTTGCTTTCCACTTGCTGGGGGATGATGACTCTATGGGCAGAAAGCCCAGCACTGAGGCTCGGGGCAGCCCAGAAACCCCACGCTCTGAGCGTCTGAGCTTTCTATTCCCCCTCCAAGCCGTGCACCAGACCTCACTCCACATGGTCTCTTATATCCTAACCCAGTGGTCGGCAAACTCATGAGTCAACAGAACCAAATATCAACAGTACAACGATTGAAATTTCTTTTGAGAGCCAAATTTTTTAAACTTAAACTGTATAGGTAGGTACACTGTTATTAACTTAATTAGTGTATTCCTAAGCTGGCCTTTGCTAAAAACGTCCTCAATCTGATTGAGGTACCTTCACTGAGGTTGACCCCTTCCAACTCTCCCATCCACACTCATATACTTGTTTCAGATAGATGAGTGTGGATGGGAGAGTTGGAAGGGGTTGACCTCAGCGAACGTACCTCAAAACAATGTACCTCCCCAGCGCTGCATATACCGCAGCCCACCTGCACCATGTCTCCCGTCGCCCGACCGACCGACACCCCCCACTTCTTCTAACACCACTTCTTCAAAATAGACTCGCCCAGGCCAAAAACCGACTTCTGCGCATGGGCCACGAAGTTTCAATCGCACTGTACATGTGTGCCCGCATGTGGTATTTTGTGGAAGAGCCACACTCAAGGGGCCAAAGAGCTGCATGTGGCTCGAGAGCTGCGGTTTGCCAGCCACTGTCCTAAGGGAACAAAGCCAAACTGCCTCAGCCCAGCATTCCAAACAACTCCCCACCTAACCCCAACCTGCCTTTCCTCTTGCCCCCACTGCCTCAGTGATAATCAGACCTGTCTACCCTTGATCCCCAAACTCTCATCACTGCACCTTCACTTTCCACCCTCCTTGTTTCTATCACATCCTCTAATCCTGGAGACCCTCCTGAAGACTGTTCCACCCAACAGTGCCCCCTCCTCTAACTCCTCCAAACTCATTCTTTGGGAAATTGTTGCTGGGTGGAGAGAGTTTGGAAAAACAGACAGAACTTGTTGCTTAACCTCGGGCAAGTCACATACCTCTTGATGCCTCAGGTTAGCTCACCTGCACAATTGAAATGGAATTGCTTGGCTTACAGAGTTGCCCTAGGAATTAAGTAATGCATGCCAAGTATGTGGAAGGGCCTGGCACATGGGAGGGGTCCCAGAAAGGTCAGGTCCCTTTTGCTACATCCTGGGGAATTTTTCTAATTTGACCCTTTTACCCACAAAGGGCTAACTCACAATGTACGCATCCTTCCTTGTCTGCTCCAGGAGGGCACTTAGAGTAGCATGGCACAGTAGCAAGAGTGGCTTTCAAAAGTGTACTGGGAGTCAGACTAATCTGAGGTTGGGTTTTGCTAGCTTCTCGAGCTTATGCCACTAGTCACATTATTTCACCTTCCTGAGCCTCAGCTTTGTGACATGTAAAAGGAAAGTAATAATAGTGACTACTTGAAAGGATTGTTGAGGATTAAATGCATGAATAGTGGGTTAGGTAGTGTTTGAAATTAGTGGGCCACACAAAATACAGCTTTGTTCCTTTCTAAGTACTGCCTTCACCCATGCCCTATTAAAGCTCAATTTCCCATTTTGTAACGACATTGCAAGAAGAGCCCCCTGTCTCCTTTCATTTTTCAGTAGCTAAATGGAAAGTCCAGTTTGGTTAAAATCTCAACTGCATATCTAATTTAGCACTTATACCCCCCCCCCTTCCTCCCATAATAGCAAAGCATCAACCTGAGTCTTGCCATGAGGGAGGGCGCACGCTCTGCTCTTCCTCTCCTGGGGCCCTTTCTCCTTGGAGCTTTAGGGCCTAGAAAAAAGGATAGAAAGGAGCATAGTGCTGGTCAATAAAAATATCCAGTCCTAACCCCAGGCACAAGGAAAAATTACAATTTCCTGTCTTCTTTAAATTATGTGGAACCCTGTGGCTTGTTGTAGCAAATGACATGTGAACACAGGTCCCAGTAGAATTAGTAGAGATGAACATGAATAATGAACTAGGAATATATCTTCATTGTCATAAAGCTCTACGATTTTGGTGCCATTTGTTACTTAGCATAACCTAACCTCTAACTGATACAGGTGGCTAATAGCTCTTTCATGGCCCAATCTTCACTGTCTCTGGTAATAATCTCTATGAGGTAGGTCCCAAACTGATAGAATGCATGCATGAGCTAGACTTAAGGAGACCTTACAGAAGGGAAGGCTCGCCACCACACTTCCCCAAGAGCTACTCCAACCTGACATCCTCTGAACCCCCTTAACTACTATCCTATACAATGCCCAGTATAGGGACAGACACACAGTAGGTGCCCAAAAAGAATTTGTTAAATGAACTGGCTTTTACTTAGTCCCCAAGGAGAACTTCCTGAGTTCCATCAACTTATGTCAATACCAGGACCAGAGCTAGGCACAAAGAAGGACTCAGTAAGTATGTTCTCCCCACCGCAAGGCCTGGCCCTGGGCACCAACCAAACAGATACTCAACAAGAACGTACTCTCACTCCACAAATAAGTTAGAAGGGCGGGTTACAGTCTGGAAATGGAAGCTAGATTCCTCCTCAAGGTATGAAGCCAAAGCCAGTGAAGGAACTTAGAAAGTAGGTGACAACTTGGAGTATCAAAGCTAAAATAAGAGGCATGTGTGAAGTCACTTCACCCAACTCCTGTGCTGCACAGGTGGGGAAGCTGAGGTCTGGACATGGGAAGTGACTGTCCATCCAAGAAGGCAAGCCCGGTTCCCTGACACAGAACCTGGGGCTCAGCTCTGAGATAAAGACTCGGGATGCTTCCCATGGCTTTTGAAGATGAAAGTCATGTTCTGAGTTTGGGGTGCACAGGGGTCATGAGAAGTGAAAACTCTGTTGACTCTGCCTCCAACTGCCCATGCGGCCTTGAGGAAGCCCCTTCCCTGTGGGTCCTCATCAGGCTCTAGAGGACACGGAGCAGAAGCCAAGTAAACAGGATGCTCCTGAGCATCTACCAAGATTTCACAAAGTCATACCGACTGCTCAGACCAAGACTCCTTTTCCAGGGCGGGACGTAGGTAAGATCACCCAGCAAATTGGTGGCAGTCTTCACTCAGGACTCCTTATTCTAGACCAGGAAGCATCTCCCCAGATTACAGCACTCACCTCCTTCCCACCCAACCTCTTCACTTCTGAGCTCAATCGCAGGGGAAACACCACTTCTTTGGAAAGTGGAGGAGAGAAAAAGGCACATGGGGGATGGGTGGCAGTCAGCTGACTTTTCTAAGCGGGCCTCTGACACTGGGGGTGAAGAATGAGAATTCAAAGGACAGGCTGAACCCTAGCCAGTGAATAGAGCGTCAGCCTATGGACTGAAGGGTCCTGGATTTGATTCTGGTCAAGGGCACATACCTCGTTTGCAGGCTCCCAGCCCTGGTCAGGGCATGTGCAGGAGGCAACCAATTGATGTGTCTCTCTCACATCAGTGTTTCTCTCTGTCTTTCCCTCTCCCTTCCACTCTCTCTAAAAATCAATGGAAAAAATATCCTTGAGTGAGAATTTAAAAAAAAAAAAAAAAAAAGGCCAGGCTGAGGTGAGAGCCGGGAGCCAACAATCAGGCCTAGAGAAAAAATGCAAATGAAATGCAGCCAAGGAGGAGAAATGCTGAGACCTGAGGCTGGTTCCACCAAACACATACACACACACACACACACACACACACACACACACACACTCAGCCCTGCATCCCTCCTCATTCAATTCCCCTGCGTGTTCTAAACCTAGATGATCAGATAATAAGAGGTTGAGTGGTATGCATAACATCAAGTTGATTAAATTTGTTTACTGATAATTCTTTCAAGTTCCCATGAATATCGTGTAATTTCCTTGCTGTATTTCAAACAGATTTGGGCTAATGCATTATTGACAGCACCCTTGCAGACCATCTCGACAATGTCATTCAGGATAATTATTTCACAACAGATTTCCAGAGCCCCTGGTTCCTGTTGGGATTCACTTGGGCATAAATTACAGAGCCGAATATTTAATCAGTGTCCCCATTAGAACCCTGTGGCTTATTTTTAGGAATTGAGGAGGGAGAGCGGGTGGGGGAGAGGGTATTTGTATTACTACAGCATGAATACATTTCTTCTGTTCTGGGTGGATTTTTATTTTTTCTCCCAAAGCTCAACCAAGCTGAAAAGCAGCCTGGAGCATCCTTGCCTTTTTTAGAAATCAACACAAGCATTAATCTTTTGACTGCATTAAATTAAATATTAATGTTAACGGATCACATAATGTGAAGTTAAAAAAAAAAAACGATTAACATTTACACCACATTCTCTCTCTGTGACTTTTTATTACACAAATTAGTCCCCCTCTTAACTAGTAATACCTGAACAGTGGTGCGGTGGGAAGGTTGGACGGGGAGGCAGGGCTGGGTGGTTGTTTTTGGCATTTCTCACAGGGAACTGGGAACAAGGGGGGCAAGGGGTCAGTGGGCAGCCAGACCAGCCTGCCCTGCTCAGGTAGCTCAGCTGGAAGTGAGGCGCGATGTAGTTGCTCCCTGGCAGGGAGTGACCTCGGGGTAATTTGCAATGCCAGGGGCTCCGTGCAGGGTCTGGCGATGCTTTCATTTCCGGCTCTATGTGCTGTTCAAGCAGCAGAATCTCTCAAGCAGTGAGCCCGTGTGGGCTGGGCACCCACTCCCAGCCCAGACAAATGCCTCTGCCTCACCGCCCACTCCAGCCACTCTCCCAGCCCTCCCAACTGGGCCATCACCCCTCCTTTTTAAAAGGGTGCGCCCCTTGGTTTTTGAGACTTCCTCTAACCCTCCTTTGACTTAAAATTCTGTATTCCCATCGCCAGGGCCCATCAGAGGCCACAGGGCCATGTAGGCCCCTCCCACCCTTTCTTCCTTCAGGCTGATTCCAGCTCTGGCTGCTCCCCCATAAGGCTGCCCCCACTGCCCAACTCAGACCCAGCCAGCCCCCAGCCTGCCGAGCCCCTGGTCCTTCACATCCAGGGTCTCTCCCTGCAGCTCTTACCACTGGCAGAGACCACACTGGTTAATTTGGCAGCTCCCATGTCTCCTCCCAGGGCCTCCAGGGTCAAGTCTCCCTACAGAATAAAGGGCCTTTACAACCAGCCCCAGCGCTGAGCTCTGAGCGCTGAGCACTGTCTAGTCTGGCCACTCCCGGCCACGCACCCTGGCTCCAGCCGTGAGACTAGGCACCGTAAAGGTCAGAGAGAGAAATGAGCCAAAACCTTTCAGCCTTCATAGAACATGGCTGTGCACCTACCGTTTGCCATCGGGTGGGCGACGGCAAGGAATCCAGTCCTGGCTCCTGGCTCCTGGCTCCTGGCTCCTGGCTCCTGGCTCCTGGCTCCTGGCAACTGCCTGAGGAAGAAATTGAAGGTCTCACTCTGCCTGGTCCCGGCTGAGCAAGAAGAGACCCAGCCCCTGGGGCTGCTCAGAGAACCTTCCTGAGGACGGGCATGTGAACGAGTAACAGGATTTCAAAAGGCAGAGAATGTTATTTTCTTCATTGATCGGCCTGAGTGGCGCTTGGCAATGAGAAGAGGGAGCGGGACCAGCATGCAGAGCCCCCGCAGGGTCGCAGAGGCGTGTTCCTCCTCCTTTAAGGAAGCAGCGGGGCGCTGCCTAAGGAAGGGCCTGGAGGTCAGCAGCTGCTAGAGTGCAGCTCCCCAAACCCACCTCTCGAACCTGGGACGTCCGAGCTCTTCCACCTGGACCATAAACAGGGGTGACCATTCCCTACCAGGCAAACAACAACCAGCAGCCTCTCTCCACCATCCACTGCATGGAGTTTGGAGCCAGTAAGCTGAGTTCCCATCCCAGCTCAGTCAGCCACTGGTCAGTGATGTGGTCTTGGGCAGGTTTGGGAGAAATGAGCCTCCGTTTCTTCCTGTGCAGAGAGGCGTTGACAACAATCACGCCTCGGGCCCGCCTGAGATGCGGGTCTCGCAGGGAGAGGGCAGTGTGGATGCGAAGCCACAGCAATGAGCGCTGTCCTCCAGCATAGACTCACCACCCCCTGGCAGCCCTGGGGTCGGGGACTCCGTCACAGAAGTGCCCGGCTGCAGTCCACCGTGAGGCTGGTGCCCTGGCTGCCTGGCAAGCACAGCTCTGCCCTAAGTGCTTCCCTGCCCAGCTCAGTGCACAGCCTGCAAGCAGGGCCCGCTGCACCTCCACCACCCCTTCCCTGTGCAGGGTGCAGACAGAGGCCCAGAAACTTGGCCTCCCTGCGTGTGTAAAGGGGGGCGCTGCCAACACCTGCTGCCACACTGCCCTCTCCTCCTCTCACAGCTACCACACCAGCCTCCTTCAACTTTGACTTTCAGCCTGGGCTGCCAGTACGCCAAGGATCAAAGTATACGAGGGCCTGACAAGACTGTGGTTCTCTGCTGTTGCTGTTTTATGTTGTGTTTTCTTTTTTTTAATGTATTTTATTGTTTCCAGAGAGGAAGGGAGAGGAAGAGAGAGATAGAAATATCAATGATGAGAGAGAATCATTGATTGGCTGCCTCCTGCACACCTTCTACTGGGGATCGAGCCCGCAACCCAAGTACGTGCCCTTGACCGGAATCAAACCTGGGAGCCTTCAGTCCGCAAGCCGAGGCTCTATCCACTGAGCCAAACCAGCTAGGGCACGTTTTCATTTTTTGAGTAGTACAAGTATGTGCTTTAAAAACTCAAACCGCAAGGGATATAGTGACAGGTAAGTCTTGCTCCCATCCCCCTCCAACCCGTCTGTAGCCTGCCCTGTCCAGGAGGCATCTACAGTGGCCAGCGCTCTTACATACCTATCTTTTTACACAGATTTTAGCATGTTATACATGATGTTCTCTACCTTGGTTTTTCCACTCAATGTGTCTGAGAGATCTGCCTCAATCAGTACATATACATTCTCCTCATTCTGACGGTGCAGAGTATTTATTGCATGGGCGCACCATCATTTCCTCAACCAGCGTCCTCCTTGTGGAGACAGCTGCTTGCAGTCTGGTGCTTTGAAAGTCAGGGCTGTGAAAACACCTCGCAAACATACCTGGTCCTACACACCAGGTGCACAGGCGGCCCCCAGAGGTCATCTAACCCAGCCCACGCCTCGGTACCACCTCCCCCATGAAGCCATCTGAATGCCTTTCGTTTGACGGACAAGGAACAGCCCAGAGAGGTTTTGGACTCACCCCATGGCACTCAGCTAATTGACAGCAGAGTAGAGGGAAGAACCCAGGTTTTTCCACTCCATGGGATTATTTGAATTTGCAGTTTAAAAAAATAATTCAAACGCTCCACTTTAACAGATGGGGAGAGTGAGGCCCTTCAAGACAAAGCACATCTCAAAATCCTAAGGCCCAGGGGGGAGAGGGGGCTTGTAGAAACAGAGTGCTGGCCCCAGCCCCAGGGTTTGTGATTCAGTGAGTCCTGGAATTTGCATATTTAACATGTTCCCAGGCCATGCTGAAGCTGTTGATACAGAGACCACACCTTGAGGACCACTGTCCTCAGGGTTCCTGGTGCTGTTTCAGGTGATGCAGGCAGACGGTGCGGGTTCTGGGCCCCGCCCGAGATGTGATGTGAACAGAGCAGCACTACTTTTTTCTGTTGTGTGAGTAAGATTAGCTTTTGTTTTTTATTGGTGTTTGACCACTTACACACTGTGATTGGAAAAGGACCGGAAGATGTCATGGAGGGTCCCTATCATTTGGCCATGAGAAGCTACACTTCATTTCCCTGGAGCACGGTGTCACCCACTGTGGGGCTGGGGAGGGGTGGGGTGGAGTCCCTGGGTGATGAGCTAGGCCAGAGGTCGGCAAACCTCGGCTCGAGAGCCACATGCGACTCTTTGGCCCCTTGAGTGTGGCTCTTCCACAAAATACCACGTTTTTAGCAAAGGCCAGCTTAGGAATACCCTAATTAAGTTAATAACAATGTACCTACCTATATAGTTTAAGTTTAAAAAATTTGGCTCTCAAAAGAAATTTCAATCATTGTTCTGTTGATATTTGGCTCTGTTGACTAATGAGTTTGCCAACCACTGAGCTAGGCTGTCAGAGCAGGAAAAGGCCTTTTCCTGTCTCCTCCCCACTGGACACCCACATCACAAAGTGAGGAGGGTGTCATAGGCCAAATGCATTCCCAGAAAGGCAGCATGGCGGCTCCCTACCGTAGCTGCACTGCCGGCTCTCCCTCCGTCCTGCAAGCTCGGCTCTGACCCACTGGTGCCCCAGACAGCTGGACTCTTCCCTTGGCCTGAACTTGTTGACCAGCTGCTTTAAAGGCAGGGACAGTCCACTATCTCCGATTCCCTCCCTTCCCCTCCCCCACTCCAGAGCTCCCCAGGAGCCTGTTGTGGCTCCTCTCAAAACCTGAGCCTCAACCTCCAGGAGCCCAAGTCCCTTTTTCAACACAACAGAAGTACCAGTCAACACAGAAATACACCAAAAATACACCAGATAAGGTTTCAACATCATCATGGCCGAGGATTGTGAAGACCTCTAGCATTTGTCATTGACATATATCATTTTCTGGCTGCCCCGCATCTTCTTACTGTGTAACAGCCTACTGTGTGCATCTTCAGGAGGCAGAGCCCGCCTCCTAACTCAGAGCAATGCAGGTCTGGCCGCTGGTTGATACTTGTCTACTCCTCTTTGCAGCTGAAGTCCAGTGTGTCACCAGGAAGAGCAGATTAGATACCCAGGCTGTGCATTGGCACAGAGGCGGGGTCAGGAGCAGATACCTCCCAGAGGGCGAGGCAGCTCCGGGGTCCCCAGGCCTCACAGTGAGGACAGCGACAGCACCACTCCACACCCAGCCTTCCGCGGGACAGTTCAGATTGCGGTCCTGGTGCCCCGCCAACCTGTCCCTGATTCCCCAGCTTTCCCGTGGATGCTCTGATATTTTCTTTCAACAAATTCCTTTCCTGTTAAACCAGCCAGAGGCCATTTCTGTGCTGGCAGCTGCGAACTTGGACCAACGCAGACCCCATCAGAATCCTCTGAAGCCAAAGGAACTTTTGTTCGAACTTCTCCCTCTTGTCATCAGAGTAAGCCCGCTATCCTGGAGGAAGGTCTGCTTGTGGCCCAGATGAAAAGTACGTAGGCTTGTGAGTTAAGTACTGCTTCGATTTATCGTTTATGCTGGAACTTTTTCTCCCTACGAAATGTAAGTAAACTTAATGTTTGCCACGAATAAATAGTAATACTAAACTTTTTTTAATTTAAAATGCCTAGATGATTCTGCAGCCTTCAACTCAGCTTATTAGTAATAATGCCTTATGCGTAAGCACCAATGACCTTTTCAAAGCCGTCCCCTCCACTGCCCTGTCACTGTAATGAGGCACAGGGGAGGTAGACAGGGCAGGTCTTGCTATTACCAGGTAAGTTTGAGAGAAGCCAAGAGAGAGGACAGGATAGAGACTGGGACTTGGGACATTCTGAGGGTGTGTTTTTTATGTTTAACACTATTATTAAAATAATTATAAAAGCTACCATTTGTTAAGAGTTGGCTGTCTGCAAGCACTATACTAAACACTTCATCTACATCATGAAACCCTACAAGGTAGATTTTTTAAAATATATTTTTATTGATTTGAGAGAGGAAGGGAGAGGGAGAGAGAGAATCATCAATGATGAAAGAGAATCATTGATCGGCTGCCTCCTGCTCACTCCCTATTGGGGATTGAGCCTGCAACCCGGGCATGTGCCCTGACCTGGAATTGAATGGTGACCTCCTGGTTCATAGGTCCATGCTCAACCACAGAGCCACACCAGCCAAGGTAGATATTTTGATACACATTCTAGTGATAAGGAAACAAGCTCAGAGAGGTTAGGTAATTTGCCTAAGGGCATCCAGCTGCAAAGTACAGAATATGGACTCAAATCCAGGTCCATCTGGCTCCAGATCTAGAACTCTTCGCCATTACATTAAATGGATTCCCACTGCTCTGCTGCTGCCTAGCTCTCTGGACAGGCCATTGAAACCCCTCTGGACCCCAAAGTCACCAATTAAAGTTTAGGTTCTCCAGCAGGGAACCGGGCAGCCTTGAGACAAAGCTCTCCTGACCCAAGCTCTGGTCAGGGGAGGAGTTTAATTAGAAGTCAGGCGTCCCAAACCCCAGCACCAAACCCCACTGGACAGGCTCACATCCGGCCAGTCCTCTCTACTGCGCTTTGACTGTCTTGGAGGCAAGGTGGCTGGCTAGGCAGGTGGGCACTGCCATACCATTAAGCTGGATGCTGATTCACTTCACCTCCTCATTGAGAAGGATTCTAATGACAAAGTCCTAGAAAGTGGCAAGTCCTAGGTTCTGTCGGGATCAGCCCACAGCGCACAGGGAGTGCTGGCAGGAGAGGGCATGTCTGCCAGTTGAGGGAAGGGGTAGGAGAAGAAGGGGCTGGGTTCTGAGCAGCTCTGTTGGGGGCCTGAGAAGCTGACTCTGCCCTTTCACAGTGCTCAGAGGAGGCGGAGCCACACGCCACCTCCAGCCCAGTGGGACCAATTAGAGCATTTACAGTACAACACGGGAGGGGATGTATCTCCCTCTCCATCTTGCCCTGTTTGCTGAAGGAGTGCCTATGACATTACACAGATTAATACTCCACTGAGCAAATTAATCCTTGGGACTTCACTCCCTACCTGTGGCTTATAAATTTTAATTGGCTCTAAACCACCACCTGAATTGATGTGAGAGTGTGGTGATGCACGGAGGGAGAGACATCAAAACCAGTGCCAGCCACACATGTGGCCTCTGGAAGGAGGAAGGAGGAAGGAGGAAGGAGGGGCACCATATTCCAGGTGCCCAAGGGGGGAACGTCTATCAGAATGAAGAGGCGATCCTTGACCTTCTCCTTCCCTCTGCTTGTCTCAGTCTTGTCCATTGGTTAAATCTCCCACATTCAACAACAAAGCCCGCTTTGATGAGCCTGGTACGTGCCTCGTCCTAGGCTGGGCAGTGGGGAGGCCATGTGTTTATAGATCCTTGGGTCATAATAAAGGGGAACCCACTGAAGCTCCTTTAGTTACAAGTGGGGGCAGCAGTGTTGTGAAGACGCCCGGGTGTCACAGGGAGAGCAGAGGGCCTCGCGGGAACTGGAAAGTGATCAGAGCCACACTCTCTCTGCCTCTGTCGCTTTCAGGGGCGTGGGCCTCTTCCTCTCTCTTCATAGACAGGGTCCCTGTCTTCCTGCACACAGCCTGCATAGCCTCCCAAGCACGGCAGCCTCAGGCTCTGTCCCCTGCGCGGATGGCCTTCCAACTCAGCACTCGCGGTTAATGGGTTCATGTTTCCAGGAGGAAGGAAAGAGCGGGCCCAGGGGGAGCCTCCTGACCCCCCGCTCGTGCTAGGCTCACCAGTGGCTTCCACTCCTCACACTGTCCTTCTTGGCTTCCAGGACTCAGCTTGAGTTGAGCCATCCTTCCTCTGACCCCTGACTGTGGCTCCTCTGGCCACTCCCTCTGTTCAGTAGCCTGTTAGCAGCCTCTGATCCTGGCTACGACTCCACCCACACACTGTCCTTGAACTTGGGCGGCTAGCATGTCCCCCTTTTAGAGGACTCCACTCTGGTCCTCCTCTGCTGCACCCCTCTCTCCATGCAGTAAGGTGTCCATGGATCCAAGAGGGCAGGCCCACCCCAATACCATGGATCCTCCTAGATTAGCACATTCTGCAGTGGTGAAGTTCTATACGCACCATCCAGTGGTAGCCACTAGCTACCTGCAGCAAAGGAGTCCTGGAAACATGGCTAGTACTGCTGGGGAACTGAAGCTTTTCTTTTATCTTAATTAATTTTAATTAATTTACCTCCCACTAGTCTCCCAGTCTGCCAGACTTCCTTTCTAATCCCACCCCCACCCATCAGCAGCTTTGAGTCACTCCCCCAAACTATAAAATACAGTCTTATCCCACCTGCATTATAGATCCTCTACCACCTGCATTTCAGAGGAAAGTTACTTTCCACCTACCAGTCAAGGTTTTTGTCCTCCTGCTTCATCTCCTACCTGCCTCCCTCCTCGTGCCCGGTACACAGGCAAACAGCACGTCTGCACCCTTCTTTCTGCTCTTTGTCCAAGCCTTCCCTTCCCTCACTGTGTGCCTTGCAAACACTGATCCCTCTGCCCAAAGTGTGCTCTACCCCACCCTCACTGTAATGCTAGCAAACTCCTAGTCATCCTTCAAACCCCCGATGAACGGTCACCGTCCCACCTCCCTGTGAGCTTCCCCGGTCCTCTTCTCTCTCCATGCTGACCATTCTCATTCAGGGCCCACATACCAGGCCCAGGCCGACATAAGCTTTGGGTAACCTGGACATGTGTAGATTTAACACTACGATGACATTCATAGATTTAACACTAAGATCACTGCTACTTAAATATTAATTCCACCCAAGGTCCCATACACATGGGAGCACTCGTGGAGGCCTCTGCAAAGGAGGAATTTGCACGAGTGTGGCTTTGAATCTCATTCTGGAAGGCTGGTGTGCAGAGGGAACGGTGCGGCTGTTTCATAAGCCCAACTAACCACTCGGCATCCATTGCTCAGTACATATTTGTTATTCTCTATTCATTATTTACGAGATAAGGGATTTTCAATGGAAAAAACTTTAATTATGAAAAAAAAATGCCCTTCTTATCTGCCAGCCAAAAAAAGCTCTGTGATAGTGACACATGTACATTTAGGTGCAAATCAAGGTGGTCTCGGGATATAAACTCCCATGAGGCTCCCACAGTGGTTCTCAGAGGGTGTTCCCTGGACCAGAGCATCAGCAACACCTGGGAACCTGCGAAATATACAAATTATCATCTTTCCCTAGACCTTCTGAATCAGAACCTCCGGTGGGGCCCTCGCACCTGGTCTATTTGTGTATTAGGAGGGCTCTCGAGGATGGGGCTCTGCCATCCTCAGCTCTCCATGCCCACGCCCTGGCCCAGTGCTCTTGTGTGATGGGCCGTCTACAGCTCGGTATGTGTGCACTGAATAAGCGAATGAATGCATGCATGAGTGAATGAAAAGAAAGTTAAAAAGAAATAGAAAAGAAATTGAGCAACAGATGCAAAAGAAACTAGAACTTCTTGTTAGGCATTCATCCAGACCTGATCCCATGAGCAGGAAGAGACGTGTGAATGCACAGTGCAGGCCCTGTGGCCCCCACCTCAGGCCTTGTCCTCTCCCCCTCCGCTCCCTGTCCTGGGAACTGAGTGGCAATGCCCCGTCACTCAGCCTCTCCAACCCACGTCCCAGGTGAAAACTCCAGTCTAAACAGCTTCCTCAAAGAAAGAACCCCAGAAGCAAGGGAGCGCTTGGTCCTAAATGGCCTGTGCAGGACCCATAAATTAATTACTTAATATCATTTACAGAAGGCCAGTTGGTCTCAAGATGAATGGAGCTAATGCTGTTCTTGGCATCCAACTTAAAGATTCAAGGCGCCAGAAATACAAAGGAAGGCTTTTCAACCTCCAGACGAGGCTGCTGAATGAAGCTGGAAGGATGGGCTGGGGGCGTCCTCTTCAAAGAAGGGAAGAGGGAATAAAGGCTCCTTTGGTGAAGAAATATTAATCTCAATATTCACGCGGCGTTAAAATATATGTTTGAGATCTCCAGAATGAGATGTTCATAAATAGATAAGCTCTAAGTGGGTGCTTTTTTAGCCTTGATTTTCCTTTACTGAAATATAATTAACACTTCCTGAAACCAGCTAGCTTGGAATAATTTAGTCAATTGTAAGTATGCAAAACACTTAACAATTAGCTCCATGAAATGAGAACAGCCAGCCCTGAGCCGACTCCATTAATGCCCTAAGTGCATGTGCCCTATTATAAGACTCTCAGGAATATTGTATGACTGAACTGTCCCGCAGAACGGAGTGGAAAGGGTTTCCTGTTATTTCCATTCATTTGAAAGCTACGTCTCATAAACGCAGTGGTCTGGAAGATGACGGCAATTGGTTTTAATATTTTTACAGCCACTTCCGAGGCAGTAAAAAGAAAATAAAGCCACGTATTGTGGTGGGTCTTTAAAGCCAGCATGACTTAACCTGCCACACAGAGGGGCAGCTTGGGCAGTGGGGAGGCTCACGGCTCCTCAGAGCCCAGGTCCTGGGTTCAGCAGCATGGCTTGCACCCATCCTTCACCTATCTGAGTTTTCCCATCTGTAAAATGGGGATAAACAGGGGTCCTATTCCAACAAGTACCCATCAGTGCAGCACATGCGCTGGCCAATCAGAATGGATGCTGGTGGGAAACAACCAGAACCATGGGCACATAGTATGTCTTCACTGCCTGGACCCTCACCTGTTGATCCCGGTTAACTGTGGGATCAGAAGACTAAGAACACTTCCCTCAGAGCTCTGTGGAGAGCATTGCCGGAGATAGTGAATGAATGGGATCGGGCCGCAAAGGGGGAGGCTTGTGTTCACATCTGAGAGAGCGGATATTTTTATATTTTTTAGTTCTTTTTCAGATATGACTGCAGGCAAAGTCTTCATGAGGTTAAAATCTACTAGTCCCTGGCATCATCCAATGCAACAAAAGGTCATAGTTCTCAGCAAGATATTGAAAACCTATTTGAAGAAATAATGGCAGAAAACTTCCCCCACCTGGTGAAAGAAATGGACTTACAGGTCCAAGAAGCGCAGAGAACCCCAAACAAAAGGAATCCAAAGAGGACCACACCAAGCCACATCATAATTAAAATGCCAAGAGCAAAAGACAAAGAGAGAATCTTAAAAGCAGCAAGAGAAAGAGACTCAATTACCTACAAGGGAATACCCATACGACTGTCAGCTGATTTCTCAACAGAAACTTTGCAGGCCAGAAGGGAATGGCAAGAAATATTCAAAGTGCTGAATACCAAGAACCTACAACCAAGATTACTTTATCCAGCAAAGCTATCATTCAGAATTGAAGGTCAGATAAAGAGCTTCACAGATAAGGAAAAGCTAAAGGAGTTCATCACCACTAAACCAGTATTATACGAAATGCTGAAAGGTATCCTTTAAGAAGAGGAAGAAGCAAAAGGTAAAGATACAAATTATGAACAACAAACATGCATCTATCAACAAGTGAATCTAAGAATCAAGTGAATAAATAATCTGATGTACAGAATGAACTGGTGATTATAATGAATCAGGGACATAGAAAGGGAATGGACTGACTATCATTGGGGGGGAAAGGGGAATGGGAGATGCAGGAAGAGACTGGACAAAAATCGTGCACCTATGGATGAGGACAGTGGGTGGGGAGTGAGGGCGGAGGGTGGGGCGGGAACTGGAAGGAGGGGAGTTATGCAGGGGGGGGGTGGGGGTGGGAAGAGGAACAAATGTAATCTGAACAATAAAGATTTAATTTAAAAAAAAAAAAAAGGTCATAGTTCGATTCCCCGGTCAGGGCACATGCCCAGGTTGTGGGTTTGATCCCCAGTCTAGATGCGTATGGGAGGCAACCAATCCATGTTTCTCTCTCTCTCTCTCTCTCTCTCTCTCCTTCTCCTTTCCTCTCTCTCTCTAAAATCAGTAAAAACATGTCTTCAGGTGAGGATTAAAAAAAAAATCAACTCAGCTACTGCCATTTCTTTACGCTAGAGGGGAGTGAAAAATGCAAAGTCACCAATGCCAGAACGCAAAAAGGAAAGAGAAAAACGCGGGAAACTTGCAACGTGTGCCTTTACCAAAATGTTTTACCCTTCAACCCCACCCAAGTGGGTTGCAATGCGGTCCTGGGAGACATGAAATAAAGACCGCCCTCCTGAGAAGCTCGGAGCACCAGAGAGTGAGGCAGGACCGGGCCACAGGGGCAAGACTGCAAGGGGCACATTTCTTCCGCAGTCAGTCCCATATGGGTCCTGTGACTGCATGTGACCGCAGGGATGACAGCATCACAAGTCCACATCTGAGGCCCTTCACAGTGTGAGGCCCGAGCCAAATGTCCCTGCCAGGCCCCTGTGGCACACACAGGACAGGCCCTGGGAAGGGCATTCATAACACCTGGGTCCCCCCACCATCGAGGAGGGTAGCAAGGAGCTGCTCCGCCTCTGGAAAGCCAGGCTGAAGGTGAGTTCTCCCCCACTGCCTGGCTCTCACTCTGTCCTCAGGCTGCTGGTCAGGCTGCCGGGAGAGCCTGGGAGACAGCAGGCTGCGTTGGCCAGACAAGAGAGCTCTCCTGGGAAAGAGTTATGGTGCATCCGAGGCTAGAAGTAAATAGCAGCGTTAATTGCGTTAGAATCTACTGAGTGCCAAGCCCATGTCAACTATTTTTCATGAGGAGGGCAGCCTCTACAGATATGCAAACTGAGGCTCAGAGAGGTCGGGTGACTGCCCAAATCATACCACCAATGAGCAGGAAAACTGGGATTCCTGCTCAAATCTACATCAAGGCCCACACTCTCCGCACCCACTCATCACGCTGTTCACAGAAACACGTTGAGTGAAAGTGCCAGCACAGTGCCTGGCCTGGAGGAGGCGCTTAGAAATGCCTGTGGAATCTGAATGGAAAATATTAAATAAGAATCTTGTATTGATTTCCTACTGCGGCAGTAACAAACTACCACAACTTGGTGGCTTCAAACCACACACATTTACCAGCCCCCAGTCCTATGGGCCAGAAGTCCAGGATGGGTTGGCAGGGCCACATACTCTCTGGCCCTCGAGGAGAATGGTTCCTGCCTTTTCCCATTTCTAGAGGCGCCCACATTCCCTGACTCGTGGCCCCTTTCTCCATCTTCAGTGCTAGCAGCAAACCACCTTCAAATCTCTTTCTCTTCTAACTTTGCTTCCGCCATCATATCTGCTTCTCCACCTCTGTCCCTCCTGCCTCCTTCTTTTAAGGACCCTGTGATGACATTGGGCCCACACAGATAATCCAGCACAATCTCCTATCTGAAGATCCTTGATTTAACCACTTCTGCAAGATCTCTTTCGCCGTGTAAGGTAACATAGTCACAGAGTCCAGAATTAGGGCATGGACATTAGGGTCCCATTATTCATATTTTTCATTCAGATTCCACAGACCTTAATAGATGAAACACTCATAGCCTTTCCTTCTTCAGAAATAGAAGTTTTAGCATATGGTTACAACAAACTCAATTCCAGATTTTTAGAACAAGACTTCGTATCAAATATTGGCACTCCTTAAAAATAATTATTATTATTTATTAACTTGGTATCATGATAAAGGGTCTCCCAAGGATCATCTCATTTTGTCCTAAAAATGCCCTGCGATTTGGACATTATTATCCCCAATTTACGAAATAGAAACCGAGGCTTCAACAACTGCATGACTTGCTGAAGGCCACAGTTGGTAAATGATAGAGCTGGGATTTGAACCCGGACTGTCTGAAACTGGATTGGTCATCCTGATGGTGGGTTCAGGAATAATAGCCATCAGACAGCCTGCGCATGAAAGAAAAAGTGCACTGGAAAATACGTATAAAGAGATCTTACATTTTAAAAAGGCAGAAGGACTAATAAGGAAGCTTTTGGGGCCAAATCCCAATTCTGCCACTTTGGCCTCAATTTTCTCATGTGTAAAATGGGTTTCATAGCACTCATCTCCATGGGTTGGTGTGGAGATGAAGTGGAGAAAATGCATGCAGGGCACTGTACGTTTCCACATGTGTTAGCTAGGAGGGGAGGAAGACCCGTGTGGCCCTGAGTCCTAGCACTGGGACTAATGCTGGTCAACCTTGAGCCACTCCCTTCTCGTGTCTGGACCAGAATCTCCCAATGCAGTGAAAAGGATGGACTAGCCACTCTCTAAACGCCCCCCCCCCCCCCCCACACACACACACACACACACACACCCGATTTCCTGGGAGAAGACCTTCCGGCTTCCCTGACTCCAAAGACCTTGGGAGCACGGCTTCCCACTGCTGTGAGCGTTCTCACTTCTTGGTCCCAGGGCAGCCTCGGAACGGATGGGAACGTGTGAAAGGTCTGAAGGAATTTTGCTCACAACCACTTTCCGCAGATGCTCTTCAAGCCCCTTCCAACAGAATCGTTCATCAGGCCTGTGAAAACATGGCCGCAACCAAGGGTCAGGAGCCTAGTCCCACACTGTTTTACATGGGGATTAATGAGGAGAGTGATCGACCAGGAACGGCTGGCTCTGCAGCTTTGTGGTGACATCATTGGGGCAGTTCCTTTGCCCCTCGGAAGGGAAACTCCACCCCTTGCCATCTCACATGGGCCAGACTGTGGTGTCGAACACAGCAGGTGACACCAGACCAGCCACTCCAGGAAAGAGGCCCAGGGCCTGCCCCAGTCGTGCAGACGGCTAGCACCACTCATGACTGTCGGCTCAGCCACCAATAGGACCATGGGAAAGCCGCTTACCCCCTCTGTGCCTCCATTTCATCAACTGTAAAATAGAGCCGATGATGCACCTACCCATAGTGTTGTTGTGAACGTGAATTGAAGCTTGAAAGGTGCTTAGAAGAGTAGCCAGCCCACAATAAGTACCATGCTATTATTAGCTACTATCTCCTTAGAACTTGGCTCTGGCCCACAGACTCCTATATTTCTGCTCTTTCCATGACGTCAGAGCCAGACAGCTTCCTGCCAGGTCAGTGCTCTGACATTGCCCTGTCTTCTTTCCTCGGCTAAAACGGGAGTCTTAGCCCTGGGCCAAGGTCCTCATTCATTCTCCCAGCTCATCCAGAATAGGACTGTTCCTTCCCAGTGCTCTCACTGCCGATTTCTGGGTTCATTATAACATAAGGAGTGTGTTATGACAGCCTAGGAGTTACAAACCCCCAGCCAGAAGCTCCTCTGTGCAGTGATGAACGCAAGCAGCAGAGGGAGAAGGCCCATCCACTCTGGAAAGCTGGCCTCACCAGTTGGTCCCTGCTGGTTGTCTCCTGGATTCTGACCCAGAGGAAGGCTGTCCCTTGCTCCCCAGCCCTAGCCGATTCCAGCTGAGCTCTGACAGTTGGCTGTCACATGACCCCTAACCTAACATAGCTGATCTGCAAGGAGGCAGGAGGCCTGACCCAGTGGCTGTTGTGATAGCCAATTAAGGACAGTCATCTTGTCACTTTGCCCATTAAAAGCCCTGGTGATAAGGCTCCTTCCATGTCTAACCCTCTCCCTCTCTCTCACACACAGCTTGTTTCTTCTGTAAAGACATAGGGGAGGTCCACAGCACGGGGGAAGCTGTTGACAGGGGCAGCCAAGATGAACATGGCCCTGCTCAGCCCTCAGGGCCAGCAGATTCCCTGACCAAACACAGTGTCTTGGCCATTCAAGTTAGTATATCAAAACACCACAGACCGTGTGGCTTATAAAAGAAATTTATTTCTCAAAGTTCTGGAGGCCAGAAGTCCAACATCATGGCATTGGCATGGTCAGGTGAGGCCCTTCTTCCAGGTCACAGACTTCGATGTGTCCTCACAAGGTGAAGGGTGAGGGGGCCCTCTTGGGCCTCTTTCATAGGGGCACTGCTTCCATTCATGAGGGTTTCACACCCCTGACTAAACTCCTCCCAAAGGCCCCTCCTCCAAATACCATCCCCTTGGGGACTATGATTTCAACATATGAATTGTGATCTGACACAACCAGTACATGCTATGACAATGTGGCCTGTGAAAAGCCCACAAGTCTCTGTGACCCTGGAATAGGAAACACCACGCAGGAAGGAGCAGGAATGGGGCCAGAGCAGAAATAAAGCCCCGGAAATAAAGCAGGAAGGTGGGAGGCACACACCCAGGACCCCCCCCCCCCCACCACCACCACCACCACCACTCCTTCAGAAATTGAAGTAACCAGCTGAGGCAAAAACCATGAGAACATTATTTTCCAGGCCAGGTGCCCCTTGCTGAACAAAGTCTGTCTTTTCCCGAATTCCTGAATCACATAAGAGACCATTAGGCCTGGGTTCAAATTTAGATTGTGTCACTTACTAGCTGTGTGACCTACAAGGGTCAAAAACAGAAACTCTTTTATAGGGTTGGTCTGAGGATTGAAAGTGATGAATATAATACCAACTCCTTCACATGGTCTCTGGTTACAGTTAGCTTGTTGTAATGGTAGCCAATGTGCACCATTATATCCCCAGCACCCAGTACAGCCTTGGCAACCAGTAAGCACTCAATAAATACTTGATGAACAAATGAATATGTCATCATTGTGTGGTTATAACTGGGCCCACTTTTCCTGGCAGGGTTATGAGGATTAAATGAGAGTCCATGGGTAAAATGTTGAGCACAGTACTTGGAACATGGGAGATGCTCAGGACAGAGTGTTATTAGACTCTTGACTGATGTTGATCCGTGTCCCCCACAGAGCGCTCTCTTCCTCATGGGCTCAAATGACTTGAAGTCAGGTGGAAACCCAGCAGTGAACTGTGGTCTTGCAGGCCTCCCCAAGGGCACAGTCTCTGCTCAGAGCCTTCAGAAGGCAGCTGCCTACTCAAAGAAAATAAGACCACAAGAGACTACGCCTGGTTCTGCCCTCCTACCATGGTCTAGAGCAGCAGTGGCCAACCTTTCGGACCTCACAGACCACCAGTGGTCCGTGGGCCACCGGTTGGCGACTGCTAGTCTAGAGTGAGACAAATGGCTTCGGCTTGTCCCTGGTCTATGGCAGGTGTGTTTAGGCTCACTGGCCTGCACACAGCCCCAGATGAAGGGGCAGCCAGCCCTAAGTGGCCATTTTTGTATCACATACTCTCCTCTGTTTGGACCAGAGATGGATACCTGACTTAAGGACATCAAGTTCATTGGCTAACCAGTGACCAATCAGGTTTTCTCTCTCAAGAATTTGGACCAAGTGATGGGCATTTGGGGTTGTGTAAAGTCATGGCCAAGGTTGGCCCTGTAGCAAACAAGCTTGAGGAGGGGGCTTGCAGAGCAGAGAAGCCATGTGTAAGCAGAGGAATCCTGGCTACTGAAAGGAAAACAGAACAGAGGTGGAGAGAGAGGCAAAGAGCAAAGGCCATACAGCCCAAGAGAGATGGGAGACTGGGGACAGAGACAGAGAGAAGCCCCGCTCCCTGTGGCCTCCCAGATACACTTCCCATGAGTTGGCTGGCCTTACTTTCCATCTAAAACCCTGTACTGCTCCAATAGCCATGCCCTGTGCCCAACCCCTGGTTCCTGAGCTGGCACACATGGATTGTGTTCCATGCAACCCAACGATCCTCACCTACAATTATGATGTCAAGGGACATCCACCAAGGAGCAGGGGTTCATCTTTCTTAGGGATCTGACTCCATATCTGTCTGAATATCCTCCTCTCCATCTCTCCGTCTTTTCCAGGGGCCCAAACCCCATGTGCCTACCAGGACTTCCCTGAGCTCCCGGGCAGTGTGCAGACTGACCTGCGACAGGACTCCCGGTGTTGTGCTTGAGCTGTCTCTACAGATAAGATGAGAGATCTATAAAACAGTCCTAGAGTTACTGCCCTTTACCAAGGAGGCTTCAGTGTAACCACGACACGATAGATTGTTTGTTTTGGTCTCCTGGAACCAAAAGAGTCTCCTCCACCCACTAAAAATATACACCTTCAAAGCCACTGCATCCTTAGCCAAGCAAGCCATTTGGCATAAAAAACGTGGGTTCAAATGTTGGCTCTGCCACTCACCAGCTCTGCCCTGGAGCAAGTTTTTCATCTCTTATGGAGTTAGTATCTGACTATGTGGTCTGGAAAGGACTCAGCAAAATAATGCATCTAATTCAAAATAGTGTAAAATAGTATAAGAGGTTGTCTGTCCATTATAAGTTGTCTTTTATTACAAGTGACTACCAACAACTAGGTACAAAATAAATGTATTGCGATGGGTGAGGGAGCTGCTTGGTTGGTTGGTTTTAAGAAACCCATTAATGACAGGAGAAAACCTACTGAAATGGGAAAATTTCAGGTAGAAGTGTGAGTGTTTATGCTTTTGTAGAAGTTGATGTTTCTCAACAATATTTCTTCACAAATATTGTCTCACATGCTCATCACAACCACTCCAGGATGCAAGGGGAGGCAGAACTACTATCCTCAACTGACTCCCCATTGCCTTTCCATTCCCCACCAGGATGACCCAATTTTTGCAGGAGGCACTAGGAAGGAACCCTGAGCAGACTCAGGTAGACCAATTTTCCTGCCATCCACCTTGCACTGTCTCCTCCACATGCAGGACTACAGGAGGTCTCAAGACTTGGAGCTGCTTCCTTTTGCCTCTGGGTATAGAAAAGGCCATGGAACAGGTCCAGGGTTAGGGGAGACCTATCTTTGTGGGTCTCAGAAAGCCAGGCCAGGAGCCTCTGCCCTGTGGAATGGCAGATCACTTCTGTCAACTCCAGAACCACTCTTGAGTGAAGTTCAGGGTCTTCCTCTCCTTGGGGATCCCTCCAACTTGTCTGTGTCACACCACAAGGGCCAGAACTATGCCCTTAGTCTGATGCACTCTGGTTGTTCTGTAGGCCAGCCTTCCTCCACAAGTATATTGGAAGCTGCCGGAATTAAGAATGGAATCTCTAGAACACGGCTGTCCACATCCAAAACCTATCCCTGTTGCTGTGTGACCTTGGATGCTTTGCGTACCCTCCTGAGCATGTTTTCTCCTTTGGAATAGTATTGATCTTATCAGGAAGTTGGGAGGATGAAGTTAAATAATTCAGGAGCAGCCCCAAGCAGGTACATGGCAAATACCAGACAAACATTGGCCCTCCTCATCGTATGGAGGTGGCTGGCTATCATAAAATCTGCTTCCAGTCTGCACTAGACCATGAACCCCTCAAAAACAGGAGCTGTGTCTTATTCATCCTGCTACCCCCAATTCCCAGGGCAAGCATTGGCACAGATTTCAAGGCTGAAGAAGCAAACGAATGGGTTCCTTACAGCACATTCAGCACTGGAATTGTTTGGCCGTGGTTAGCATGAGAATGCATTCTGTGAGTCCACACCTGTCGCCTAGGAGAGTCCAAGGCCACATCATGGATTTGGGACTAGGACTTCTTCCCACTCAAGATGGACCCCCCACCCCCCGGCCGTGGTTAATGCACATATAGGTGATTAGGAGCCAGGGCCAGTGCCAACTGAGATGGGTCCTATTCAAGGGACCAGGTGGCTGCCGAAACTGGTTTGGCTCGGTGGATAGAGCGTTGGCCTGCGGACTCAAAGGTCCCAGGTTCGATTCCGGTCAAGGGCATGTACCTGGGTTGCGGGCACATCCCCAGAAGGAGATGTGCAGGAGGCAGCTGATCGATGTTTCTCTCTCATCGATGTTTCTAACTCTCTGTCTCTCTCCCTTCCTCTCTGTAAAAAATCAATAAAATATATTTTTAAAAAAAAGGAACCAGGTGGAATCTGGAAGCCATATTCTGGAACAAACTCAAGGACCAAAAAGCAAAGAGAAGTCACACATCAAGGAGATTCAAAATTCAGACCAAGCGCAGAGACCAGATAAAGGTCAAGGTCAGGGCACAGGGTGTAGCCTTAGGTTAGCTGCCTTACCCCAAATAGCCTCCCATCTTCAAATGGTTCCTTCAAGCCACCTCCCCCAGGAGAGACATCACCATAAACACCTATTGGTGACATGATATCAAAGTATGAAGGTACCATGCTACCAGCCACCCCACTCCATCATTCACCATACGGTGGGATGGGTGGCAGGGGTGAAGGTTTGCTGAAGAGGGTTCAGCCACAACTCTGCACTTGGAGGACTAGGGGGAGGTGCCAAGAACAAAGACAGGAAACCAGCACGTCTCTGACCACTCCCTACCCAGCACATTAGACCCAGAACTGCTCCAAGTTCTCAGCACACCCTATGCTATTCAATGCCCCCCAGTCTTCATTCTTGCTATTCCCTTTCCCTAGGATGCCCTTCCTGCATTTCCTACCCTGATGGTCACTACAATTCAAGACTGAGCTCAAAGGTCATCCCCTCCAGAAGCCTTTCCTGAATGCCGATGTACTCGAAGGCTAGTAAATAGCTTCTAGTAAATAGCTTCTAAGTGGTCTCCAACCACATGTTTGACTTAGCTCTTACAATTGCATACCAAGAGTCTCTCCTTAGGTCTTTGGCCCCCAATGGACCAAGAACTCCCTGAGTATAGGCACCATTTTTGGTCATCCTTGGATCTCTAACACAAGGGTGGGCATATAGTAGCTGCTCAATTAAGTACTTGTTGAGTAAATTCTCACTGTAGAGAAAACATTGGTTTGGACTGTGCCGGAGAGAAGGGAAAGAGATGAGGACGTTGGGTATAAATGCAATGAAATTTGGTGGGATGTCCAAGTGGAGACAGAGCCACAGAGGGGGCTCAGGGCTGATGACAGAGGCATGGGGTATCCCACAGGGAGGTGATCATTAGAAGCATGGGAGCATTTGAGCTTTGGGGGGTTGGAAGGTGGCTTAGCAGGTAGAAGAGGATGAAAAACAACAGGATGTTCCTAAAATTGTCCCAGCCATACACAAGCCCTCACTCTAAATGTGGCACAGGATGTCAGTAGGATCTTTCCGGAGCCCCTGAACTAGCTACTGGAGCTAAGAGCAATGAGAGGCTCACCATCACACATCTAAAGAGCCACCAGCAGCAGACACCCCCAATGGGTTCATAAAGAAGGAAATAACCCAGGCCTGTAATACCAGACCCCACCCCAATGCCACCCCCCTCTCTCTCCCACACACCCTAAATATAAAGACTGGGGAGGGGAGAGAAAGAAGAGGGCCACTGGGAGAACTGATTGTGTAGAGAACATGTTGTTTTGATATGAGGGGCTCAAGAGAATCACTCATAGAACTGGTGGATGGCCTTGAGATGGGGAAGCTGGCATTTCCTTCCCCAGCTGGGCGCTTGCTGAGCTCTGGATCTGCAGCCCCACCCTGACACTGCCAGGGGAGAGAAACAGAACCTCGGGAGGGAGTGTGGTTGAGGCTGCCTCGGGCACCTGGAACTTGAGGAGAAACCTGAGCACAGAACTTCCCTAGAGCTCTCTGCAAGCAGAGGCGTATTGGAGCCCACAGAACCAGCAGCATGAGGAAGGCTAAGCATACAGTGCCAAGGAAGCCTGGGTGTATCTGCATCCCTGACCTCATGGCCCCGAAGCACTTAAGGATCACAGATCCTCCTGTGCTGCCACCTGGAGGTGCAGAGGGGAGGGGAGAGGAGGGGCTGGAGCCGGGAACAGCCCAGGAAGCAGCACCCCACCCTAAAAGGAGACATGGCTGCCCATCCATGGGGCTGAAGGGAGAATGCTGCCTCTGTCTAGGGACATCCTCGGTGACGCTGGTGCTGGGCTCTGTCCAAGGACACAGCTGCCATCTGCACAGAGACCTCCGGCTCAGCCATGGTGGAAGCCAAGGTAGAGACGGGAAGTCCGCCTCCACAGCCCACCATCCCTGCCCCCACACCTGAAGGAGGTTCAAGGCTCTGCAGTGGGAGGAGGAGTGGAGAGCAAGCGCCACCCCACCCCACTTCCATCACCCGAGCACAGGTCTGGCCTACCATCGCCAAGGCATGAGCAGGCAGTTTTGAACCAGCCTGGACTTCCAGTGACCATAAAGCTATGACCTCCTCTGGAGCTGATGGTAAAGGGAATTTGACAGAGTTCAGAGCAACTGGAGGGAAAATAAAACCATCCCACGTCCCTGTGCCACCAAGTTGATACTGGTCCATAAGCCAGCTCCACAGCGGCCAATGCGGGCCCTCCCTGGGCTCCCAGGAAAAGGGAACAGGGGACAGGTGCAGAGCTCTCGGCCCCACCTCTGTCTCAGGAAGACAGAACTTAAGTCAAAACCTCCTCAGCCTTAATTACCAAACAAAAAAACTAACCAGACGAGCCTCTCACTGTATGTCTTTATTTATACTGTCATCTGCTGCAGCATTTTAATATCCAACTTTCCGTTGAAAGACAGATGCCTGGATGTTCACACCCCGTTCTAATGGCTTAATACCCTGGGTACCGGAGCAGGGTGGGGGCTGCGAGGAAGGAGGGGGAGAAAGCTGCCACCACATTGAGCACAACTTTGAAGCAAATGGGTTTGAATATTCATTAAACAACATTTAATTTAAACACCCAAACTCTGAAAGCACCAACATATGGCCTGTCTTATTTTACATAAACTGAATAGGAGGTTGGGCCATTAGTTTCTCCAGACAAAATGTTCATTACCAATGAAGAATGCTTTCCTTTGAAGACACCCCTGCATGGTACTGGGCCCACTGCCCGCTGCCCCCACCAGCTCGGAAAGCCCAAGCCGAGGGCTCCCTGGCGACCCAGTTATGGTGGCACCAGGACATCACCCAAACCCCATCACCCGTCTGGGGAATTAGGGCTTCACTGAGGAGAGAGGGGAGACTCTAGAGCCCTCCTGGCTCCTTGGTTTACAAGTCCCTGGGCGTGGACTGGACAGAATCCTCATCCTCATGGACTGAGCCTCCATGATGCCTGGGGGACTGGCTGGCAATGTCCAATGGCATGAGCTTGACCTCTTCTGCTCACCGACCCTGAGACTTAGGATTGTGCATGTGTTTATACAGAGGCTCTGGTACAGAGCAAGACGCGTGTCCACATGCTTTTGTGTGTGAGCAATGTGTAAGTGTGAGCATGCGTATACACTTCTGTGGGGGCTGTGCACTCATGAATATGCATATGTGTGTACGCACATCTATCAGTGTCTGGATGTGCCTGCAGCTGTACATGTGTGTGCATGCATAGCAGGTTCGCTGAGGAGGTAGGAGGGATCTTCTGTAGCTCTGTATGCAGTATGAGGATCCTGGGAAGTGTATAGATGCATAACATCCACATTGCGCATGTGTGTGTGCATGTGTACATGTGTGTGCGTGCATGTGTGCGTGTGTGTAAGGGATTTTGCTTTTTTTTACAACTATCTGTCACTCAGAGGTTCTTAACTTGGGGCCCATGAGGTTCATGGATAGAATGCAGGGAGGCCATAAACTTAGATGGGGTGGGGATCACATCTCTATTTCACTAACCTCTAACTTTTTTCAATTATGAATGTAGACAACAAACCCCAGCAGTTTGATCAGTTCCAGTAACTTTGTCACTAACAGAAATCACGGGTATTTTCATATAACATCATGGCTAATACAGATGCCTCCAAATGCCCATTCCCCTCTCTATCACTACCTTGAATTATAGTTATCAGACCTGCCACAAGGTACTATTACTATCACATAAGTAAAGAAATGTTTTAAAAACATATGGGACTTTGTCAGAAAATTTTAAATATTTTGCTAAATGTACCTGAGTGGTACATTCTCTTTAAGTTCATGTTTTTATGCATTTTACAAAATTCTCTTTAAGTTCACATTTTTATGCATTTTATAAAACTCTAGGAAGGAGCCCATTGGTCAGCAGCCCACTCAGGGGCGAAGGAAAGGTAAAGGTCCTCATGGGGATGGCATGCAGCTGCCTGGGGTCCAGCAAGGCTCCCACATGGACCTGTGCACAGACCTCCAGCAGAGGCGTGAGTCCATAGTGGGCATGAGTCCATAGGGGGCATGAGTCCATAGGGGCCATGAGTCCATAGTGGGCATGAGTCTATAGGGGGCATGAGTCCATAGTGGGCATGAGTCCATAGGGGGCATGTGTCCATAGTGGGCATGTGTCCATAGGGGGCATGTGTCCATAGGGAGCATGAGTCCATAGGGGGCATGAGTCTATAGTGGGCATGTGTCCATAGTGGGCATGTGTCCATAGTGGGCATGTGTCCATAGGGGGCATGAGTCCATAGTGGGCATGTGTCCATAGGGGGCATGTGTCCATAGGGAGCATGAGTCCATAGGGGGCATGAGTCTATAGGGGGCATGAATCCATAGGGGGCATGAGTCCATAGTGGGCATGAGTCCATAGGGGGTACTTGTCCATAGGGGGCATGTGTCCATAGGGGGCATGTGTCCATAGTGGGCATGAGTCCATAGTGGGCATGAGTCCATAGGGGGTATTTGTCCATAGGGGGCACGTGTCCATAGGGGGCATGTGTCCATAGTGGCATGAGTCCATAGTGGGCATGAGTCCATAGGGGGCATGAGTCCATAGTGGGCATGTGTCCATAGGGGGCATGTGTCCATAGGGGGCATGAGTCCATAGTGGGCATGTGTCCATAGGGGGCATGTGTCCATAGGGGGCATGTGTCCATAGGGAGCATGAGTTCATAGGGGGCATGAGTCTATAGGGGGCATGAGTCCACAGGGGGCATGAGTCCATAGTGGGCATGAGTCTATAGGGGGCATGAGTCTATAGGGGGCATGAATCCACAGGGGGCATGAGTCCATAGGGGGCATGAGTCCATAGGGGGCATGTGTCCATAGAGGACATGTGTCCATAGGGGGCATGAGTCCATAGTGGGCATGAGTCCATAGGGGGTATTTGTCCATAGGGGGCATGTGTCCATAGGGGGCAAAGGTTAACAAGCCAGTGACTCTCTAAGACAGATTACTCCCTCGGTCCCAGGGGTGCTAGAAACCATGAGGACCACCCAAGCTGGCCCCCTTTCAGGGAGAAATGGCTGAGAGCATCTCCCGGCACTAGCCCTCCGGGCCTGCAGGACAAAGGCTTCTCAGAGTAGCAGGGACTGTGCAGGGCTGTGGCAGTCACTTCATCAAAGCCACCAAGGCCCTCACCATCCAGTCATGCCCCTCGTCACCATGACCCACCCAAATACAATTAGGCCTCTTTGATGAGCAGGACAGAAAAGCCGGCTCAAACTTAACCAGCAGACAGCATGTAATGGGCCCATAACTGGGGGCCGGGACGAGTGCTTCGGGCAGGTTTGTGGGGCTCTGGCTGTTTCCCTGCTGTCCTCTCGGCTCTGCCCGGCTCCAAATCTAAATGTTTCCCTCAAACTGGCTTCCCTCCTGGTAGCAAAGTGTCTGTGGCAGCTCCATCCTCATTTCTGCACTTCCCACGACCTGGAACAGGTCCAGCCACTGAAAGGAAGCCTTTCTGGCAACTCTGATTGGCCCAACCTCCCTCAGTCACCTTAGCAAGGGCAAGTCCTTGCACAGACAAGTCGGGGGAGTGGTAGGGGATAGAACGGATGTTTGGTGAGGCTACTGGGAGAGCCTCCAAGATCTCTTTACACAAACTGTTAAGCAGACACCTCAGCTTCCAGCCTCACTGGCAGCACCTGGGGCAGGGGCCATCTTACCCCCCAAGGCTGGACACCCCAAGTGAGAAAAGCACTTCATACATGTCCTCAGTCACCCGACAGGCCTCAGCCTGCCCTGAACGCACCAGCGGCCCCACTCAGTCAGAAAAGCTGGGTTCTGTCCCTAACTAAGTGGGGAATGCCTTCTGTGGCCTCAGTTTCCCCACATGGTCAGAGAGAGAACTGGACAAACTAACCCTAAAAACTCTTCTCAATGGACAGCTCATGCATCGCAGCCAGGGCAGCGCTTCCAAGCCCTGGCGTCTTATAGACAAGAACCTGTCACCTCCCATCTCACCCTGCCACAGCCTCCCAGCTGTCTCCCTGCTCCACTCCGGCCCTGCCCCCAGCCTGTGCGCTGCCCCCAGCCACCATTTGGTCGGCCAGTCATTCAGCACAAGCATTTATCTATCCTGGTGAGAACCAGGCACTGCTCTAGGAGCTCAGGATACAGCAAAGAACAAATTAGAAAGACATACAAAATTTTTTTTAAATCCTGCCTTCATGAAGCTTTCTAGTGGGGAAACAACCAAGACACAAGAAAGTTTTAAAAGTGACGGGGAGAAAAAAATGAAGCTGGGAAGAAAATCTGAGGATAGCTACAACCTTTGATAAGATGGTCAGAGAAGATGTCCCTGAGAAGGTAAAACTTGGGCAAAGACCACAGGAAGCGAGACCATGACCCACAGGGTGAGCTGGGGGGAGAGGGGACCAGCCAGAGAGAATGACAGATGCACGGGCCCTGGGGCAGGAACAGGACTGAGACGCTGGGGGCAGAGCCAGTGGCTGGACGGGGGCTGGAAACCAGGTCTTGGGCCGCGTGGATCACAGAGGGCCTTTTGGTGTCTCACTGAGGGGCCTGTGCAGCCCGCAGAGGGTTCTGAACACAGGACTGACCGCATCCGTGCCAGCTGCTGCCTGGAGAGACTGAGGAACAGAGGTGCAATGGAGCACATGAGGGGATCTCGGCATAAAAAGGTGAAATGTGGGGACTTGAACCAAAGAAGCCGTGGGGGTGGTGAGAAGTGGTCAGATCCTTGACACGTTTTGAAGTAAGAGCCAAAAGAGCAGAGGGCGGATTTGACATGGGGTGAGAGAAAGAGTTGAGGCCATTTGCAGGGTTTTTAGCCCCAGCAAGCAGAGTACGAAGTTGCCATACACGGTGGGGACAGCCGTCGGGGAAGGGGGGGGCAGGGAACCCATGGTTTTGGCCAGTGCCCTGTGTAAAAAGGAGAGCCTGAGAGCGCCAGTCCTCTGCTTGAAATCCTCCAGTGGCTGTCCCCGCCCTCCAGCTACAGTTTGACCTGGAGAAGCCTGCCACCGTCCCTCTGGCCCACCCGGCCCTGCAGCCACATGTCCATGCACTCCCAGGTCCTGGCTCTCTACCTTCCACAAACCGACCCGCTTTCTCTTGCTTCTAGGTCTTGTCACCTGCCCTTCTCTCTTCCTGGGAAATGTCTCCCTGGGCTTGCTACTCTGAGCCCCAGTTCACTCAAATGCAAAGAGGGAAGAAGAGTATAGCTCCAGATGATTTCCAGGAACCTCCCAGCTGTAGACCGTGGCCCTGGGTTTCTGAGCCCCACCCACTTGCCTGGTGCCTGGAAGACTAACAGCAGTCAGAGTCCAGGCGAGAGTGGCCCCACTATAGGCTGGGATTCGCCAAGTGCCAGCCTGAAAAACGTATGCCAAGGCCTGGAGGGAAGGGGCTTGGGAGGGATAAAAAGCCAGGTGCCCATGAGTCTGAGTAGAGGTAGACATGATGAACAGGATGGCTGAAGTAGACAAGAACCCAAGCCAATGTGCCTTGCCCATGCAGAGTCCTCCCTCCGGGGTACCTTCCTTCCACCTGGGCTCATCCTTCAGCAATTCCAGCAGCTCTTCCCTGAGCTAGTCCACAGCCCCGCCTCTGCATGTCCTGGCTCTCAGGCCATCCGTGCAATAACACTCAGCTCACAGGCTTAGAGCCTGAAAGAGGCCCTACGAGAGTCCTCCCCTGGGGAAAGTGAGCCAGAAGGACGAGGACCTTGCCCACATTACCTACCTAGGAGGTAGAAAAACCAGGCTCAAACCCTGAGCTCCAGACTGCAAGCCCAAGGCCGGGGCTCTCTCCAGGGCTCTCTCCAAACTCAGCTCAGATGCCCTCCCTGAGAAACCCCTCCTGCTGCCTCAGGACCTTGACTTCTGCAAGTCCTCCCCCTGCAGCCAGCCAGTGTGGACACATGGGTCTTCCCTTCACCGTGGGGCTCAGACTTCATTTCCTCGCCTCCATGCCCACCCACTCCCACTCCTGACAGAGTCGACCTGGAGCCTTTTGCACAGAGGATGTGCCTTAAACGTTTTATGGAACCAGGTCACCAATATACAGTGTTGTGCCCCAGACATGAGCCTCCAGCTGGGAGACGCACGCCTTACCAAGTGAGCAAACTGTACTCTGGGGGGCAAGCCTGAGGGGCTGTGATCCAGGCCACTCCCGGACTTGCTCCTAATGCAGCCACCTGCTCTCACCTTCAGGATGTGAGGAACCCAGAGAGAGATCCCTTCTCCTCTCACCTCCTTCACCTTCCGCCCAGGGATGTGCGATGAGAATTAGTGGGATAACAGATGCAGTGCCTCCAAGGAAACAGGCTACATAAATCCAAAATGTTGTTATTAAATTCCAAATTTAGCCCTCAGGATCAGTGAGGCCTGACAGATCCAAGCTGGGAGTAATCCCAGCTGCATGAACAGGATGTTCTGGCAAAACCAGAAGCACCACATTCAGCCTCTGGGGGTCAAAGGAGACCATAAAAAATCCCCAGACCTCACCTCACAGAAGGCCAATGATCTTCCCCAGCAATCCCACAAAGCAAGCGGCTGGACTCTGCTTTGCTTGTACGTCATCAGTGACAGGAAGCGCGACGCTCCCCAAAGCAGCCCCTGCCTTCTTCCATTAGCTCTAATTTTTTTTAAATATATTTTATTGATTTTTTACAGAGAGGAAGGGAGAGGGATAAAGAGTTAGAAACATCGATGAGAGAAACATCGATCAGCTGCCTCCTGCATACCCCCTACTGGGGATGTGTCCACAACCAAGGTACATGCCCTTGACCGGAATCGAACCTGGGACCCTTCAGTCTGCAGGCCGGCGCTCTATCCACTGAGCCAAACCGGCCAGGGAGGCTCTAATTTTTAAAAAACTTATTCCTTTCCAACCAAGACACTTTGCCATCCTTTCCACAGTCAGAAACAAGCATTACCTTTTCCTACATGGTAGCCCTTAACCAAGAGCACCTCTCTCTGCTCATTTCCAGGCCTTTCAAACAGGCCTCACACGCCATCACCTGAAGGCAGGCCACCACCTGGAGGCAGGCCACCACCCTGGTGCTCCTTTCTGAATGGGCTCCAGCTCATGGCTTCCAAATCTAACACAACCTCCAGCAGTGGCCGACAGGACAGGACAGAGCAGGACCCTTGTTTCCCTCTGGGTGCCCGCTTCCTGCTTCCTACGAAGGCTTTCTGTAACATCCAGATCAACTGTGAAGTCATAATCGACATTTAGGTTTCAGACCATAGCCCCTGCCACACATGTATCTGGCTAGGCATCACCCCAAGCACCCCAGAAAGGGTGTCCAAGCTGGTGGAACCTCCTGGGAGCAGAGAACCACAGTAAACAGCCGAGCCGAGGCCTTGGAGCCACACTGACTGAGTTCAAGGCCCGGCTGTGCCACTGACTGAACAACCCTTAGCAAGTGGCTGAAATCCTGCGTTTCAATTTGCTTATCTCTGGGCTGAGGACAATAACAGTTGTTGACATTAAACCTTGCAAAACTGTTGTGAGGACAAAAGAGAATATATATAATGTGCGTGACATAAGAATAGTAGGTGATTAATAAAAGAAATGAATTGTTGTTACATTCAAAGTCTCATGGGAGCCCTGACAGCAGTTTCCAAGGACAGAAAACCCAAAAAGTGGCAACATAACCCCCCGATTTTCCACAAGTCAGTGGGGAAATAACAGTCTTTTCAGCAAGAGGGCTGGGACAGGTGAGTAGCTACATGCAAAGAATGAAGTCAGACACCTCTGTCACACCGTACAAAAATTAACTCAAAGTGAATCACAGACCTAAATGAAAGAGCTAAAACTATATAACTCATAACGCAAAACATAACTATCTTTGTGACTTTGAGTTAGGCAATGATTTCTTAGATAAAACCTCAAAAACATGAGTGATGAAAAATAATTTGGAATTCATCAAAATTTTAAACTTTTGCCTTTTAAGAAAGTGAGAAGGCCCTAGCCGGTTTGGGTCACTGGATAGAGCATCGGCCTGCGGACTGAAGGGTCCCAGGTTCGATTCTGGTCAAGGGCATGTACCTTGGTTGCAGGCACATCCCCAGTGGGGGGTGTGTAGGAGGCAGCTGATCGATGCTTCTCTCTCATCGATGTTTCTTTTTTTTTTTAACATATTTTATTGAGTTTTTACAGAGAGGAAGGGAGAGGGATAGAGAGTTAGAAACATGGATGAGAGAGAAACATCCATCAGCGGCCTCCTGCACACTCCCTACCGGAGATGTGCCCGCAGCCAAGGTACATGCCCTTGACCGGAATCGAACCTGGGACCCTTCAGTCCCCAGGCCGACGCTCTAGCCACTGAGCCAAACCGGTCAGGGCTCATCGATGTTTCTAACTCTCTATCCTTCTCCCTTCCTCTCTGTAAAAAATCAATAAAATATATTTTTTTTAAAAAGTGAGAAAACAACACACAAAATGGGAGAAAATATTTGTGAAGCATATATGTGACAATAGTCTAATATGTAAAATATATGAAGAACACTTGCAACTCAACAATAAAAAGACAAATGACCTAATTTTAAAAGAGCAAAGGCTTAAATAGACATTTATAAAGAAGACATAAAGTCAATAAGCACATGAAAAGATGCTCAAAAACATTAGTTATTATAAAATGCCAATCAAAACCATAATGAGATACCACCTCACACGATTTAGATGGCTAAAATCCAAGTGCAGATAATAAGTGTTGACAAGGATGTGGAGAAATTAGAACCCTCAGACATTGCTGGTGGAAACATAAAATGGTGCTACCTCTATGGAAAATAGTGTGGCAGCACCTCAAAATGTTAACCATAGAGTAACCACTCTGGCCCACCAATCCCACTCTAGGTATATACCCAAGAGAAAAGAAAAGCTTATGTCCACACAAAATCTTGCCCATAATTTTTTTTTAATCCTCACCCGAGGAAATGTTTTATTGATTTTGAGAGAGAGAGAGAGGAAGGGGGAGAGAGAGAGAGAAAAACATTGATGTGAGAGAGAAACACCAATCGGTTGCCTCCTGTGTGAGCCCCAACCAGGGAATAAACCCACAACCTTTCAGTATACTGGACATTCCAACTGACTGAGCCATACTGGCCACACTTTGGTTTTGTTTGGTGTGTTTGGGTGTGCATGTGCACGTGCGTGTGCGCGCACCACAGCTTTTTTATCCACTCATCTATTGTTGGCATTTAGGTTGCTCCCATACCTTGGCTCTTGTAAATAACAGCAGAATGTTTTTAAATAGAATTTTTAAAAATATATTTTTATTGCTTTCAAAGAGAAAGAGACAGAGACAGAGAAGAGACAGATAGAAAGTGCAATGACGAGAGAGAATCATTGATCGGCTGCCTCCTGCATGTCCCCTACTGGGGACCGAGCCCAAAACTCTGGGCATGTGCTCTGACAAGGAATGGAACCATCACCTCCTGGTTCATAGGTCAACACTCAACCACTGAGCCACGCCAGCTGGGCTAAATAGAATTTTTATAAGAGTTTATTTGAACCAAACTGACAACATATGCTGAGGAGCAAAATCTCAAATACTACCCAGAATTATCTCTCTTTTTTTTTAAACAAAAAGAGAGCTTGTTTTTTAAAAAATATTTTTTAAAAATATTTTTTATTGATTTCAGAAAGGAGAGAGAGAGAGAGAGAGAGAGAGAGAGAGAGAGAGAGAGAAAAACATCAATGATGAGAATCATTGATTGGCTGCCTCCTGCATGCCCCCTACTGGGAATCGAGCCTGCAACCTGGGCATGTGCCCTTTTTTTTAAATATTTTATTGATTTTTTTACAGAGAGGAAGGGAGAGGGCTAGAGAGCTAGAAACATCGATCAGCTGCCTCCTGCACGCCCCTCACTGGGGATATGCCCGCAACCAAGGTACATGCCCTTGACCGGAATCGAACCTGGGACCCTTCAGTCCACAGGCCGATGCTCTATCCACTGAGCCAAACCAGCTAGGGCCCCAGAATTATCTTTAATAGCCAAAAAGTTCATCAATTGATAAATGGATAAATATGCTATGTCCATATAATGGAATATTGAAATGTCCATCACCTGATGAATAGATAAATATGGTATATTCATATAATGAAATATTCACATGTCCATCACCTGATGAATAGATAAATATAATGGAATACTATTTGCCAATGAAAAGAAGTGAAGTACTATAGTATATCATAACATGGATGAACCTAGAAAATATTATGCTAAGTGTAAAAAACCAGGCATAAAATCATACACATGGTATGATTCCATTTACATAAACTGTCCAGAATAGACTAATCCCTATAGACGTTATGGCTGTCAGGGGCTGGAAGGATGGAGAACAGGGAGAAACTCCTCGCCGGTAAGAGGTTTCCTCTTATGTAGTGATGAGAATGTCCGTAACTAGCTATTGGTGAGAGTTGCACAACCGGTGAACATCCTGAAAACAATTGAGCTGTACACTTTATAGGGTAAATACTATGGCATGTGAATTATATCTCAAAAGGCTGTTTTTAAAAAATAAAATACTAATACATGCTACAATATGAAGTTTAGAAACATTGTGTTGAGTGAAAGAATCTAGTCACAAAAGTCTACATATTCTATAATTCCATTTATACACAATAGATGTGTCCAGAATAGGCAAGTGCATAGGGACAGAAAGGAGATGGATGGCTGCCCAGGGTCAGGGGGTGGAGGTCAGAGGAAATGTGGAGTGGCTGCTAAATGACATGGGGTTTCTTCTGGCATGACAAACATGATCAAAAATTAGGTGGTGGTGATGGTTACAAGACTGTAAGAATATCTAAATCCCACTGAATTGTTTACTTTAAAAGGATGATTATTTTGGTATATGAATTATATATCAACTAGAAGCCCATTGCAGGAGGATTCCTGCAAGAATAGGGCTTCCTCGCCGATCAAGCCGCCAAGCCCCTCCGCCCAGGGCCGCACACAGGGGTCCCGGCTGGGGGCGGGGCTTAGGCGGCACACAGGGTCCCAGATGGCAGCTCGCGCTGGCCCGCCCTGCCTGCAGCATGCAAATTAGCCGCCATCTTTGTTGGCGGTTAATTTGCATATCGCACTGATTAGCCCGTGGGAGGCGTAGCGAAGGTATGGTCAATTACCATGCTTGTCTATTATTAGATTAGATAACGCTACTTTTTTATTTTTATTTTTTTGGTTCTCAGATGCCACTTTAATCAAGTTTTGCACTATACAGTGATGGGGGGGATGCAAGATGGTGATTATTTTCAAGCAGATTCACCTACCCGACGGTGAACAGCCTGGGCTGCCAAGAACAGCCCCTCCCCAGCGAGTCCCCCCCTTTCTTGAGCTGGTAGGACAGGATTTCAGCAAGAGTGAGCACAAAGGACTGGGCAAACGAGGGAAGGAACCAGGTAGATTTCTGAAATCTCCCCATGCAAACGAGAACTAGACATGAGGTATCTCTCTTAAGGCAACACCCCAATCCCATGCACTTCAGCTTGAGGCCAAACGGCCTCCCTGCAGGGACCGACAGCCCAGGTTCATCTCATAACACTACTCCCAGAAGTGCGCCCAGGAGCCTGAGCAGTTGTGCCCACCATACAACAGATGCAGCCTGCAGGCCAGAACCCTCCAGGGCCGTCCTCTTCACTGGCCCCTCAGCTTCTAGTGTGTCCGTGTGCCTGGCTATAGAAGAGCACCCAGTATGTGTGTGGCCGGGCGGTGCCCGAGGGGCCAGAATAAGCAACAACGCAAATCAGCTGTGGATTCTGGAGCTGGGTCAACATGGTGGCAGGGCCAGTCACGGCCTATGGAAGGACCCATATGGCCCTGTGTCCTCTACTAATTCCTCTCCGGGCGGTTTCTGTTCAGGACAGCTTTAGGGGCAAATTCCAGCTTGTCCTTAAGGCTCAACAGCTGGGTGTGGTCCTTGCCTAGCAGCTCATCCAACTTTCGGTCCTCCCGACGCTCTGAGATGCTCTTCTCCTCCTCCACTGGCTGGGGATCTTTTCCCTGGATGAACCATTCCAGGTGGTAGCCTACAGCCCTGACCACGAAGGCCACAGGAAATGTGACATATGGAGCATAAGTATTCACCACGGTCCAAAACACAGGCCACATGATGTCTGAGCCCCGGCATCCGGCCCCCGCCCTCAATAAAGCTACTTTTTAAACAAAGTTTTTAAAAATAGTTGGGGTTTTTTTTAAGTGACGAGATAGGGCAGAAGCCTTAGCAACATGAGGGCAGCTGCTGTGGCCACATTAGCAGTCACCCCCTTCCCCTTTCTCAGCAAGTGCTCCCTCAGCCACAGGTCAGTGGAAATGGTACCCATGAGCTGGCAGGACCAGGAGGACACCCCTCTCCTGGGCAGGGCCAGGCAGCATCCCATTCCCAGGAAGCAACAAGTAGGATGCAGAGTCTAATGTTGTTGGATGCATTCAATGGGAACTAATGGGAAGCCTGGTGTGGTGGCCATAGAAAGAAAGGCAAAAATAGCCAGGCTGCAAATAGAGTGGAGGAGCATCAAAGAGGGGAAGGAGGAAGGAGGAGAAGCTGGTTTGTACTGGAATACTCTCCAGGCCCAATCTCAGGAAGGCCGCCAGCACTGCCTATATTTTTGGTTGGTTGACATCGCCCAGATTTCCAATAAACTCCCCCTTTGCTTGAGAGACTTCTGTCCGAGGGGTCCCTGTGAAGTACCCATTTATTTCTTTCTGCCACGGCAAAGACCGGCCCATGTCCCCAAAACCCTTCTCCTACCTGTGCCTGGGCTGGAGCTAGCCTACATTCCCCGGCCTCCCTTGCAGTCAGGTGTGCAGAGGCTAAGGCACAGCCACTGGAACAGGAACAGAAACTTCTGGTCAGGCCTCCGTGGAGACCTGGAAGGAAAGCTTCCTGCTGACCCTGACCACCCTGCCTTGGACTGTTAGGAGAGTTAACACGAAATGCGTGCTGTGTTTATGCCCTGCGCCTTTGGGGACCTGCTCATTACAGTGCAGCCTGCTGTAAGTGAAGCCAGGCAGGCAGGCAGGCAGGGAAGCAGGCAGTCTCTCTCCCACCAACAGGAAGGCCAGGAGCCCCAGGGCCAGGCCTGTGTAGTGGGAGGTATTCTTGGGGTCATGAAAGTGCTAGCCCTTCACTTGTACCACCCTGAGTGGCAATGAGCTGAGTGGCATGGAGAAGTTCCCTGGACAGCACTGAGTGCTCTGTAACCTTACAAACAGAAGGAAAATGGTGCTGGGGAAACTGAACAGCCACATGCAAAAGAATGCAGCTGGACCTCTATCTCACACCATCCTCAAAAATCAACTGCATGAATTAAAGCCACAAACATAAGACCTGAAGCCAGAACGCTCCTAGAAGAAGACGTAGGCAGTAAGCTCCCTAACATCATGCCTCCTTAGCTTCCGCGTCCCAGGCATTTCATTGCCTCGCCCTAGTCCCAGCCCTGCTGGCTCCCTCTGTAATTGGCAACCGTCTTACAAAACGCAGCCAACACTGTGAGTGAAAAGCAGAGAGAGAAAGCGTCTAGGTCCTGGGGACATTGTGGAACTGCTGCATCAATCCAATTGAAGTCCCTATGCATCTAGAAGCTTCTATGTAAGCAAATAAATGTCCTCATTGGTCAAAGTCAGTGAGTTCTCAGTTACTTGCAGCTGAAGGCTTCCTACCTAACACACCATCTAAACCAGTGGTCGCCAACCGGTGGTCCGTGGGCCACTGGTGGTCTGCGAGGTCCGAAAGGTTGGCGACCGCTGATCGAAACCAAAGACAAAGCATCCCAGAGAGCACCAACTGTAGGCGTTTTCAGCACTCAGCCTCCAGGGGCACTGAGGCGGCACAGGGCAATGAGCTGAACAGCATGGAGACGTCCCCTGGACAGCACTGAGTGCTTTGTAACCTTACCAACAGAAGGAAAATGGTGCTGGGAAAACTGAACAGCCACATGCAAAACAATGAAGCTGGACCTCTATCTCACGCCACCCTCAAAAATCAACTGCATGAATTAAAGCCACGAACATAAGACCTGAAGCCAGAACGCTCCTAGAAGAAGACGTAGGCAGTAAGCTCCCTGACATCTGTCTTGGTGGCGATGTTTTTGGATTTTACACCAAAAGCAAAGGCAACAAAAGCAAAAACAAACAAGTGGGTCTACATCAAACTAAAAAGCTTCTGTGCAGCAATGGAAGCCATCAACAAAATGAAAAGGCAATCTACTGAATGGGAGAAAATATTTGCAAACAATATCATGGATAAGGGCTTAATGCCTAAAATGCACAAAGTACTCACACAACTCAATTGCAAAGAAACAATCTGATTTTTTAAAAGGGGGAAAAAGTTAGGGGACTAAATGACAAAAATGAAGGGATTAAAAGGACAAGTTGGTAGTCATAAAATAGTCACAGAGATGTAAAGTACAGCATAGCAAATACAGTCAATAATATTGTAATAACTATGTATGGGGCCAAGTGAATACCAGAAATATTGGGAGAACACTTTGCAAAGTATATGACTAACTGCTATGCTATACACCTGAAACTAATACAAAATAATACTGAATGTAAACTAATAGAGAAATTAAAATTTTAAAAATTAAAAAAATAATAATAAACAGGCAGAGGAACTGAATACACATTTTTCCAAAAGAAGACATACAGATGGCCAACAGGTACATGAAAAGGTGCTCAACATCACAAATTATCATGGAAACGCAAATTAAAACCACAATGAAATATATATATATCACCTTACACCTGTTAGAATGATTATCATCAAAAACACAAGAAAGCCCTAGCTGGGTTTGCTCAGTGGATAGAGCACTGGCCTGCAAACTGAAGGGTCCCAAGTTCAATTCCGGTCAAGGGCACATGTCCAGGTTGCGGGCTCAATCCCCAGTGTGGGGTGTGCAGGAAGCAGCTGATTGATGAGTCTCTCTCATCATTGATGTTTCTAACTTTCCCTCTCCCTTTCCCTCTGAAATCAATAAAAATATATTTTTTAAAAAACACACAAGAGATAGCAAGTGTTGGTGAGGATGTGGAGAAAAGGGAACCCTTGTGCACTGTGGGTAAATTGGTGCACTATGGAATACAGTATGGAGGTTCTTCCAAAAATTAAAAATGGAACTACCATGCATTCCAGCAATTCCACTCCTGAGTAGATATGTAGGGGAAATGAAATCAGGATCTCAAAAAGGTATCTGCACTCTATGTTCACAATATTATTTACAACAGTCAACCTAAATGTCCATGAAAGGAGAAATGGGTAAAGAAAATATATGTGCATACACACACACACACACACACACACACAGAAATATTATTCAGCCATAAAAAATAGAAAATCCTGCCACTTGTGACATGGATGGACCTTGAAGGCATTATGCTAAGTAAAATAAGTTAGAGAGAGAAAAACAAATATTGCCTGATCTCGCTAACAAATATTGCATAATCTAAACACACACACACACACACACTAAAAAAAACAACTCATAGAAACAGAGAACAGATTGGTGGTTGCCAGAGGCAGGGGTGGGGGACATGGGAAGGGTGGAGGTGGGTGAAATGGGTGAAAATGGTCAGAAGGGACAACTTCACATTATAACTCCTGGGGATATAATGTACAGAATGGTGAGTACAGTTAGCAATGTTGCATTGTGCACTTAGAAGTGACTAAGAGAATAAATCAGCAATATTGTATTGTACAGCCCTAACCGGTTTGGTTCAGTGGATAGAGCATCGGCCTGCAGACTCAAGGGTCCCAGGTTCGATTCCAGCCAAGGGCATGTACCTTGGTTGCGGGCACATACCCAGTGGGGAGTGTGCAGGAGGCAGCTGATTGATGTTTCTCTCATCGATGTTTCTAACTCTCTATCCCTCTCCCTTTCTCTCTGTAAAAAATCAATAAAATATATTTAAAAAATATTGTATTGTACATTTGAAAGTTACTAAGAGAATAGATCTTTAAAAAACCTAATGGTAGAACATTCAAATAAAATAAAAAAGTAAATGGCACCTGAGTAGCCAATGGCTCACCTGCCATCAGGAGTCAGGAGAGGCACCAGCTTAAGGTGAAAAGCCATCAAAATGAAAAGACAACCTACTGAACTGGAGAAAATATTTGCAAACAATATCGTGGGTAAGGGGTTAACCCCTAAAATGTACAAAGAACTCACACAGCTCAATAGCAAAAGGCTGAGGGACGGGGCGGGGGGGAGTCACCTGACCCCTCTGTGCCTCAGTGGTCTCATCCGTAAGCAGAGAAAATGCAGTGCTACCTGCATGCACAGCAGAGGGGCCACATCAACTGAAGAGCTCCCTCCCCTCTACGAGGAGGCCTGGAGGCAAGAGGCGTCCTGTTTCACTTTCCTCCCCAAGCAGAGCTGCCACTCGAGGGTGTTTGCCTACCGGTTGGGCCATTTCTAACCAAACTCCCTGTGTTACAGAATTTACCAGGCGATCGAAAAATACACAGGAGTACTTGGAGATACAGGAAAAACCCATTCATTTTCAGATGTTTCTCATGTACTAGTACTGTGACTCAGGGGAGACTGGTTTTTCTCCAAATCCTGAGCAAACCAATATGGAGGAAGCTCTCCCTTTATACCCTTTGGCTTCTTAGCCCCCCAAATATAGATGGGACTTCCGGACCTTTCTCGGGCTTTGTGTTGGGATGGGGGCCGTGAGACCACACCTGAAGGCCTGGCCTGGCACCAGTGCTGGTAACCCCTCCGGGTGTTGTGTATTGTCCATGGTTTGTGGCCTCTGTAAAATGGGAGTATTTAGGTAAACAGGTTTTGCAAGACCAGATTGTGGAGAAAGGGGCAGTGACTTAATTATAGGCTATCAAGAATGTCCATGAGGTTACTGCACAGATTCAGATTTCTAGCCCCCAAAAATGTCTTATTTTCCCCATCACCTGAATCATCATAGACAGTAGGAGCCGGCAGAGGGCTGGAGCAGACCCTTGCTCTAATCCCCTGGCTCTGTGATCCACATGTCTACAGCTTTCTGAATTCATCGTTCCAGAGACTAACGGCCCAGGCAGAGCGGCCACCGTGAGGGGCAGGACGCCAATCCTTGGATTAATGAGGAATGCTGAAGCCCCTCGCTGTCGCAGCCCCTCCCTCTGCAGCACTGTATTTTCAGAAGAAATATACACTGCGGCCAAGAGAACAGGGTGTAAATCTTTCCTCCCGCCAAGCAACGCAGAACAGAAATCTATAGAGGCAAATCCTTGATGTCCAAAGATGTGGACTTTTTAAAAATCCAATTTGCCAGGTTCCACCTTACTGCCTTGCACCAGCCCCTGCCGAGGCTTACTTAAAGGGATACGGGAGACAGATGCTTCCAGCTGGCCTTGCCATCCGAGTTCCTCAAGTAGGACCAGTCTATCTCCTTCTCAACTCCCCAGGGAAGCATTTTCTCTGCATAGAGCAGGGGTGGGGAACATCCAGCCCACAGGCCCACGAAATCATTTGGTCTGGCCCTGCCAAGGCATTAGGGATGAGTTCATTGAATGCTTGACCAAATATAGCAGGCTAATTTTTAAGATGATAATTTTGCCGGGCTCGTGTTATAAATACCCAAATGGCCCTTGGCAGAAAAGAGGTTCTCCACCTCTGGCGTAGAGGAAGTGCTGAAAGCCACCTTCTCAGAGCCAGTCCCTTATCTTAGAGTAGGAAACTGAGGCCCAGAGTCGGGGTGTGCATGAGACCGTGAAGTATGGCTGGGCACTGGTGAGGCTTGAAGACAGGCTTGTCCCCAGCACTCTGGTCCCCACCCAGACTGTCCAAGAACAGGACAGTGGCATCGCCCCTGCAGGGAGAATGCTGAAGCAGAGCTAGCCGCTGGGGTTCCAGCCTTCTTCCTCCCCAAGAAACGGCAAGCCCGCAGCTGGGCAGCTACAAGAGAATGCCGTGTGCGCAGGCTCTGCAGAGACACTGCAGCACGGATGGGTGGGCATCGCCACGCACATGTGAACAGCAGCAAGCCCTGCAGATTCAGCTTCCCTGCGAAGGCTGAATCCTATAAACAAGATTACCACCCCCATTAGACCTTCTCTAAGAAGAAAGTGACCTCTCCAGTTGATGTGGCACCAGGCTTTTTTCATGCTTCCGCAAGGGTACAGCCCTGACAACAAAGCAGGCAGCATCCAAGCCTGTGCCCACAGCGCCCCCTCGTGGGAGTCCGTGAGGCTTATCAGCCTTCTTTATTCCGCCAAAGGGAAGGTCCGCGAAGGGGTATAGCACAACTCTTTCTAGTCCCCACAACTGCCCCTCCTGGAATGCCTTCCCCTCGATCCCCCTAGCTCAGTGTTTCTCAAACTTCAGCCCACATCAGAATCTCCTGGAGAACTCGTTAAAATGCAGTGTGTGATTAGTTCTGGAGTGGGCCTGAGAACCTGCATTTCTAAACCCCTGATGCTGCCTGTTCAGGACCCCTTTGGGAGAAGCACTGCCCTGCTAATCTCTCTGCAACCATCAAGACTCAGTACAAGCTCCTTAGAAGTTCCACGAGTGTCCAGAGATGTCACAGAATGTCAAAGCTGTGTCATTTTGACCAAGTGCCTTAACATCTTTGAGCCTCAATCTCTGTCTATAAAATGGGGATAAGAGTCCTAACTGGTTTCATTCAGTGGATAGAGCGTCTGCCTGCAGACTGAAGGGGCCCGGTTTTCATTCTGGTCACGGATTCATGCCCAGGTTGCAGGCTCGATCCCCAGTAGGGGGTGTGCAGGAGACAGCCAATGAATGATTCTCTCTCATCATGGATGTTTCTATCTCTCTCTCCCTTTCCCTTCCTCTCTGAAATCAATAGAAAATATATTTTAAAAATAAATACAAATTTAAAAAATAAATAAATAAGAATAGTACCTCCCTCATAGAGTAGTTATAGAAGGTAAATAAGATAGTTTGCACAACAGGCTTACTATGTGCCTGGCACCTAGAAAACGATTCTGCTGTCATCACTATTTTATTAGCAGAAGTAATATACTATCACTGTTTATTTGCCAGCTTCTTGTGGCCAGAGACCAGGTCTCCTACTTAGAGACACACAATTCTCATAGACAGAAGGGACCTCAGACTCTTCAATTCAGTTTCCCTAGCCTAGCTGATCAGCATACCAATCTGGAAGTTGTTCAACTTCAGATGCTTGGGTTCCTGGGACCAGGGGCCTTGGGCATTTGTATTTTGAACAAGCCTCCACATGCCAGTCTTGGGAACCACTTATCTAGCCCTTGTTCCACACCTAGACAGGGAAATGGAGGCCCAGAAAAGGGAAGTCCCTTGCCAATTCCATGGCCCCAGCTGGCTGGAGGAGGGGTAGGGGTCAGAAAGTAGGTCTCCAGATGCCAGGGTAGCTTTTTCCCAAGCTAAACTGCATGGATTCCATCTCATCTACCCCTAACCGCCTGCGCAAATCCCCTCTCCTACATACATAGTGAGCAGCCCAACAGCTCAAGTATCTCCCATGCGGAGGAATTCAGCATGTGCCAAGGACACTCAATCCATTGCTGAACATCTAATTCTCCAGCGGATTCATTCAACCACGTTATTGGAGAGAAACCCTTGGCATAGCAGGTCCTCCCTGACCACCTCCCTGATGAGCTCGCCTGTCTCATTTCCCACCAGAACCTTGCTTGTACCCTATCTCCCAACCAGACCGTGGAGTTTGTTGTTCCGGGGGTCTCACTGCTGCAATGTCTGGCCTACAGACATTTAAAGGTGAGTGGGTGTGCAAGGTCAAATGAAAGTGTGGGAGTCTGCTCGCTCCCTAGACCCACACTAGAGCTCTAGAACTCAGGGAAGCCTCTGCTTTGTCAGCACAAACGAGTCAAAGTGGGATGCCTCTGTACTCTGGCAGCCAACCTGAAGTCTATTTTTGAAATGGAATTTCTCCTACCAGAGATGCATTGTGCAAGCTGCTGGAAGCCACCAGTCACCACAGGGCCTTCGGCTCACTGATAAGAAAATGCCTACCTGCGCTCTGCTCCCACCCTCCCCAATCTGGTCTCCTCTTCCCTCAGCAGAACGACTGGTATTGCCTCACACCACAGCTGCCTGCTCTTCCCAGCCCCGTGCTCCTTCCCATCTTTCATGGCGCCAAGTGAGACCCCTGCTCCTGTGTCCAGATCAATCACGTGTCTTGCCCCACTTGGTGTTCTCTCAGAAGCCAGCCAACACCAGCCCCCCTGCACTGATCCTCTCGCCTCTGGATCCCTATGACATAACTTAACACAATTACGCACTGTCTGGTGCTTCCTGGTAAGGAGCAGAAGCCAGGCCTTAAGACTGTTTCAAGTTGCTAAACCCACTGTGGGCTTTGAGGGGAGGGACTGCTTCTTCATCCATCTCCCAGGACAGGGACTAGCACACAGCTCAGTAATAAATGGGGAATTCAGTCAGCCATATAACTTGTTCAATGATCCCCTGGCAACAGACACCTTGCTGAGCACATAGTAGGCATATAAATCATGAGTCATATATACCACTGTATGTCCTACAGAAAACAGCTACTCAATATTTGAGTGAATGAGTAAGTGCCCAACAAAGACTCTGGGGTCATACAATTGCAGTGCAATCTCAGCTCCATCACTTAGTTGGTGGGGCTCGAAACCCTCTCCAACATGAGTCTGGTTAAGACCTCTTAGGGTTATTGTGCAGATTAAAGGAAATAGTTTATAGAGTTAACAGCAGCTGCCTCGGCTCCAAGAGTATGATGTATTTAAGATGTTGCTTTTCCCTCGCCCTCAAGTCTGGCTCTTAGGAGGATGGGCCCTGCCAGGGGACAATGCTGCAAACTCACAGGACTGGTTGCTGCTGCTGTCATCCCGTTTTCTCCCCAGCTGCCCTTGTGGTGACACCACACACATATCCTCCCCGGGCTGCCCCTGAAGCCCAACCCTTCCCCACCCCCTTCCCTCCCTCACCTTTCCATTACTACTTTGCTTGGAGGCAGGGGTTGGTTGCAGGAAGCAACAGATTTTTGGGAAACAGAATCTTCCTGAACCATAGTAAAATTTTGGTCATTATTCTAAGAGTACTGGGACATCACAGTAAAGTTTTAACATGAAAAAGCATGAGTTATCGGAAGATCCTTCTCTGCAGGAGAAAAGGACTGAAGAGAGAACAGGAGTGCAGAAGGTGGCCAGGGAACTCAGGAGAGGTGGTGTGTGCTGGTGCAGAGGTGGACGATGGTGTAGATTTTACACTTTAGAAGCCCAAGTCGTAAGGAATTCATGGCGAGTTGGATTCCAGACAGGGGCGGGGACGCAAGGAGAGCTATCAAGGGGGCGGGGCGGGGGGAAGATGCTGCCTTTTAAGTAGCCCAAAATAATCAGCTTTCGAGGAAGAAAGCTGAGCGTTAAAAGGTGCCCGATAATCTGGCATGTGCAGCTACAAAAGGAATTCAGGGGTGTAGTTCTAAGGCAAGCTATAAAGCACCCCATTCTTCACTGGACTCTTCAGCCTTCAGAACCACCTCTAGCTGCTCACCATCCTCCAATGACTCCTGCTACCTCTCCCAAAGCTTCAAACCGCCCCCTCCCCCCCCCCCCCCCACCTAGTAGCAAGTTGAAGGGGGAGATGTGCTCTCCCTGTTGCAACCTTGCATTTTTATGGAGGCTTTCAAAGCCTGTTGACAGCAGCAGTGTGGTCTGATTACTGTCAGGGCCAAGGAAGTGCTGAATCTCCAAGAACCCTGTAGTTCAATAACACAATTGCCTACAATTTAATGAGAATTTCTGCAAGTTCCTGCTTCCAGTCACAATTGCTTAGCAGTTGTTTCAAAGATGCATCATTTGCGCATCAAAACATCGTATCAGGTCAGCAGATCAAATACCCTTGGGAGCCCCAATTTAAACCCAATCAGGGGACCAAGTGACTTGCCCACTCAGCTGGACAAGGTGGAAGGAGCATGCAGAGGAGACAAGACCCCCAGGAGACGAGGGTGCAAGCTAGCTGCAATAGTGGCCATGGGAACCGGAGAGCAAACACCTGTCCTGAGGCTCGTAGCCCACCTGTAAACCCTACCAAGTGCCCCAGGCAGGAAGGGCCAGCTGATACTTCCAGATATTTAGAGAGGCTAGGAATCTGGATCTTTATGTAAAATCTGTCCTTTCAAAATGCTCTGCATGTTTAAAATCTTACAGACTAAGACAGCCAATTTGTGACTTTCACAACAACCCAGCCCAGCCAGAGCTAATCACAATTCCCTTCTCCAGAGGCTCTGGCTACTAACTGCTCTCCCTGAGCACATCCCATTAACAAAGCTCTACAGCCCTGGCTGGTGTGGGTCAGTGGTTAGAGTGCTCATGCACCAAAGGGTTTCTGTTCTGATCCCCAGGGTCCTGATCGGGGTGCATGCTGGAGGTAACCAATCAATGGGTCTCTTACACTGATGTTTCTGTCTCCCCTTCCCCCCCCCTAAAAACCAATGAAAAAATAGCCTCAGGTGGATTAACAAAACAAAAATTCCCCACTCATAATAAACCACTCACTTATCCCATAAGCATAAACCTACAACACACAGGTAACAATTTTGATAGATCCTAGTCAGGATAAATAAAAATGTGACCTAATAATTTTAATTTTCATTGAGGCCAGCAAATAATCTTTTCAGTAACAAGAACTAAGTGGATTCTAGAAAGAACAAAAAGGAATCAGATTTTAGGTGTCTCTTTCAGAAACACCATTACACTGACGGCGAATAGTAAACTGAGCACTCCGTACTGGCCCTGCATGCTCCCATGTTGCCCATTCTCTAACCTGATGTCTTTGTGCTGTTAAATAGAAGGATAAACGCCACCCCATCATACCAAGTTTTCAGTGAATTAGATTAATGGAACATGTGAACTTGGGGGCAGCAATCTTAAGTCCGATAAACAGAAGATTAGTTACACTCCCAGTAAAAAAAAAAATCAAACAACCAGACACATAAAAGTTTATAGTTTATTAATCCTCTCATGAAAAATCTGCACAACCATCACAGATAAAGTCACCGAAGAATCTTTACTCCTTCTGTGAATCAAAGAAAAAAAAATTTAGTTAGCAACTGCTGAATGGAACTTTAAAAATTCAAGTTGAAAGTCGTCAACAAACTCCAAAATTAATGACATTCATGCAGAACAATTATTAGTAACCTAGAATGACGTTAGGTTTGTATGATCACAACACAACGTAAGCATCAAGAAATAGAACATTTGCATAAGTGATGGATGTGGACAACAGGGGGTGAGGGCAGGATTGGGGGGATGAGGGGACATTGGGGAGGTGAGGACACATTTGTAGTATCTTAATCAATAAAGGGGGAAAAACGTAATAAATAAATAAACAAATAAATAAATAAATAAGAAATAGAACATTCAAGTTAGGAAACAAACAAACAATGAGTTAAATATTACTAAAATTTAAAAACAAAGCCATGTAACTATTAGTATTAAAAACACAACTCTTGAGCACATTTGTAAATCTACTTCTACATCTACTTTGCATGCTCTACTTTTAAATTACTGTGTCAGTAAATGAAGAAGTCTAGTGCTCTAAATGAAAAACTTGAGTTATATATACCTGTAGTTCAATCTCCAGCTCACTGAATCAGTGGCAGGGAAGGGAAAAGGGAAGAGGGGGGAGAGACATTCATTAATAGTCCCTTTTAAACTCCAAAATAATCTGCATTTACGTGCATGCAATCAGGTACCTTGAAGATGATCATTCTCTTCTTTGCAGAATGTATATAGAACACTCCTTAGACACACTCACTGATTTTATTACTCCCAATTTTTGAGAATACCTTGCCTGATTACTCAGGCTCTTATGCAAACAAGGTAGCGTGATGATTTCACAATGAAGAGATCAGTACAACGCTAATCCCAACCCAGGCTGCCACTGCCTACTTATAGATGAAGTAGGCATACCTCTGTTCTGCCCAGCAACATTGCGCTGGGCACCCTTATACACTAGCACCATCGACAGACTTGGTAATCATCCCAGACTAAAGTCTAATGGAACCATAATGGGAGAGGTCTAAATGATCAAGCAAGTCTTTTAAAACGTGCCTCAGCTCAATACTTTAAAAGCCACCATCCACAGCTAACAAAAGTAGTGCAAATTAATATTAAAACAGGCAGAATTTAGCTAAAGTAAAAATGCTTCAACTGTTCTTCAAACATGAGATTATTTATTCCTTAATTTAAAATAATTCATTGCACTCAAAAGGTAAAAAGCAAATACCAATTCCAATACCTAAACAAAAACTAAAATAGGAACAGTAATATGCCTGACTTTTTTTTTTTTTTTGTAGTCAAAAAATGTTATATGCTCGCTCTCTCTCTCAGGATAGCTCAGTTGATTGAGCATCATCCGGAAACACCAAGGTTGGGGGTTAGATCCCCAGTCAGGACAGCAGCAATTATTGAATGCAAAGATAAATGGGTCACAAATAAATGTTTTCTTCTCTCTCCCTTTCTCTCTCTCTAAAACCAATAAGTAAAAAATAAAATGCACGTGCTCATTTATGCATTCATTTTCCAGGCGGCTTTTCAGAGCAGTGCTAGTGAAATGCACCAGTACAACTTGAAGTAGGACAGTGATGGCTCAGGTCCCCACAGGTAGCCCCTCTGTACCTGTCACCACTGAGCACTAACACATGAGACTCAGGCTAAATGAAGAAAAAAGAATTGTTAATCATTCTTCAGATCTAGATCAGAAGACAAATAAATATAGACTGATTCTTTTCTGCAATCTCCAGAAATTCTGTCAACAGGTAGGTATAAGAGTGGCTCTAAGTGGCCAGTAGCTCCTCTGGCAGTTTGTCAACGTGAACCATGGCGCTGGGAAGTCAGTGTGATCTGAGTTCTGTGCAGGCAGAACACGTTTACTGCCCGGCCTAGGGGGAGAGAAGGGGAGATCACAGCACACAGGGGCAGTGACCACCCATTTCAGAATCCTACTACTCCCAGCCCAAGCTCAGCCACGTTACAACTGGTTTACACTGCTCAAATATGCAAAATGTATTTAAAACTGGGCACTGCACCATTCTAAGTATGTGTAGGAAAAGCATATTCATCAAAGGCTTTCATGTGAATATACAATTATATTGAGAAATTTTTAATTAAAAAAATATATCCACCCAGCTGGGGTGGCTCAGTGGTTGAATCAGGAGGTCATGGTTTGATCTCTGGTCAGGGCACATGCCCGGGTTGCAGGCTCAATCCCCACTGAGGGGCATGCAAGAGGCAGCTGATCAATGACTCTCTCATTGATTGATGCTTCTGTCTCTAACTCTCCCTTCCTCTCTGAAATCAATAAAAATATTTAAAATATATATATACATATATATATATAAATCAGCCCTGGCCAGGTAGCTCAATTGGCTAGAGCAGTGGTCGGCAAACTGCGGCTTGCAAGCCACATGCGGCTCTTTGGCCCCTTGAGTGTGGCTCTTCCACAAAATACCACGTGCAGGCGCACATGTACAGTGCGACTGAAACTTCGTGGCCCATGCGCAGAAGTTGGTATTTTGTGGAAGAGCCACACTAAAGGGGCAAAGAGCCGCATGCGGCTCACGGGCCGCAGGTTGGAGTGTCATCCTGATACACCAAGGTTTTAGGTTTGATTCCTGGTCAGGGCACATATAAGAACCAACCAATGAATGCATAAATAAGTGGAACAAATCAGTGTTTCTTTCTCTCTCTCTTCCTATTCCTCTTTCTAAAATTCAATAAATAAATTTAGAATTTATATCAGATGAAAAGTTGAGTAAAAAACAATGGCATGATAAAAGGCAGTTTTGAATGGATGATCCCAGGACAGAAGCTTTGCCAAGTTTCCTGGGCCAGTTTATCAGAGCTGCAGAGAATGGATGTCTCTCAAGTCCCCAAGGAAAAGACTGCTCACTAGTGGAGAGGACCATTCCCAAGCCTGTGTTAAGCAAAGCCATTTCCTGAGTATGTCACTTTCTGAGACACAGCTTTCCAAGTGAAGTTAAAGGGTGCCTACTAAGTAGGATATCCACCTTCCTCCACTTCACACCGGAATATGCATTTTTGAGTTTCCAAAATAAACGTGATTAAAACCTTTCCTCCTTTGTTCACAGTACACTATCTTAAAGCATAGCAATCTATAATAATAAAAGCAGACGACCTTCCGGACAAAGCCGGGGCTGTGAGGGAAGCCCGGGTCCCAGGTGCCAGAGGGAAGCCGGTGCCGGCAGCTGGGGGAATGAAGGCCTACTCTTGCACAAATTGTGTGCATCGGGCCTCTAATGGTGTTATAATAAACCACACTGTGAAACTCTATTGTTCAAAAGCCAACATGCAAAGCATCAAAGCAAACTCAGTGAAGGTGATGCATCCCACACCGTGCTCAGAATCTCTGTACCTGCCAGACACTTCATTTCTGATGAACAAGAATCCAAGATGGAAAAGGCAAAAAAAAAAAAAAGTTCACAGAACACTTGATTATTTGTTAACTTAACAACCCAACACCTTAATTTAATTGTTTAGAATTAGCTAGGCAAAGCTGGTAAAAAGCTGCTCATCATTAAAATCACTTAAGTCTTGGCTAACTGGAGAGGTCAACAATTCAGATTTCAGCTGCCTCTCCAGCATGCCAGAACACAGGCCACATTGATTCAACTGCTTCTTAACCCAGTTGTCCATTTTAAAGTAAGTTCAGTCTCAGAAAACTAGATCTGCATCCTGGTGAGCTTGTGCCAATTAGTAAAATGAAAACTCCAGATTGGGCTTGCAAGGCGCCCACCAGGGCGATCACTGAACCGATGTGGCCGCCGTGTTGTGCTTATCTGTGAGCTGTGGCAAAGCTACTGTGGGAGAAGCTACTCTACTGACGTGGTGTTAGGACACTACATTCTATAGCTTCTCAAATACGTTACCTTCTGTAATCCAGAAGTAGTGGAAGGGAAGAAACATTAAGAAAAGTTATTAAAGAAAACAAAACCCCTTTTTTCTAGAAACTAAAGACCTGCAGTTGACACCTCTGTATTTTCCTTGATGCACCATACCTTTTTGCCAGCACCAACGTTGGCCTTTGCAGTCCCCCTGACTTTCTTCATTCTGTTCTTGCGTTCCTTTCTCTGTTTTCTTGAGGTCTTCTTCTTCTCATATAGGCCATGCTGAAGGAGAAAGGAATGTATACAGGTTATTTGCAAAACATCATTGCCCACTAATCTGGTAGGAAAATGGACCAGGCTGGAGCTCAAGAAATGCAACTCCCCAAATTAAACTTTTCAAGTGCATTTAATACTTGAACAGAAAGGGATTTAAATTAGGAAACAATGAGTATAAATAGCACAGGAAACAAATGTCCACTCAACACTCCCTGCATGGTAAGTTCAGGGGACTCGGCTATTATTGTCCAGCCTTGAACCTACAGCTAACAAGGCCCCCAACATTTGCCTTCTCTTCAGAGTCTCTTCCATTTCGTCTCGATTACTCCCAGCTGACAAAGGAGCCTTTTCCATGAGTTCCACCCACCCTCCATGGAGACTGCTATAATCGACTCCTCTTCACTGTCCACTTTTGCACTTACTGTTCCTGCTGCCTAAAGACTGCGTCCATATCTTTACAAGGATCTCAGCTTCAATGTCATCTCAACACCGCCCAGCACCCAGTAAAGAGTGCAACATCTATCTACCAGACCACAATAATTTCCCTCACAGCTCTTCTGTAAGATTTATCTAATAGCAAGGAGAAAAAGGACTTAAGAGGATAGACATAAATAACAATCCAGCCCTAGCTGGTTTGGCTCAGTAGATAGAGCCTTGGCCTGCGGATCAAGGTTCCCAGGTTTGATTGCAGCCGAGGGCATGTACCTCGGTTGCAGGCTCCTCCCCTGCCCAGACCCTGGTCAGGGTGCATGCAGGAGGCAACCAATCCACGTTTCTCTCACATTGATATTTCGCTCTTTCCCTCTCTTCCACTCTAAAAACCAATGGGAAAATATCCTCAGGTGAGGATTAAAATAAAAAAGTAATCTATTTGCTAGTTTAGTTTACTACCCAAACACTACTCTGGCTGCTGGCTACCTATGGGAGTTAAGTCCAAATTCAGACATTCGGTACAAAGGATCTCACTTTATTTGGTAACAACCTATCTTTCCAAACTCACCCCCACTTCTAGTTCCTATCCCCAGGAATAACACTTTACCTGCTCTTCCAGACCCAGCTCAAAAGCTATCCCCTCAAATGCTGCAGACTCTACCTGTTCCTTTATCAAGGGGTTCTCTTAACTCCTTAAGAGTTCATTAGGTCTGTATGTTGTCCCTCCCTCGACTGCTTGCTCTGGCTTATTGCACTGTACCCACAATACAATGCTATTGAAAAACGTCTTCAGCAGCTGTAACAAAATGAAGATACCTACTCTTGCAAGTCTGTGTTTGGGCTCATTTTTCTTTGCGTAATCCAAGGAATCATAAATCATGCCAAAGCCAGTGGTCTTGCCACCACCAAAGTGGGTTCTGAATCCAAACACAAAGATGACATCAGGTGTGGTCTTATACATTTTGGCTAGTTTTTCCCGGATTTCTGTCTTGGGTACTGTTGCCTTCCCAGGGTGAAGGACATCAATGACCTAAAAGGAAATGTCGAGTTTAGTATTTATTATAATGTAACACATCTTTAAAAAAGGAGAACAGTTAACCAAACTGTGATGTGCCCCTTCCTTACCATTTGCTTCCGCTGAAGCAGTCTGTTGGTCATGAACTTCCTGGTCCGGATGGTTACTGTGTCATTCTGAAAACAGTAACACGAGTTAATAAAACTACTCAACCTTTTCTTGGCCTTGTTGTGATTTTCCAAGATCTAGAACTGTGCTGTCCAAACTAGTAGGCACTCACCATATGTGGAAAGTTAATTAAATAACATTTAAAATTCAATTCCTCAGCTGCTGGAGCCACATTTCAAATGCTCAAGAGCCACAGGGACTCGTAACAGGAAAGCTTCAATACAAAGAAAAAAAGTCCCAAATTCCCATCCCCTCCCAATCCACTTACCACCGTGCGCCTAGCTCACAGGACCCAAACACACAAACTAAGTACCAAGAAAAGGCAGCCGGCAGCCGCGTGGGAATCCGTATTCCTTCCCTTTGGTGTGGGCACCATGTGGATGGAGCATGGTATCTCAACCTCTGCATTACCGACACCTTGGCCCCAGGAATCCCCGTTGTGGGGGCTGCCCTAAGCATTCTAAGATGTTTTAGTGGCGACCTTGGCCTCTAATCACCAGATGCCCAGAGCATCCCCACTTCCCAGTTCTAACCAAAAATGTTTCCAGACTTTGTCCCCACTGAGGCCAAAGTCACCCCCAGCTGAGAACCTTCTCTGGAGTAAACCTGCGACTCGCCAAGTGCTTCAGTCACCGCTCCGCGTTCCAGCTTCCTGCACAAACCCGACAGCTTCCTGCACCAACCCGACAGCGATGCACGCCTGCATGCACCTACCCTTCTTCAGGGACCGGCTCGACAGCCCAGAAAACCCGATTCCCTTCTGAATGGCCCAACAGCTCCCCTAACTACCAAGGGGTGTGGATATTTAGCATGTTTGCAAACCAAAATAAACTTTACCAAAATGATGGAGAAGGGGGAATGCTTTCACATAACGTCTGGTTGCTAGATTTAAATTTGTTTGGAAAACCACACCAAAGCTCACTTCAACAGTATCTAATTATGGAAGTCAAGGGCCAGGGGGAAAGGCTCGCAAAGCGGAGTGGACTTAAAAAAAACTGGTGGCGAACCTTCCGAATGACGGACCTCACTAGTCACAACCTGGGGCGCTGCCTCCCGTCCCCGGCAGCGGCATCCCCGAGACGTTACAAAAGGACCCCAGCAGCTGGCAGCACTCTGGCTCACACGGGACAGCGGTTTCATTCGCCCCAACTCGCCGGGGGCTGCCGTCCCCCGCAAACCGCCTGTCCCGCATTGCGACTGTGGGTTCTAAGTGTTTCACGCCACCCGATCCTCTGGACTCTACGAAGCCAACAAACGCAGCAGCCGCTCCCTCCCTTCCTCCCCAGGCCCTCGACTCAGACGTCCGGCGTGTCCCGGTCGGCAGCGCAGCCTGGAAACCCCGCCGGCGGCTCCGGGGCCCTCGGCAACAGGCCTCAGTCCAACACGCCAGGGGAGCGCAACCGGGCTTCGGGCGGCCGTAGCGCGGACGGGGGGAGCGGGGGGCGACGGATGGCTCGGATACGCAGCGGATGACGGCACAGGCACGGGAGACTCACCATGATGAAGGTTGGTCTTCAGGCAGCCAGGGAGGAAAAGAGAGCCACTCTTCCTCGGCCAATCATATCAACGCGTACGGAAGGACCCCGGCGGCGCCGGCGTGGGGGCGTGGCCAGACCGCGAGGCTGACCACGCCAATGCCGGATTGAAAGTGCCTAAGGCCCCGCCTCATCCATCTTTGGCCACACCCAGAATACTGAACTAACCAATTAGGAGGTGGAACAGTTCAGTGCTGATTACGTAAGCACGTGTTGAACTTCAGTGCGATTCACTACTATCAGAATTATCCCTACTTAAAATTTCTGTAAACCAAGTTATAGTTTAAATGAACTCCAACCAAGGATAAATACCATGTTATTTCACTTATATGTGGAATCTAATAAACAAACAAATTTGAAACATACTCATGAACACAGAGAGCCGGCTGGTGGTTGCCAAAGGGGAGGGGTTGGCGCACTGGGTAAAAGAGGTGAAGGGGTTAGGAAGTACAAATTGATAATTACAAAATAGGGGACGTAAAGCATAGGTAATATAGTCAGTATTATTACAATAACTATGTATGGTGCCTGTTGAGTACTGGGAATATTGGGGGGTGGGAACTAACCAGTAAGCTGCACACCTGAAACTAATAATCTATAATAATAAAAGGGTAATATGCTAATTAACCAGACATCCTTCCAGACCAGTGATGGTGAACCTATGACATGCGTGTCAGAGGTGGCACTCGAACTCATTTTTTTGGTTGATTTTTCTTTGTTAAATGGCATTTAAATATATAAAATAAATATCAAAAATATAAGTCTTTGTTTTACTATGGTTGCAAATATCAAAAAATTTCTATATGTGACACGGCACCAGAGGTAAGTTAGGGTTTTTCAAAATGCTGAAGCCCCGGTGGAGGGAAGCCAGCCCAGATCCCAGGTGTCAGAGGGAAGCCGGTGCCTGCAGCCAGGGGAAGGAAGGCCTACTCTTGCACGAATTTCGTGCATTGGGCCTCTAGTATAAAGTAATAGTTAATGTCAACTGTAATTGAAAAATAAAGTTTGAAAAATAAATAAAAAGAAAAAAATTACCTCCAGCCGAGTTAGAAGTTGGTAAAGCTGGAAGACATCCTATGCCAGTCTCCTCATTTTACAGCCAAAGAAACTGCAGGGGGAAAAGAAAAAAGGTAAAAAATAAAAAAATAAAGAAACTGCAGAAACCCTGACTCAAAACCTTTGCTATTTCAAGTGCTCAATCTGACTGTTTTGATTTATTACTAATTAGCATTTTTGTGAGATTCTCTGTTAATGTTCTTCCCCCTCCCCGCCTCTCTCTCTCTCTCTCTCTTTGCCATCTGTTGATGTTCTTATTAAAAATAACTTTTTCTGCAAATCGTAGTTCTTACAAAAAATGAGCTTTTAATTAGTGCTTGCTTGATCCAGAAATTTAGTTATTCAAAGTGAAAGAGACATGTAAAGATAAAGAATATTCGTGTGGATGTTCAAAGAGAGGCATTAGGAAAGAACTTCCCAAAGGTTAGTGCAGACCAGGAGACCAGGATGCAGGTTTTGAGGGTAGCTTTCCTGTATGCTTCAGAATAAAAAGAATAGTTAATATTCATTGAATGATTGCCTGACCATCCCACCAACCCTAAAATTAGGGCGCTGTGGGGTCAAAGACATAGCCCAATTCCCCCTCCCAGTCAGTGGAACAGTGTCTGCCTGGCCAGTGGCCACAAGAAGCAGATCAGCACAGACCCCAGGGCGTTGCCTGGACCCTGACAGCTAAAAACCTCACCAGACTCTGTCTTTGTCCTGCCTGGACGCAGGGTGTTCCCCCACCTTCTAGTTAAGCCCCTATCCAACCCTGACCGAGAGCAGAAACTCACTCCCCTGGCATCCATGGGGTCTTCCTCATTGTGTAAGTAATAAAGTCCATATCTTGCCTAGCCGGTTTGGCTCAGTGGATAGAGCATCAGCCTGCGGGCTTAAGGGTCCCAGGTTTGAGTCCGATCAAGGGCACATGCCTGGGTTGCAGGCTAGGTCAGACGTGCAGGAGGCAGCCAATCAATGATTCCCTCTCATCATTGATGTTTCTCTCTCTCTTCCTCTCCTTTCCTCTCTGAAATCAATGAGGGTATCTATAATAATAAAAGGGTAATATGCTAATTAACCGGACATCCTTCCAGACCAGTGATGGTGAACCTATGACATGCGTGTCAGAGGTGGCACTCAAACTCATTTTTTTGGTTGATTTTTCTTTGTTAAATGGCATTTAAATATCAAAAAATTTCTATATGTGACACGGCACCAGAGGTAAGTTAGGGTGTTTCAAAATGCTGAAGCCCAGGTGGAGGGAAGCCAGCCCAGAACCCAGGTGCCAGAGGGAAGCCGGTGCCTGCAGCCAGGGGAAGGAAGGCCTACTCTTGCACGAATTTCATGCATTGGGCCTCTAGTATTTAAAAATAATAAATTAAAAAAAAAAATAAAGGCCATATCTTTCCCCTCTAGTCCCCTCATGGTTTTGTCAACTAGCAAAGAACAGTGTGGCACTCCTGGGATTGGAGCTTCTATGTTACAGGTACCTATTCTACCCTTTTTATAAATGGGTAAGTGACTGAGACACAATAAGGTTAAGTAACTTTCCTGAAGTCACACAACTTGGAGGCCCTGTGGTTCCAGAACCTTTGCTCTTACCCTCCAGTCACTCGTCAAATCTTGTTGGTATAGGATTGTCAACATTACTTCCATTACTTCAAAGATACAATGAGCGATTAACTGCTGAAATCGGTTAGGAACATCTGGTTTGCTTTTTGTCTGCCACATTATTGTTTTACTAGTGAGGATTCATGGAGTCTGAAATTTAGATAGCATTCCTTCATAAAATGTAAAGATTGTTGATCCACTTTATAACAGTTTCTCAAAGTAGTAAAGAAATTTCAGGTTCTGTAGCGCTGACTCCTGTGATGGTGCCGTTTCCTTGCTAGTTTTGTGCACTAAGCTGTCATATTAATCACCTCCCACAGGTTGCCACAGACTGTAGGCAAGCAATTTGTTTCAATACATAAATGATCTTTCCTTCCTATTCTCTCTTCATCTTGTTTCCCTAGCTCATCGTGGCTCACTTTTCACTCTAAACATACACTTTCAGCTTCTGTTTTTGCAACCAAGAACATGAGTTTAATCATTTTCTTTTGCAAAGTATCTTTGTGAACTGGAGGGGCCTGCGTGGCTGTGTTTTCTGCCTTGTTTATTTTTGTTGTTGGATGTCCAGATGGTGCCCTTTGTTCCTTGGGAGGGCTCATTTCAGCCTCCAACGCTCTTAAACTATTTGAGACTTTACTTAAGATGCTATTAATGTTGATAATCACTATTTTTTCTTTTATGCGATTTTTGTCTCCCTGGTTGTCTGACAATCCTGAGGCAATGAGTTGTAGCTTCTCCGCCTGTGTCAGATGACCTGGAGAAATGAAGCAGAAGTGGGACTTTGAAAATACAGGAGCGGGTCCGGTGTGGCTCAGTGGTTGAGCATCGACCTATGAACCAGGAGGTCACAGTTCGAATCCTTGTCAGGGTAGGAGCTCAAACCCCAGTGGGGGGAGGTGTACAGGACGCAGGCAATCATTCTCTCATCATCATTGACGTTTCCATCTCTCTTCCTCCCTGAAATCAATAAAAATATTAAAAAAAAAAAAAATACAGGCCCGGCTTCCCTGCCATTTCAAGGAGGTGCCACAAGATGGCAGTAGATGTAAAACTAAAAAAGTCGGTGTTCCCTGAAGCCTCTCTTGACAGACGGCCTGCGAGTAGCGGAAGCGGAAGCGGAAGCGGCCACGTGGGACGCTTTACGGTGGCCGAGAGGCTGCAGCGGTTGTGTCTGTAGAAGCATCCCCGGAGGAGTGAGGAACCTCGTTTATCTCAACCAGCCCCCCGACTCCGGGGAGCTGCCCCGGCAGCCGTCACCATGGTGAAGGAGCAGTTCCGGGAGACGGATGTGGCCAAGAAAATGTAAGATGGAGCAAGACTGGCCACAGGGGGCGAAAGGGGGGCGGAGGGACGGAGGGGCCCGAGGTCAGGGGTCCCGAGCCGTCAGGGTGTGAGGTGAGGGCCAGTTGGAAGGGGCGGCTGGGAGTCAGCCGAAGGGCTGGGCAGAGGTCAGAACCCGGCGGGTCAAAGAATCCCGACCCGGAGCGAGCCCTCCGCACCGAGCGGCTGCAGGCCGGGCTGGGCCTGGGCCGGGCGGGAGGGGCGTGGGCCTGGGCGATGCGATCGCCCGCCGTGGGCCGAGGCTCGCGTTCCCGAGGTCAGGCCGTGGTCCCTTGACCCCCGCGACCTTCTCGCCACGGCAGCGTGGGGAGCCTCCGGGCGGGGACCGATGCTGGTCTTGCTGCAGCGCACCGCGCGGGAGGCCCCGTGCCCGGGAGGACAGCCTGTCTGCTAGAGCGCTGCGCCCCGGGATGGGCAGCCTCGGAGGGGGGCTGCTGTCCCGGGCCTGCTCCCCCAGAGCTGTTTTACGAGCCGCGGCCCCTCTCAGAGGGCCCAGTGGAAAACGAAAATCCCTCGTCCTGGCAGCAGGCATCTGCGAGGAAGGCGCTGTGTGCCGGCCCAGCGACGGGCCTTGCGGATCTTCCGGGAATCAAGACCTCACTGCCCGGTGCAGCTGCAGAGGCAGACAGGGCAGCGGCAAGGGTGGGCACAGCGGCTTCCGGGAGCCCCGAGTGAGAAGGGTTCGGGCAGCAGAAAGCCACCAGACAGCTTTCTTCCAGGACCGTGGGAAGGGCCGGGGGCGATGAGAAATAAGCGTGTGTCCGGAATCATCTCGCAGGCAGGGAGGGACCTTTGAAGGTTTTCACAGAGCAGGGGAGAGGCTTGGTCAGAGTTTTCCTGAAAGGTCCCGTGGTTCAGAGGGACAGGATACCGAGGGGAGGGGGGGGAGTTTGGGGGGGGTGGCTGGAGGCCTGGGCAGGGATCGGGCAGGGGATGCTGGCCTGCACTGGGGTGGCAGGGCCATTGGAGGGAAGTGGGTTCCAAAGGGGCTTCGGGGCAGGATGAGTAAGGGAGGAATGGGATGCACAGAGTTTCCTGCTTGGGCGGCTGTGTGGATGGGATGGTTCCTTTCCCTGGAATGGGAAAGTGCCTCATCTGGATGAACCCTTCCAGGCTGTCTCTCCCAGTGGGCCCTGGCCTCTCACACCCACCCCAACCCCCGCCTCTATTTACATGTAATCTCTTCCCACAAAGCCACCCAAGTGACTGTTCCGATGCAGATCACATCCCTGACACTCAGCTTGCAATCTTCTAGAGCAGTGGTTCTCAACCTTCCTAATGCCCTTTAATACAGTTCCTCATGTTGTGGTGACCCCCAACCATAAAATTATTTTCATTGCTACTTCATAACTCTAATTTTGCTACTGTTATGAATCGTAATGTAAATATCTGATATGCAGGATGTATTTTCATTGTTACAAATTGGACATAATTAAAGCATAGTGATTAATCACAAAAAAAATGTAATTATATATGTGTTTTCCGATGGTCTTAGGCGACCCCTGTGAAAGGGTTGTTCGACCCCCAAAGGGGTCGTGACCCACAGGTTGAGAACCTCTGTTCTAGCAGCTTTCCATTACACTAACATTTAAATTCCCTATCATAGTTTCTGAGCCCTATGTAACCTCTCTGGCCTCATCTTGTGCCGTTAGCTTTCTGTGCTCTAGTACACAGCTTGCATTTGGTTCCTTGAAAATGCCAGGCTTGCCGGGTAGCTCAGTTGGTTAAAGCATCGTCCCCACAAAAGGTTGCAGGTTTGATCCACAGTTAGGGCACATACAAGAATCAACCAATGAATGCATCAGTAAGTGGAACAACTAATCTCTCTGTCCCTCAAATCTGTAAGTAAAATGAAACATCTGTATAAAAAAGAAAGAAAGAAAATATCAACCTTGTGCTGGTCCTGCAGCCCTTGCCCTATTTATGCTCTATTTCAAATGCTCAGCCAGCGGATCATCTTATTGCTGGTTCCTTCTTATTCAAAACTCAGCATAAAAGTCAATTTTACACAGGAACCTCCTGACCACACAAGATAAAGTCGGCTCCTTAAACTACCCCTTCACATCATTTCATTCTCTGCTTTTACTCAGTCTTGTGGATCAGTTTATTATCTGTCTTGCCTACCCTGGACTGTGAGCTCCATGTTGGCAGGAGACCTTGTCTATCTTATTTAATCTGTGCTCTCAGCCCCTCAGGAGGTGCCTGGCACATTGTAAATCCCCAGTTTTCGGGGAAAGTGAATGAAGAAACAGATCTGGGAGAGAAAGTCTTGGGTTCTATTTTAGAAGCGTCGAGTCTGAGGTGCCTGTAGGGCATTGAGCATGGGTGTCCAGAACAGGTGTCTGTGTGGCCTCCAGCTGAATAGAAATAGCTGGCCTATAGCTAGAGATTAGACAGACATCAACATGTACTCAAGTGCCAGGATCACTCAGGAGGAATGTGTACAATGAACAGAAAAGAGGATGAGGGGTATCACCCCCGGTAGGGGGCGATGCCAATATTTAAGAGATGGCAGTAGAAGAGACCACAAAAGCATGAGCCAGAGAAGGGAAGAAAGCTCGAGTATAAGGGGTCACCAAAGCCATGAGAAGACAGTATTTCAAGGTACAGGGGAAGCATGGCAGCTGGGAGATGCTCTCACTAGATTGAGCAACCAGCAGGTGACCTCGGTGAGCCCCACTTCATTCGATAGAGAGGGAACAGTTCCAGCAGGATGAAGGGTGCTTACCGAGGAAAAATGGGAGAGGTTTTAATATATAATAATGGGGCGCAGAGCCTATAGAGAGCTGGGAGGATGTGGTTGGTTATGGTGGGTCACAGATGTAATCACCGTTTTTGGTAGGTGGTTTTGATGTAATTGCTCCCCTGTTTCTTTTCATTCCAGAAGCCACATCTGTTTTGGAATGAAGTCACCCGAGGAGATGCGCCAGCAAGCACACATCCAGGTTGTGAGTAAGAACCTCTACAGCCAGGACAACAACCACGCCCCCTTGCTGTACGGGGTGCTTGACCACAGGATGGTAAGACCCCTGCGCCTTCCGGGTTCTTTGTGCTTTGACTTGAAACTGGAGACTTATCACATGGGTGGAAACAGGGCCTCCTTCCACCACCCTGTTCCCCTGCGCACCCATCCCAGCCTCCAGCCTGCGGTCAGTGGATGGGAATACACTTTAGCTTCCCAGGTGGTTCTGATTCCCAGTCACTTGGCCACCGGTGAGGACTGGTCCCCACTTTGCTCTCCGGTGGTCCTCATTGATTACTGGGGGTGCTTTTATCCAAAGGGCACCAGTGAGAAGGACCGTCCTTGTGAAACCTGTGGGAAAAACTTGGCTGACTGCCTGGGCCACTACGGATACATTGACCTGGAGCTGCCTTGTTTTCACGTGGGATACTTCCGAGCCGTCATAGGCATCTTGCAGGTGAGTGCGTGTGTGTTCCTGTCCCAGGCATGAACTCGGGAGTTATCAGTTAGGGGCATTGGAGTGATCTTAGGAATTGTGAGAGGTGGGAGACACATCTAGGGGAAATTTTTATACTAAACGCATACTATTTTATCTTCAATAAATAAGTTGCTTAATGATTCTTTATTCCTTGAATTTCCTTGAGTAAGTGGTAGCTATGCAATATGAAAGATAATTAAATAATAATTCAAGTCATACAGAACAACAGAGAGAAAAAAGTTAAAGATCCTACCAGCAGCTCTGACTGCCTAGCTTTCTCCTGAGCTCGGGCTGCCTCCGTGCAGATCTTGTAGGTCCCCCAGTGCATGGTCACTCAGTGTCCTCGCAAGGCGTGGGGGTGCCATTTTGAAAAGAAGGCTTTTCGTCCTCTTATCCTTTATCTGTTTTGTTTAATTTTTAAAAGATGATCTGCAAAACCTGCTGCCACATCATGCTGTCCCAGGAGGAGAAGAAGCAGTTTCTGGATTATCTCAAGAGGCCCGGCCTAACCTACCTCCAGAAGCGAGGGCTGAAGAAGAAAATCTCTGATAAATGCCGAAAGAAAAACATCTGCCATCACTGTGGCGCTTTCAATGGTGAGCAGAACGCAGGAAAGGCTCAGCAGTACCCCTTTCCACTCGTTCTCTTCTGTTTAGCCTCTTAGCTTTATGCAGTGTTTCAGTCAACTTTTTTTCTTGCAAATTAGGCTATAGAGCCTAGCAATTGGGGCACTGTTAGGGAATGCACCTCTCATCTTTTTTTTTATCCTTGTTCGAGGATATGTTTTGGGGTGTTCTTTTTTTAATTGATTTTTTTTAGAGAGCGAGAAAGAGAGAAACATAGATCGGCTGCCTCCTGTGCACACCCCAACCAGGAATCTAACCTGCAACCTTTTGCCTAGTAGCCAGGTTGGACGACTAGGCCTGTGAGTGGCCCAGCCTGACCCAAAGTGACTAGTTCCCATAATGCACCATATTTTAGCCATTGTGTGGGCTGCAGACTCTTGGGGCTGCTGGGCTCACTATAGGCTGGCCCTAGCCAAAAAGACCCTTCTTAGGCCACAGAAATCAACCCACAATGATGGACATTGAGTCTAACACCCCAATCATGCTTTGTCCCCTAAAGGCAATTAACCCTCAAGACAAACAGCTCCTGCACCCCACAGTCATGTTGGTCTAAAAGTGTGCTGCAATAAGCAAAGAACCCCAGCTTGGCCGTAACCCCACAGAGGCCTCATTCAGGGAGGCCAGACTCAACCAACTGAGCTACCTGGCCAGGGTGCACATCTCATCTCTCATTGCTGTAGCAATTGCAGTAACTTCATTAACCAGGCTGCAACCTGAGGCCAGCCTAGCTAATAACCTTTTATTTAACCTTAGTAATAAATTCCTACAGGTACTGTAAAGAAGTGTGGTTTATTGAAGATAATTCATGAGAAATACAAGACCAACAAAAAAGTGGTAGATCCTATCGTATCGAATTTCCTTCATTCTTTTGAAACGGCCATCGAGCACAACAAAGAAGTGGAGCCCCTGCTGGGGAGGGCACAGGTGAGTCTGATGTGCATGCCTGCCCTCTTCCTGCCTCCCCCTGCCCCACCTGCTCTCTCTGCTTCCCCTGCTCCCCCAGATCTTACACACGTTCTGTCTCTCCACCCTCTGATATATGCACGTTTTGCAAAATTAGAAGTTGTTAAGTTAGATCTCCAAGAATACTTCATGTGGCAAGTGTTTAGCACTAAGCCTAATGTGGTCTGGTCTTGTAATTAACAAATTTTCCATTGTCTAGGTAACATGTCATATCTTTATTGTAAAAGATTGTAAAATTATAGCTATACAGAGCACAAACTGAGAAATCCTGTTTCTCACGAGGATAATGAGACATAAGAACTTGGAGGTAATTCTCATTACTGTTATTGGCATACATTTGACCAACAGAATCTTATGAAGTGTCTTATTTTTACCCTGCTCTGAGCTTGATTAGTTCTTAATTCACATAGGACTGTCGAGAATTGATACTATATGAAACTAACCAATTAGTTGAGTGGCTACTGAGTACCAGACTCTATGAGACCTGTGGGGGAGCATCAGTCAGGAGCTGCCACCACTTTGTCTGCTCTCAAGGATCCCACAGTTTAGATGTGTCGGTAGCCATTCATCTGTGAAAAGAGAACTAATATCATAGGCCGCAGTGCTGACTCACAGGAATGGCAAGGACAGTAAGTTCAGTGGGAAATCGGGAGGAAAATGTCACTTTGGCCTTGGTTAGGGAAGACTGAGGAAAGGTGTGGTTCCATCTGGTGTAAATGCCAGTGGGCTGAGAGAGTTGGGCAGTGAGCTCAGGACGTGCAGGTCACAGTGCCTAGGTTCCCGCTGTGGCGGAGGCTCTCTTTGAAAGACCGGGGAGCGATGGAAAAGCACCTCGTGTTTAGTGGCTGCTGTCACGCACTGACCCTGTTCCGAGTTCTTCAGATGGATTAGCTCATGCAGAAGGAGGATTACAGCTTTGAGTACACAAAACAGTTTGTTCTTGTATTATTATCTACTAATGATTGTGTTATTGTCCATACAAACAACTAAGCCTGCTTTGCCCCACCTTGTACTTAATCCCACAATACACTTCCAGGACAGCATTGCCCAAGATGGCAGTGAGGAGGGAGTGGGAGCTCTTGCCAGGCAGTGGGCTTGTAGGCCCACAACGGCCAACTGACAGTACTGGGCGGAGGGCCTCCTGCTCGGGGCGTGTGGAGCCACTGAAGGTTTTGAGCAGGGAGGGAAATGATGAATAAATGGTGAAGTTTTCAAAACACCTGGCTGCTCTTGAGAAAACACCATGACGAAAGGGAAAAGGCAGGTCTCGACTGGGAGAAAGAAGTCACAGTTCCTAAATCCTCACAAAGGACTCTCGTTGCCAGAACACAGGAAACAGCTTTTACAAATCGCTAAGGAAAAAAACGACCTGATTGGTTTCAGAGAGAGGAAAGGAGAGGAGGAGAGAGAAACATCAATGATGAGAGAGCATCATTGATCGGTTGCCTCCTGCACACCCCATACTGGGGATCGAGCCCACAACCAGGGCATGTGCCCTGACCTCCTGGTTCATGGGTCAATGCTCAACCACTGTGCCACACTGGCTGGGCAAAACCCACCTAATTTTAAAAGGTGGGAGCAAGACTTGAATTGGCCGAAAAGTTGTGTAGGCCATTTGGATACATCATAAAAGGATGTATCCAAATGGCCTATAAATAAATGAAAAGTTGCTCAATGTTATTGGTCATCAGGGAAATGCTAATTAAAATATACACACACCTTCCCAGAAAAATTAAAATGTAAAAAAACTGAAAACCAAGTGTAGGGAAGGGTCTGACATATATTGATGTGGAAGTGTAAAATGTTATCGCCACTCTGAACAAGTTTGGCAATTTCTTATCAAGTTAAACCTACATGTGGTCTAGCAGTTTTACTTTTGGGTATATACTCAAAAGAAATGAGTGTGTATGTATGTACACAGAAATATTTGTACAAAAATGTTTCTTGCAGCTTTATTAGTAAAAGCCAAAATTGGAAACATCCCAAATGCCTGTGAACAGGAGGATAAATAAATTGTATGTCCAAACAAGTGAATATAGTGCAATGAAAGAAATAACTCCCGACTCACATCCTGGCTGACTCTCAGAGTCCTGCTGCGAGGAAGAAGCTGTGTACAAGAGTACCTAGCGTCCGACCCATTTAGATCAAGTTCAAAAACAGGCGGGGCTCATCTGTGGGAGTGGATGTTGGGAGAGCCGTTACCCTGTGGTGAGGGCAAGACACTGGCTGGGAAAGGAGCACCAGGTGCTTTCTGGAGAGATGCAAATACTCTGTATCTTGATCTGAATGGTGATATGTATGCTCACAGGTGTACACATGTAGAGGTTTCAAATCTCTAAGATTTGGGCAATTTCCTATGTATAAATTATGCTTTGAATTAAAAAAGGGGGAAACCAACCCTGAACTTGGGTAGTGATGGTGGAGCCTGAGGCCAGAGTCAGTGTGTACAGTAAGAGTGGACCAGAATTGATGACCCGCCACTGTGGAGATGGGTGTGTGAGGCAGAAAGCTGTCAGAAGCCTGGCAAGCAGCCTTGGTCAGTTTGCATGAGGATGCCCGGGCTTTCTTGGGTGCAGGCTTACTTGTGTTCCCCCGTAGTCACTCTGCTGCTCTCAGATCAGCCTCCCTGACATCTCACTGGCACTTTCCCCTGCTGCCTCTCTGTCCAGAACCTGCGGCACTGTCCTCACTTCCAAGGACCGCTCTTCTGACGCTTCCACAGGAGTGATCCTCCTCTAGGGCCGGAGGCATCTTGTTTGGAAAAGTCTCCTACGTGACTTGGCCTAGGAAGGATCCCCTCCATTTAAGAGCCACTTATCTGGTGCATTAAGCTGGGCCCTTGGGACACTCCCCCACTGCCACCACCTCCCCGTGCCCCCACTCCACTTTACCCAGGTTGACACCCTAGAGGTGGTTTAGGGTAGTGGTTACGAGCTTTGTCTGTGGGGTCAGACAGAGCTGAGATTAGAGCCCAGCTTCGCTCCTTATCATTTCCATGATCTCGGACACATGACCCAACCTGTACCTCAGTATCCTCAGCTACAGAGCAGGGATTACAAGAGTATCTGCTTTTGGGCTTTCTCGAGGATTAAGAGATGATTCCAGATCCAGTGCTTAGCACAGTATCTGACACATACAAGTGCGTAGAGCATGTTGCCCAGTTGCAGCAGGAGTTTCCACTGCCACTAACAGTCCTGTAATAACAATCGTGATAAAGATGAGGAGGTTTCCTCCCACCTCTGCTGTGTTCAGACTCAGTGTCCCTTCAGCTTAATGACGCCTCCCTTCCCTCCTCGGCGTCACCAGAATTCCCAGCCTTCGCTGCTTCTGTGCAGCCTGCTCTGCTGTCTGGACCCCCTTTGAGCTCTCAGCCTTGCCTCCCCATGTGTACAACTTCTGTGTCTTGTATAACACTTGTGCTCTGTCATGTACTTTTGGTGGTTTCTTCTGCTTAAGCTTGGTCCGTAACAAGATCCATGTTTCTGAGGTCCTGTTTGATGCCAGTTGTGGTGCTTGGAGCCTGGCAGGGTCCCTGAGATCATCAGCTGGCCCTAGTTCATTTCCTTTTCAGGAAAGGAACCCCATGCCTTTATGGGCAGCACAGCGTGATTGAGTCTGGGTTACACTCCGTGTAGGAATTGAACTGAACCTCTGGACTCTATCCCCGGAAGACTACTGTCTGTCCATTCGTGATTGTAATGTAAATCCAGGGGTTGGTGGACCTGCAGACAAAAGTACCTCCTTAGATGCCATCAGTCTTGTCTCCCCACCAGGTGAAATGCAGTCCATGATGTCCCTGGCAGACTGGGTTACAGGCTGCCCTGGCTGCCATCCTGCCGGACATGTTCCCTCACCACCACCCAAAAGCAGCCCACACTAGAGCTCTAGCCACTAGGATGCTCTGCCTTGTGCAGAACAGTCCTTCTCTGCTGACTTCATGGGTCCCTGATTTCTGCTTCCTGATGAGAGCGGAATAAGTCACCAGCCTCCTCCAGGTGCCTCCAGGGAGGCAGTTGGGTTATCACTCTTGGAGTAGCTGCTCTCACAGAGAAATGGCTTCCAGACTCTTGCCAGTCCTTCTGCCCTCCTGGATGACCTTCAGCCCATGATGTTCTCGTCTAGTACTGACTGGTACTCCAGGGGATGGCTGGCCTTCATGCCCTTCCTAGAATGCTATGAACAGTTCTAGATTCCCCCCCCACCCTCCCACCCCCGGCCCCAACTGCTGCAGGTGGTAGTGAGGTGCTCATTGTAATGTTCGGTGTATGATTTTATCTAGCCAGTAACCTGTCAGTCAGGCTGTTTCCAACTTCACTATTAAGAACAGCTTTAGTGAACATAATCTTTATGTTAATTTTTAACCATCCCCTTTGGAATAATTATGGGAAGTGGAATTATTGGTTTAAATAATTGGAATAAAAGGCATGCATATTTTAAGGGCTCTCACAATATAGCATATTAGCAGAAATCTGTCATCACTTACACTTACTCTAAGTGGTGAATAGGCTAGAGAGTATGGAGAGTAAGCCCTTGCTCAAGCTATGGAAATTAATGTATCTCTTTCCTGTCCATAGGAAAACTTGAATCCCTTAGTAGTTCTGAATTTATTTAAGCAAATCCCAGCTGAAGATGTCCCTCTTCTTCTGATGAACCCAGAAGCTGGAAAGCCCTCCGATTTGATCCTCACGCGGCTTTTAGTGCCCCCCTTGTGCATCAGACCCTCCGTCGTGAGTGATTTGAAGTCTGGCACCAATGAAGATGATCTGACAATGAAATTGACAGAAATCATTTTCCTAAATGATGTCATTAAAAAGGTCAGTGCTTCCCGTTAGCATATCTCTATGCAAACACTTGTGAGCAAGAAAGTCAAGATGACGAGGCTCGTTTCTGTTCTTTCTCTGCTCCGTTTTAGCATCGGATATCAGGAGCCAAGACCCAGATGATCATGGAAGACTGGGACTTCTTGCAGCTGCAGTGTGCCCTCTACATCAACAGTGAGCTCTCAGGCATCCCCCTCAACATGGCGCCCAAGAAATGGACCCGGGGTTTTGTCCAGCGCCTGAAGGGAAAACAGGGTATGTTGCCAACAAAATGTGCAGGAGGCAGTTGACTGCCTTTGCTTGCTTGCGTGCTTGCTTGTTTTCAAATGCATGACCAGCTTATCTAATTGGGGATCACAGATTTTCCTTGTGCCATGGAGACCTGTGACACATTTTTATTTATTTAGGTCGATTTAGAGGCAACCTCTCAGGAAAGAGGGTGGATTTTTCTGGCAGAACTGTCATCTCACCTGACCCCAACCTCCGGATTGATGAGGTAGCTGTGCCAGTTCATGTGGCCAAAATCCTAACTTTTCCTGAGAAAGTAAGTACCATTCAGCTGCTTGATTCTGTGTTTCGAATCCAGTCCTTTACATTATAGTTTAAGATGCCAAACAACAGACTGGAAAATCCCCCGTAGTCACCCTCAATGCACAATTTGGCATGTGTTAGTATAGGTATCTTTCCTGTTTGTTTCATGTTTTACATATGCATCGCTATATGTAGTACAAGCAGAACTGTGTATGTACTCACAGATACATTAAATGTACTGTTCTGCAACTTTTTTCCCAAGTACTATCATCTTTAACATCTTTCTATGTTGCTTCATACCTCATGTTTTAGAGGAGCTAAATGATAAACACCACACACAGTTAATTTTCTTGGGATGGATTTTTATTTATTTTTTAAGTGAAAGAATTTTTTATATATACTAGAGGCCCGGTGCATGAAAATTCATGCACTGGAGTGGGGGTCCTTCAGCCCAGCCTGTCCCCTCTCACCGTCTGGGAGCCCTCAGGGGGCGGGAGGCAACCCGGAGATTGGGGAAGGCGACACCCCCATCACACCTCTGCTGCTGCCACTGCCAGCAGCTCAAGCCTGGCCGGCCCTGGGCGGCTGGGCAGCCGCCATCTGAGGCTTGCCTGTGCCTTGGGCTGGCCCTGGGGGGCTGTGGGGCTGAGGGGACTGGGTGCCACCATCTTTGAGGGTGGGACAGTCAATTAGCATATTCCCTCTTTATTGGATATGGGTGCCGCCATCTTTTTGCGACGGCGTGAGGGTCAATTTGCATATTCCTGATTTATTAGATATGATATATTTTTATTGATTTCAGAGAGGTCAAGAGAGAGATACACATCGATGTTGAGAGGGAATCATTAATTGGCTGCCTCCTGCACACCCCTCCACTAGGGACCGAGCCCACAACCTGGGTTTGTGCCCTTGACCAAAATCGAACCCAGCACCCTTTAATCCATAGGCCAATGCTCTATCTACTGAGCAAAACCAGCCAGGGTGGGATGAATTTTTATTTTTAAAACCTTAGAATCACTGAGTCAAGGCTTTGAGTATTTTAAGGCTATTGATGCATAACCAGAAAGGCTGCACCACTCTACCTCAGTGCACACTCAACCTGAGTGTAAACTACACGGTACCCTTTTTTAACTGACGTGTACAAGGCCTAATATGGAGGCTATTAATTGGCTTTGCCTTTGAGATTCATAATTGGCCAGATCATAGACAGTTCTGATAAAACTTACAGGAAGTGTCCTCAGTTGAGTTTCTGATGATTCAAAGTTTCCTGCTCTGAGATGGGTGTCCCAGGAGACTGTAGTCCTACAGGTTGTAGGACAGTGTTACAGACCAGGGCCTCTGTGCTAGTGTCACCACTTTGAAACCTTAGAAGCCCATGGTTAATCATGGCAGATGAAGTTGCCACCTTTTTGAAGATCACAGTATGTGCTGGAATGTTCCTATAGATCAGTCCAGCCACGCTCATTTCTGATGGGGATACCAAAGGCGAGTGAAGGACTTGGCTGTGTCACCCATGAGTGAGTGACCAAATTTTGACTAGAACCTGGGCTCCTGTATGCCAGTCCATTGTCATTACATACATGACTCTAGGCAGCAGGATGCACAGGGCACTGCCGTTCTCCCTCCTAGAACCACACAAAGAAAGTGAATTGAGGCACAATTCAGTGTATTGAATAACTAGTAGAAGTATAGGAAGTATAATCTAATAGCATCTCTTTGTGGTCCTGCAGGTAAACAAAGCAAACATTAACTTTTTAAGGAAACTGGTTCAAAATGGACCTGAAGTTCACCCAGGAGCCAATTTCATTCAGCAGAGACACACGCAGATGAAAAGGTAACGCTTTCCCAGTCTGGCTGGTTGTATCTCATGACCAAGGTCACTGTTGCCATGGTTAGCCACAGAATGCAGTCCTGAGTACAGTTTTGGGGTATTTAGCATGTGGAAAGTATGTGTTTAAATTGCAGTGGTCTGGGTATACCATTTGCCCTATTTGGTGATTGAATATACGTGAAGTGTTCATTTGTTTCTTAGCATTTAGAGACACTGGATCTAGGTGGACAAAGCACATTGAGAGAAATGAACCTGTGTCTTACGATCAGCTTGTCATAGTTTAATTGATGCCTCGGGGGAGCACCTTAGAGTGAAGAAATATGATCATTTTAGAATTTGAATTCTGATATGAAGGGGGAGAAACTTGGTGAGGAGACCTTGCTCTCACATATCATGTGTATTATTGTGTGCACAGGTTTTTGAAATACGGAAATAGGGAAAAGATGGCTCAGGAGCTCAAGTACGGGGACATTGTGGAGAGACACCTCATAGACGGGGATGTGGTGCTGTTCAACCGGCAGCCCTCGCTGCACAAGCTGAGCATCATGGCGCACCTGGTGAGCGTGCGGTTCTGGTCTTATTTTCTGTGGAGTGGAAATATGCTGTAAACAGTGCTAAATTCCAGACTTCTAAAGTTAAAATTGCCAGTAATCTCTGATTTTCATAACCTGCTTTTCCTTTTCTCTCACTTTTTAATTTGAGGGAAACTTAAATTTCAAGCTTTTCATCAATGTTTTTAATATTTATAATGTAATATTCATACACTTAAACAGAGAGGAACTAATTGAAAATTAGTGTGAAAGTGACTAGCATGATTTCACTTGCAAACTAAAATATATACATATATATGTGCACAAACTTATGTAAAATAGACATGATAAAAAATTTGACTTTTGATTTAACTTAGCATATTAACTAAGAAACTAAAATGCTTAAAATATTTTTCTTTGCAGTAGTCCTCCAACTAAGACCCTAAACCATATTTTTTTGATGATTCCATTTTGCAACAGCAGCAGTTTCTTTTTCTGGAAATTTAAAATGGAAATGAGGTGCAACTTTAATTTGTTAAATATTCATTAATTCTCCCATCTTCAAAGCCATTGAACCATGAGCATTTGTAAACAGTGTTTAAACAAGCTCTGAAAGTCGGGTTTTTCTGGATTCCATTTTTCAGTAGTTTGTGAATATATTGCCTAACAGTGAAATACCAAAGCAGCAGTTTATGATTTATGAGGATATGATTATGGGATCTAGGGGGAAACAGAAGCCTTCCTTTTCTAGAAGCTTCTGCTTATCTTTGGAACATTTTTTTAAAAGAAATTTTTAAATATTCAAAGAATACTATTGTGAACTCTCATATTCCCATCCTCTTTATTCAGTTTTCTTGATTTGGCCTCGCTTGTATATCTTCCTCTTTTCTTTTCTTTTTTTTTTTTTTAAATATATTTTATTGATTTTTTACAGAGAGGAAGGGAGAGAGAGATAGAGAGTTAGAAACATCGATCAGCTGCCTCCTGCACATCTCCCACTGGGGATGTGCCGCAACCCAGGTACATGCCCTTGACTGGAATCGAACCTGGGACCTTTCAGTCTGCAGGCCGACGCTCTATCCACTGAACCAAACCGGTTTCGGCAGTTCCTCTTTCTTTGATGAACCCAGATGCCATGTCTTTTTCCATGTGTATTCAGTTTACTGTGTAAGGCACACATAGTAACCACAGTGCCATTGTCACACCTCACAAAACGAACAGTCACTCTTTATTTGTCAGTGTCTAGTGCCCAGTTCACAGTCAGATTCCCTAAACAAATTAAAAACTTGCTGCTAGTTTGTTCAGATCAGGATGCAGAGTCTACATGTTACATTTGGATGATACGTATCTAAGGTCTCTGTTGATCTGGAACAGTCCTCCCTCCTTTTTTAAATTGTAATGTCATTGTTGAAAAAACCATGTTATTTGTCTTAGAGAATGTCCCATGCTCTCAGTTTGTATAGGTATGGAGTTAAGTGTTTCTTCATTCTTCCTTGTATTTCTGTAAACTGGAAATTAGCTCCCAAGACGTGATCAGATGCAGGTTCAACTTTTTGACAAGAATGACTGTGGGTGGTGCTGGCTACTTTCAGGAGGGCTTATTTGAAGAGGCACATGTTATCTGAATGTCCCATTCTTACTTAAGCTGAAAAGTATAAGGATTCATCTGATGTCTTCTTTAAAAAGCTCCTCATCAACCTTTCTGCTAATAGTTTTGTTCATTTATGGTCATTGCCTACATTATTTCATTAGGGCTGCAAAATGGTGAAGTTTATCAATTTCACATTTATTACAAAGGATTCTTGTACTAAAAAAGTAGAGCTATCTGCTTGTCTAGAAATACAATTCATAAAGGAAAAGCAGTCTAAATACCTAATTCTTTTTCCTTTATTGTCAGTTTGGGAAGTAAAAAGTTGGTGCTCAGTTACTTCCCATCCGGTTGTTTTAGATTCTTTATTTGCTTATTTTGGATTTCTCTTCCTTCATTGTCATTATAAACTCATCGGTTTATGTAGTCTGTGTGTTTTAATTAACTGTCATAAATTTTACTGATATCAAACTGTGATGTCATGGGCCGGGCGGCCTTCATGTGGCTCCAGTGCTGGTGTTTGCCTCCAGCGGTAAAACAAGTTCCCTACATTGGCCATGGTGAGTGAGTCCACAGGTGAGTGAGTCACTCGGGAGAACACACTAGAGATTTATTTTCTTGATCTACATTTTCTGGTTTTCCATGAAGCCATCCTCCTATATAATAAAGAGCTAATATGCTAATTAGACCGAACAGCAGAACGACCATCCAGAAGACCTTCCAGACGAAGCCAGGGCTGCGAGGGCCAAGTCCTTTGCACGAATTTCGTGCATCGGGCCTCTAGTTTTTTAATAACTAAGAAGCTTTTGGATCATTGACTCAGCCCTCCTCTTGTTTTGTGTTCCACAGGCCAGGGTCAAGCCCCATCGGACCTTCAGATTTAACGAGTGTGTGTGTACACCCTACAATGCGGATTTTGATGGTGATGAGATGAATCTTCATCTTCCACAAACAGAAGAAGCTAAAGCAGAGGCCCTTGTTCTAATGGGGGTACGTAGAGTGGGGCGGCCCAGCTTACAGCTCCATGAGGGTAGGAAAAGGGATCGGGCCCTGTTGGGAAACACCTTCTAGTGTGTGAGTTGGTGTCTGTGATAGGGGCTTTTTGGGGGGAGTTGATGTTTCCTGACCTATAATGTTGGTTCCTGAGAGAAAATGGATATGTGAGCACCATTTATGAAAAGATGAGAGAGCGTAGCAATCAGCTGTTGGGTATCATGGGAAAAGATGGTTCTGCATACATGGATTTTCTACTAGCTAAAGATTCTTTAAGCACCAATATATTGTATTGAACATTCTGAATGGAAACCTTCCCAAAATGTAGCAATACTTCTTTGTCTTCTGGCGGGCACACTAAACCGTTGTTTTTGTAATGACTCGTATCACCATTTTATTATTAACGGGTAAGGAGTGCCCATTGGGTGCCAGGGGAGGCCGGTGATGAGTGAGGCTGGTGCCTGATCCTGAGGAGTCACAGTTGGGCTCTGACTCTTGCACTGTGTGTGCTGTTCGCTCCTGAACCCGCCAGAGCACAGTGGCCCGGGTGCCTGCTGGGTAGGCTCTTCCCTCCTAAACTCAATGGTCCTACCTGTTGGGTTTTCAGAACTTAGGTCTTTCTTTTTTCTAGTATCCTAGTTTTCTGTATTATGAACTGATGTATCTTGTAGTCTTAAGTGTTCCTTCCTCCAAAAATACTATTTCTGATATGATTCTTCTAATCTATTTTGGTTTATGGTGTTAGTATTGATTCTCAATTAAAGGCAATTAGGTTCTGCAAGCAGATCTATTAAATATTAAAAGTCCGTGTGGATTTGGTGGGACAGCAAGCAGGGGCTACATTCGTAGCCTTTGCTAGAGCTCTTCATGGCAGGAGTTGACATATCTTTTTGTGTTTTTTAAAATATGTTTTTATTGATTTTTAGAGAGAGGGGAAGGGAGAGGGATAGATAGAGAGGTAGAAACATCGATGAGAGAGAAACATCATCGATTGGCTGCCTCCTGCATACCCCCTACTGGGGATCAAACCTGCAAACCCAGGCATGTGCCCTGACTGGGAATCGATCCAGCTCAACCATTCAGCCACTCTAGCTGGGTGATATATCTTTTCTAATAAATGAAATATTTGATTTATCATATATTGTTTATACATGTTTAAATTATCCTTTGGAGAGTTAAATAATTCTGAGAAATTTATGTGCTAAAATAGACTGAAGTCTTCAACTTTTTTGAAACATTGATTCTTATTTATTCAAACATTCTAGCAAAGTAATGGAAGTTATTTAAATAAGGTAGAGTTTCTACACATCACAGCTTTCTTTATTTCCACCTCTTTAATCAGTTTGTTCCTTATCCATGAATATAGATGGTTGTTGTCATGGTTAAATAGCCTTTCTTTTCCTTTTTTCTGCTTAACGTATTATAAATACCAACTTGCTATAGAGTCCTCGTGATTGATCATAATGGCTTTACAGCATTTCACCACGTTAGCACACCATGACTCATCTTCCCTCTGGTGTTGAAAATTGAAGGTGCTTTTCTTGTTTTGTTTTGAGAGTTAGTCCCTCAAGGGCCATCTTTGTGCATTTAGAGTCTTCTTTTAAGTTATTTCTCTGGACTCCTCGGCCTATTAAAAAGATTTAGTTGATGCTGATTGAGCACTACTGTGTGCCAAGCACTCTTCTAGGAACATAGCAGTGAGTGGCGAAGTCAAGTTCTTTCTTTCCTTCCTATTCGAATGGGGAGAGATGGAGAATAACAAATATAAAATGTCAGATGGTTATAAGTGCTAAGAAGAAAAGGATCAGGCAGAGTAAGGATGAAAGAGCATGAAGGGGGTCTGTTTTAGGATAGTCTGGGAGGACCACTAGAACGGTTACATGAACCAGGTTCTGAAAGAAGTGGGAGAATGATCAGTGGGTCTGTCAGGGAAAGAATAATTCAAGCAGAGGAGCAGCAGCTCCAAAGATACAATCACACTTGGGGAAGCAAGAACGTGGCCTGTTTTCTCCTGTGCCTCAGTGTCTGTAGCAGTGGTGATGAGGGCTGTGTTGGGAATTGGTGGTTGATACGAGAGGACAAGATGGTTGATGGGTGCGTGGTTGGTGGAGGATGGATAGCCGCGAATGAGTGCTTGTTCTGCGCTCCTATAGTCAGAGGGTGAATAGGTCAGTACAGTCATTCATCCTGACTGGCGCTCTCATTTCTAGGAACCTCTCCAGAGGAAGTAATTAGACTTGCAAATTATTTGCAATCACAGAACACAAGCAGTGCCCAGAAAAGAAATTGGTTTTGTTAAATTGTGTCACATTCATACAATGAAACCCTTTGTGTTCTCTTAAAAATGATGACATAGTTGTTTGATAAGTAGTTGCCTATATGTTTGTAAAAATGTTTATAGCAAAAAGTTGGAAAGGCTATATGCTAAGTCTTAAAACAGTAGATGCTTTTGCTTGGCAGTTTGACACATTGAGTTTTGATGTTTTTATGGTCTATGTTTTTAGATTTTTTTAATAATGGATATATCTTATTTTTATAATTAAAAAGTAATGTTACTAGTGATAATAGTTATCAGCCTGCAGCCAGTTAGACTTTGCCTTTGACTTTGCTATTATAGATCCTTTTTGTTAGACATTTTGTTATAACAACATATTTCACTGGTTAAAAATGAAAACACTAAAACACAGGCTTCAAGAATGTTGGGTGGGAGAATCCATAATTACTATTTGGACAAATCCCTCAGTTTCTGTGAGAAAGTTGTCTACTGCAGCGGTCGCCAGCCTTTTGGACCTCACGGACCACTAGTGGTCCGTGGACCACCGGTTGGCGACTGCTGATCTACTGCACTGACCAGCAGTCCTGTCTCCTGGAGCAGGTGGGGCTCTAGCTTAAATGTGGCCCAAATAGCCCAGGAAACTTCTCCAAAATGTGCACATATGGGCTTGCGCACCCTACTCCCACCCAGGCCACTTGCTGTCCACCCCAGAGAAATTCTCTTAACCAGAAGTGAGCAGCTGTCTCCCGCCCGGTGCGGATCACTGCTCTGGGTAGTGGCTCAGAAGAAGGCAGGCAAGGTCTCTGCCTTGGAGGGCCTTCCACTGTGGGTGAGGAGGCCCAGGATGCCTGCAAGTCCGCATCAAGAGTTGAGCAGTGCACTCTGACCCAGAACCTTCTGTAAACCTACCCATGTGGTGGACAACAGCTTCCTTTTTTGCCCAATGTGGCACTCATTGAATTTTAGTTAAATCTTGTTGCTGAATTGTTTTTTGTTAGAACTTTTTGTCTCAAGAGCAATTGAACAGTTCTGCCATCATTGTGAAGAAGTGTGGAATAGATTCACTTCAAAGATGACCCAGTACTACTCATTCGTAGAAGTGAATTTCTTTGGAGAAGTGCATTTATCAAAAACAATAAAGTCTTAGATGGCAGAGTTCTTTACAGGAATCTGAAACAACTTAACTCGGTGTTTTACTATTTTAGTGCTGATAGGAACCTCTGAGGTCTGCCTTGCTGGTATTTCTTCTCTCTGCTCGACAGATGAGGAACTGGAAATTAGTGACAAAGCTGGGATTAAGGCATGCAGATCTTTGGACTGCATCATGCCTCCAAGGATGGCTAACCTACTGTATCCATTTTTCCTTCAGACTAAAGCAAATCTTGTAACCCCAAGGAACGGAGAACCACTGATTGCTGCTATTCAGGATTTTCTAACAGGTGGGTTTGTGAAATTCACTTAAAAGGAGACTGTGGAAAATGGTTCTCATTCACAATGGTTTTATATGAGAACTTGCAAAGCTATTTAATTGCCTGTGTTTCATTCTGTTGTTTGTTTACTAAGTTTAACTGTGAACTTATTTTTGAGATGTTTTGTATTGGTTGATTGTTCATTGAATCAACAAGCATTTGTTGAGCTCCTGCATAGACCAAACATGTTTCTAAGCCCTGGGGATACAGCAGTGGGTAAATCAAACTCCTTTTACTCATGGAGCCTAAATTCTAGCTGGAGGGGGAGAGCCAGTAAGCAGCTGTATGTTTTGTCACTTTTTAAGTAATAGTCCGTATTTATTTTTAATATATTTTTATTGATTTCAGAGAGGAAGGGAGAGGGAGAGAGAGATAAAAACATCAGTAGGAGATGCTGGTAGGAATCTCAATTTTAAAATTGAAATGTGATTTTCTCACAGTTTCATTCCTTTATGCGTGTGTGTGTTTAACACTTTTAGGTGCCTATCTCCTTACTCTTAAGGACACTTTCTTTGACCGAGCCAAGGCATGCCAAATCATTGCTTCAATACTGGTGGGCAAGGATGAGAAAATTAAAGTTCGTCTCCCGCCTCCTACAATATTAAAGGTTAGTGCAGGAGCTATGTGTGTATGTACACAGGTGTGTGTGTGTGTGTGTGTGTGTGCACACAGGTGTGCGTGCGTGTCCATCCCCATATGTCCATATGGATGTACCCGTGCCGGTGCTGGGTTTGCATGTGATCGCTGTAGTCTTGTCTTATTGACATGAAAGGTGGCCCAGACCAGGCTTGGCCAGTTGATGCTCTGCCTTCCTTTCCTCCTCCAGCCTGTCACCCTGTGGACAGGAAAGCAGATCTTCAGTGTCATCCTCAGACCTAGTGATGACAATCCAGTGAGGGCCAACCTTCGAACCAAGGGCAAGCAGTACTGTGGCAAAGGAGAAGACCTCTGTGTCAATGATTCCTGTGAGTTAAAGCAAACGGGGGGAGGGGGGTCAGAAAGGCAAATTCAGTGTTTCTCTAAGGCCTTGGCCTGAGGCAGGAAATTTGTTCTTCAGGGAAATGTAGCTGATGATTCTCCTCTCAGATGTGATTTTCTTGTGTTTTTTTAAATATGTTTTCAGAGAAGAAGGGAGAGGGGGAGAGAGAGAGAAACTTCAGTGATGAGAGAGAATCATTGATTGGCTGCCTCCTGCACACTCCCCACTGGGGATCGAGCCCGCAACCTGGGCATGAGCCCTACTGGGAATTGAACCGTGACCTCCTGGTTTACAGGTCAATGCTCAACCACTGAGCCATGCTGGCTGGGCTCAGATGTGATTTTCTATTTCTCTAAGGTAGAGATCCTGTAGACACATGGGCCAGTGATTAGAATGTTTTTCACCACATGCATTTTGTCTTAAGTGACTGGTTTCTGCCTTTTTTTTTTGTCTTAATTAAATTTATTGAGCTGACATTGATTTAGTTTCTGTCATTTAATGCAGTTTCTTCTATTCTGCCTCTTGTTTTTTTGAGTTGTTTTTTTCATCAACCAGAGTCTCATTACTTAAGGCATCTAATTTCTTATTTTATGTCCAAAAAATGTGTTCATTGACCAAAAGTATGACTAAAACGTATAACAAAAAATACGAAGTTTTTTCCCTGCCTCACCTGGTTAGTGAATTTTCTGATAACATGAAGAACAGATGTTAACAGTGAGATTTATGTAAGTGCAAGCCAACTGAGTCATGTAGACGAATGCAGCTCAAAGTTTGGTCTACAGACCAGTGCCATCGAGCCAGCGTTTCCTTTCTGGCATGAGCTCCTTAGTTTATCTTAGGCTGCTAACAAGAATGGGCTTTGCTAGCAAGGCCTTGTGACAGGAAATGGATCTATAAGACTCTGTGGAGTCTCTCTGAAGGTCAAGGTTTCTGCTGTCTTGTAATGAAGGTGAAATGTTTTGTAGAGCATTGGTTTTTCTCAGATTTATAATCATTACTTTGAAAATATGCTCCTAGGATTTTTAGATATTTTGGCTTGTTGTTTTATTTTGGTTTTTATTTTTTAAAGCATCGTGGTATGTATTTATTTATTTATTTATGTATTTATTTATTTTAATCCTCACCCTAAGATATTTTTTCATTGATTTTTTTTTTTAGAGAGTAGAATGGATGTGGAGAGACACAGAGAGAAACATTGATGTTAGAGAGACACATTGATTGGTTGCCCCCCCTCCCCACTAGGGCTGGGGATCGAGCCTGCCATTTAATGCAATTTCTTTTATTCTGCCTCTTTTGTTTTTTGGGTATGTACCTTTGACCCGAATCAAACCCAGGACCCTTTAGTCTGTGGGCCGACGCTCTATCCACTGAGAAAAACCAGCTAGGGCTAGCTCAGGGGTGGGCAAACTTTTTGACTCGAGGGCCACAATGGGTTCTTAAACTGGACTGGAGGGCCGGAACAAAAGCATGGATGGAGTGTTTGTGTGAACTAATATAAATTCAAAGTAAACATCATTACATAAAAGGGTACGGTCTTATTTTTTTTTTAGTTTTATTCATTTCAAACGGGCCGGATCCGGCCCTCGGGCCATAGTTTGCCCACCCCTGGGCTAGCTTGATGTTTTAGATTGTGTTTTGTTTATTTCTAGATAAGAATTTCACTTCTTTTGGTTACATAAGCTCTTCACAATGGTGCCCCTGTTAGTTTCCAATATCTTAGACCAGTGGTCGGCAAACTGCGGCCCCTCCACAAAATACCACATGTGGGCATGCATGTACAGTGTGATTGAAACTTCGTGGCCACACTCAAGGGGCCAAAGAGCCGCGTGTGGCTCGCAAGCCGCAGTTTGCCAACCACTGTCTTAGACGAACAACACAGTGCTCTACACTTTGGTTAAAAGAACTTTGCTATACACGATGTCATTGATGCCCAAAATATCCCCATGACATAGAGATAGCAAGTGCTTGATGTTGTCTTTCACAGTTCACAGATGAAGAGAATGAGGGCTAACTAGTACATTTCAGAGTTAGGACTATAAGGTAACTAATTGGGCCTTTAATGCTTCTTAAAAGATGCTAGATTCCTCTTTTTGAGGAGAATTTCCATTTGCTCTGCTTTAACTTTAAATATGGAAACAAGTTTTCTCAACTACCTCCAATGCTTTTTGGAATGAAAAAAGGTGTATTAGTTGTCTGTTTAAATGCATAGTCACTGTTATCCTTGCAGATGTCACTATCCAGAACAGTGAGCTGATGAGTGGCAGCATGGACAAAGGAACACTGGGATCAGGGTCCAAGAACAATATTTTTTACATTTTGCTGCGAGACTGGGGACAGAATGAAGCTGCCGATGCCATGTCAAGGCTTGCCAGGCTGGCTCCTGTCTACCTCTGTGAGTATCTCAGCATCCTCGTTTTAATGCCGTATTTTCTGGGTCTTAGGGGTTAATCCCCCTTTCTCACCCCACACACATACACATATCTATTCCAAGCTAAACATTATGCTTTCCTCAGTGAAATGAGTGTGATACTGACTAATTGGGCTGCACATTTGCGTTGCTTTTTAGTCTCTTGTCAAATCTATAAGGGCTCCCTGTTGCCTACCAGATAGGATTGTGTTACATAAAGAGCCTTTTGTGGGCTGCTTCCAAGGTTCCTGTGCACTCACTGTACCCTCTGGGCCTTGCATGATTCAGCCCTACCAGATTTCTCAGTATTTCCCTACTACCCTGGCACTGTTCTATTTCCTGTGCTTGCTCATGTTTTGAGCTTGCCATGAGTCAGGAGATCTTTACTGCCCCCAAACATCTTTAGTCTACTCTTAACTTGATTGATTCATTGGCTGGGTATAGAATTGTCAGTTGAAAATTATTTAACCTTAGAATTCTGAGGATATTGCTCTATTCTATTCTAGCTGCCAGCGTTGCTATTAAAGTGTATTTCTATCTTATACCCAAATTTTTGTATTGAATTGTCTTTTTATTCTGGAAACTTTAAGAATCCTCTCTTTGGTTTTGGCATTCTGAAAGTTCACAATGGTACATCTTTGGTATGGGTATTTTACCATTGATTGTGCCGAGCACTCTGTAAATTCTCTTAATCTACAATTATTTGTCCTTCAGTTCTGGAAATTTTCTTGTATTACTAGAGGCCCAATGCACGAAATTTGTGCAAGGGGCTCGGCCCTCACAGCCCGGGCTTCGTCCAGAAGGTCATCTGGAAGGATGTCCGGAAGGTCGTTCAGCTGTCCGGTCTAATTAGCATATTACGCTTTTATTATAGATTTTTCTGATAATATTCTCTCCTTTACTTCCTCGTTCTTTCTTTTTGGCATTTCTATTAATTGTCTACTAGAGCTCCTGGATTGACTCTCTCTGATTTAATCTTCTTTTCCTTTTTTATTTTTTGTTTCTGATTTTATATTATCTTTTAACACTCCTATTGATTTAAACATATTTTTCACTATCATATATTTAATTTCCAACCACTGTTTTTATCCTCAGGTAGTTCTTTCCTTTTTTCTTTTTTTTAAATGTTTTTATTTATTTTTTGTGGGGTTGGGGGGGGTAGAGAGATAGGAACATTGATGAGAGAGAAGCATCATTGATCAGCTGCCTCCTGCATGCCTCCTACTGGGGATCGAGACCACAACCCTGGCATATGCCCTGACCAGGAATCGAACTGGTGGCCTCTTGATTCCTGGGTTGATGCTCAACCACTGCACTACACTGGCCGGGCTCCTTTTTTCTTAAGGCTTCCTTTTCTTTTTTTTAAATCCTCACTCGATATTTTTTCCATTGCTTTTTAGAGAGAGTGGAAGGGAGAGGGAAAGACAGAGAGAAACACCAATGTGAGAGAGACACATCAATTGGTTGCCTCTGGCATGTCCCCAACCAGGGCCGGGAGCCTGCAACCAAGGTACAGGCCCTTGACCAGACTCGAACCCAGGACCCTTCAATTGCAGGCTGATGTTCTATCCATTGAGCCAAACAGGCTAGGGCAAGGCTTCCTGTTCTTGCTCCCCAGATATATCCTCTCTATTACTGTGAGAATATTACTCAGTTTTGTTTTATTTGCTCCCTGAATATTCTTTTAATTTCTTTTTTCTGTGTGTTTGTTGTCTTCTGTCTTTCATGGTAATGAGTTTCCTCAAATATCTGGTTCCCTGGCTGTCATTCATATTTTATGAGTGAGGCACAAAAACACTGATTGAAAATGGAGCTGATTGGCTGATAGATCTCTCAGTTTATTAATTGAGCTGGAAACCAGCTTTTTGATTTAGGAACTGCCCAATATCCCTATTAGTCATGTTTTCCTCCAGAGAGACTTGGTTTCTCCAGAGACATCTTTCAATCTCAACCTCCTTCCCTAGGATGGAGACCTGGCTGCTGGGATTCTGGGATCTGGACAGGGAAAGGGGCTAAGGAAGCTTCGCGTGGAATATGAAGACCTTCCCTCAGTGCCTGATTGGCAGTCAGCCCCATCTGTCTGCACCTAGTATCCCCCAATCCAGACTCTCTCTACTTGAATTTTTTTGGGTAATAAACTCCCATCTCCCACAGGGATAAGACCCTGGGTCTGTTTTTTGTGCAGACTTGACACTGGGTTTCTCTGTTTCCAACACATATACCAGCTCTAGCATCTGCAGAGCCTGGTGATCTAGTTTCTGAGCCTTTCCAGTGGTCCTCATTTCCATAGCCACTTGTAGGCATCTTACTCCCGACCTCTCATCTGCTCACTTTCTACATCTATTGCGGCTAGGATTATTGCTGGTGCATAGTTCCGTCAAGGTGGAGTTTACATTTGTTTCTTGCTCTCTGTGTTTTGGGATGATTTCTGAAAAGAGAAACCAGTATTTGGGGGCGCGGAGCAAAATCTAAGTCCCTAGGATGCTGTCCGAGAACCGGAAGTCAGACGGCACACTGTCCATAGGCAGGTGGGACATGCTGTGCTCCCCACTCGAGAGAAGTGAGTCTTAGTCCGGATTGTGTCACTCCCTAGGGACTGATACAGTAAGTTTTTTGTTTGCTTGTTTGATACAGTAAGTTTTAATGTAATTTAATTATGACAGGTTCTCTGAAGGCATAAACTTGTTTCCACATAGTAGTTTGACTAACATCCATGAACCCTCTCTTGCTTTACCTATCAACTATTCCACAGCAAACCGTGGATTCTCAATTGGGATTGGTGACGTCACACCTGGTCAAGGGCTGCTAAAGGCCAAGAATGAGTTGCTGAACGCTGGCTACAAAAAATGTGATGAGTACATCGAAGCCCTAAACACGGGCAAACTGCAGCAGCAGCCTGGCTGCACTGCGGAGGAGACGCTGGAGGTGAGTCTGGCTCTTCGGGTGGTCAGTTCCGCCACTTTGTGCTCCTGGGATGTGCTGTCAGCCATAGAGAGAAGGTAGCAGAGGGGAGAGGGAAGCAGAGGCAGTGACTCAGCCTCGTCTTGGCCCTGTGCTGCTTGTATGTGTTTAATGAGAGGAGGGCCTTCGATCAGGCCCCTTACATCCCTCTCAGCTGTCACCTTCTAGGTGGTGAAGACACAGCCCTATCTGTTCATTTGGCCGCCCGAGCTGCTTGTGTTCAGACATCACACTTGGCCCTTCTGGAGCTGGTAAAGTGTTTCTGCCCTATCAGTTTCCTACATCCTTCGCCTAGAGCAGGGGTTCTCAACCTGTGGGTTGCGACCCCTTTGGCGGTCGAAAGACCCTTTCACAGGGGTCGCCTAAGACCATCCTGCATATCAGATATTTACATTACGATTCATAGCAGTAGCAACATTACAGTTATGAAGTAACAACGAAAATAATTTTATGGTTGGGTCACAACATGAGGAACTGTATTTAAAGGGCCAGAAGGTTGAGAACCACTGGCCTAGAGGCTGGCACTGCCACTGTAAATGGATGGTCTTTGAAAGAGACTTGGGTACAGAAGATGGAAAATTATATCAAGAGTCATGTACCAGAGTGCCGCCCCTCCGCCCCCCTTGGAAACTAGGTTAGCTGAGAACAGGACCAGCACATGTCAGAGTCAGAATTGCAACTATCCTTTGAGAGCCCTGCGTGTTCTCTGAAGCAGCTTGGTCAGCAGTCTGTCTCACCGGGGTTTGCCTGGCTCTCCAGAGGAAAGGCTCTTGAAGCAGTAAGAAGTTTTCTGATGAAGTAAATTTTTAAAGCAGGGTTGTGTGAGGTGGTCACCCTTACTATTACTAGCTCAGTCTTAAGCTCACTTAAATTTTAGAGAGGGGGTAGCGGGGAGAAATGGAAGGTTCTCATCTAGAGAATTACTTGAGGCCGCAGCAGCACTCACTTTTACTGGAACCGTGACCCTAAGTGACTCAGCCTCCTGAGTTGGGAGTTGAGGAAGGACAGTGTGGATGAGCTGGAGGACTAGAGCATTCCTGGGGAGTCACCTCATCGCACGGCTCACTGTGGGAGTTCAAATGTGTTCTTGGCAAGAAAAACTAGACACATTTTATAAATAGTACAGGCATTGTCTTCCATTGTGCACATTTCCTCAGGCATGTGTGTGCACAGCGATAGACTTGCTGATATGTGTTGTGTGGTTCTGTGCACACAGCCACGCGCATTCTCCTTACTGCCAATGAAAGGGTTGCTCGGGGTTTTGTTACTAATCATCCTTACCTAACACACTGATTTGGAGCCTTGTGGAAGATGTTGGTCTGTACATATAGGGCATCCTAGTCTTCCAAGGCTCTGAAACCTCTATCTTTTGGAAATCTGACATCTTAAATTTTTTTCAAATTTCCTTAAATTGTACATTTGTGATCAGCAGAGCCAATGAGGATCACTCCCACGCCTCCCTTTCTCCCATCAGGCTCTGATCCTGAAGGAGCTGTCGGTGATCCGAGACCATGCGGGCAGCGCCTGCCTCCGGGAGCTGGACAAGAGCAACAGTCCCCTCACCATGGCTCTGTGCGGCTCCAAAGGTGAGTGCTCTGGCCGCCACCACCGTCATTGTGTTGCCATAAGGACTGGCTGGTTCTGCTCTGGAAAATGTAGGAAACATAACTTCAAACAGACCTTTTGTTTATAGAGGCAAATCTTTTTAAATCAGGTTCACTCATATGTTGTTTTTAAAAACAAAAAAAAATCAACTATTTTCGATCCACAGTTGGGAATCCACGTATGTGAGGGCTGACTTCAGGTACATATGGATTTTTGACTGCAGGCAGCTGATGCCCCTCACCCTCACGTTATTCAGGGATCAGCTGTATATAGAAATATATAAAAAGAACTATTTGCATTTTGGGGAGTTTAATATTCTAGAGGAACTTCTTGGTAATGTGTGTGGGTTTCTGAGTTTGAGGATGTTTTGAGCAACTTTAAAACAACTTTTAAAAATATAATATATAGTATTTAGTAATGAAGCAAAATGCTTTTAATTTCACACCTACCCAGGACCTTAAACCATTAGATTTCATGATACTGTGCGCAAATTCAAAACCTCCATGCTTCCCCTATTTCTGAAAATGTTTTACAGATAAAGTTTAAATTCTTTAACTTTGCTGCCTTTCACCCCAATATTCTACTTTTTGCTCCTTGCACTTGCCCCACCCTTTCCCATTCCTGTGTCTTTGCTTCCCACCCCCACTCCCCCCCCGCCCCCACTTTGGAATTCCTCCCCCACCCATTTTAAGTCTGAGTCGTCATGTCCTCCAGAAGTCTAACCTGGTTGCTCTTGAAGAGGCACCTGAAGTCTTGCCTCCAACCCAGACGTGCCCGCTGCTCCCGAGCACCTCTAGCCCTTGCCCAGCCTCCCCTGTTCCTGAGCTCTCCCCTAGGCTGTGCCCTGTTCCTGAGCTCTCCCCTAGGCTGTGCCCTGTTCTGAGCTCCCCCCTAGGCTGTGCCCTGTTCCTGAGCTCCCCCCTAGGCTGTGCCCTGTTACTGAGCTCTCTCCTAGGCTGTGACCTTACTGTGGGGAAGGGGCTGGGCTGCACTGCTTCCTGTTTTATTTCAAGGATCTGCTCGCACTTCAGTTAGTGTTATGTCAGTAATGATGTTACATTCCTGACCTGCTTCCCCAGGTTCCTTCATTAACATATCACAGATGATTGCCTGTGTGGGACAGCAAGCCATCAGTGGCTCCCGGGTGCCAGATGGCTTTGAAAACAGGTCCTTGCCTCACTTTGAAAAACATTCAAAGGTAAGCAGTGGAGGGTCAGGCAGAACTTTAAGGACAACCATCTGTAGTGCAGAAGAGAGTAACTGAAGCTCTGCAGCTGCCAACCAACATAAAAGTGGCGTACAAGGGCGGGCCCTGCTCAGGGTCGTTATTGCCTTTTCAACCCAACCAACTCGCGTAGAAGGAGCCTTGTTAAACTCAGGGCTGTAACACTTGGACAATGCCCCCTTTGAAGTTTCTCTCTGAGGAGGAGGCTTTCAGGTTCCCATCCAGCTTAAGTAATCAAAATGAATATATACATATATATATATATATATACATATATATATATATATATATATATATTTTCAATCTGTTTGCTTATTTGGGGGAGATTTACATAAAAGTATAAGGATTGTTAAATAGCATAAACCACACTTAAACTGACCAAGAAATTTCAGGTTCTCCCTCTGGAATTCTCAAACTCAGCTCTTAAATGTCTTCTGAATTCTATTAGCTTGTGGTTTGGGCGCTAATGTAAGCAGAGAGAGGCAAACCTGTGCTGAGGTTGTTGTGGGATTCAAGGGCAGACAACTGTTAAACCTGTAGTTCCAAAACTTAAAGTAGACTTGGTCCCTCAGTAAATTCTGGATGTGGAGCCCAACAGCTCCTGCCGCTTGGAACTGCAGTATTTCTGTTCAGCCCTCCTAGGCAGACAGCACTGCTGTCCTGAGATGTATGGAGTCTCTGCATCAGGTCGCCCCAGGAACAATGCAGGTCCTCTGCCCAGGCCAGAATTCACCAGGTCAGGCAGATGAGTGTTCGCGGGAATGGTACCTGTCTGTGTGTGTCAGGCTCAGAGTTGTCGGGCAGCTGACTAATTGCGAGGAGAGGCCAGGGCATCCAGACTTCTCGGCCCCTGGGCCAGTGCTAGATTAGACTTCGGGAAGTCTGCTTGCCTAGAAATGTCTGAGTCCACCAGCTGTCCCTTAAACACCATAAGGAAGCGGGAGGTTGGTCTGTTCATCTCAGTTGTCCTCTAAGGAGCATAGACCTATCCAGACCGAAGGCTATTTGGCCATTTCACATGGTGTTTTACACATGTGTATATTTTTAACCATGTCACTGAAATACATTGTATACATCATAGTCACCCATTCAAAGTGTACAGCTCAGTGACTTAGTAAGTATATTCACATAATTGTGTGATCATCCCATCATCTAATTTTAGGACATTTTCAGCACCCCAAGTGAACCCCATAAACATCAGCAGCCCATGGTTATGTTCTAGAAGTGGACAGGCCTGGCCCAGGAAGGATGTCTTTAAGGGAGTCATCATTTCCCAGGGAACGGGCCGGCTGCTGCAGTCAGTGAGTGCCCTCCAAGGTCCTTGGCTGCCCGCCTGCTCCGTGGATGGCAGCCCAGCCTTTGGTTTCCTCTCCTGAGCCACTTGCCTGCCACTGGCACCAGCACCGGCCCTGGCTGGGACCTCACCCTCCTTGTCTCTGGGAAGGATGGGTTGTGCCAAATTATTTCTCGTTTAGGGAAGGGTATACAAAGCCCGCCACTTCAGGAGAGTGCAGTGGCCAGGGATTTCAAGTTGGAAGGTGTAGCATTTTCTGATGTGAATGGGGTTTGGAATGGACCCTGAACTTTTTTTTGTTTGATTTTTCTTTTTTTTCTACCTCTCTTTAGCTCCCAGCTGCCAAAGGCTTTGTGGCTAATAGCTTTTATTCTGGTTTGACACCAACTGAGTTTTTCTTCCACACAATGGCTGGCCGGGAAGGTCTAGTCGACACGGCCGTAAAGACAGCTGAAACGGGATACATGCAGGTAATTGAAGAAATGTAGGCCATTAACAACAGAGTAGGACAGTGCTCTGTGGACTTTGACTGCTGAGTGTTTACATATTTTGTACACGAGCTAAAATATACCCAGTCTTGGTAATAAAAAGGGAAAATTAAGAAACGTAGAAGAAATTAAAAACAAAAAAGGGTAATGTTAATGTTCCAAATCCTGTGCACCTCGAATGATCAAGACCAGGCCAGAGCCACACGTTCCAAGACTCTATGGGAGGAGAATGTGCATCCTGGGGCATAACGATGGAACCTCACTGAGCCTGTTTCCTAATGCACACAAATGTGCGTGGCAGGGCATCCCTCCTGTCTATTGAGAGGACTCTGCTTCACTTTGCGGCTATTTAAGTAACTCATTATTAGTATCATTCTAATGGGCTCCAGGAATCTCTTGGCATTTTGGTGCCCGCAGGGGAGCTGGGAGGGAAGGCTCTCCACTGTGTGTACAGTCTAGGACAGGGGTGGGCAAACTTTTTGACTCGAGGGCCACAATGGGTTCTTAAACTGGACCGGAGGGCCGGAACCAAAGCATGGATGGAGTGTTTGTGTGAACTAATATGAATTCAAAGTAAACATCATTACATAAAAGGGTACGGTCTTTTTTTTTTTTAGTTTCATTCATTCATTCATTCATTTCAAACGGCCTGCCGTAGTTTGCCCACGGCTGGTCTAGGATAACAGGTCCAGGGGTTAATTTAAACTAGAGGGTTTCCTGTGCCTGTGCTTCTCAGACTTCCCTCTGCCCCTGCTGCCTTGTTCTTCCGTAGACTGAAGAAAGAAAAAAAAGTCTTTAGCAAGGGATTTTGTTTTGTTTTGTTTTTTCCAGTCTAATTTTCATTTCTTCTCTGTACTCCATAATATATGTTTGTTTGTTTGTTTGTTTAATTTTAATGTTTTTCCTACTTACAACACCAAGTTGCTGGACCATGAACTCGCTGTAGCTTTGTGTCCTCTGTCTCCCCACTGGATGCCAGTCTGAGAAGCATGGCCCTTTGCAAACTGGGAACCAGGGCTGCTAATCCAGAGATGTGTACGAGTGGGCCAGACAAACAAGGCCGCTGAGGGTGAAATCGACTCCAGCCAGTAGACACCTACTTCTATACCCTCTTCTGTGCCTCGTGTGGTGTGTCATTACTGATACTTGCCTTTTAATCATCTTTTGATGGGAAATTGCCCTTCAGTTTTGGAGTGTGCTGCTTTTGTCAAAAGCCCAAGGACTGAAATGCTTTTACCACTCTTGCCAGATGTCTTTTGATTTTATTTTCTCTCTTTACCTTTTGGAGTAGAATATGGATTTCCCAGAGCAGTGTGTTAACCTAGAACAAATTGATTCTGGCATGAGGGATTTTTGTTTTGAAGTTGCCTGGAGGAAGAGTTCTGTCTCCCTCATGCACGGAGCCACCGTCACATTGCTGCTGCAGTGGGTTCTGCTGGGGGAAGGTGTTCCTCAGGCAGATTTGAGAAATGGCTGCTGCCTGCTGGGTCAGACACAATGCTGGCCCTGTTCTCCTGCCCCCTGTCCCAGAAGAGGGTCTGTACCTGATCCTCTGTAATTCATATTGAAGTCCACGGGGGTCCGAGATTAAGTTGTGTTTAGAAATGCAGAGCGGTGGCATTAATTTATACCTTAGGGAGAAAGAGAGAGGAGGCACAGCAGGCTAGGAAAACAGTGTTTGCATAGTCCTTCAGGGTGGATGGGGTTTAAATTGCAGGTATTCTAAAACACACCAAAGTGCTGGAGGTTGGGCATATTCTGAATCCCTCTGGACAGGTTAGTGAGGCACTCTTGGCCTCATTCTTGGGGTTAGGGGAATCTTTTTAAGGGATTTCTAATAAAATGTTTTTATGTGATTAAAGGGCTAGTAACTTGAAACTTATAGTTGGAAATCTCATCCTCTGCACATGTGACTAGTCTTTGTTTTCTGTTTTGTTCCCTTTAGAGAAGGCTTGTGAAGTCCCTTGAAGATCTTTGTTCACAGTATGATTTGACAGTCCGAAGCTCTACGGGAGATATTATACAGTTCATTTACGGGGGAGATGGCTTAGATCCCGCAGCTATGGAGGGAAAAGATGAGCCCTTGGAGTTTAAAAGGGTTCTGGACAACATCAAAGTAAGATTTAGTATTATATCTGGGGTTGGAGTGTTCTTTAGAATGGAGGTGCCCTTTGGAACATCACACACAGTTTAATGCTCAGTCATATCTACCCAACTACTGGCTTAGTATTTTCCTTTTGTGTTACTCTGAATAAGTTTTCCAATATTAAAGGAAAATATTTTCTCAATTTCAAAGTCTAGTGTTAGTCATCAGATGCCAACAGAAGAGGGCTTTGGTTTCTATGTAACAGGCCAGTGTTATAAGTCATGGGTGTGAAAAGCAGTTACATTTCACATAATTTAGAACAGCCTTTTTGGAAGATAGTTTGACAGTACGGATCTGAATTAAAATGTGGGTGCCTTTTGCTCCCATAGTTCCTCTTAGAGGAACCAGCCCTGCAGAAATGATCTAAGAGTGCCAAGAGCGTTTTCAGCACTGTTTGTGGTAGAGGCAGACCATCAGTGGAGGAGAATTCAGATCCATAGTGGTCTGCCTGTGCGTTAGGATGATATGTAGCCCTTAAATCTTTGGGGAAAAAATGCTTTCAGCTTGAGGGTGGTGGAATATTTTCACTCTTAAAATATTTGGGATTTTTTAAACAACAATTTGTATTTGTAATGCAAATCGGGGTTGGGGCGAAGTTTGGGAGCAATGTGACAATACCCAGAAGTCTTGTGTAAGTGGAGTATCAGTTTACCGTTTCCACCTTCATATTAAAGGTAGGATCTAAAACTTGTTTTGAAGGAGAAAAACATCACAGGTTGCTAGACGATCCCTCTAAGTGTCCTGTCTCTTGTAGCTTCTTTCATTTAATATTGCCCCCTTCTCCGTTGCGCCCGCCACATCATACTGTGTCCTTTAACACTTGAGGCAGTCTTCCCGTGTCAGAGCGAGCCTGCGCTCAGTAAAAACGAACTGGTCCTGAGCACCGAGTCGATCATGAAGAAGCACGAGTTCCTCTGCTGCCAGGACAGCTTCCTGCAGGTAAGCTCCGGGGCTGGTCGCCCGCCTGGCTGCACCAGACAGTGGTGGCCAAGGGTCAGCAGGGGAATGTCATGAGCTGGGGGGGTTGTGTAAGAGTGTTTCTTTGTTTAAAAAATTAAAGAATGGCTGAGGCAAAATCTCTGCAGCCAATGTGAAGAATTTGTCTCATGTCTTTCTTAGTTTGTGGCTTTTACACAAGTCTTTTCCTATTCGAAGGAAAATGCTTTTAGCAAGAGAACTGATTGTGTGTAACCGTACCCGTCAACACCCTGCAATCACCTCCTGTGGACCAGCTCTTCCTTGTTCATTCTGAATCCCAATAATTTGTGTTGGTAGTGGGGCTGTCTCAGTATCCTCTTAAATTGCTCTTTCTCCTACTACGGTATGGATCAGGGATCCATGGAGTCTGCCCTCCTTTTTCTTCAGGAGAGCTGGTACCTGGGGGCATTCTTAAAGGTTTTTTTGTTTGTTTTTGTTTTTTTAATGTCACTGACCCATTTAAGCAGCTCCTTTCTCTTTATGTGGTGATGACCAAAAGCAAAGGGATGCAGGAACCGATTGTTTCCTGTTTGTACTGATTGGTTATTCAAATGCAGCAAAAAATCAGCAGGAATGTATGCCTTTCGGTATATCAAAAATAAAAGCCATGCCCGGCTGGTGTGGCTCAGTAGTTGAGCGTCACACTATGAACCAGGAGGTCATGGTTCATTTCCAGGTCAGGGCACATGCCTAGGTTGCGCACTCAATCCCCAGTAGGGGGCATGCAGGAGGCAGCCAATCAATGATTCTCGTCATTGATGTTTCTGTCTCTCTCTCCTTCTCCCTTCCTCTCTCTGAAATCAGTAAAAATATATTTAAAACATTTTAAAAAGCCACAGAGTGAAAGTGCAAGGATGCTTTCAGTTAAGGAAGCTTCACTTCTTCCTTTCATGTGTTGAGGAGTGAACGGTGAAAAAGAATCTTACAGAATTTAATATGTTTAAATCAAGAGTATGGCTAGGCTGGGTGCCTTTGTTTTAATTTTTTTCTGTAGATTTTTTTTTAATTAACAAGTTAGAGTTGTGATTTTGTTTTTCTACATCATTATATTTACTTATATATTTCTCTGTTTATCCTTGAAGACCTTAACTGAGACAGGCTATGAGAAGTATAACGAGGTAACGCACTTCGCATGCTGCGACTGCTGAGCATTAAGGGGTGAAGCCAAGCAGCACTCGGCTGCTTGCCAGCACTGGAGATGACAGCCCTTCATCCTGGGGCTGGCAAGCAGGCCTCCCTGTGCGTCACTTTGGACGGGACCCTTGCTTGTCTTTGACAAGGGTTAATGGGTGACCTCTGACCTCAGTGTTTATTTAGTCAGTGAGCAGCACTGTGTCACACACTGCAGGTCTTGGGAACACAAAGATGACTAAACATGTCTTTGCCCTTCAGTGGCTCACAATCTGGTGAACTCAGTTTTGCCAAGAGGGTTCAAAATCCACTGGCCAGACAGATTTGTCTGCGCCTCTGAGATGTGTCCTGGCCCTCGCCTGTGCTGGCCCTCGCCTTGCCAGAGCTGAGGCAGCAGAGGCGGCTCCTGAGTGGCATTGAGCCCTGGCCCTGCCAGAGGCTGTTGCCCCTGCTCACAGACTACTATGGCGTGAGTGTGAGAACTGAACTGCTGGTTAATCGTGTGATTAATCGCCTGTCATTTGCCATGTTGTGAGTTCCCTGTAGTGTGCATGGGTTGATTCAGCTGAATTCTTAGTAGCTTATTTCAGTTTTCATTTCTGCAGAATGATTTTTTTTTAACCTCCAGAATGCCTAACTTTTGTGTAAGAAAAGTCATTTCAGCAAAGCCGCTGGAAGCGGGTCCCTGTGGGTGGCCACTAAAGGTTCGTTTCCAGTGCCTGAGCTGGGGAGTGGTTTTAGGTGTGTCCTCTACTGTGTATGCAGAGTTCCTCCAGATGACAGTGCCCGGTCTGCCCAGGCACAGGCTCTCTTTCCAGTTTCCCTGCACCGACAGGTGGGGCACTTTTAACACCTGGCGACAAATGGCAGCATCTGAGCCAAGAGGGCTCTCAGGAGCTTGCCCTAAAGCAGTAGTCGGCAAACTCATTAGTCAACAGAGCCAAATATCAACAGTACAACGATTGAAATTTCTTTTGAGAGCCAAATTTTTTAAACTTAAACTCTATAGGTAGGTACATTGTTATTAACTTAATTAGGATACTCCTAAGGCTTAGGAAGAGCCACACTCAAGGGGCCAAAGAGCTGCATGTGGCTCTCGAGCCGCAGTTTGCCGACCACGGCGCCTAAAGGATATGGCAACAGCTAGACAAGAAGGTGGGGAGGAATGAGCAATGTGGAAGAGGCTCTTTCCGCGGATAACACAGAGGAAAAGTGAAGTGGCACAGGGCATGCTGCCTTTGAATCTTCCCTGTTAGGCAGAGTCACACCAGGGGAGAGGGCTCTACTGCGTGGTGTGTGCTGTCGGCTCATTTGAGAAGTGCTCTGAGTCAGTCCTATCAAGTGTGACCCTCTGGGAGCAGCACTCTGAAGGGGGCAGTTCATTACAGTGCAGCACACCCCTCCGTAAGCACACGCGAGAGGAGGTGCCTGCTGGTCCTGGTTCTGGGAGTGACCATGAAGCTGGGTTTATTTCACAGACACACCGTCAGCTGTAAAACAGATGGGTTTTTTCCCCTTTGAGGGTTGCTAGAAAACTGCTGCAGGTCTGTAGTCTCCAATGCTGCCCTCCTCATGATGTACTTCTCACCTTCCTTGCTCCATTTTGTCAACATCCTTTTTTGTTTTTTATCCTTTGAGAGTACTGTTCTCAAATACAGCAGGAATAGCAAATACACTGAAGTTTCAATTCTAGCTGAGAGCAGTTTCCAGGAACCCTTCCAAATTTCTGATTGTGAGGGAAGGGAGCGGGAGACTGAGGGGGTGAGGCCGAGGTGAGAGTAAGAGGAGGTGAAGCTGAGTGTGGGGATGCTTCCTTTGAAATGTACATAATGTCTGCAAAGCTGTGCCTTAGCTTGTTAGTTTTTAAATGGATCATAACGACTTCAGGAGAAAATCTAAAGTCAATCAGTCTAGAGACTAAGTCTAACAGTGCACTTCTGCCTGCTCTGAGCTGTGTAAATGGAGGCAGTGTGTATGCCAGGAGAGCAAAGGAAGAGCGGAAGGTGAGAAGGCTTTCCTAGTGTAAGGGCGACATGGCAGGGCCAGGAAAGTGGCCGGTGTGGCCTTTGCTGAAGCATCATTGGAGAAAAAAGGCCCTAGAAACATCTGAACCAGTGAGCCCTGTGTCCAGGGTGTGGGTGATTGGGTGTATCCCTTGGGGAAACATTTTGTAGTAGGAACTTTATCCGTGTTGTACCCCTTAAAGTATACATTTAGCTGTTACCATTTTAGTGATATGATGGGCTTGCATATTACTGAAGTTTATAAAACACATCCTATCATCTGAATTATTGATATTTGCTGTGTAATCATTCAGGAAATAAAGAACTTCATTAAGGGGGTTTCTGAGAAGATCAAGAAAACCAGAGATAAATACGGCATCAACGATAACGGCACGACAGAGGTCAGCGGCCTTTCCCGGGTGGAAGGGTGGACACTCGGGCATTTTCAGGTACCAGCCCTAACTCTGCACTTGGTTTTGTTTTTCCAGCCCCGGGTGCTGTACCAGTTGGACCGGATCACCCCCACCCAAATAGAAAAGTTTCTGGAGACCTGTAGGGACAAGTACATGAGGTAGGGATGCTCACCGTCTTAGACTACTGGGTAGTCACAAGGGTCTCAGATCCTTCCTATTGGCCCACAGAAACAGATTCTGCACCAGCACCACTTAATGATAGCCTGTGTAGACGGATGCTCCAAGGTGTGGAATTGCAAAGAAATTTCCAAGTGTTTTCTCCCCACAGAGAAACTACCAATATGTATTTGGCAGGTGCCACCTCCTGTCTCTACCTTCAGTTCCATTTGTTAGCAGGCTCTTATCTTCTCCAGGCATTAGACACTGGGGCCCAGTCATTGCCCGTTGACGTTGTTGCCACACAGTTTCAATATCTGGCCCTTCTGGGCATCGTGTCTCCTGTACGCACGTATTACTGATCTATGCCAGGTTCTTCCTCTGCCATCAGCACAGCTAAGCTCGTTGCCAATTCCTTCCTGACCCTGAAGGCATTTTTTTCTGCTGAAAAGAAGTAAACAGAAGCTTCTCCCTGGCGGTTTTACTGGACTTTCCATCCACATCTTCCTTCTAGGGCACAGATGGAGCCCGGTTCTGCGGTAGGCGCACTCTGTGCCCAGAGCATCGGCGAGCCGGGCACCCAGATGACCCTGAAGACGTTCCACTTTGCAGGCGTGGCCTCCATGAACATCACCCTGGGTGTGCCCCGCATCAAAGAGATCATCAACGCTTCCAAGGCCATCAGGTGTCTGCCTCCGTTTCCCTTCTGTTCCCATACTGCCTGCCTCGTTTTTTCAGAAGCAGTGATCTCTTGTCATATGTGCTATCTAAATGGGCAGTATCTGAAATTCAGTGGCATGCCTGTGTTAATCATACTTTAGTTTTTAAAAAACCCGTTGGAAAAAAAATTAGTTGAAACTGGATACAGTCAAAATTGAAAAGTGGTTCTTTATGGCCATTGGTCACATGAAAGAGAGAAACCTAAAAAACTACTGGAAAAATGACAGCAATGTGTCAGTGTAGATTTCACACTTTTTTGTTTTTGTTAATCCTCACCCAAGGATCTTTTCCCCCCTTTTTTTAGAAAGTGGGAAGGGGGAAGGGTTAGGGAGAGAGAAACATTGATATGAGACACATCGATTGGTTGCCTCCTGTACATGCTCTGGCTAAGGCCAGCGGTTGAACTTGCAACCCAGGTACATGCTCTTGATCAGGAATCAAATCAGAGATCCTTTGGTGCACAAGTCAACTCGCTAACCATTGCGCAGCCCAGCCAGAGCTAGGTTTCACTTTTCGTTTTAAATATATTTTTACTGATTTTAGAGAGAGAAGAAGAGAAAGATAGAAACATCAATGATGAGAAAAAATCGTTGATTGGCTGCCTCCTGGCACACACTGCTGGGGATTGAGCCCACAACCTGGGCATGTGCCCTGATCAGGAATCGAACTGGCAGTCTCCTGGTGCATTGGTTGCCGCTCAACCACTGAGCCACACAGCCGGGCAGGTTTCAAATTTTTGATGTTATATCCCCAGCCTAACCAGACCTGACTGATGTGTCTACCATTTGGGCTGTGGTCATGTTCTGTGACTCCCACGTGATTTCATGATAGGATTTGTAGATGATCTGAGACTAGAAATATAGAAATATGTTACATTTGATGACAGAACGATGATTCCTCTGTGATCTGAATAAAAACAGCATTAAATGAAGGAAAGCTGCACTTGGCTATAGAATGGCAACTATAGACGTCCACGGTGGCAGGGGCTCTGAGCGCCTGCCTTCTCCGGGTGGGTCAGTCTCGTCCAGGAGTGTGTGTTCAGGGGACACTACCAGGACAGTGGGTGTTGGAGGAGCTGGAGGTGTCCTGGAGAACAGGTTATGGGGCAGGGGAAAGGGATGGTGGAAGCTATAATACACAAAGAGCCAATTTACTCAGGGAACAGAACTAAATTACTAGTAACTACTTATTAGGACCAAAGAGGAAGAGGTAGGTGCACTTGGTCAGAAAGAATTTCCTGAAAGGCATTTCATTCACTGGTAGAGTGGTTTGCCTCATGGGCTCCAAAAATAGTAAATGTAAATGAGAATGTCTGGCCCTAGCTGGTTTGGCTCAGTGGATAGAGTGTCGGCCTGCGGACTGAAGGGTCCCGGGTTTGATTCTGGTCAAGGTCACATGCCCAGGTTGTCGGCTCAGTCCCCAGTAGGGGGTGTGCAAGTGGCAGCCAGTCAATGATTTTCTCTCATCATTGATGTTTCTATTTGTCTCCCTCTCCCTTCCTCTCTGAAATCAATAAGAATATATTTTAAAAAAATAAATGAGAATGTCTGAGGAAGCAGCGTGACACAGCACATGCTCAATAAATTGCAGTTGCTTCTGTGTGCGGATTTAACAAAGCAGCCATCTTCAAGCAGACGTACTTCTCGTGCTGAAGTTGTTTTTGCTTTACGTTTCACAGCACTCCAATCATCACGGCTCAGCTAGACAAGGATGAGGATGCAGATTACGCTCGCCTCGTGAAAGGGAGAATTGAGAAAACTCTCTTGGGAGAGGTAAGGAGAAATCCCTCTTAATAATGAGAAAACTAGACCAGTAGTATTGCAAGGAAATATAAAAACCAGGTGCAGTGGGTATGCCAGTTGGTGTATCCACACTATTCTATGTCCTTAAAAGAAAAGAGAGAGCAGGCCCTGGCCAGGTACTCAGTTGGTTAGAGCATCATCCAGATACACCAAGGTTGCAGGTTCTATCCCTGGTCAGGACACGTGCAAGAAGCAACCAGTGAATGGATAAATAAGTGGAACAACAAAATCGAAGTTTCTCTCTCCTCTCCCTTTCCTATCCCTCTAAAATCAACTTTAGAAAAAAAAAAGAGTAAGCAGGCCCTGGCCAGGTAACTCAGTTGATTAGGGCAGCATCCGATAACGCCAAGGTGGCGAATTCAATCCCTAAACAGGACGCATACAAGAAACAGCCAGTGCCCCAGCTGGTGTGGATCAGTGGTAGAGTGTCAACCCAGGAACCAACTATTCCCAGTCGGGGCACATGCCTGGGTTGTGGGCTCAATCCCCAGAAGGGGGTGTGCAGGAGGCAGCCAATGGATGATGATTCTCTCTCATCCATGTTTCTATCTCCCTCTCCTTCCCTCTCTCTCTCAAAAAATCAATAAAAACATATAATTTTAAATAAAGAAACAAGCAGGGAATGCTCTTAGAAAAAGGGAAAGTGACTGATTAACGTACCGGTCTTTCTGACACTACAGATTTCAGAGTATATTGAAGAAGTGTTCCTTCCTGACGACTGCTTTATCCTCGTCAAGCTCTCCCTGGAACGGATTAGACTTCTGAGGCTGGAAGTGAGTCGTTAACTAAATCTGTAGAGGCAGTCGCCCTCTGTCAGTCCCAGGCTGGTGCTGGTGAGCGGGGCCAGGCACAGGACGCACTGCAGAGACTTGCCTTTGGTGCTTCTGTCTGAGTCTGTTGCACCTTCACAGTCTCTTTCTAAACCTGACCTGACACAGGAAATTAGTTGTGCAGGCCACCGTACCCATTCACAGTGACAAAGTATTGCAATAATTCGTCTCCTTGTTCGTCTTCCCCGTGTCTCGAAGGGCCACAGGGCTGTCCGTGTCTTGCACATCTGTGGCCCCAGCACCAGCATTGCACCTGGCTAGCTCAGTGAATGTTTTTGGGTGGGCGGGTTAACCTTGCTTACCATATTGGCATTTATGGTTGAAAGATTATCAGCCTTTCTCAGGGACAGACTGAGGCGGGGTGCAAACTGAGTAACTTCTTGGCACCTTCCTCCTTCTCGAGGTAGTTAAAATCTGTGCTAGTCTTCACACATTTTGTGTCCCTTCTCTCAAGTACCAGGTCCATGTGTTTGTTCATGGGAACGATGACCCAAATTGAGCAGCCAGTTCTCCAAGTCAGGGTTTCTCTAGACTGGCTCTGGCCACCTGCCTCTGTTCTTTTAGCACAAGAGCGGGGCTGCATCCGGGAGTTTAGATACGAGTAGTTGTGAGGTCGGTACAGGGGAAGTGGCACTGATGTTTTTAAATTGTCCTGGCCACCAACCTCGCACTCCCAGACTCCCCTGGAGCCCGGACATGCTGCCATGAATTGAGCATGCATTTCCAGTGGGGGTGTGGAGAGACTATAAAAAGAAACTATAAATAAAGCACAAATATACATACAGTACGTAAACAAATACAGTATATCCCTAGTATTAGAATCTCATGGTGGGGAGAGAGATTAGGGGGAAAAATGCCTGAAAAGACTTCTTAGAGGGGCAGTGATGACAAAAGGCTGAGAAATACTGGAATCAAAGGCTCCGAACCGTCAGTAATGCCCTGGTTGTGTGGACGCCTCTGGCTCCCGCAGGTGAACGCGGAGACGGTGCGGTACTCCATCTGCATGTCCAAGCTCCGAGTGAAGCCGGGCGACGTGGCTGTTCACGGCGAGGCCGTGGTGTGTGTCACCCCCCGCGAGAACAGCAAGAGCTCCATGTACTATGTGCTGCAGTTCCTGAAGGAGGACCTCCCCAAGGTGAGGCGACAGTCACCCTCAGTGCCCCCCAGCCAAGTGCCGGGAGGTTTGTAAAGGGACGCATTTACCTCCAGCATCAGTATCTAGGCCCCAGAGCACCCTAAGTCCTGTCACTCCTGAGACTGAGGGGGCACCCATTCCTCCTTCTGTGCCACACTCCTAAGGAATCAGTCGATGTTTTCTCCTCAGTACTGTCACGTCAGCTCTGTCTATTAGACTCCTCTGTTCTCTCCTAAAACGGACGATGAGAAAGGACACGGTTCCCTGAACTGCTGCCTTCTCCCTGGACCTCAGAACAGTGAGCAGGACTTTTAGGCATGGACACCACTGATACTCCCCACTGAGAACGGGGTGCTCCCGGGAACACACCAGGGCCCGACGTCCATATCCTCTCTGCGGCTGTGGTTTCTGAGGCTGCCCGGGTGGTGGGGGCCATGGGCACTGCAGGGCCTCAAACGTCTGTGTCTCTGAGTCCAGGTGGTGGTGCAGGGCATCCCAGAGGTGTCCAGAGCCGTCATCCACATCGACGAGCAGAGTGGGAAGGAGAAGTACAAGCTGCTGGTGGAGGGCGATAACCTGCGGGCGGTCATGGCCACTCACGGTGTGAAGGGCACCCGCACCACCTCCAATAACACCTATGAGGTACTGCTCACACCCGGGTCCCCGCACATGCGCCCTGTCTCCCTCAGCTGGTTCCTGGCGCTCCTGGGACAGCTGTTTGCTCTGGGTCTACCACTCAAGAGCTGATTCTGGAAAAGGCACCGGGCTTGTTGTGAACCTTCAGGGCAGAGGGGGGCATAGAGAGGGGGGATGTGGCACCCGGAAGTGGCTGCTTCCGCTCACCCTGGCTCTCCGTAGGTGGAGAAAACTCTGGGCATTGAAGCTGCCCGGACAACGATCATCAATGAGATCCAGTACACGATGGTCAACCACGGCATGAGCATCGACCGGAGGCATGTGATGCTGCTCTCCGACCTCATGACCTACAAGGTGCGTGGGGGCCCAGTCTCAGGAGAAAGAAGCCGGCCCGCTTATAAGACGCGGAGTACTTGCTGTGGTGGCCACTGCGAGAAAATAAGACGTCACCATCCCCCCAAAACCAAGGCCTGGCGGGCAGACTGGGTGTTCTGGTAAAACTCCAGCTCAGACATTGCAACCTCCTGGTATGAGGGGGAGAATGGTTTTGTTCTTAGTAGAAATCGTATCCTAAAGCAAAGCCAGCTATTGCCAAAGGCCTGATGTCCTGGCAAACTGAGGTGTTTATTCCCTGTTAAACCCATTTATCACACTTCTGTAGCCATTTCCAGGAAAAGACTAAGTTAACATGATCGTGCGGGACTGAGATTGGATGGTTGTTATGTTTTTTTCTTTTCCCAAGAAATGCCTCCCCTCTAGCAGTGCTAGAGGACAGCAGGTTTTTATGACCCTTCCCATTCAGACCTGTGCTGCACTCGGACGGTCCAGGCACTCGGTGGGAGGAACGGCTTCTCCCGCCTGGAGTATAGGCTGTGCTTTAAAGTCCCCCCTTTCAGTCTACTCTGGAGGCATATATTATGTTACTGCAGTTGCAGTAAACAGCTGGCCTGCCGTTTTTATGCTGCCTTTTTTAATTTAACGTTATATTTCCCTTGTTACATAGTTGTTAAGTATACTTTTTAATGGTGGCAGAATATTCCTTTGGGTGAAAACACCTAAGTGTACTTAACTCTATCCCTGCTTTGTGGGGTTTTTTTTGTTGTTTTGGTTTTTTTGCTTTGTTGTTTTTAAATTGAGTTTTAAGTCTTCGAGACATAATGAACATCTTCAGGAAGTGCTCTCTTTTCTCTAGATTCTTACTTCTTTGTTTCACGGCCCCTGCTTGTGAGTGTAAGGATCCGTGTTGCCAGTGGCTGGTCGCCTTACTGAGGCAGGTGGGACAGTAGCTGTTAGGATCCTGTGCACACCTTAGGTTGTGACTTGAACAACTCCTGTATTGGGCTGATTTTTGCTTCTATTGAGGAGGTGCCGTGGGTGCAGTTTGGTTTGAGCTTTCATTGGTGGCGTGGGTGCCAGTCTGACAGGTGTCTCCCTTGCCAGGGTGAAGTCCTGGGCATCACTAGGTTTGGCCTGGCCAAGATGAAGGAGAGTGTGCTGATGCTGGCCTCCTTCGAGAAGACGGCTGACCACCTCTTCGACGCCGCCTACTTCGGGCAGAAGGACTCCGTGTGTGGTAGGTTTGCCAAGAGCATCACCAGAGGCCTCGGGTGTTTGCAGCTTAGACCCTGGCTGGGGCTTTCTGGGAGTGAACACACTGAACAGGCAGAGCTTCTGTTTTTTAAGAGTAAAGTCACAGGTCATGGAGCTGGAACCAGTCGATCTTTTATCTCCCAAGCTTGACTGGAGCACCCCACGACCCCCCACATCTGTTAGGAGGCTGCTCTGTCAGGACAGTCAGTTTTTGGTCCAAGAAGAAAAGACTGAGCCTGCGCGTGCAGGAACCTTTCCAGCCCCTGAAATCGCCGTGCCGCTCCTGCACCCTCTGTGATGCCAGGGCTGGCGGGAGGGGGCAGTGCCCGGGCTCCCTGTTGTCCTGACTCCCCGGCAGAGGCACCCAGCCTGCCTTTTACGTTTGTGGAGCCCCTGTGTTGGGCACCTTAAATGCCCGCATCTCAGCACCTCTGTGAGGTGTAGGAATCAAACCTGTTTGCAAGTAAGAAGACCAAAGAAGGGGGAACTGTCACAAAGTCCCTGCTGCCCACATGGCTCTTGCTGGTCCTTTACAAAGTGCCCACTTTAGCCTTTCTCATGCCATCATCCCGCAGGCCCGAGGTGGGAACTTGTGAGGGGCTGGGGCACGGGAGGCTCAGGAGCCTCCCCAAGCCACAGGGATTCCAGGCCTGGCCGCCTCCCCGCCTCCAGAGCTCTGCTTCCTAGTGGCCGTTCCCAACACCTCCTGCTCTTGGGTGGATTTGTCACACAGGTGATGGGCAGGTAGAGCCCCAGTCGGTGTACGCCTAAGATGAACTCTTCCTCCTTTGAGAGGGCATCAGTTGCAGATAAAGGGAAAGAGGAATTGCATAATTCTTTAAGATAGTAAAGGGTGAAAGGAAAGGAAGGGGAGCAGAGATTGGGGCAGAGAAGGCCAAATCCAAGATAAAGGTAAGAGCAAGTGTACTTGACAAGGTGCTAAGACTCAGCACCCCAGCCTTGCCCCCAGGATGTAGGCCCTGGGCCTGTGCTGCAGCCCTGCTGCCTTCTATGGCCCCGCCCACTGCCCCTCTCTCCACTGCTGATCCCTTAGGGGCTTAGCACAGCCACCCACCCCCACTGTGAAATCTCCCCTCCTCCTGGTCCTTTACACGTTATAATGTTGTCCTCAGCGTATGTTGGTTTTAGTTTGGTTGTTTGTCTCTCTGGTTTCCTGATAGCACCAAGCCCAGAATGTAGTAAGCACACACTTGCTTGTTTTAGAGCCAGAAGCCAGCTGCAAAGCCCAACACTAGATATTGTGAAGCTGAAATGGAGCTCAGAGTAAGAATCTGCACCACCTCCCTACTCTGTAGCTCTCCAGGGAGCCCCACCTTCTGAGTGTTTCACCCTAGAGCTGTGCTCTCCCAAGGCTGGGGCCGCCTTCGAGCCTGGCCCAGGCCTGGGCGCTGAGCACAGTGAACAACTTGCTGTTGCTGTTTCCAAGGATCATCACCTGACCATGTTGTCCTGTTTGCTTTTCTTCTGGGCCTAAGTTAACCAAACACTGGATGGCAAACTCGGGATTCCCTGTGCATCCTTCACCAGCCTTGCTGTCTACGTTAGCGCTAGGGGAGAGAGCTACTGAGCCGTCAGTCTCCAGCTGGGAGCCGGTCTGTGCGTGGCACTGCCCAGCTAGGAGCACAGTGCCAGCCTGCACTTCGCAGTATACCCTGTCATAGATGAGGAGTAAAGTGACCAGCCCAGGTTCAACCAATTGATATGTCATGGAGCTGGGACTTGAATCCCAGTTTCTGGCTCCTACGTCAGCAGTGTTTCTGTCCTGACAACCCACTGTGTGTCAGAAGCTCTCTAATCTCCTTCTGGTTCGTTTCAGGGGTGTCCGAATGCATCATCATGGGTATCCCCATGAACATTGGAACCGGGCTCTTCAAGCTGCTCCACAAGGCCAACAGGGACCCGAGCCCTCCCAAGAGGCCCCTGATCTTCGACACAAAGGAATTCCACATCCCCCTTGTCACATAGTCCTGGGAAGAGGGGACCATTCCTGCCCTCGGCTCCTGTCCTGTCTAGAAAGGGGCTCGAGACCAGCAGCTGCCTCGGCTTTGTGCTCCTTGGAATAGAGGCCCTGATGTCCCCACCATGCCAGCAGCCAGGGCAGGCCCCCTGCACCCCGGGAGCAGCTCACCCAGTGACCCTGACCACCCCACAGTGCTTGGCCAGGACAGCTGAGGTTTCTCCACACCTGCCGCCCACTCTACCTCCCTGACACGAGGAGCCCCAGCCAGGAGGCCTCACTCATCCCCACCTCACCTGTCTGTCCAGCGGCTCCCAGGAACGAGGGGCCTGAGCCCCAGGGCCAGGGCACCGTCCCAGGTTTTCCGCCCCTCGGTCCTGCCAGACTTCGGTGTGATGTATTTGTGTAAATATTGTTACTATTATTTATTTGTTCCATTTGAAAAAGTTGGATTTTTTGTTATTTGGTTTTACTTTTGAAACCCAGCAGCTTAGAAACCAAGGAAGCCAGCATTGAAGCGTCACTGGAAAAACTGGTTGAGCCAATGAGACTGTCTGGGGTTGGAAAGTGAGCTGAGCCTGTCGTGAGGCCCCAGCTGCTCTGAAACACTTTCTCATGCTCTGGCTTCCCCGTTGCTTCGTCTGCCTCCAGCTCCTTCAGTTTGTGGCACTGCCCTGTCACTCTACCTGTGACAGAGGTGGGGGCCCATTCTTCGTGGCCCATGGGAGCCTTGCCGGCGCTCGGGGCCTGCTGGGGTGGGATTGTCGGTGTTCTTGGAGCTGCCGGCACTCCATGGGTGGCCTCTCCACCCTCCTGAAGTAATCACCTGTGTGCGCAGGGGACAGGTGCAGAACTGGTGGCCTGAGACGTGCCCCAGGGCAGTGGCAGCAGGTGCCAGCTGTAAGGGGTGAAAGGGTCACCCAGTCAGGAAGGGGAAGGCCCACATGGGGTGGGGTCAGCTGGAGCTGGGGACTTGCCCCCATTGGCAACAGCAGACTCCTCGAAGAGTAAATACTGTGACAACAGGCTGCACATGCCAGGCCATCTTCCACTGGTGACTGCACCCTCGCAGGTGGGTTTCATGGCCTCTGGAGTATAGGATGGCGGGAGGGAACACCAGCAGCACCCACTCTCCTGTGTGTGGCACACGCTTGAAATGGGGGAGGAGAGATGGCGGCAGTAGTGTGTTTCTGTAACAAAGACGCATTGCCAGGAGCCCCGGCCACCTGGGAGCGCTCTGGGGGCTGACGCGTCCATGGGACGGGATTGCAATGGCTGCAGATGGGTTGGGTGTAGATCAGCGTGTGTCTCAGAACAGAAGGGTTCTGCGAGGGAGCTCACCACCCACTGAGAAGTGAGGGGTCCTGCAAGCACTGGTTCTCGGGTACTGCCGCCTGCTGGGACCACGGGCACAGGCGGTGTTGGCTGGGAGCTGTGTGCTCCCCGCTGTGTGAGCCATGGGGGTGTGGGGGTGAAATTGTCCCTAATGGAATCCTCTCCCTGCCCTGGGCACTGGGCTTTATAGTGAGCACGGAGCTTGAAGACCAGACAGCAATATGTTCTCCAGAGTGAGCTCCATAGGTTAGGGTTTAGTCTGGGCCTGTTTGGAAGAAATAAGAAAAACATGTATATTCTGTCTCAGCCATTCACAGATACATATTCCTGCCTAGTCATCTGTCTAGCAGTTTGCCCTCTTTTATCTTTTACAAAGGATTAAAATAGCTATTGACTCCGTTACAACCCCTGCTGTGTTCAGCACTTTGAGCAGGAGGAACATCCCAGAGTTTCAGTGTGTGTCAGTTAAATTATGGTGTGTTTCCATTTCAGGGTTTATCTGTGTGCATTCACATTGATTCATGTCTGATTGAACCTGACACTGTATAATGATTTTTCATAAATTTTTGCTCTCTCTTGGCAGAATTCTATTTTTCTACCAAAGCTCAAAAGAGGAAAAATTGATAAACGTAAAACTGTAGCGATTCATCCTGTAGGTCAGCGAATTTCAGCTGGTGTGCTGCAAGAATTTTTAAAGCTGGCAATGCCTGGCCATTTAGTCAGGAGCACTGACCTCTTTGCAGTGGTTCTCAACCTTCTGGCCCTTTAAATACAGTTCCTCATGTTGTGACCCAACCATAAAATTATTTTCGTTGCTACTTCATAACTGTAATGTTGATACTGTTATGTATCGTAATGTAAATATCTGATATGCAGGATGGTCTTAGGCGACCCCTGTGAAAGGGTCGTTCAACCCCCAAAGGGGTCGCGACCCACAGGTTGAGAACCGCTGCCTTAGAGCGACAAATTAAAGAATGACAACAGTAGCCATTCGGTGTGAATCAATCAAAACCATACCATTTTTTTCTGTCTGATCAGCAAAAGAAATACATATTTTGGTGTGCCACAGCATTTTAGTAGTTAATGTGTGCCACGGTGAGAAGGTTGGACGTCGCTGCTGTGGGTTGTGAAGCAGATGATTGGGATATAGGCGGGCTCCGACTCAAAATAACCAGTGTCCCTGCCGCAAGCCCACTGTCAGGTGGGGGGTCAGCGGTAAGCGCCAGCCCCACCCTGTGACGGAGCTGATTCGAAGCCAGGGAGGCAGCAGTGCCCCTAAGTACTGGAAGTGCCACCTGGCCAGGACCAGGTGCCAGCTCAACTGCTCATTCAACAAATGAGGGCCTCCTGTGTCTAAGGCAGTGTTCTAAGAACTAGAAATACAGCAGTAAAACGGTCCGTTAGATACAGACGCATCTTAAAATAGTTCAGCAAAGAGGGTAGAGAAAAGAGGTTCTTTATCAAACTTGGCAAGAAGTGCCTCTAGCATAATCTAGGGCAGGGGTCCTCAAACTACGGCCCGCGGGCCACATGCAAATACAAATATTGTATTTGTTCCCGTTTTGTTTTTTTACTTCAAAATAAGATATGTGCAGTGTGCATAGGAATTTGTTCATAGTTTTTTTTTTAAACTATAGTCCTGCCCTCCAACGGTCTGAGGGACAGTTAACTGGCCCCTTGTTTAAAAAGTTTGAGGACCCCTGATCTAGAGCCTGGTTCCTGTGGGCGGGCTCAGCACTCCAGGCCTCACAAGTGTCCGTCTGAGCCAGAGCACCCCCTGCCCCAGGTTCCAACCTTCCCTTCAGAACCCTTTAAGCCCCCAGTTTGGTCTCTTTTCCTTGGGCATGGATGCCAGGGGGTGTGTCTTGAGCAGAGGACACAGCCTGCAGACCCTGGGAAAGTGTGCTACCATCCTCTCCCCAGCCCCAGCATACTTGCAGTGTTAATGAATGGATGTTTAAGACCATGCGTATTGGTTAAGCTTCTGCTCCGTACCCAGCAGTGTGCTGGGCCCTTAGGGACAGTCCCTGCATACATGGGACTTGCCCATCTGTCTGCAGTCATCATGTTAAAAGCCTGGGTTCTATGATCAGACTATTGGAACTCAAATACCAACTTCCCTTTTCTCTCTGGTGACCTTGAACCTCTCTTGGCTTAACTCATAAGATAGGAATGCTTTCGAAGGGTATCTAACTCAGGGTCATTGTGCAGTTTCAATGTGATTGTGCATATAAGGTCTTAGTGCAGCACCTGGCACAGAGCATATACTCATTAAGAATGCTTGCATTTTTATTATGTGATTATCACTATTTTTACTAAAAAACACAGTCTAAAAATCACAACTAAAACCCAGTTCTAATCCTTTTAAATTCCTCCAGATGGAGCTGTGCTTTGTGGCCTTGGGGATCAGGCCTCCCGACTTACCCCTGCCCACTTCTGCTCAGGAGTAGGTTTCAGTGTTTCGCACCACACAGGAGAGCCAGGGAAGGGCTCACACCGCAGTCATGTAGCCAAGGGCCTGAGCACTTAAGTTTGAGCCCTAGAGCAAAAGTGATCTCAAATGAAGGTTTATGGGTAGTAAGACCAAAATAACAGGTTGTTTATTTTTTATTGAGAGAGATGAATATGGATATTTATATAAGATTATTATATAACAGGGTGTCCCATGAGGGGGGACTTAACTTTTCTTTGTCTCTTAAAGGAAAAGCTGCTATTTAAAAGTTGTCAGCGAAGACTGTGTAAAGACATTGGTAATAATGGTTGCCTCGGGATAGAAACAGATGACTAGGGTACAGGTGGAGGTGACTATTTTCACTCCATGCTCTATTGTACCTTCTGAGGGTATTTCCAGTTCTTTTTAAATCAATATCTGATGCTAAAGAAATTCTGTCACCTTGGAACTGACTTGGTCCTGAGTGTTCTGTTCTGAAAGGAGCTGAGTGGTAGCAGGTAGACACCAGATATTCAGGGAGAAGGGTATTGCTATCAGGATCAGGTCACAAAAAAACCCTAACAGTCTTAAATGCCTAAGACTTTCTTTCTGATGCAAAGCCAATAGGGGGCATTCCGGGGCTGACAGCATTTTTCCAAAGCCGTGGGGAACCCAGGTCCCTCTCAGTCTCACCTCCCACATCCCAGGGCAGGGGTCCTCAAACTACGGCCCGCGGGCCACATGCAAATACAAATATTGTATTTGTTCCCGTTTTGTTTTTTTACTTCAAAATAAGATATGTGCAGTGTGCATAGGAATTTGTTCATAGTTTATTTTAAACTATAGTCAGGCCCTCCAACGGTCTGAGGGACAGTGAGCTGGCCCCCTGTTTAAAAAGTTTGAGGACCCCTGTCCCAGGGTATGACCCGGCCTCATTCCTCATGGCCCAAGGTAGCTGGTGGAGCCCCAGGCATTCCAGCCAAAAGGAGGAGGGAAAGAAAGCCATAACTTTTGAAACCTTTCCCAAAAGTTACTTGACATCCCTGTTAACGTCCCCTCAGCCAGCACTAGCGAAGCCCAGCTCCAAGGGAGGCTGAGAAATGTTTGGGTTCTGGGTGACTGTGTGTTTATCTAAAAGTAGGGGCTTCTGTTAGCAAAGAAAAAGGAACAGGAAGTGGGAAACAATTGTCTCCGCCTTTGGTGTATTGGGATTTTAATTTATTTTTTGACAAAGGTCAGCATGTCCCCCTAAGCCCCTGGGAACTAGAACGTGCTGGGGAGGGTAGGACCAAGGCGCCTTCAGAAGAGAGACTGAGACCCTGACCCTTCCCGCTCCCTTTGTTTCTGTTTCTTGCAACTCTTATGCCTGAGTTGTTTTTAATAAACTGACTATTAAATTAGGTCACATTCACTGAGCAGACTGTTCAAAATATATCTGGGCTGATGGAAAATACAACTGTCAAGCTATTCAATAAATTACACTATTTATTGCTCACCTACTGTGGCCTGGCCCAATACCAGGTGCTGGGTATAGAGTGACGAACAGTTCCTTTGCCTCTTTAGAATTAATCCAGTCACCGCACTGTCCAACAGAAATACAATACAAGCCACTGATGGAATTTTAAATGTTCTCGTGTCTTCATTTAAAAAGAACTGATGAACTTAATTTTAACATTTTCTTTAACTCATCATATCCAAAATATCAGTAGAAAGATTATGAATGAGCTATTTTACACTCTACATACTAAGTTTTCAAAATCCAGTGTATGTTGCACACTTAACTGCACATCTCAAGTTTCAAGCGCTCAGCTGCCACATGTGGCCAGTGGCATTGTGTTCAGGTTGGAAAGCAGGTTAGTGCAAGAGAGAGCAAACAAATACCTAGTTACAGGCTGCCTGAGCCCAGGAGGAGCTCAGCGAGAGGAATCACGGAGGCCTGCTTGGGTTGGGTAGACCGAGAAGGACGCTGTGAGGCGGTGACATTGAAGCTGACATCTGAAGGCTGAGAAGGGAAAGGGGAAGGGTGTGCCCCAGGCAGAGGGACTAGTGTGCAGGGAGCCCCTGTGGAGGGAGCCTGGACCCTCCAAGGGCCAAGAGTCACCAGCAGGAGGCCAGTCCTGTCCTCCCGAGAAGCTGAACTGAAGTCTGAGCTGAGCCCAAGCTCCAGTGTCCTGCGCCTCCTGAAGCTGGACACTCGGAGCCACCTGAGGTTAAACAAATCACTCACTGACCAAGGAACTTTCCAGTGAGGCCTCTGGGGGCTTAAACTGTCTAGCCATCATTTTCTATTGCTTGTTAACCTGGCCCAAAATCCAAGGCCTATTTGACAGTAGATAATTCACACAAAAAAGGTAGAGTCCTGGCCAGTGTTGCTCAGTGATTAGAATGTTGGCCCATGCAGTAAAAGGTCAAGGGTTCAATTCCTGGTCAAGGGCATGTACCTGGGTTGTGAGTTGGCTCCCCACCCCTGGTCAGGGCACATGTGGGAGGCAACCAGTCACTTTGTCTCTCTCACATTGATGTTTCTCTCTCTCTCTCTCTTCCCCCTCCTCCCTCCCTTCTACTCTCTCTGAAAAGCAATGGAAAAATATCCTCAGACGAGGATTTTAAAAAACATTATTTTTTAAGGCAGAGAGAGCCTGGTGTAGAAAGATGAGTCTCACCGCCTTCTTAGGAAGCTTTGTGGCGGAATCCACACTGTACACCATATGCCTTGGACCTGTGCTTCCAACCTTCCCCATTTCCTGGAGTTGGTATTGCCTCCTGGGAAGCCGGGGGTTAGAAAAATGCCCTTCTGTCTGCTCACCACCAGAGAATGAGCATGACCATTCATCCCATACAGGTCAGGGGAGCGTATCATAACCACCTGAGGTTGACATTGGAACGAAAATAAGACAGATCCCCCAGGCACACTACCCCAGTCTCCCAGGTGTACGACGTAAGCGATATGTTCACAATGTTAGAGTCTAACACAGTGCCGGTGTAGGTATGAATTTGCAGACTTGGTGACAAGTCCACTGTCTGGCAGAAATGGTCCTGGTCTAAGATAGCCCAGACTCAAGTTCTGGTCATCACCCTCAAGTTCCGCCTGAGCCGCATTGCCACCGGCATGCTGCCACCCTCTGCTGTCAGCTCCCCGGTCTAAAACAGAGTCAACAGCCAGACCTGTCTGCTTCATTGTGTGGTGTGAGGCCTCCAGGAAGCTGGGAGCCTGAAAATCACTAAGCGGTGTTACCAGAACCCAGGGAGGAGCCGGCACCGCTGATGGAGTCTACCTTGCCCTCCTCCCTTTCAGGAATTGTCCCAAAGGCTGACCCCATGACTGCCCAGGGACCGAGCCCCTGTGACTGTGTGCTACGGCCTATCCCGCAGTCCTAGCTCCTTCCCGAACACTTAAACCACCATCTGGCCTCTGTACTTTATTACTTATGGGGCTGATTGTGTCTCCCCTAGTAGGATGTAAGCTCCTTGAGGACGGGTAGTTTTGTTTTTTGTGTTTGTTTTTTTTTAAATATATTTTATTAATTTTTTTTTTTTCAGAGAGGAAAGGAGAGGAATAGAGATTTGGAAACATCAATGTGAGAGAAACATCGATCAACTGCCTCCTGCACACCCCCTACTGGGGATGTGCCTGCAACCCAGGTACATGCCCTTGACCGGAATCGAACCTGGGACCCTTCAGTCCGAAGGCCGACGCTCTATCCACTGAGCCAAACCGGTTATGGCTATTTTTGTTTTTTTAATGTTCTTTTTCTTTTAGAGAGAGAGGAAGTGAGAGGGAGAGATAGAAACAATGATGAGAGAGAAACATCAATCAGCTGCTTCCTACACACCCCATAGTGGGGATCGAGCCTGCAACCCACAATCGAACTGGCAACCTATTGGTGCATGGAGCAATGCTCAACCAACTGAACCACACCGGCCAGGCTATTTTTGTTTTATTCACTGCAGTATCCTCAGTGCTTAGCACAGTGCCCAACACTCAGTAGGTGCTTTAAAAATATTGGCTGAGTAAATGGAGTGGATTCCATCTTAAACTCCCTCTCAGCAGTTAGGCTCAGGCAGTGAGGGCTTGCAGCCCAGTGATCCTGGTTTGAATCCCTGCTCAGTCACTTTCCGGCTTCCTCGCAGCTGCTCCTGTCCTGAGCCCACAGTCCTATGAAGGGTGCCCTCCTGGCTGCAGGATCTCTCTTCAAGGACTGCACAACCCCGACTGGTTGTTCCAGCGCCACTTCCCAAAAGGCTCAATTCCACCTTTGCCCAGAGAGGGCCCCTCTCCCTGCCAGAACCAAGGGCAACCGGCCCTGACAACCTCCTCCCGCCTCCTCCCCTTTCTGCCTGTGGGCCTGGGCCCCAACCCTGGCCCCGAACAGAAGAGTTGGAGCCAAATGCTTCTAGCATATATCACCATGGGTGATTTATTTAAGGGCCTCCAAATAATCACTTAAGTGTCACCATGGCAACCTGAAGAGTTACCATGGAGATCGGAGCAGGAAACGTCCCCATGGAGACCCCTGGGAGACTCTCTAGGAAATCATTACCAGGTGGAGGAGGCTGGGGAAGGGGGAGCTAGACAAATAAGGGAACCCCACAGTTCTGTGTAGGTGGGGGAGGAGGGGTGAAGGGGCAGAGTGGGAAAGACCAGCTTAGAAAGGCAGGCAAGTTAATGATCTCCACCCACTCTAGGGTCCCTGGTGATAATAGCTTCAGTTGTGTGCTCAGAATCTATCTGAGGGGAGAGGCAGGAAACTAGTAACAGTGGGGCTGGAGAAGGGGGCAGGGGAGAGAAACGTACTTTTCATTGTATGCTTCTCTGTATACTGTTTGAATTTCTTTACCATAGGTATGACATACTAATTATTCCAAAAGTAAAATTAAGTTATTGATAGAGTAGTTATATCCTGAAACAACCCCAGAAGGTAGATATTATTCCCATCACGCAAATGGCAAAACTGTGGTCCAGAAAGTGGCCACAGCCACAGGCTGAGCACCTTTAGTAACCGTCTCCCCTCTGGACCTCCATTCCTCACCGGTAAAGGAGTTTGGCAGTTTCAACTGGATGAAGGCAAAAGTCCTACTGACTGCAGACGTTCTGTGACTATGGCTCTTTAGAAGGATTTCTGAGAACCGGTATTGAAATCCTTCTCTTCCTTTTCCTCTCCTCACCCTCTCCCTAGTCCCCATCCCCAGCAGTGGATCCTCAGGCTTCTAAAGGAAACACTTAAAGAACTCAGAATGGCCCTAGCCAGTTCGGCTCAGTGGATAGAGTGTTGGCCTGAGGACCAAGGGGTCCTGGGTTTGATTTCAGTCAAGAGCACGTACCTTGGTTGCAGGCTCTTACTCAGCCCGGGCCCTGGTCAGGGCTCATGCAGGAGGCAACCAATCGATGTGTTTCTCTCACATCGATGTTTCTCTCTGTCTTTCCCTCTCTTTCCCACTCTCTCTAAAAGTCAATGGAAAAATATCCTCAGGTGAGGATTAACAAACAAACAAAAAAGAACTCAGAATGTCAGGCTAGAATGTGAAGAACCTCTAGATTCTGTCTACAGAGGAGGTGGCTGTGGCCCAAGGCGGGAAGGGGAGCTACCAGGGAAAGGCAAACCCAAGCCATGAGGCCCTCCGCACCCCTTTAGGATGAAAGGATGGCTGTAACAAAGAATCAAGCATTAGCAAGTGTTTGAGAAGATGCTGAGGAACTGGAACCTTCATACACCGCTGATGGGGATCAAAATGGTACAGTCAAGTCACAGCTCAGCCAAAATTCCATAGACCGGGTGGTTAAATAATAGACATTTTTTCTCACAGTTCTGGACACCGGGAAGTCCAAGATGAAGGTGCTGGCCGATTTAGTTCCTGGCTTGCAGATGGCTGGCTGCCTTCTTGCTGGATCTTCACATGGTAAAGAGAAGAAGCTCTGAAGTCTCTCTTCTTATAACGGAACTAATCCCTTCATGGGGCTCCATCCTCCAGTTCACAGATAAATCTAATTACCTACCTCAGGCCCCACCTCCTAATATCACATTGGGATTAAGGCTTCAAAGTATGAGTTGGGTTGGGGTAGGGGGGACACAAATATTCAATTCATAACAAGCCACTTTGGAAAATTCTCTGGCAGTTGCTCAAAAGATTAAAGATAGATTTACTACATGACCCCAGTCCATGCCTAGGCATATCCCCAAGAGAATTCAAAACATCTGTTAACACAAAAACTTGTCCATGAATGTTCATAGCAGCATTATCCATAATAGCAAGCCATAGACTACCAAAATGTCCAACAATAGATAGATAAAGGTGGTATATTCATACAATGGAATATTATTTATTCAGCTATACATAGGAATGAAGTACTAGGCACATGCTACAATGGGGATGATCCTCAAAAACATTACGCTAAGTGAGAGAAGCCATTCACCAAGGCCCACATATACTAGTAAAGTGATTCCATCTATATGAAATGTCCAGAATAGATAAATCTACAAAGACAAGAAGTAGATTTGTGGCTGCCTAGGGCTGAGATATGGGAAATTGGGCATGAGGTTTCTTTTCTGGCATGATGAAAATGTTTTAAAATTGATTTTGGTGATAGATGCATTACTCTGAATATTTTAAATATTCTAATTACACTGAATTGTATACTTTAAATGGGTGATCTGTATGGTATGTGAATGATCCTATATAATAAAAGGCTAATATGCAAATCGACCGAACAGCAGAACAACTGGTCGCTATGATGTGCACTGACCACCAGGGGGCAGATGCTCAACATAGGAGCTGCTCCCTGGTGGTCAGTGCACTCCCACAGGGGGAGCACTGCTCAGCCAGAAGCCTTCTCCTGGAGACTCACTTTCCAAATAACAAGAGTTCCAGGGGAAAAAAAAAAAAAAGAAAAACAAACAAACAAACAAACAACAACAACAAAACAGAGAAAATAGAGTGGAGGAAATAATCAAAGAAGTACATGAAGAAATTTTTCCAGCCGAACCGGTTTGGCTCAGTGGATAGAGCGTCGGCCTGTGGACTCAGGGGTCCCAGGTTCGATTCCGGTCAAGGTCATGTACCTTGGTTGCGGGCACATCCCCACTGGGGGGCGTGCAGGAGGCAGCTGATCAATCTCTCTCATCAATGTTTCTGGCTCTCTATCCCTCTCCCTTCTTCTCTGTAAAAAATCAATAAAATATATTTTTTAAAAAAAAGAAATTTTTCCAAAACTGAAGGACAGATTAAAAGGGTCCATTGAGTGGCTGACAGAATGTATGAAAATAGACATATATCAAGACAAATCATTATAATTCAGAACATGGAAAACAAACAGGAGGTTCTACAAGATTCCCAAAGGATTGGGGAACAGGTTGGGAATTAGAATGTCTTGACTGTCTAATAGAAGCACTGGAGAGGTAGACGGCGGCGGCAAGAGTATGCAGGGTGGCCGGTGGTCCGCGGCGCCCGGCGCGTTAGTTCCCCGACGGCGGCGGCGGCGCGCAGCGGCTCTCGCGTGAGCGGCGACGGCCAGAGCATCCAGCGGGCGCCGGGAGGGAGGCTCGCGGGGCCCGCGGCAGCGAGACGGACCGGGGCGGGTGGGCGCCACGCTCCGCCCGGAGGCGGCGGCACCATGTGGAGCGGCCGCAGCTCCTTCACCAGCTTGGTGGTGGGCGTGTTTGTGGTGTACGTGGTGCACACCTGCTGGGTTATGTACGGCATCGTCTACACCCGCCCGTGCTCCGTCAACGGTAACTGCATTCAGCCCTACCTGGCTCAGAGGCCCAAGCTGCAGCTGAGTGTGTACACCACCACACCGTCCAACCTTGGTGCTGAGAACAACGTGGATCTTGTCTTGAACGTGGAAGACTTTGATGTGGAGTCCAAGTTTGAAAGGACAGTTAATGTTTCTGTACCAAAGAAAACAAGGAATAACGGGACGCTGTACGCCTATATCTTCCTCCATCATGCTGGCATTCTGCCTTGGCACGATGGGAAGCAGGTGCACCTGGTTAGTCCTCTGACCACCTACATGGTCCCCAAACCAGAAGAGGTCAATCTGCTCACTGGAGAATCTGCTGCACAGAATATCGAAGCTGAGAAGAAGCCGATGAGTGCCCTGGATGAGCCTGTTTCTCACTGGAGACCAAGATTGACACTGAATGTGATGGTGGATGACTTTGTCTTTGATGGGTCCTCCTTGCCTGCCGATGTGCATCGATACATGAAGATGATCCAGCTTGGGAAGACCGTGCACTACCTCCCCATCCTGTTCATCGACCAGCTCAGCAATCGGGTGAAGGACCTCATGGTCATCAACCGCTCCACCACCGAGCTGCCCCTCACCGTGTCCTACGACAAGATCTCACTGGGGAGGCTCCGCTTCTGGATCCACATGCAGGATGCCGTGTACTCCCTGCAGCAGTTTGGGTTTTCAGAAAAAGATGCTGATGAAGTGAAAGGAATTTTTGTTGATACCAACTTGTATTTCTTAGCATTGACCTTCTTTGTCGCAGCATTTCATCTTCTGTTTGATTTCCTGGCATTTAAAAATGACATTAGTTTCTGGAAGAAAAAGAAGAGCATGATTGGGATGTCCACCAAAGCAGTACTCTGGCGCTGCTTCAGCACTGTGGTCATCTTCCTGTTCCTGCTGGATGAGCAGACAAGCCTGCTGGTCCTGGTCCCGGCGGGTGTCGGAGCCGCCATCGAGCTGTGGAAAGTGAAAAAGGCTCTGAAAATGACTGTTGTTTGGAGAGGCCTCAGGCCCAAGTTTCAGTTTGGTGCCTACAGTGAGTCTGAGAGGAAAACCGAGGAGTATGACACTCAGGCCATGAAGTACCTGTCCTATCTGCTCTACCCTCTGTGCATCGGGGGCGCCGTCTACTCACTGCTGAACATAAAGTATAAGAGTTGGTACTCCTGGTTAATCAACAGCTTCGTCAATGGGGTGTATGCCTTTGGCTTCCTCTTCATGCTGCCCCAGCTCTTTGTGAACTACAAGATGAAGTCGGTGGCACACCTGCCCTGGAAGGCCTTCACATACAAGGCCTTCAACACCTTCATTGATGATGTCTTCGCCTTCATCATCACCATGCCCACCTCCCATCGCCTGGCCTGTTTCAGGGACGACGTGGTGTTCCTCATCTACCTGTACCAGCGATGGCTCTACCCTGTAGATAGGAGCAGAGTGAACGAATTTGGGGAATCCTACGAAGAGAGGCCCCAGCAAAAACCCCACACACAGTGAGCCCTGGCCTGGGCCGCCCTCGAGCCACTATGCAGCACATCTTGGATGGTCAGCTGAGTATTTTTGGAAGCTTCTGGTGAATTCCTGGACGTTATACCTTCTACATTGCCAAAACCTCTGAGCATTTCTGATACGTCTCCTGAGTCCCGTCACAAGGTGTTTGAGAGGAGCTGGCTTCACTTACAGTGTCCCCAGCATGAAGACATCTGTCTCGGTCACTGAGATATTGGGCACTCGTGGTCATCCTTGGCTGTTGGTGGCTCTCAGCAGAGGAGCGTCCAGTGTTGGCAGTGGCTATGCCATCACCATCACCGGTGTCCCCCAACCTGGCGGACTCCGGAGGCAGGGAGGTGCAGGTTTCCACCTCCAGTTGTCTGTAAGTGCTCCTTACGTGAAATTCAAATGCCTCTAAATCCATGCTGTACAGACTCTGGGATCAAATGGCTTTTTTCCTTTTTGTTTAAAACTTGACTATTTTAAAGCTTAATGTATGTATGTTTCTATATTAAAATAAATTTCTCTGGCTGTAACAAAAAAAAAAAAAAAAAAAAAAAAAAAAAGCACTGGAAGTTAGAAGACACTTAAGCAATGCTTTCAAAATTCTGAAGGAAAATTATCCCCAACTTCAAATTTTATACCCAATCAAACTATCAATCAAGTTTGAAAGTAGAAAAAGACATTTTTAGTCATTTGAGATTTAAAAAAATTTTCTCATGGACTCATGAGGATGCTGGAGGATGTATTTCACCAAAATAAGGTATTAAACCAAGAAAACACAGACAGCAGGAATCTGGCACAGGAGAGAATCCCCCCGGATATTAATGGATATATTGCAGGTTGAACACAATGCAACAAGCCTAGAGGGCAGCCAGCCTAAATTGAACTAGGTCAGAAAGCTCCAGGAGAGATGTCTTCAAGAAAATAAAACTGGTGTACTGTCATCTGAATGTACTGAGGGGAGAGTTCAATAACTGAAAGAATCTGGCATTGAGTACAAAGAAAACTAAGTGAATGGGGCAGGGGCGATAATTATTAACTCCAAGGGAAATAAAAACATGTGCATGAAAAGAGAAGTAATCATAGTCCATCCCAGGGCTTATTGTGTAAACACATGGAAATAGTGTTTACCTGGTGGTAATAATGTAAACACTGACTGTTGCTCTAACCAAATTACTACATGGCTATGTTGGGAGGACGGGGGCCAGGAAGTGTGAGTGGGTTGTTGGAATGAGAAAGACAATCAGTAGTGCCTAAAACTGAAAAATCATGAAGTAGTAATACAACTACATTATTTAGGGAATTGTGATAAACGCCAAAAGAATGAGTCATAAAAACTGAAGGAGTATAGATGAGGGAGAGGGCTCTTTTTTCCTGTCTTCCACCACTATTTGACTCTGAGCTATATGAATGAATAACTTTAAAAAAAAATTAAAACTTTGCTCTAATTTCTCTCTTACAATGTACAAGCTGAGGCAGGTAGATTCAGGAAGCAATGCTAAGGAGATAGAGATGAAGAATCCAGGATCCGAAAAGAATGGTTTAGTAGTAGACAGGGAAGAAAAGAGCATAGGTGAGAGGAATAGTGGTACTCCCTCAAATAGGCAGACCCAGGCTAGAAGCGAGAACCTCTTCTGACTCGTCCAGGAAACCTATACACATAACATAACCTTTAAATTTGACCTTCAGGATGCAGCCCTGTTCCCCCAGGGATGGCACGTGAGAGCTTCCCCAGGGAAGGCAGCATGGGATGGAAGTGTCTGGAACCCAAAGCAGCCATGGCTCCCCACCCTTTCCTCTGCTCCTCTCCATCCTCCACCTGCTCCCAGCCCTCAGGACTCCTGCCTAGAGGTGGTGACTTGTGCTCAGGTTTGCAGAATCAAACTGGCTGAGAGGTTAGGTTGCACTTCAGAGCTAGCAGACAATCTGACTTTACTTTGCCTCCCCACTCTCGCCCCTCACATCCTCTATCCCAGTCAGGCCTGTAATATCTGGGCAGACAGCACAGCTGACCCACCTGCTCAGCTTCACCAGACATTCCACACTCAGACAGTGGTGCCGGGAGTAAAGCTGCAGAGAAAGGGAAGGTATTAGGGGAGAATTAAGGTGAGGAAGTGAGTCAGCCCAGCATAAGCCTGCAGGCATCCGGAGGAGTTCTCACCCTGCCCGGCAGTGGCAGTCACTTGTTTCAGCTTTCAAGTGGGCCTGGGAGTGTTGCTGAACTGCCACTCGCTCTGCCCCACTGAGCACTGGGTGGGAGGGGAGAGCTGGCTGGGCTTCTGCCCCCTCCTCAGCCACAGAGCATCCCTCGTGGGGCCACACCCAGGGGGAGCAGCTTGGGTAATTGGATTTTGCAAGCCAGCAGGTTTCTTTTTCTTGGATTTGTTCTCCTTGTGCAAGATGGAACCATATGGGAGAGGAGACTCTAGGAAGGAGCTGCCTTGCCCTCACCCGCAGGAGCTGCTCACCAGGAGGACTGAAGGTGTGCCTTTGGGGCCTGGAAGGCAGAAACAAACCCTAGAGCTCAGAGGAAAACTGTTCTGTACAGAGTATGTGGGCTTGCAGTTCAAATTTTTGACCTTGGACAAGACACCTACCTATTGGAAACTATTTCTTCATAGAACATATCCTGGAAACCAAAACTACCTCATCCAGTTGTGGTCAAATTCATCATTCATCCATCCATTCATTCACTCCATAAACACTGATATGTCAGGGTCTGAGCTCATTTAGCAAGAATTTTTATTTTTAATTTAAAAAATACATATTTTTATTGATTTCAGAGAGGAAGGGAGAGAGAAAAATATCAATGATGAGAATGAATCATTGATTGGTTGCCTCCTGCATGCCCCCCACTGGGGATCGAGTCCACAGTCCAGGCATGTGCCCCGACCTGGGACACATGTGCCCCCAACCACTGAGCCACGCTGGCTGAGCTTTTTTTTTTTTTTGAGCAAGAATTTTCAAAAAGTAAAACACCACACACTCAAGAAGATGACTCTAAAAACAAAATTAAAAAACAGAAAATATAAGTGTTGGTAAGGCTATGGAGACATGGGAACCGCCATGCGCTGTAGGTGGATATGTAAAATGGTGCAGCCACTGTGGAAAGCAATATGGGCTTCCTCAAAATATTACACATAGGATTACCATTGACCCAGCAAATACCCCTATGCTTCTGGTCATACATCCAAAAGAATTGAGAATATGGTCTTGAAGAGTTATTTGTGCACCCATGTTCATAGCACAAAGACAAGAGGCAGAAGCAACTCAGTGTGTCCACTGATGGGTGAATGGACAAATGAAATGTGGTCTCTACATATACTGGAATATTATTCAGCCTTAGAAAGGAAGGGAACCCTATCACATGCAACAATAGGGATGAACCTTGAGGAGTTTATGAAATAACTCAGTCAGAAAAAGACAAATAGTATATGATTCCACTTATATGAGGTACCTAGAGCAGTCAAATTCATAGACACAGAAAGTAGAAGGGTAGTTGCAGGGGCTGGGGAAGCAGGGAAAGGAGGAGTTGTCCTTAATGGGTTTAATTTCAGGTTTGCAAGATGAAAGGCTGAGGAAAACTCACTTTAACACGGCCATGTGGGATATAAGAGGAAGTGTCTTGTATAATTTTCTGAAAGTGTATTAAAAAAGAGTGGTAAACGTTCTTTTTCTCTCCTCCTTCTACTTAGCTGCAATGTAGACGTGCTGGCTGGCGCTCAAATAGCCAAAGGGAGTTTAAGCAGCCGAGCCTCGTGCAAAAGAGCGGGGAGCGAGATGGAAGGAACCCCGCCATGAAGCAGCGTAAGAACCCGGTAGCAGACCTGTGCCAGGGACTAGGAGTCACACACAGCAGCGTTGTTAGTGATCAGCGGGGCCTGGACACAATTCCAATAACCACCAACAGGAGGATGAGGGGTGTTCACATAACAGAGTCGAATGAGCAGCAATGAGCAGGCATGAACTACCACCAATGCATCTACACGGGCAACCCTCCAAAAAATCATGTTGCAGGCCACAGAAGAAACTGCATAGAAAATCCCAACCTGGCAACTCTAGACAATGCGTTATCTAGTGATGCATATGTTCATGGCCAATCTACAAAAAGAGGCAAGAAAATGGGCCACAGCAGACTCAGCAAAGAGCTTGGAGGAGGGGAAAGGGGGTGACGGGCTGTCCCGGAGGGGAACGCAGGAGGCTTCTGGGGTTCTGGCCAGGTTCTACTTCTTACTCCGGGGGTGGGAGAGGGGGTGGCCATGTGGATGTTTGTTTTGGAGTTAATCTAACCTCCCTGCTTTCTCCCCAATGTGGGGGAGACAGGAAGGGATGCAGTTGAGAGTCTGTTTTGACAGCGCAGGGGAGAGAGGATGAATGCCTCTTCCCTCTTCCTTTCCTGTCAGCAGTAATGACTCATCCCACCACCATTTAGCACTTACTCCATTCTGCTCGAATTACTGTTAGCTGTTAGCACGTCTGTCTCCCTCTGTCATTAATTTATTCATTCAGCTGACAATTCCTGAAAGTCCCAGTGTCAGAGGGAGGGATGGGTGACAGGAGGGAGTTAACCAATAAAAATGCACAAACCTGGCCTCTTGGCTCCTGCAGCTCAGAGTGCAGTGGGGGGCAGACAGGTCACCAACTGGCCTCATCTGGCCCTGCGCCTTCAGGGCCTGGGTCCTAATCAGGTGAGGCTAAAGGAGCATCCACCTGGGGGCCCAGAGGAGCCTTCCCACGGCTCTGTCCCCTCTCCACGGAGCACTGGGGATTGTTGCTTAGGGCCCGATGCAGGTCGCAGGTCCGTGTGCAGCTCTTCCAGCTTAAAATACAGGCTGCATTGACTGTCCCTAGAAAGGGACTTCAGAGAGTCCCAGGTCACTGTCTCCCAGACTATGGGTTAGAGCAGGGATGGCGAACCTATGACACGTGTGTCAGAGGTGACACGCGAACTCATTTTTTTGGTTGATTTTTCTTTGTTAAATGGCATTTAAATATATAAAATAAATATCAAAAATATAAGTCTTTGTTTTACTATGGTTGCAAATATCAAAAGATTTCTATATGTGACACGGCACCAGAGTTAAGTTAGGGTTTTTCAATGCTGACACGCCTAGCTCAAAAGGTTCGCCATCCCTGGGTTAGAGTCATCTGGGGTGCAGGTTCTCAGGCCACTGCGCTGGAGGGCCTGGCTTCACAGGTCTGGAGGTGGTTGCAGGCCACAGAAGAAACTGCAGTAATAGAAAATCCCAGCCGGGCAACTCTAGACAATGTGTTATCTAGTGACGCATACGTTCATGGCCAATCTACAAAAAGAGGCAAGAAAATGGGCCACAGCAAACTCAGCAAAGAGTTTGGAGGAGGAGAGAGGGGGTGATAGGCTGTCCCAGAGGGTAACGCAGGAGGCTTCTGGGGTTCTGGCCAGGTTCTACTTCTTACTCTGGGGTGGGAGAGGGGGTGGCCATTTGAATTGTTTGCCTTCCACATTTATTTGACATCCAAGAATCCGGATGTCAAATTCACCCCTCTGGTGTCCCATGTATTGCCCAGTGACACGTACACCCTGCCCCTTCTCTTCTGAACGTGAGACACAGCTCACCACCTGGGAGGCCTTGGCGTGATTGGTGGGAGGACTAGCAGGGCGGCCTCTTCATGCCCAGGGAAGTGCTGGACCCGCCGAGGTAGAGAAGGCCTTATTCATTTCTGTCCTCTCCAACTTCTTGCTGGTTAGCGAATGTTTGTGGATCCAAAGTGAACCAGAAGCGAATGAGATAGAACCCAGCATTTTTCTGAAACGTCAATAAATCTTGCTCCCAACTTTGAAACACCCCAAGATTCTTCTATGAGCATCTGTGTTAACCTGAAAACATTCAGAGGCGGTGCAGTGAGGCGGGAAGAGTTCAGCTCTGGGCGTGTTTTTTTCATCGCTGTTCTTGCTGGTCATGTGACCTTGGGCAAACACCTGACTCTCTGTGACATCCCCGTTTGTGAAGTGGACCTGCTTATAATGGTAAACACTTTGAGGGTGTTCTGAGGATTAATAGTTGACATGCAAAGCTATTAAAATAGTGCACTGCGTGGTGTTAAAAAGAATGGTAACTGTGACCATTGTGTTCTCGCTTTGTCTGACAGTGAGAAGGTGGGGCAGCCTTGGGTGAAGCTGACCTCAGAAAAGGCGAAGGGACCTCTCTGGAGCCGGCCAGCCTCCTTGAATGAAAGATGGTTGGAGGCTGTGAGGGGCGCCCTGAAACCAAGGAGGGAGCGTGCGTGCATGCAGAGGGCAGAGTTCCGCACAGGCCACGACTGGCCTGCGCTGGTTGGGATGCTGCCGTGGCTCCTGGTAACTCACTCCTGGGTGCGTTTTGCTCTCTGGAGCTTCATTTCACCATGTGTATACGCTGACACCTGGGGAGTTCCTGATAGGCTCATGTACTTGCTTTTGGAGTCTGGGAGCCAGTGGGGAGAAACTGGAGACAGACTGGTTTCTCAGAGGCCTCCACAGGCACTTTCCCTGCCTGCGCTTTAGGGTCCTCTCTTGAGAACAATGAAGGGGCTGGACATGTGGATATACTCAGGTGTCTAAGAACAAGAGGGACGTCGGTATGTGGCAGCTGGATTGAGATCAGAGGTGACCCAGGGAGGGGATAATATTAGGAAGCTCCCCCACAATCCAAGGCAGTTTCCTTCCCAAAGATTTATGCCCACAGATATTATCCTATTTTACAGGTAAGAAAACTGAGTCACAGAGCAATTAGACAATGAGGAGGTGTGGAAATAAATGAAGATCACCCACAGGAAAATAAGCGAAGGCTCTCTATTCTGAGTTTAGAGCAAGGGAGCCAGCCACTATGGCTTGCTTTTGGTGGCTAGTGGGGTGGTCAAGTTTTATGGTGGAAAAGGGGAGGACTTGGGTGTGCTCTGATTGGGGCTGTTGGCATGGGGAACAGCCGTGGCGGGGCTTTCCCACCAAGGAGCGTCCCAGGAAAGCTGGTGGCTCCCAGCTGGACACTGGAGGCCAGCGTTTCACCCGCAGCTGTTTCTCCAGCTGCTACATCTGCACAAACGAGGTTTAGCCGTGCCCACACCTGGGGGGAGTTGCTGCTAAGGCTGTTGATGCTACCCCCGATTCCATCACTTCCCATCTCCGTGGGCCTGAGCGGGCTGCTTCCCTGAGCTCCATGTGGACTTGAGGCATTGGTACCGCCACTCGCCACTCTGTGGAGGGGAGAGACAATGGAGAGAGTGGGTTAAAGGACTTTGAATGCCCTTGGGGCACAGATGGGTTTCTGACTTACCCAAACCAGAGTCCCCAAGCACTGTCCATTCTAACATGCCGTTTCTGGCTTGACCAGGCCCACGGGCCCGATTGCATCGACTTTACTTGTGTCAGCACAGACAGGACCCCAGTTGATTTCCAGTTTGTTCTCCAGCAGCTGGATTTCATTCCCTTGAGGGCAGGGGTAGTTTTGGTGCATTTCCAAAACATCTCTGAGGCTCCTGGGCCACTTCCTGTGCTTCAGATCCTCTCTCCTACCAGATGGGAGACACCACAGCCAGCGGGGCTTGGAGGGGTAGGAGTGTTGAGCGTCAGGTTTCTCATCTGTAAAACGGAGCTGATGGTGGTACCTCTGGGCGTGGTGCTGCGGGGGAAGCCTCAGTACAGCGCCTGGCATGCACTTAACACTCAGGAAAAGGGAACTGCCAGTTTACTCTGTGGCTGGGGTTGTAGCAACCCCACAGATACGGGTCCTTCCAGACTCGAGTCTGGTCTAGACTAGAGAGATGAAGTGCTCCATTAGGGAGCTCCTGAGCGCAATTATAGGCACCAGAGGCAGGTATGGCCTCTCTTTCTCTAATCTGTTCTTCCAACAGGTAGTTTTGAGACTGGATGCTGCGATGCAGAGGTGAACTGATAGGTGCTCAGTGGAGCTTCTAGTCAGTGGGAGACAGTCACTTAACACAGTCACATAAGAAATAAGGTAAAGTGTGATGAGTGCCAGGAGGAAAAATGGCTGCTCAGAGGGAATAGAACCCAATTGTGATCATTTGGGGAGACGCCAGGACAGGCGGGCTTCTGAAGAAGAGACCTTTAAACCGAGGCCTCGAGGAGACGAGCTCTGCTTTGCCCCACTTCCCCTTGTCTGGGTTCTTTCCATCGCAAGTATTTCTGAAGTGCCCACTCTAGGTCTTCACTATCCTAGCTACACTGCGAGGAATCTGAGAGAAAGAGCAACGCTAGGCCACTGTCCCCAGTGGGTGGCGAAATACATCCCAGGGAAACTTATGAACAATGCAAAGAAATAGATAATGGCAATGGGGGAGAGAGATTCAAGGTGTAAGCACATCTCTAGTTCTGGGGAGGGACAGGTAAAGTCAGCAGGAGTGGTTCCTGGCCCCAAAGCATTCCAGGAGGTTGTACAGGTATGTGCAGGGGAGCCAGAAGGAGCGGGCTCCCAAGGGGAGGGCAGAGTGGGTAGGTCACTGGAGCACTGAGGAGGTGAGGAGACAAAGTTAGCAGGCAGTAAGCCTTGGATATCTACCCAAGGAGCTGCATGTGGACCCGCAGGCATTGGGGAGCTAGCGAAGACTCTTGAGGAAGTAGCACTGTGGTCTGAAGAATGGATGGAGCATGGATTGAGACTATGTGGCCAGTCCTGACCCAGTAGGGTTCACCCAGATGGCTGCTCAGACCTGAAGTTCAGCCTCATTGTTGTCAAACTACCAACCCTTTGGGAGAAGTAACCAGGAAGTGATCAGTTAGTATCAGATCCTTTCCCAATATGGCTTCCAGCTGGTTTCTGTAGAAGAGCTATACCTTCGGAGTGTTTTAATGGAGGGCGGGAGGGAGGAGGAGCTGGGTGTAAGCCTTGCAGGGTTGCTGCAGACAGTTTGGGTGGTATCCAGAAAGAATGAAGACTGAAATTGAGGACTCCAAAGGAGGGCCTGACTCCAGGACAAAGAGCAACGAATTCAGGTGATGAGTGTAAATCCTTGCCCCACTTCTGTGTGGTTTGGGCAATTCCTTGGCTCTTCATTGATAAAAGGAGGTGGTATACTGCCCTAGGGCCTAGCCTGGCGCCTGGTTCACAGTAGGCATTCAATAATTAGTTAATTATTTATTAATCATTAATTAATCCATTTTAAGGTTCCCAAATGCTTTGAATTTCTGAACTCAGAATTTTGCCCTGTCTGGGTACTCTGAGCAAGATTCATCACTAGATATGAGTCCTCTCAGATGTCCTGTTTTAAAATCTTAGGGCATTTGCCTCTGGGCTATTCCGGAACTAAGAACAAAAGTAGTCCGGAAAAAAAATGTCTTCATGATTTGAGAAGCTACCAATAGCCAAGTGTAAACTAATTTTTTTCTAAACAGGTATGGTTCACTTCATTGGTGTAGCAGCCCAAAACAGTTGTGGGAAACATGGCATTTTCATAAATAGTACTTCATTTTCAGTATCCGGGAGGAGTTCATTGTTTTAAGGAACTCTTCTTTTATTTTTATTCTTTTAGTTTTTTAAATTGAATTTATTGGGGAGACATTGGTTCACAAAACCATACAGGTTTCAAGCGTACAATCAACAAAACATCCTGGGCACACTGCACCATGCACCCAAGGTCAAGTCTCTTTCCATCCCATTTATCCCCTCTTTGCCCTCTTTCAGCTCCCCCACCTCCCTTCCCCTCTGGCTATCACCATACTGTTGTCTGTGTCTCTGTGAGATATATATATATATATATATATATATATATATATATACACACACACACACATATATACATACACATATATATATATGAATTTTGCTTAATCCCTTCACCTTTTTTTCACCCAGCCCCCAACCCCACCTCCCCTCTGACAACTGTCCCTCTGTTCTATGTACCTATACTTCTGTTTCTATTTTGTTTGTTAAATTATTTTGTTCATTAGATTCCACATATAAGTGATATCATATGGCATTTGTCTTTCTCTGACTGGCTTATTTCACTTAGCATAATACTATCCGGGTCCATTCATGCTGCTGCAAAAGGTAAGATATCCTTTAAAAAATTATTTTATTTTTTAAATAAATTTTTATTGATTTCAGAGAGGAAAGAAGAGGGAGAGAGAGATAGAAATGCAAATGATGAGAGAGAATCATTGATCAGCTACCTCTTGCACGCACCCCACTGGGGATTGAGCCCACAACCCAGGCATGTGCCTTTGCCTGGCCAATGCTCTATCCACAGAAACAACCAGCGAGGGCTCCCTTTTTTTTTTTTTATTTAATATCCCAGTAGTATTCTACTGTGTACCACAGTTTTTAAATAAACAAACAACAAGTGCTGGTGAGGATGTGGAGAAAAAGCCACCCTCATGCACTGTTGGTGGGAATGCAGACTGGTGCAGCCACTGAGGAAACAGTATGGAGTTTCCTAAAAAAAAAAAAAAAAAAGGAACTGCCTTTTGACCCAGTGATCCCATTTCTGGGAATATATCCGAAGAAACCCAAAACACTAATTTGAAAGAATATATGCACCCCTATGTTGATAGCAGCATAATCTACAATAGCTAAGATCTGGAAACAGCCCAAGTGCCCATCAGCAGACGAGTGAATAAAAAAAACAAAATCCTTTTAAATGTCACATCTCAAATATTGGGCAACCTGCAATGTCCAGGGGAGGATGGGGAACCATCCTAGAAAGAATCGCTTCCTCACTCACAAACATCCAAGTATTCTCTGTTTGTTTGTTTCTTCCATTTCTTTTTTTTAATTATTATTATTTTTTAATCCTCACTGAGGATATTTTTCCATTGATTTTTAGACAGAGTGGAAGGGAAAGGGAGCGAAGGGAGAGACAGAGAAAGAGAGAGAAACATCGATGTACATCAATTGTTTGCCTTCCACATGCACCCCAACCAGGGCCGGGAGCCTGCAACCAAAGAATGTACCCTTAACTGCAATCGAACCTGGCACCCTTCAGTCTACAGGCTGATGCTCTATCCACTGAGCCAAACCGGCCAGGGCCCGAGTATTCTTAAGTAACACAGTTTGTGCTCACAGACACTCGCACTCACATTGCACGGTCCCACTCCTGCCCATGATGCTCTCACACTTTGTTGTGGTGCACATGCATGCTCACATGTGCACACATGCGCTCACACGGGCACACACTCTTGCAGACTGCTTTGCTTACTGCCAGAGGAACTGCACATGTGGAGCAAAGCAGCAGGACAACGGTTGCTTTTCCGTTAGAAACATAAACCCCAGGATCAGAGGCCCCTGGGGCCCCAGGTCACTCAGCCTGCAGAGGAGGCCCAGTTTCTTAGGCATCCTCGGTTGAAAACGTGCCCCCCACCCTCCTCGTCCCCCTCCCACCCCCGATTGCTGGTGGAGGGCTGGATTCTGTTTTTCAAAGATGTCTTAAGTAATTAGCCCCAAAGCCAGTCCTGGTGGGAGAGGAGGTTTCCCTTCCTCCACCTAACGGGTTCGGAGAGCTCACCGAATGACAGGCGCTATGGTGGGCACTCGGGGTTTGACAGTGGACCAGTTACTATCGCTCCTGTCCCCGCAGAGCTTAGTCTTTGGGGATTGCTAGTCTTCTCTTGCTGCCATAACAAAATTTCCACCAACGCAGAGCTTTAAAACGACCTACATTTAGTATCTCTTAGCTCTGTAGGTCAGAGGTGCAGTTGGCTGGGCTGCTCACAAGGCTGAAATTAAGGTGCTGACCCGCTGGGCTCTCCTCGGTCTGTGGGAAGAATCCACTTCCAGGCTCGCTTGGCTGTTGGCAGAACCCAGTTCCTTGGGCTGTAGGACTGAAGTCTCTGTTTCCTTGCTGGCTGTTAGCTGCGGATGCCTTCGTTCCTAGCACCTCTCTCTGGTCCTTGCCTGTGGGGTCCTGCCTCTCAGAGCAAGTCAAACCATTCTCTGCTTGGACTCTCCCTGACTTCTGCTTCTACTGCCTCCAGCTTGAGAAATTCTCTGCTTTTAAGGCCTCATGCGATTATACTGGATCCACCTGGATAACCCAGGACAGTCTCCCTCCTTCGGTCTGTAACTTTAATCGCACCTGCACAGTTCCTTTAGTCATATAACATCTCATAGTCACAGATTATGGGGACCAGGGCATGGACATCTTTGGGGGGCTGTTCTACTAGAGGGTTATAGAGAAGTGAACTATTTTAACAATATACACTGATCAGTGTTAATAAAGGGGAGGTAAGAAGTTGCAATGGGAGCAAGGAGCAGAGACACCTAGATCTTTTGAGAGGAGGCTGGTAAGGCATGGCTGGCTTCCTAAAGCAGGGAGCATCAAAGTTGAAATGTGGAGAAAGGGCTCTGAATCAAAGGGTTATGTTGGGGTCCAACCCCAACAGGTCCAGGGGTTCCCAAAGGTGTGGACGGAGTCGGCGAAGAAGGAATGACACGGAGACAGTGTTCAATTGATCAGCATAGCCAGGTTCTCCAGCCAGGTTCGGTTCTTTATTGTCCTGTTACATCTGTATTTATACCAGTTGATTTTAATCCTATCCATTCTATTCCCAAGGTTAGGGCATTTGTTAATCTAGTTCTGTTGAGTTTAATCCTGTCCAGGTTAATCTCTGTGTTCTATTATAAGGGCTATTCCAAGGTTACTGCTCTACTGATAAACTACAAGGAAGTGACTGAAGGAGATTATCCTACCCAGTAAAGGTTATGTCCCCCCAGCCTCGCTGCTTGCCTTCCCTGGGACTGCCTTGTGTCGGTGAGTCTCCAGGGGTATAGGCTTTGGTGCTTTCCCTGGTGGGCAGACCCCTGGGGATGTGGGCCCAACAAGTCCCAAATTTATTGCCAACAGTCTTAGTCCAAGTTCTTCATAAGTAGTACATGGTATTTCTGTAACACTAAGGGGTTTCACTGATTTATTCTCTTCCTTAGTCCTGTTAATCCCCAACTCCAGGAAAAAATCCTCACTTGGGCAAACAACCTTTCTCAGAGAGGTGATCTTGGTTAAAACACATAGCGCTAAGAGGGGGAAGCAAACATATTAAGAACAGTATGCCATATATGCCAGGTCCCTTGAAACATATGCTGTGCAGATGTTTCTTCCCTGCAGCAACTTTGTCAAGCAGCAAGTATGTACTGGCTTCCGGCAAGAGTGTGTGTGAATGTGTGGAAGTGAGTGTGTGTGTGAGTGAATGAATGTGATTGCGTTTGTGTGTGGGAGTGTGCGTAGGGTGCAGGGGTTGTATCCAGAGTGTGGGAGGGCTATTCTCAAGGAAGAGAGACCCTCTTTTCCTAAGAGCAGAAGAAAGCAGAAAAGAAGGGTAAATCTACAGAGACATTCTTAGTGAAAGAGTGATGTGACAGGGGGATTTGTAAAATGAGACGCCCATCTCTGTCCTTCATATCTCCCCCATGTGATGAGACTGTGTTCAGTTCCTGGGTCTGCCATAACCAATGACCATGAACTGCACGGAGCTTAAATCAGCAGAAATGAACTTTTCTCAGTTCTGGAAGCCAAAAGTCCAAACCCCCCCGATTTCGCAGGCTGGGTTCCTTCTGGGGGCTCTGAGGGAGAATCTGGTCCAGGCCTCTCTCCATGCGTGGTGGTTGCCAGCATTCCTCAGTGGTCCAACCTCTGCCTCCATCCTCACGTGGTTCCCCTGTGTGTGCCTGAATCCAAATTCCCTTCTTCCTACAAGAATACCAGTCATTGGATGAAGGCCTACCATAATCTATGACCTCATTTTAGCACGATTACATCTGCAAAGGTTTTATTTCCAAATAAGGTCAAATTCACAGGTACTGGGACTTAGGATTTGAACGTATCTTTTTTTAGGGGGAAAGGGGGAGCACAATTCAACCCAGAACAGGGCACAAAGAATACAGTGTGTGGAAAGGTGCCCTGAAGGGTATAAAATGCGACAGGAATTCAAGGTTATACCAAAATCACTGGTTCAAGGGACCTTAAAGTTGAATATATCCCTAAAGTAAACTATTTCCTCCAGAATTTATGTTTTGCATAAAGCCCCAGAGTTTCCAATAAAGGGTTTGTTGAAAATAGTGTCCATCACTGCACAGCCCCCAGGAGAAAGCACTCTTAGCAAATGGACTTCCTCAGCACTGGCTTCCCGGGAAGGCTTCCAGGGACAACATACACACTCCACACCTTCCTTTTCGGGGTTACTGGGGACGGTGCCTCCTTGCTGCCCACTCCTGCCTCAGGGACCCTTTGCCTTGGATGGGGACTTACTTTTGGTTCTAACCATAAACCAAACTAGTCTCAAACCTCCCCCCACATCCTTTCACCTTCCCCCAACCCCCTATATTTCCAGTTAATCCATCTAAGAACAGAGGTCCAGGTGTGTCTGGAAGGATGGGTGCCTCTGGGGATGATTTAGGCTCTGTGGCTGCTCTAAGGGAAGTGGTGGCCAGAAGGGGGAACCGTCTCTCAGGGGCAGGAGGGGGAGCAGGAGCCAGGGAGCCTGTCTGGACCCCAGGCACTGTGCACTGTGCACGAGCCTCTCCTCTCCTGGAGCCTTGCTCAGCCACAGCAGCCCAGGCTCTCTGAGCAGGGAGGCAGCTTAAAATAGTTTCCTTCTGCCATTTTGGAGTCCATCTGGGGTCAGGGGACCTTAAAGAGTTTGATCAAAGCTACAGACCTCTCTCCTAGAAATATACGTAACTATCCAAGAAAAGTTCCGATAACTTTAAAAGCTTCCCCGACACCCTGAAGCTTATGAACCCAAGGCTCAGGACCCCTGGTTGAATATACTCTCCACCCCGTTTTCTGAGGAGAATTCAGGGGTAATGGGTTTGCTCCCATGTTGTCCATCTCCTTAAAGGGAAACCCAAAACTGAAGTGCAAAGTCTGGGACTCTAGTTCTAACCACAATGTAGAGAGTTTGTTTCCATTAAATAAAAGCTACTCCTCCCCTTTAAAGATGAGAATCTGAAGGAGAACTTTGCTTTAGGGGGAAGTAGAGGAAGTGATGGGAGTGATGGGGGTATCAGCTGGAAAAGCACCTCTGCCCCCTCCCCTCCATGTTTGTAAATGGGATTCACCCACCACAACACATTTGCAGTGGCCCTGGGATCCCACTGTACACCAATGTGGTGGGGTGACTGAGAGCAAGCAAGTGGGGTTCCAGCTTCTAAGGACCTTGTCCTCTGAAGTTAGTGGTATGTATGTGCTTACAAAGGACTGTACCGGGAGGCAGAAGACACTTGGAGCAGGACCTCAGACCCTCACTGAGGGCATCACAGAGGCAAGGTTTCCATAGCTCACTGCTTTGCCTCTTCCCCAGACGAGTTAGAATCTGGGGGTGACATCTAGCAGGGAGAGCACCCCTGTTGCCCAAAAGATTAATGGCTCTACAGCAGACCCCCACCACCTTCTTTCTCATCCAGGAACACATGTCCTCCTCTTCCCCACATCCAAACCCCGTTAGACTCTGGGGACCAACCCATCTCAAATGGGGGTGAGGACAAAGATCCTGATGAACCAAAACTTGGGGGATTAGATTGGGAAAGTCTCTATATAAGTGCTCTTTGGAGGCGGGGAACTCTCACAGACTCAAGGGGGCGGGGGTGTCTTAATTTGGAGATGTCCAAATTTAGGCGTGTCCATTCACCCTCAGTTGTCTCCAGGCTGTATTTTGGAGTTCTCATATTAGGAGACCCTGAACCGGGGTCAGGGTTTTTGGTTTGAGGGGGTCTCCAGTTGTATGAGGCATGGCCGTGTGCCTGGCCCAAGGGGCTGGGGGTTCCTGCGGCTTCCGGCGTGGCCCCTAAATCCGTGTCTCTCACCCCCTGCGGCACCTGGGCTTGGGGGACTAGGTGAGGCAATTGAGCGGTCTGGGGGCGAGCACCCCTTCCCTTGCCCACCCCTCCGGGCCGGCCAGAGCGCCCGGAGCAGGGGACAGGGTGGGGGACCGGCGGGGGCGCACGCGCCGGGCCGAGCCTGAGCCGTCAGGGGCCTGGGAGCTGGGAGCTGGTTTGGGGAGGGCCGAGCCGGGGTGTCGGGCGAGTTCTTTCGCGGGGCAGAGGGAGCGGCGGCGGCGCGCGGGGGAGGGAGCATGCCCGTTGGAGCCCGGCCTCGGGCGCGCCCCGGCCGCCGTCTCCACCTCCGCCTCCTTCTCCTCCTCCTCCTCCTCCGTCTCCTCCTCCTCCTACTCCTCCTCCAGTCCTGCCGCCGCCGCAGCCAACATGGCTGCGCTCCTGAGCCCGGGAGGCGGCTGCCGCTGAGCGCCGCCCGTCGCCGGGCCCGCCGCCCGCGCCCCCGCGCATGGCCCCCGCCGCCCCCCGGGCCCCGGCGCGCTAGGCTGCAGCGGGCGCTCGGGAGCCGGAGCCGCCCGGCGGGCGGGCGCGCCGCCATGGAGCCGCAGCGCCGGGAGCTGCTCGCCCAGTGTCAGCAGAGCCTGGCCCAGGCCATGACGGAGGTGGAGGCCGTGCTCGGGCTGCTCGAGGCCGCGGGCGCGCTGAGCCCGGGCGAGCGGCGGCGGCTGGACGCGGAGGCGGGCGGCTCCAAGGCGGAGCTGCTGCTCCAGCTGCTGCTGACCAAGGAGCGAGACCACTTCCCGGACCTGCGGGCGGCGCTGGAGAAGACACAGCCCCACCTGCTGCCCATTCTCTACCTGAACGGCGTCGTCGGGCCGCCGCAGCCCGCCGAGGGCGCCGGTGAGTGTGCGACCCGCCCGGCCTCGCGGCCCGCCTGCCGCCACCTCTCGCTCCGGCCCGCGGAGGGGCGCGCGGGAGGGCCACGGCTCTACCTGGCGCGGGCCGCGGGACAGCCTCCCCCCTTTAGCTGCGGGGACCCCGCTTCACACCTCCTCCCCGGGCCGGAAACAATGCCCGCCCGGCAGGCCTGGACTCGGGGGCCAGGGCTGCAAGGGTCCTCCCGAGACCACCGGGTCCAACAGGGCCAGCCTCCTGGGGACCGCGGAGGGATGTCTGTCGGCCCCATTTCGGAGGCTCCTCACCACCCACGGGTCCTTGGAGAGCCTCAGTTCGCCTTTAGTTCATGAAACAGGCAAGAAGACCGGGACCGGGACCAGGACCCCGAGTCCTGACTTTTGGTCCTTGCCATCTGGTTTCGGGACCACTGGTGCCTTTTCTCTTTCTGGCTCTCTCCGCTCCCTCTGCCCAGCGCTCAAGCCGTTTGCTAGCCCAAACTTGTGGTTGATTGTGCACAATGCCTGCTAGGTTTCTTTGGAAACTGTGGGCCCGGAAAAGTTGGGGAAGTTGCATTGCACCATGGGAAAATCCTAGTAGTGGCTGCTGGGGCTCAGATCCCTCCCTGAGTGCTGAGCTGTGCGACAGCGAAGGCTGGTGCTGGTTCCCTTGGGTGGTGGGTGACGGATTTGTGAGTTTTCACGTGTGTGGGGTTATGCTGGGAATTTGTGACAAGTGGTAGGCCTGGACTGGCCTGTTGGGGAGTGTGGAAAGCCAGTATTTCAGACAAGGAAGCTCCAGGAAGGTGAGAACTGAGGAAGGGAGAGAACGAGCATTTATTAGGCACCTACTGTTGTGGTAGGGACACTGGTTTATCGCGTTTAATTGTTACTATGTGAGCTATTATTCTTACCTTGCCAGAGAGAAAACTCTGGCTTGGAGTGGTTAAAATGCTCAAAGTAGTTTTCAGTTGTGACCTACTGTTTTATTTAACTTGTTCGGAGCCAGGGAGCGGTAAGTGCTACCGTTTCTATGTCTTGTCTTTATGTTAAGAGTGAAGGAAAGGACCAAAAGACTGCCCTTAGCAACTTGTAGGCCCAAGGCTGAGGAGACCCGTTTATAAGGCTGTTAAATGCCTCGCTTATTAAGGGGACGATTTTATAAGCTGTTCTTGGTAACAGCTCTGATGTACACTGGCCCTCTGGACCTCAACCTTTTCTAGTGAAGGGAACTGACACACAGAGGGACTAAATGGCTGGCCACACAGCATATCGTTTTATTGGTGGCCCTTTTGTCTCCACTCTGGGTTGCTGACTCTCTAGCATTTACACCCCTCAAACCTGTGTTCTGTCCCCCAATTATGATCATATCTGAGTTTCTGGGCAAACCCAGCCCTCTCTTGGAATGGTGTTTTTGAAGATGCGGAGAAGGATAAGGACAGAGGGAAATCTCATTGTGGTAATTTTTTTTTCTTTTAAATTGCTTTTATCTTTCTGCCTGTCTTTCCATTTATCTGTCTTTGAAGGAGCGGGTTTATCGCGGAATCCGAGAAGTCGGAGTGCAGAGTCAGGTCCTGCTGGGGTGTGTTTGAATCGGTGCTAGCCGTAGTATCTGGCGTAGAGGGGTGAATTGCCATTACTTAGGGGACCCTTTGCCTTGCCTGGTGGAGAAGATGGGGCCTCACGGGACCAAAGTTCTAGGAGCTGCTCCAACCTGTGAGGAAGGAATGGAAGAGAGTTTGGATTTTATGCCCAAGGGTAGTGATTTCAGGCCCTCCTTTTACTACAATGCAGAGTTCTATAGCCTTGCAGAGGGTCATGGAATCCTCAGAAAAATAACTTTCAAGGGGAAGTTAAGTTATTTTAGTTAATACTTTAGAAAAAATATAGGGTAGCATTTGGTGTGACAAGATGCCATCTAGAGCTTCTGGGGGAGAAGTGACATGATGTGCAAGGAAACAGTAGAGCAGTGGTTCTTAACCTTCTGGCCCTTTAAATACAGTTCCTCATGTTGTGACCCAACCATAAAATTATTTTCGTTGCTGCTTCATAACTGTAATGTTGCTACTGTTATGAATCGTAATGTAAATATCTGATATGCAGGATGGTCTTAGGCGACCCCTGTGAAAGGGTCGTTTGACCGCCAAAGGGGTCGCGACCCACAGGTTGAGAACCGCTGCAGTAGAGTGTTGGGATCTGTGTAAAGGATGACATACTGTGCAGTGGTTTTCCAACTTTTTTTCTTTTAGCCAGGGAGCCCTTACGGGGCAAAGCTCAGTGCATAAAAGCGCTGCTATGGTTGAAGGATGGGGGATGTACCCGTCTCATCCCCAGGGAGCCAAAGTCAGGGCAATCCAGTACTGTGTCCTGCATTCTTGCTCTCCCAGCAGTTTCCACTCTGCGTGCACGTCCACGGCTCTGCTATGGGTCGGCCTTAGAGCAAGGCCCTTGTGGGATCCTGAGAGGAAGCAGTCGGCTTTGTAAGGATCCAAAGCGTCAAGGGAAGGTCCCTTTGTCACCGTCTCTATATTGGAGGTGCTGCCACCACCCAGTTAAGGGCTTCCTTGGCCCAGAGTGCACATCCCCTGCCTGGCACTTGTTTGCTGTGGGAGTTTGCTGTGCTGCAGGCAGACAGTGTCTGGCAGCCCCCACCTGGGCCCTGGAACTGGGAGGAAGCTGGGCAGGTGAGCACAGCAAACCTGTCTGTCCTGCTCATGCTCAGTTAGAGCCCCGGACATTTATAACCCACCATGTGTAGGCTTGGAGTATGAAAGTGGCTAAGAAAATACAGTGCTGTTTTATTTCGGGTGGCAGGGGGACTCCTATATAAGATAGACAGTACATTGCTGTTCAGCATACGGCATCTCACAGCCTGCTTTAGTATCTCACTTAACCCTGTGGCAACCCCAGTGAGATGAGTGATGCCTTCCTGCGTTATGCGGGGTTCTCTGCCCCCATCCCTGAGTGTGAAGACAGGACAGAAGTCGCGGGGCAAAGAGGAGCTGGAGTCAAGGTGAAGCAGTTCCTGATTCTGTGATGGGGACACCTTTTCCTATTACCTGATTTGGCCCTCCCTCTGTAAGGGCAGGCACTTCCTGCATTGGGGACCCCTGGGCTCATGCAGCCTTTCCTTGTCCCTGTGTATGGGTCTGCAAGGAGGAAGTGATGTCTCTGCCCCCGCTGATGGTAGAGCCAGGAGAGAGCTGTTGTCTCCCTCCGAGTGGCTCAGCCTGGAGGGTTTTTCCACAGTTGTACCAGGATCGTGTTTGTTCACTTGGAACCCACACAGTCTTTTCCCCCGCTTTGATTCAGTTACTAACATCTGGGTTTTCTCACTTGAGGAACATTGACTGTCTGTACCTGGAGTGAGGGCCTTCCTGGCTGTGAGCCTCAGTGTGTTCATCTGTGAGATGGGGCTAAGGGTACTACACTGCCTGCCTCAGCCACTGGGAGGGCCGAATGTGATCGGAGAGGACTGCAGTGCCTGGCTCTGTGCTTGGTCCACGGGAGGCCAGAGGGTGTAGCTAGAGACAGGGGTGCGTAGGATGTAATTCCAGCCTGCAGCTCACTGCCTCCGTTGGGGGAATGGGACACTCAGGAGAGTGACATTATGAGACAGATCAATTGAGTGATACAATACAAGCAGGCCTTTTCCTCCTTTTAAAGCTCTGGATGCGACATGCTTTCCCAAATACTCTCCTCCACCCCTAGGGGCTCTAATTCCCATCTCAATGTGGAGGGCTCCCCGCGGAGGCCTCCCTTGTGGGGCAGAAGTGGCCGAGTTTGGTGATTGCCGCTGGTCCCTGTAGTGCAAGCATGTCAAACTCAAAGGCTAACACGAGCCAAATACACGAGGCCTGCGGCCCGCGGGCTGCAAGTTTGACATGTTTGCTGTAGTGTGTGCTCCAAGCTGGATGTTTCTTCTCTTCCCCTCGATGCCTCATCTTTAGTTTCCTAGTGAGCTTGCTGATTTGGCTTCACCAGAGTGAAGAGAATGGAGACAGCAGCAGCTGCTGGGGATGCTGGGGGAGGCTTCATGGAGGGACTGGAGCCTGAGCTGGGTGTTGAAGAGGGACTTAGGACACGCAGAAGGAAAGGAGGATGTTCTGGGTGGTAGGCATAGCTGGAGAGGGGCAGTGTGTTTTCAGGTTGCAGAATCAGGCCAGCCTGAGTAGCGCAGGGGATGCAGAGCTAATGTGGAGGACCACGATGGCTAGCCGAGCGAGGGGTTTGGACGTCTCTTGGAATTCAGGCATTGTGCACTTGTCAGAAGTTAGAGCTGGAGGAATTTTTCTTAAAGGGATAACCCTGCCAGGTTTTTCCAGTAGGACAGGTGCAGGTGGCTGCTGATAGTCAGGTGTGGATTATTTATTATTCATTAGAGGTTACCCGGGCCTTTTGTTCTCTCCCTACTCACTTAGGTACCAGCCACCTTTTCTTCATCTCCTTTGCCCTGGAGGGTCAGCAGGGACAGTAACATAAATAAAAGTTCCAACCAGTGTAGTTTTTCTTTTAATTGTGTTATGTGAGAGGAAGAGGTGGAGGAACTCGGAAGTAATGATTGAGGAGAGTTTTCTAAGGGAAAGGCAGATTTTATTTCTCTCTCTCTGGTTTAGATCAGGGTGCCTCTTGCAAGCGACAGAAACGTAGCCCAAACTGTATTAGGCAGAAAAGAGAAATTTATTATATGATATTTCAAAACCTTGGGATGGATTGGAGAAACTGGCACTTGGGTGCTTGATCCTGAATGCCACACTTTTTTCCTAGAACGTGGTCCCCAGCCTCTGGGCTTCCATCTTCACAGCCCCTGACCAGAGAAGGAAGGGAGCTCTATCCAGTTAGTCCAGGCAGAAAAGCCTCCTGGCAGGACTTCAATTGGCCTGACAAGGGTCATGTGTCCGTATGAGGCCCAGGGCTAGAGGACTAAAGCTTGGCCCAGCAGTGGACCCAACCAATAGGGTGGGGTGACGGGATGCTGTGGTTGGTTCTTTAGAGTGGGGAGAAGCAGTTCTCCAAAGGAGGAAGAGCGGGAAGGATATTGTGCAGGTAAAACAGCTGGTGCATGTCCATGATATGTGGCCGCACCTTTGTGTGATGATGCAGTTAGAAGGTGAGGTCATTGCTAGAGTGGGATAGTGGGGAGGTGGGCAGACTTCACCAGGTTTTAGACTTTGAGCAAGGCATTTAACCTTTCTGAGCTTACTCTACAAAATAAAACAACTACGTCACTATGCTATTTGACAATCTGTGGTAAGAAAAAAGGAGGAACATTTGTTACTGTGGTGAGCAATATAGCCCAGAACCAGCCTTAGAACCAGAAAGCCGGGATTCTCCTGATATTTCTAAGGGTTATGGGAAGTTCCTTGTAAACTGTGCTGAACAGATGGCAGGGATGCTTTAACTGTGGCTGTGGGTCACCGAGAGTAGAATGTCATCTCCATGAGCTGAATTTGCTGTTCTGTTCCTAATGCCTAGAATAGAGCCTGGCCCAACATAGGTGTTCAGTATATTTCTATTGAGTGGATGACTAGTCAGCTGTGTGTACAGTGTGTGGTGTGATCCTGTGTAAGACCCGATCCTCTTCAGAAGTACGTGCAGATTTCTTTTTTATTTTATTGTATTTTTCCCACCACCATTTATCCCCTCTATGCCCTCTTCACCTCCACCCTCCCTCTCCCCCTGGCAATCATTTAAGTGGTGACTTCACAGTGGCAGAAGGCTGTGGGAGTGCAGGAAGGCTAGAGTGAGTCCCAGATGCACACACAGATGTCACCACCCACAGTATGTCTGTGATGGAAGCAGGTGGTGTGACTTTGGTGTCTGAAGTTCCCAAGGTCACCCATCAGGTACTGGCATTGTGGGGCTGGCTGCCAGGAGCCATATGGAGCCTTTTGTAGGATTAGAGAGCCCTTCCGTTTCTGCACTTGAAACTTGAATGTCAGCTCGGTGTCCTCGAAAGAGTCTTGGATGGTATCTGTTCCTAACTGCAATATCTTGACATTGGATGAGCTTTTTAACTACCTGGCCCTTGTGTTCTGTGTGTGCATATGTGTGTGTTTTTAGTACAACAGGAAAACCAGAAGTTCAGCATGACTGAGGACGGGCTCAGTCCTGTGGGATCCTCAGCACGTCCAAGGAGGCATCAGGTCCAAGGAGGCTTGGTGATAGGGTTGGACTAGATTTCTGAGGCTTCTTCCAGCTCTGTACCATGATTGCTGTTTTCTTACTTAGTGTTAGTGTTGAGTGATTTTTGATACTCTGGCTTTCTATTTCCTGAAAAAGTAAGCACCAGAGAAATATTTTGTCTCAGTTTTTTTTTTTTTTTAAATTCTACCTCATTCCCAACCACCTATACATTCTGCAGGCCAGTGTGAGGGCTCTTTAGTAATTTCCTGTAACTTTGGGAAGATGGGAGCCACATAGAGCAAGAGGGCTGAGCTGCTGTCAGTCTGTGCAGTAGGGATGCTGAGTGTGTTCGGCAGGAATTTTAAGGTGAATTGAGTTGGGATATTGCATCTGTTTCCATCTTTTATCCGAGGCAGGTTGCTTATCTCTAAATTGTGTGTCTCTGTTGATCTTTTTGGGACAGAGTTTCATGAAAGTGCTACAGAAACCTTTTAAACTAAACAGAGCTGTTTGGAATGTTTCATGTCAGTCATCCAGATCTAAACCCTTGGTGGGTAATTGGGAGGTGACTGTTGACCTTGATGTTTATTTCACACTAGAGGCCAAGTGAACGAATTTGTGCACAGGTGGGGTCCCTTTGTCTGGCCGGTGATCGGGGCTGATCAGGACTGCAGGAGGTTGGCCAGCCAGGGGGAGGGGCTGCGGTAGTTTGGCTGGCCATGGGAGGTTGGCTGTGGGAGCACACTGACCACCAAGGGGCAGCTCCTGCATTGAGCGTCTGCCTCCTGGTGGTCAGCGTGTGTCATAGTGACTGGTTGTTCGGTTGTTTGGTCGCTTAGGCTTTTATATATATAGATTAAGGGTAATAACCTATTTGCTTTTTGTGTGTATGTGTGGTAAAATATACATAACATAACATTTACTATTTGAACCATTTTTTCTATTATTTAAAACTAGTGGCCTGGTGCACAAAATTTGTGCACTAGGAGGAGAGGGGTACCTCAGCCTGGCCTGCACTCTCTCCCAGTCTGGGGCCCCTCGGGGGATATCTGCCTAAGCCAGCAGTCGGACATCCCTCTTGCAGTCTGGGACACCTTGCTCCTTACCACCCACCCGCCCGCTTGCTGCTCCTTACTGCTCAGCTCATTGCTCCTTAGTGCTGCTGCTGCCGTGGAGGCAGGAGAGGCTCCCGCTATCGCCTCTGCGCTTGTCAGCCGTGAGCCTAGCTTCTGGCTGAGCGGTGCTCCCCCTATGGGAGTGCACTGACCACCAGGGGGCAGCTCCTGCGTTGAGCATCTGCCCCCTGGTGGTCAGTGTGCACCATAGCGACCGGTCGTTCCACTGTTCGATTTGCCTATTAGGCTTTTATTATATAGGATTGTGGCACACTATACATAACATAAAATTTTCTATTTTAATCATTTTTAAGCATTCAGTTCAGTGGTAATTCACATTGTTGTAACCATCACTACCATCTATCAGTAGAACTTTTTCGCCTTGCAAAACTGAAACTCTCTACTAATTAAACAGTAACTCTCTATCCTCCTCTCCTCCCAGTCTCTGGCCACAACCCTTTCTACTTTTCTGTTTCGAGGAATTTGGCTGTTCTAGGTATCTCATATAAGTGGAATCATACATTATTTGTCTTTTTGTGACTGGCATCTTTCACTTACCAGTGTCCTCAAAGTTCATCCATGTTGTAGCATGTGACAATATTTCTTTCCTTTTTAAGGCTGAGTAATATTCCATTGTATGTATAGACCACATTTTGTTTATCCATTCCTCCATCAACTTGGGTCGCTGTTGCCTATTGGCTATGTTGGCTATTGTGAATAATGCTGTATACAAATATCTCTTTGATATTTTGCTTTCAGTTCTTTTGGATATATGTCCGGTGGCGGGGGGGGTGGGGGTGGATTATGGCTCATGAGGCAATTCAGTTCTTAATTTTTGGAGGAACTTCCATACTGTGTGTTTTCAGTTTTAAAGGAAAGCCATACTGTCCACAGCTCCTTGACATGGGGGTGATGGCCTGGCTGGAGTCTTAGTTCCAATATTTTATTTCCTTTTTCTTCTAAAATTGTGTATCTCCCCCCCCCCCCCCCCCCCCCCCCACCTATTTTGGGAAGTCTTGGCACAGTTCCTTTGGACTTTAAATATTTAGTTTCAGTAGTCTTCTATGACTCTTTCGAGGCCAGAAGTTACTAACCATAGAATCCCAGCAGTATTCATATCTGGCAGCCAAGGGATGTTCACACATTTCCTTTGGGTTTCAGTACTAATAGCTACATCCCCAAAGGCCTTGAAGTATGTTAGTTATTTCTGTTTTGTAGACTCTCCTCCTTATCCCATTCAGGGTCGATTTGGTTTTAAATCTTGATCCAGGGGAACTAGCTCTCATGATTTTCCTTCAAAAGGCTTAGATCAGCATTTCCCCAGGAAACATCTCAAGACTGGTTTGGTGGGATGTCAGTGGTGTTGCTCGTTTAAAGGGTTCTGTGCTCAAAGGCATTTGACCAGAGCTGGCTTGAGCAGGTCACAGGGGCTCTTCTCCTGGGAGCCTCCTGAGAACACCAACCAGCCAGTGGCTTTGGGCTTCACTGGAGTGGGTTCGCTATGCAGCGTTTCCCAAACTGCTTTGACCACAGAATCCTTCTTCATTGAGCATTTTGCGACATTGGTGTTCTGAGGAATGCACTTTTGGGGAACTTGAGCATTAGTGCACGGAACTGGAACATTAAATATACCATTGTTTTTCCAATTTTCCCTCATCTCTCTCACGTGGGGAACCAAAATCTTAAACTTTCCCATTCTTTTAAATTTGGCTGAAATGGGTACATGTGATTCTGGGGCCAGTAGATTTTTTGGTTGTGTGATCTGAAGGTGTGTGACTTCTCTGGGCCTCAGTTTCCCCAGTGTGGCTTGACAAGAATGAAGTCTGGTTTCATGATAGTTATTCTTTGAGATGGTTAAGCCTCTTGTCTTCTCGAGGAGTGCACTTGGTCCCAGAAAGCGGAACATGGGCTGACTGGAAGGTAGAATTGAGCAAAGGCCTTTCTTCCTTCTTTCCTTTTAAACTTTATAGTCTGAAATTTTCAAACATTGGTAGAGATGGAGAGGATAATATAACAAACACCCAACTTTCCAACAACTTTTGTTTTCTGTAGTTTTTTAAAACAAATCCCGGAGAGTATATCACGACCCCCCAAAATACTTAAGGAAGTGTCTTTAAGAGATAAAGCCTTAAAAAAAAACATCACCATGGAAACCATTTTTACAACTAGCAGTACTAACAATACTTTCTTAATATCACCTCATGGCCAGTTGACGCTCAGTTTTCCTTGTCTCAGAAATGTCTTTTTATAGATGGTTTGTCCAAATCAGGATTTTAATAAGGTGCATATGTTGCATTTAGTTGATGTCACCGTCTGAGCCTCTTTTATAATCCTTAACAGCTCCCCTTTCCTGGGCCTTTTTTTTTTTTTTTTAAATAATAACATCTTTTGAGCACTTACTATGTGTCAGGCACTATTCTTTTTTAAAAATATATTTTTATTGATTTCAGAGAGGAAGGAAGAGGGAGAGATAGAAACATCAATGATGAGAGAGAACAATTGATTGGCTGCCTCCTGAAGGCCCCCTACTGGGGATTGAGCCCACAACCTGGGCATGTGCCCTTGGCGAGAATCTAACCTGGAACCCGTCAGTCCTCAGGCCGATGCTCTATCCACTGAGCCAAACCTGCTAGGGCTTTCCTGGGCCTTTTGTTTAAGGAAGAGCTCGTCTTAATGGCCATTGCCATCCGGCTCTGGAGTGGACTGTTCTAGGTGGTGACGCTTCTTCCCCGAGAGTCCATGTGGTCGCTGGGCGAGCACAGCGTGGTTACTCTGAGAATGGGCTGTGAAGTCTGACCGGACGCCTATTCAGCCTCAGCTTCCTTGCAGGGCTGTTGTGAACAGTTAAATGAAGGAGCCTGTGAAGTGTAAATGTTCTTTATGATTGGACCCTTTTCATTAACTGGACTCTGACAGAAAAGCCAACTGCGTAAAATAGACCGAGAGGAGCCGTGGCAGTCAGGTGTGGAGGCCTGGGGCTCGCCCCTCCTGTGGCCTCCGGGAGGTGCTTCCACAGGGCTCCCCTATCCCCCCTCCCCAAAGCCTTACCTTCCTTTGCCTGAGCGCAGTTGGTGAGTCACAGGTGGACACAGCAGCTGCAACTGATGGCAGCTGTGCTTTCAGGAGATACTCCTGTCTTCCTCTGCTTCCTCTGTTTACCTTTGTCAGTTTTCTTTCAGGATGACCCACACTCTCAAAAATGGCCACAGTGTGACTAATAAAAAACCTATTCTCTTGGTCCCAAGGCCTTGATATGGGAAGGAGCGGAGTGAAACCCCATCAAGTGGTCCTTTTGCAGAGGGGAGTGGTTACCTTTTTTGAAAAATTAGTCTGTTTTTAAAAACATACATGATCCCTAGCTGGCCCCACATCTACATTGCATAAGAGAACTGTTAGCCATGGATACATAAATAAGTCCCAGCCAACAGGCACTCTTCAGGTGGGGTGGGCAGAGCTGCTGTGTGGGAAGCTGTGCAGTCAGAGAGAATCGCCTTCACTCCTGCTGCTGCCTTGTGGGCTGTCTCAAGCCAGGGTGTGTTTTCCGTGCCCACAGCATTTTTCCAGGTGTGGCCTGTCTCCCAGGCGGCTCTCAGGCCTCTTTCTGAGTCAGCTTTAGGTTACTTATCTGTCTGACTCCTTAAGATGGCCTGGGACCCCGCAGACAAATCTCGTACATCATTGACCATTGTGAGTCTGCTGACCAAAAGTGATGAAAACCCATCCTGCCAGGGGTGAGTGATGTGATAAGAGAACAAATGGGAAGAAACTGGATTTTTATATTTTGATGTCAGAAGTCATAAAAAAGTTCAGTGACCTTCTCAATACTCTGTTCGTCTTACCCAGGATAACCTCGTTTTCATCTTCGCTGGCCAGAACTTTCATTTCCTGTTTATGTTTCTTAAGCAGCTTAAGACTGTTTAGTATCAGGGCCGGAAGGGGTCTTAGAGACCATTTTGCCCAAACTGCCTATTTTCCAAATGAGAAACAGCCGTCCAGAGACACAGAGGAACTCCACCGGGATCTCCACATGCACCTGGCAGAGCTGGACCCAGGACCCAGGTTTCTGCCCTTGCTGGGGTTCTTTCCAAGGCATCTTTGCCAGCCCCAGGCTGGGCGGGGAGTCTGGTTTTTCCTGATCCGGGCCTTGGCTCTGCAGGCACCAGCCTTTCCCGTGAGGGTGAGCAAGTAGCAGGGCATTGCAGCTCGTGGAGTTGTGCTGCAGCTTCTCATTCCTGACCATTGAAATAAATCTATTTTCAATCCGTGTAAGAGGGATTCACATCCTACTGATGGGCAAACCAGGCCTAGAGATGTTCGTCAGCTTGCTCGGGGCCGCCAGCTGCTCAGAGACTGGGCAGGTTTTGGAGTCCTTGTCACTTTCTTTATAAAGACTGCATTTGTTCTGTGCTCTGGGCCAGCCTGTGAAGGTCCCCGTGGAGATGTCCATGTCCTTAGCCTTGGACACCCCTCCCTTTCTTGTCACAGCATTCATTCATTCAGCGGATGTGTTCTGAGAACCTGTCACATAGGGGGCACTGTTTGACTCAGACCTAGGTCAGGACATCTGAATTTAAGTGCTGAGTCAGATAATGGGTCTGATGTTGGCAGGAGGTACCTCCTTGTCCCATTCTTGTTGTGACACAGCAAAACACTTCCAGGGCTGACTGCTGCGGCTTCTTATTGCTTAGTCACAGGACAGAGTTCAGGCAGGAAAATGACGCCACTGAGTCTCTTGCCTCAGAGGAAAAAGCCTGAAATAAAGATCAGAGGGTAAAGGCCCTAGGACACTGAGTTGGGACCCACCCCCACACGCCAACCTCAGTGGGAACTGGATCCAGGAAAAAGCAAGAAAGTAAACAAAACCAAAGTGTGCTGGTTCTCGGTCTTTTTCCCAGAAAAAAAACCAACAAAAAATATATAGCTGAACCTGGAGCAGCTTAGACTTAGGGGCTGTGTGTGAGAGACTACATACGCCTGTCTATTCTCCTACCTAATTTTTGATAGAAAATGTCAGATGACCATTATAAATCCTGTCATATTTTCTCCCCATGTTATGAGCCCAGGGAGAGGGAACAAAACAGTGAACTTGCTTTCTAGGGAATTTTGCTTTGTGGAATTTTATGTCAGCTTGTTCTGCCCTCAGCCTCCCTCATATTAAGGTTGTCCTGAAAACTCAGAGGAGCTGGTCACAGTGTCTTCTTGCACAAGTCCCACAGCCTCTCCGGTGGCCGTCCACTTGTCTGTCTGCCCCAGCCTCCTCCCAGCACATACCTGGTCTGTGACTCTGCTGAGTGCTAAGTGTGTAGAGATGAGAAAGACATTAGCATCACCCATGATCAACACCATAGGCCCAGACCAAACGCCCTGACTTTGATTTGTTCTTTAGCTGCAATGTGTATCCTATTGTTCACCGAAGCTTTCATTTTGGGTTGCTCTGTTCTCTCTGTTCTGCCTGTACTGCCAGAAGTAAACAGCCTTGCCTACCGACTTCCTATTCCTCACCTTCCATTTTTTTGTTTATAGCAAATGGCATGTGTTTTTGGTTGCAAAAATCTGTAAGATTCTCAGAAGGGCTGTGGAGAGCGGCTACAGTGTTTGGACAGGTTCAAGCCTTGGACTAATGAGAGGGCACAGTCCTCTCATGGCCACGTGCAAGTCCCAGCTTGGAGGGCAGAGCCCTCCCAGCACAGTTATAGCCAACAGCTATAGTTGTAAGCTTGAACCTATGGTCCGAACACCTGGCCCCACGTGTCTGAGTGATGTGGGCTTGATAAAGCTCAGGTGCATGTAGTTGAGTAGGATCGAAAACCACCAGAATGTTGTAAACATCTTGACCACACCCTTACTTTGCCTCGTGGAATCTGGCTATAAAATAAAGAAACGGCTTGTAGTCCGTGGCGCTGTCGCTAGCTCTCCATCAGAGAGGACAGCGTCTCACCCAGGCCCAGCTTTTATTCTCTTGTCTGTCTTTTCTCCTTCACCGCCCCCTCTCAGGGTCACCGAACCTGGCTGAGCTGGCGCGGCACATAAGGCGCCCAATGTGGGGCTGAGTATGCCATGGCCGTGCCAGCTCGCCACAAAGGGCGAAAAGGAGATGATTCTTGCATCCCAGGAGTTTATTGTCTCATTGGAAAGCCCAAACCTGCTGGAGCAGGTAGCCTGCAGTCCACCTTACAAGTGAGAGGCCAGCCCATGGACAGCCCGCAGTGAGCTGGGCGCAGGCAGATGCTTGGAAGGCCAGATGGGTGCACGGGGGAAGGCAGGCCTGGCCAAGGCAATGCGCAGAACAAGGGAGGAGACTTGGGAGATAATCCATTCTCTGAAGAGTGGATCTTTGTTGTTGTTTTTTGTTAATCCTCACCAGAGGATATTTTTTCCATTGATTTTTAGAGCGAATAGAAGGGAGGAAGGGAGGAGAAAGAGAAAGAAAGAGAGAAAAACAAACATTGGTATGAGAAAGACACGTCGACTGGTTGCCTCCCGCACGTGCCCTGACTGGGGTAGGGTGTTGAACCTGCAACCCAGGTACGTGCCCTTGACTGGGACTTGTACCTCCGACCCTTCGGTGCATGGGCCGACACTCTAATCACTGAGAAACACTGGCCAGGGCTGGAGGGTGGGTCTTTATGGGAAGTACAGGCTTCTGCTGGAGGCAAGCATTCAGCAGGCACTGGGAAGACGAGGCTAGGCTAACCAGCCCCCGGCAGACACAGGGCGGCCCGGCTGCTGCTCCCAGTCATTCTCCTGCAATTGGGTCTCTGAGACTGCCTGAGCTGGGGCTGGAGAGGAGTGGTAGAGTTGGCATGAAGTAGGAGGGTCATCCATGGGATGTGGCCAGCGGAGGGTAGGGTGAGGGGATAGCCCAACTGGCCTTTGCAGAGTACCGGGGGGTGTCTGATCGGCTTTCTGTGAGTTGTTAGATCAGGGGTTCTCAACCTGTGGGTCGAGACCCCTTTGTCAGTCGAACAGCCCTTTCACAGGGGTCGCCTAAGACAATCCTGCATATCAGATATTTACATTAAGATTCATAACAGTAGCAACATTACAGTTATGAAGTAGCAACGAAAATAATTTTATGTTTGGGTCACAACATGAGGAACTGTATTTAAAGGGCCAGAAGGTTGAGAACCACTGTGTTAGATGGATTGGAGAGCCATCTTTTCCCTAATTTTCAAGTCTGAGAGTTAGAGCTGGGCTGTTTAGAAACCAGAGTCCAGGAGTCCTTTGGGGGGTTTGAGACCAGTTTCCATCTGCTGGCCTTCTCTTTGCGGAGGAGAAGGGAGGGATTGAGGAGTAAGGTGGCTGACAGGGAATGAGTAGGTCTAGCTGTGTTCCCATGTGGCTCTCATAGTCCATAGTCTCTCTAAGCCTCATCCTTCTCTCTCTGTTGGGGTCCATGATACCACCTCCTTCTCAGAGCTGCTATGGAAGTGGGTGGGTGGACGGAGCCGGTTGTGTGTTGTGTAGACGGTGTTTCTATTGCACAGGATGCCTTGTCTTTATTTTTGTATTTACTTTCTCATTTGATCTCATCAGCAACCCTTTGGGGTCCTTACTCCACCTTACAAGTGAGGGAACAGGTAGGGGAGGCCAGGTCACTTGGGAGTCAGTTTAGTAGGGTGGTTAAGAGTCTGTATCTAAGTCAAATAATTGGGTTCAAATCCTGGATCTGCTACTTACTGTGACCCTGGGCAAGTTACTTTCCCTCTCTGTGCCTCAGTTCCCTCATCTGTGAAATGAGGATAATAATAGGGCCGTGTACGGTAAGGACTACAGGAGTTACTATCTGTGGAGTGTTTGGAGCAGTGCCTGGCAAACAGTAAGCGCTATGTAAGCATAAGCAGTCATTGGTATTGTTCTTAGTGCCCCAGCCCCGTGGCTATTTAAGTGCCACGTTAAATTGTGATTTCTGGGAGAGGTTGACTGGTTTTTTTCCCCCCGCACTGTATCCCACACTCAGGGTGAGGTCTGCAGATCAGTGCTGGGCTCAGGCTCTTGGTTTCTGGACCGTGCTGATGTTAGCACAGAAATTTAAGAGGAAGCGGTTAGCAACCTCGAGAGCAATTTGACCTTGCTGGGACTCATTGAACAGGTATAGACTGCTTCAGGTGCTGTCAGGTCACATGGCAGTCACATGTGGTAGGAGCTGTGCGTAACAGTCATCAGGTAGTAGGACCATGTGATTGCAAATAAAAGTGGCATGAGAGCGCCACTGTATTGCCACCTACCCCCAGCAGTCGACTTCCTTGGCAGGAGCCTCTGCCTACCGGAGCAGGCGGGCGCGATCATGGCATTGTGCAAGCCAGTGTGTGATGTTTATGCTCCAGCAGCCTGTGACAACTCAAGGCAGGGAGGGCTCCCTACGAGGATTCTTATTAATGAGCAATTGTTTCCATTCAGCTCAACTTATTGTGGCAAATGCCCTTCTTGCCGTTCTAGCAGGCGTGGTTCTCGTAGGTTTGGTAAGAATCCACAATGAGCTCTATTTCTTTCCATCTCCTAGGCTGGCAGAAACGAGAAAGCTGGGTGATGTCAATGGACAGTGGTGTGTGGGGTTTTGGACACTCCCCTCTACTGATGCCGCTGAGCTGGAGCCTTTGGCAGAGCTCCTGCAAAGCCCTACCCTACCTGAGAGCCTGGAAATCCACCGCCCCCCCCCCGCCCCCCCGCCCCCCCCCCCCCAGGCTCTCATGCAGGTCCCTGAGGGGACCGGTTCCTGGTGATGCCTATGCGGAGGTGTCCATCCCTGGGAGAGCTGATGGGTGGACACGGGCTGGCAGTCATCTGAAGCAGCTCCAAGTGACTGATGAGACACATATGGCAGTGGCATGGATCATAAAGCATAGAGCTCAGTGAAAAAGTAAGGCGTAGAGTAATGCAGTGCTGGTGTGTAGATGAATACAAAACAATACCCAGTTTGCATAAATACAAAGAAAAAGATTAACACCAAAGAATGGTCACTTATGGGCTTGGGGGAGGAGAAGGGGAAGGAAATGGGAATAAAAGGAAATAAAACCAGAGAAGGAGGAAAGAAACATCACTTTTCTGCCCTGCTGCTGTCTTTGAGGGAAGGCCTTTTGTGTCTGGGCTGCACTTGATCCCTCAGCTTCTAGTAGTGAGGCATCTGCTTGTCTCGGCCTAGCCAGCAACTTTAAGCAGGTTGTTCACCCCAAAACGGCCTCAGGAAAGAGTTACTGCCCAATGAAGTGGGGGTGGGGCAACTGTTCAGGGAACAATGAATGGAGTCGGGACACAGGTGTTTTTAGTAATCATCTAGGTGATTGTGGGGAGCAAGAGTTGACTTAAACATGGCATTGTGAATATGCATCAGCCATGTTTGCAAAACTCTACTTTCTCATCTTGGCCATAGTGGGAAATTATGGGTGCTCATCCTGTAAGTCAGTTAATTAAAAGAACTGCCCTGTTCCTTGTGTTTATTGGGCATATGATGCCATGTAGTGCAAATGCGTTAGGGAAACAGGAGATTTTAACTTCAGGAAGGTAGAATCCTGTTCAGGATGGGGGATAACTTTTAAATTGCTAGATACTGCTCTAGGGAAGAGACTGCTGAAGGTATTCAGGTAGAACTTTCATTTTTAAAATATGTTTTTAAAAAGTTATTAATTTCAGAGAGAGAGGAAGGGAGAGGGAGTGAGAGAAACATGGATCCGTTGCTTCCCACACATACTCCGACCTGGGAATGAGCTCGCAACCTGGGCATGTGCCCTAACCGGGAATTGAACCAGTGACTTTGGTGCTGGATGATGCTCAACCAACTGAGCCAGGCAGGGCTTCAGGGCTTCAGGTAGAACTCCAGGCATGGCAGGGAAGGAGTTCTGTCATCTTCCTGGTTGAAATAGCTGCTGTCTGCAATCCCTTCTATTCTAACTGAACTGGGCTTCAAATTGTAGGTCTGATGCTGGTAATTAAAACAAAAAAGTTATGTGATTTCAAAAATATTATGCAATTAGCCAGGTTGACAATAGAGAATTTATTTATTTATTTATTTATTTTTTAAATATTTCACTGATTTTCCACAGAGAGGAAGGGAGAGAGATAGAGAGCTAGAAACATCGATGAGAGAGAAACATCGATCAGCCGCCTCCTGCACACTCCCCACTGGAGATGTGCCCGCAACCCAGGCACACGCCCCCGACCGGAATCGAACCCGGGAACCCCCAGTCCCCAGGCCGACGCTCTATCCACTGAGCCAAACCGGCTTCGGCGACAATAGAGAATTTAGAGAAGGTAGATAATCAAAAGGAAAATAACTTGAAGGTAATATTACCAACTGGAGATAACCACTATAGATTTTTTTTTTAAGTGTAAAAGGAGTCATTTTTCGTGGGTGCACAGTGTTGCCTTAGCAAGATGTAGGTCACAAGTTCCCTTCTATGGAGACTTAGAGAGTTCCCATTTTTCAGTATAAATCATGCTGCAGTGACATTCTTATGCATAGATCTTTGCTCACGTCTTTATTTCCTCAGGATAAATTCCTGGAAGTGGTGCTCTTGGGTCAGAGGGTGTGGATGTTTTGAAGGCTGTTGATACAAATTGCCAGGCTGATGGCCTTGATCCTGAGTCACTCCCCCGTTTCTCCAGGTGTGGTGTGTGGACTGGCTTCTTCAGAGTCACCTAGGACGTTTCTTAAAAAACGATGACTCCTGGGCCCCACCCCGGGTCTCCTGAAGCAGAGCCTGGGGGTGGGCTGGTCTCAGCAGCTGCATTTCTCACCAGCGCTCAGGAGGCCCTTACCTTCAGTGTGCGGATGTCCTCGGGGTCCCAGCCTGCCCGGGAAAGAAGCAGGGAAGCAGGTTTGTTCTGTCTCCTCAGAGGGAGAACTGGGGTGCTCATGGGGGTCAGGGAGGCAGTAGGGGAAGGAGAGCACAGTTCAGGGTCTACCTCGGCACCGCTTTCCTTATCTGTAAAGTGAGAGTCTCAGAGTGGTTGTGATGAGCTGACGTGCGCTCTCTATGAATACCTGTGTGATGGTTTCCCTATTGATGTCCCAGGTGAGAGGGAGCTCACTGAGCCGGGCCAGGGAGCTCTGGGAAAAGTGGGTCAGGACGCAGAGCTCATCTTTCCGCCTCTTCCCCAAGGGCACCCAGGGCTGATACACTGTTGGAGCAGGGTGCGGTTGGCGCAGGCCCCTCCAGGCCCTGGCAGCAGAGAGGAGCCCAGGATTGCCTCTTTCTGTGTCAGGAGTGAGAGTTCCGGGAGGCCCAGGGCCGAGCCTGATGTGGGCTCCCCTGCCAGTGCCAGGAGTGGGTGCAGAAGGCCCAGAGGCCCCCCCGCAGCAGTGTGGCTCCCAGAAGCCCTGATGCTGCTGCCCTCACCACCACTTTACCATGTGGAGGTGCTGCTTCCTGCCACGGGAGTTGGTAGTCCTGATGGGGTCGCTCACGTGCACCCAGCCGAGAATGAACTGTTTGCCAGAAGGCTACCCTAGACCTGCTGTTTACCAACTGTCCCTGCAAAGGTCAAGTCCGCCTCTCACTGTGTTTGTTTCCTGGTCTGTAAGTCTAGAAGGGAGATCATTCATTCACTCATTCAAGCCAACACACTGGGCTGCAGTGGTGACAAGATGAATGGTCTACGTTAGAGAGCTGCTGGCTTGGGGACTGGTAAGCTGTGCTCTGCTATGCATCTGTGTAAGGGATTGGTTCAGTCTGTGGAAGGGAGTCTCTGGGCTGAGGGTCGGTCTCATGGAGAAGACACCGGAGAGCTGGGCTTTGAGGAGTGAGGAGAAGTTGTCAGGTGATGGGGAGCTGCATTCCAACCGTGGGCAGAGAAGCCTGAGGAAGAGCAGGGAGACAGGAGGAGCCAGGCATGCTTGGCGACCACTGTGGAGACTGGACGGTGGCCTGGTCCGGGAGGCACTGGAGGGGACAAGCTGGAGAAGGAGGCGGGGTGGGGGCGTGGAGGTGGGGCTGTGGGCCTGGCCTCGGAGCCTGCTTCTGATGCTCCTGAGCTGTGTGGCTTAGGCAAAGTGCTTACTGTTTCAGAGCCTGACTTCCTCCCCCTGTGAGATGCAGTAATAAGACCTACCTTGGAGGGAGTTATTAAATGGTGTCATACGTGTAGAGCCTGTAGCTGGGAACTTGCCACAAAATGAGATGCTCAGTAAATATTTGTTTCCTTCCTTTCAGGGTTGGGGTGAGACTTTCTGACGGGCCTCATAGGTCACAGGGAGCCCTGGAAAATTGTGGAGCATGGGATTCATACGATTGTATCTATTTGTCTCAGTGTTTGTGTGTTTTTAGTGGTCTGGTGGAGGATACTTTGGGAGTCTAGGATGGTGGGGCCAGAGACATGGGTCAAGACAGGAGAGATGAGAAGCATCCTCCCCGTCATGGTCCCCACCTGCCTTTCTTGCCCGCCCCTCCCATATGGCCTGCCTGAGCTCTGGTCAGAGGTTTTGGGGGGAGAGGCTAGAGTTTGAAATGCGTTGTCAGGAAGCCAGCCATCCCTACAGGAGGCTGCAGGACTGGACTCGTGCTGAGTGCTAGCCTGGTGTGAGGAAGTGGGGTGCGTGTCAGGTGAGGGGCAGCAGACCATGACAGCAATGTGGCGTGATGGTAGACATTGATGACCGTATGGCGGGATGCCTGGGAGTTTACATGGATGTCCCACGGTCGTTCCAGAAACCCAAAGATGAGGGGCTACTGTCCCCATTGTACAGATGAGGAAACAGGCACAGAGAAGGGAAGTTACTTGCCCAGAATCTCAAGCTAATGAGTCAGGATTTTGCCCCTGGCGGTTGGGATCCAAAGGGCACACCCACGGAGATGTGCTGGGAGACTGAGCAGCCTTTGGGGCCACTAGATTTGAGCTTGGCTACCCGTTCCTGCTGGCAGATTTCAGCTGCCCGTGAGGAAGAGCACTGTGCACGGAGAACTGGTCAGCAATGCGACAGCCGCCTCTGGAGGTGTGAGCTCCCGAGCCGGGAGGGTCTGGGTGGCTCTGTCAGGGGCTCTGTGGGAGTGGGAGGAAGGCGAGTCCGAACCTCCTGCTAAGGAGACGGGTTTCCTGCCACTCGCTCCTGCCCGCCTCGAGACTTCCTGATAGATGCCCTTCCTTCCCAACCGTCTTCCCCCACGTGCTCCAGGAGCGGATTTTGAGCTGGAGGGGGCAGGTGGAGATGGACATTCACAGAGGCAGGCAGAGACCACCTTGCATGGGGGCAGGAATAAGCCCGCGGTGTCTTGGAGAATGCTGCTGCGGTGTCCTGAGTGACTGCAGGGATCAGAAGTCAGGCCTGCAGGTGGGCACTTGACTCCAGGCTGGCCCCTGAGTTGTCAGAGTTCATGGAGGAGTGGCAGGGATGGGGCCTTTCAGCTGCGATGCTCTTGCCTGCTGAGCCTGCCCGGGGCCCCAGAATGCTGCTCGCTCAGGATCCCAGGCAGCTCACCACGGCCAGTTGATCACGGCTGTTCTTGAGCTGCAACCCTCTTTGCCACATCTGGGTAGAAGGGGAATCCTGGCACGATGCCAGCCCGCTCAGCGACCTTGGGCCAGTGCCTTCCCTTCTCAGGTCTTTGCATCTGGTATTGGGGACCCTGCAAAGCACGGCAGCTCCCTCCGCTCCCTCCCCTACTGCCTCGCTGTCCCAGGCATGCACAGGCCTGTTGGGAAGTAGGCCTCGGAGGAGCAGGGGCCTCAGTGCCTCGGGAGCACGGATCACGGGCAAGCCCTGGCCTGAAGGAGAGACCAGGGCCCCTCGTGACTCCCGTGCCTCAGGAGCTGCTCCTGTGCTGCTGCCAGACGGTGTCGTCTGGGGTTTGGATTAAAAGATAACTCAACTGGCGGAGAAGCAGCCCTCTCCCGCTTCCATAAGCAGCCACGGGGCTCTGCAAGCTCTCAGCGCCTGCAGGCCCTGGTCTCTCTGCCTCTCTTCTCAGTCCCCCCCAGCTGCCAGGACAGCCCTGCTCAGGTGGTCCTCCACTTCTGTCTCCTTCACCTTGTCACCAGCCCCCCCTCTGTGGACAGTTTAATAATCCCAGTGAGCAAGTTAGCAGCATTCTCTCTCCTTGTCTCCCCGTCTCTCTGAGAAAATCCAAGTCCGCAGGAATTGCTGTCTAAGTGGAGGGGAGCAAGGTAGAGATGAGGAAACGGGCGAAGCGCAGGGCCTCAGCCTACTAGGAAGTGTGGGGGTTTGCTCTGAGCCATGTCCTCCAGTCACTGGTTCGGGGGCTGTTCTGGCGCCTTGCAGAAGGTGCTGCTTCGAAGCTGGGTGGTCATGAGTAGTCTTGGGTGGGTGGCCCCGTGCTCCTGGACCCTGGGTAGGCAGGCACAGGACTCGTGAGGGCCTTGGGAGCCCCAGGAGGCTGCACTGTCCATGGGCAGTGGAGATGGAGGGTGAGCTCCGCCTGGAAATTCCACCACCACCATCAGGTGACCCACGGGCAAGGGGACCAGAATATTCTGGAATAATATTGTCTGACTTCTTCCCTATGTCTCGTATCTTTGCATAGGCCCTCATTCTGGGAATCACATACTTACAAAAAAATTCATTCTACACTAAGAAATGATACAGTACACTTTTAAAAATGGATTATTCCTTATTTGCCTATACATTGGTTTATGAAGAGAAAAAAATTCTCTTAGGACATTTTCCTTCTTGGGCAGATAAAACATGGCTGGACACAAAGTATTACCTATTTTTATTTATTTATTTTAAAAAACTTTATTTTTCAATTACAATTTACATTGAATATTTTAATTAGTTTCGGGTGCATAGTGGTTAGACAATCATATACTTTACAATTTGAACCCCCCAATATTTCAAGTACCCACCTGGCCCCATACCTAGTAATTACAATATTATTGAGTCTATTCCTTATGCTATACTTTACATCCTTGTGACTGTTTTGTAACTACAAATTTGTACTTCTGAATCCCTTTACCTTTTTCACTAAGCCCCCAAACCCCTATATTCACCTATTTTCAAATTCACAGTTATATCGCAACAATTTAAAAGAATTATCTAGGCAGTGGGATTATGAACCATTTTATTTTTCTTTAAAGTTTTCTTTTTCTTTTTTTTTTAAGTATGTTTTTATTGATTTCAGAGAGAGGAAAGGAGAGGAATAGAGAGATAGAAACATCAATGATGAGAATCATCGATCGGTTGCCTCCTACACACCCCCTACTGGGGATTGAGCCTGCAATCCAGGCATGTGCCCTGACTGGGAATTGAACCATGACCTCCAGGTTCATGGGTTGACATTCAATCACTGAGCCACACTGGCTGGGCTAAATTTTTGTTTTAAGCAAATTTCTAATGGTACTATTTTTCTCTCTGATGTTTTGTTTTGTAAATTTTCAGATCCATGGAAAAGTTGAAAGAATAGCACAATAAATATTTGCATAGTCTTCACCTAGATTCACCAGTGGGTAACAGCCTGCATATTTGCTTTTTCATTCTGTGACTCCGTATATATTCACATACATCCCGCCCCCCCCCCCCCCCGCCCCCGATTCATTGAGAAAAAAGTAGACATCAGGACACTTCACCCTGAAACACTGACGCGGGCATCACTTGTGAACCAGGATGTGCTCCTACCTAACACACCACCCTACCACACCCAAGGAATTCAGTGGGGGAACAATAACATGATCTGTGCAGTCCATTCAAGTCTCCCTAATTGTCCTAAACAGGCCTTTTATAAGTTTTTATTTTATTTATTTTTAATTTTTTTATTGTTGAAAGTATTACATATTCTCTTTTTCCCCCCATTAACCTCTCCCCGACAGTTCCCACCCCCCAGCACATGCCCTCACCCCCCTACTGTCTGTGTCCATGGGTTATGCTTATACGCATGCATACAAGTTCTCTGGTTGATCTCTTATCACCCTCCCCTCCTCGTCCCCGCCTTCCCTCTGAGGTTGGACGGTCTGTTTGATGCTTCTATGTCTCTGGATCTATTTTTGTTCATCAGTTTATGTTCATTATATTCCACAAATGAGTGAGATCATGTGATATTTATCTTTCTCCAGCTGGATTATTTCATTTAGCATAATGCTCTCCATGTCCATCCATGCTGTTGTGAATGGTCAGAGTTCCTTCTTTCTAACAGCAGCGTAATATTCCATTGTGTAGATGTACCAGAGTTTTTTTAATCCACTCATCTGCTGAAGGGCATTTAGGCTGTTTCCAAATCTTAGTTGTTATTGTAAATTGTGCTGCTGTGAACACCGGGGTGCATATAACCTTTCTGATGGGTGTTTTTGGTTTCTTGGGATATATTCCTAGAAGTGGGATCACTGGATCAAATGGGAGTTCCACTTTTAGTTTTTTGAGGAAACTCCATACTGTTCTCCACAGTGGCTGCACCAGTCTGCATTCCCACCAGCAGTGCACGAGGGTTTCTTTTTCTCCACATCCTCGCCAGCACTTGTCAAAAAGTTTGTTGATTTGTTGATGATAGCCATTCTGACCCATGTGAAATGATACCTCATTGTCGTTTTGATTTGCATCTCTTGGATGAGTTAGTGACTTTGAGCATGTTTTCCTATATCTCTCAGCCTTCTGTATTGTCCTCTTTTGAAAAGTGTCTATTTAGGTCCTTTGCCCATTTTTTGATTGGATTGTTTATCTTCCTTTTGTGAAGTTGTATGAGTTCCCCATAAATTTTGGAGATTAAACCCTTGTCAGATATAACATTGGTAAATACGTTCTCCCATGCAGTGGGCTCTCTTGTTGTTTTGTTGATGGTTTCTTCTGTGCAGAAGCTTTTTATTTTGATGTAGTCCCATTTGTTTATTTTCTCCTTAGTTTACATTGTCCTAGGAGCTGTATCGGTAAAGATATTGCTACGACATGTCTTGATGTTTTATTGCCTATCGATTCTTCTAAGATTTTTATGGTTTCCCGTCTTACATTTAAGTCCTTTATCTGTTTTGAGTTTATTTTTATGTATGGTGTAAGTTGGTGATCTAGTTTCATTTTTTTTGCATGTATCTGTCCAATTTTCCCCACATCATTTATTGAAGAGACTGTCTTGACTCCATTGTATACTCTTGCCTCTTTTGTCAAATATTAATTGAGCATAATGGCTTGGGTCAATTTCAGGGTTCTCTGTTCTGTTCTTTTATACAGTTCTTAAAATGTAGGCTCTGATAAACATGTATTTGGTTGTTATGCTAATGTTATTAAAACCATGGATTATAAACTCAGTTACCAGTGATTGACACAGCTTTGTTAGAACCCATCATGATGATATAGACATGTATGTACTAGTGTCCCCTAGACCAGCGGTCGCCAACCGGTGGTCCGTGGATCACTGGTGGTCCGTGAGGTTGGAAAGGTTGGCGACCACTAGTTTAAGGAAACCGCTGCCCTAGACAGTCTTAGAATTCCTGAAACTCGGTCAGGGCCTGGAGATCTCTCTTCCAGAGTCTGTGACCCGGGCCATGAGAGGCCTCTCCAGAGTCCCAGCGTGTGGTTTGTGTATGTGCTCTGAATTACTTCGATTTATGAAATCTGACACCTCCAAGTCTGGACATTTTAAACTGTCCTGCTAAATTCTTGTAAGTACCCAGGGCTCAACCCTTTTAAGTACTGTTGCCTGGAGTGTTAGAGGTCATTTGACATAAAACAGAAAAACCAGCAGTATCTTCTACAAAGCCCCAAACCTCCTCCTCCCGTCACTGGCCTCCTTAGCTGTGGACACCCTCAGAAGGGCTGATGGCTGCTGTGGGGTCACGGAGGACCAGAGCCCAGCGAGGGAGGAGGGAAGTGAGCAGTGAGTGGAGGTGGAAGGGAGGGAGCAGAGAGAGGTGCCACCTTGGCCAGTGCAGTGCTGCCCTGTGGAGCCAGCGCTTAGGTGGCCCTAGGGTCTGTTTAGCTGGGGGGCCTGCCCTGTGCCTCCCTCGGGGCAGCAGGGTCGGGAATGAGCCCTGGATTAGAATTGATCAGACTGGCTTTGGTCCAGCTGTGGGACTGGCTCATCACTTCCCTTCCCTGAATCTCTCGTCCACTCATGGGGTTGTAGCAAGGATCCAAGAAGAGAATTCGGGCGAGTGCCTTGAAACTGCAGAGGAGGGAGGTGGCCTTGCCCTCAGGACTGTCCCTTGTGGGGTTGGCCAGCTTTTCACCCCGGAAACTGTCAGACACTGGTTCACGACGGACTTGCTCAGGGATGGGCAGGCACCAGCTAGGGGAGGGCAGGGGTCAGGGAAGCTGGTGCCCCAAGGAGGAAGGCTGCATTGTGGGCCCTCCGGGAGGTCCTCTTCCAGGAGGCCAGGCCGAATTTAACGGGATGGGCAGGGGTGGAGAAGAGGTGTGGGTCAGGGGGCTGAGGAGGCTGGGGCTGCCTGGACAGGAGAGCTCCTGCCCTCAAGGGGGTTCCTGAAAACAGAGCGGCAGTGGGAGGGCGGCTTCAGCCCCGAGTGTGTGGAAGAAAGGGTGCCTTGGAATTCTGAGTCGTTTTCCTTACTCCATCTCAAAAATACAAACGTGAAGCTTTATTCTTTGCTGACAGTAAGGCATGCACATTTATGTAGAAAATGTAATGAATGAAGAAGGAAAAAGAAAGCGCACAAAATCCCAGAGGCGACACTGTTAACATTGTGCTGAGGGAATACGGAGCTTTTATTTTATGCCAAGCATTGCCCCAAACGTTGTCCCACTTCATCCTCACAAAAACCCTGGGAGGCGGGTACTTGTGTTGTTCCTGTGGTACCAGTGAGGAGAGTGAGGCACAAGAGGTTAAGGAAGGTGCCCTGGCCACACAGAAGGGGCATGAGCTGGGATTCCCGCAGGCAGGCGGGCTCCAGAGCCCATGCTGGCCACCCCCCTAGCATGTGCCCGCCCCTGCAGATACCTGGCAGATGTCATCTGTGTGCGCATGTCCTTATGCACATAGGCTAGGATTCAGAGTCTAAGTGGGTGATGGAGACCCCTAACCACATGCAGTGGGTACCAGCAGACGGCAGTCTGTGCCATCTCCCGCCCCACAGCTCCCTGTGTGAAAGCCGGTTTAGAAACTGAGGATTGTCTGCTCGCTGTGATTGCTGAGGATAGCGGTCACCCGTCTGTGGCCACATCAGGAAGAGGAGACTGGAGAATCGGTCCAGGAAGCAGGTGGGGTCTGAAACTGCTTCCCCCTCCCCAGCTCTGCTGTCAATAATGTTTACTCCAGGCCAGTAACTTCTCGGCCGTAGGGCGTGGTTATTTTTCACTTGGCTGTCTGAGTTCCTGGGACTTCTGCCCTTCTGCCCCAGTGCATGGGGTGGTCCTCAGCCCGTGCTTCCTGGTGGCATCGGGGACTGGCTGTGAGCTTGGCAGGTCGCAGCCAGGAATGGCTGCCCAGAGGGATGTGGGATTGGCAGGTGTTGCTACCTGGGGGACTGGCACCCGGGAACCCTTCCTCCACTCGTTGGCCTGGTCAGTTAGAGCAGGAGTGGCACCAGGGTTTCCAGGGCACCGCAGGGACGGGCGAGGCCTCGGGACCTTGTTTCCCCATCTGTACTGTGGGGCTGCTGGTGTCTGTCCTCCCTGCTCACCAGGGAGCTGGTGGAGGAGGCGGCGGCATCATTGGGGATTTCGTCCCACTCGTGCACTGTCTTGGGGCCCTGCATACTCCCGTTATCTCTCTTCGTTCCGATACTGGCAGGTAGGCAAGGTGAGGTCTATTAACCCTCCAGTTGAGACAGGAAGAAACCGAGGTTGAGAGGGAGCTGCTCCCGTGGTGGCATGGCCCGCATGCCAGTGTCAGAGGCAGGCTGGCAGCGGGTCTGCTTCCAGGCCGGTGCCCTCACCCTGCAGCACGCAGCTCGCTGGCCTTGCCATTCTGAGGGTCGTGTTCTTCCCCCAGTTACCCAGCACCTGCCGCATCCAGTGTGAGAAGAGCAGGAAGCAGGTGACACAGGAAGCTTTGTTTGCTCCTGACCCCGTGGCTTTGGGATGACTCTGTGGGTCATTTGTTTGTTCAACAGTCATTCATTGAGCACCTGTGGTTGCCTGACCGTGTGAGAGATGCTAGAGCTGCAGAAATTAAAGAGGCGACACCCTGGTGTCAGGGACCTCACAGTTTGGTGGGGAGTGGCAGCTCGTAAACAGTTAGTGCTCATACGGTGCACTGGCGTAGTGTCCAAGCAGAGCATGGTGGAGTCTAGGAGCCCACAGGTAGGCAGTCTTGACCTGCTGGAGCCTCAGTTTCCCCACCTGTCAATGGGTGCATTGCACTATTTTGATTTTTGGGGTGTCCCTGTCTTTTACATTCTGTGGTTCTTCATGAAAACAGTGTTATCTTGAGGGTTAAAACACACCTGGCACCAACCAAAATTTTATGTTGAAAGTGCTCCCAAGTCAGTTGGAGCAGGAGGAGCCTACTGTGTTCTGTATATTTATCTTTTCACACTTACTCCTCTAATGGGACAAGTGCATTTGTTTTGTATGGCCAGGGAGTGTTTTCCTCGCAAGTTGCTTTGGCTTATTGCTGTGTGCCGGTGCCAGGAGGTTGCTTATGGGTCATGGGGTAGGGAGGGATCGAGGGCATGTGTCAGATGTGCTGTGTGGGTCTGAGCCAGGGTTGGGTGCAATCCCATTAGTGGGGTGTCCCAGAGAAGTGGCTGCCATCCCTGGTTCCTAAGGCTGTGTCAGGCCTGTGGGTGTCTCTGTCCTCCTGAGTCTGGGCCTGTGGGCGCCACAGATGTGGACTGTGGGAGCAGAGGTGGTCACTGTGGGCCCAAGTCACTTGAGCCAGGCTGCAGGTGGGGGCAGGGCTGGGACCAGGTCTGAAGGAGGGGCAGGGGCAGGAAAGGTGGAGAGGGCCTGTCCCTGAGGGCTCCCCCTTTCCAGGCCTCATGCTAGGGACATGGTCAGGGTTACACAGCCACCAGCAGCAGCAAAGCCAATGACTCGCAGTCGGTGTCCCTGCATCCTACAGCCCTCGGAGGTGCAGCATTTTCAGGATTGTCCACAGCCTTTTTCTTGATATGACTGTGAACCAGAGGGGAATGTGGGTATAGGGAACGACCCGGGGTGCATCGCTGCTCTCTGCATCGCTGCTCTCTGCATCGCTGCTCTCTTGTGTGTGTGTGTGTGTGTGTGTGTGTGTGTGTGTGTGTGTGTAGGAGGGAGGGAGAAAGGTGAGTGGCTGAGGTGGTGGGACCTCTATTAACTGCTTACATAGAGCAGATGCTTAGGTCTTCACCTCCTTCCTCCACATGGAATTCCTGCTGTAGCAGAGGCTGCTGCTGTGGGCCATGCAGAGAGATAAATGAAGCCTTGCCCTTGAGAAGTCCTCAGCAGGACTGAAGACGTTACGTGTGGCCCATTGCAAAGTGAAAATGTGGGGCCCCTTGCTCATAAGTCATTGAGAATTTTAAGGTGGCGATCGCCAAGTGTGAAGCCAGGCATGGGGGACTGTAGCTTGAGTGCAGGACACCGGCCCTGGTCCCATCTCATAGGTAAAGCCAGGCCTGTAGACGTCAGTCAGAGCCATAGGGAGGGGCAGGCAGGGTGATGGTAACAGGTCATTTCCTGCTGGAGGGATCTGGAATGCTCCTTGGAGAGGTTCCATTTAAAGCTGGGCCTGGAGGGATGGCTAGGACCTTGGTGGAGGTGGTGGTGATGGTGGAGATGGGAACATGTGGGCATGGACAGGGAGTGAGGAGTACTCATCCTTTTAGCCTGCTGGGAGGCCTGGGTGGAGGTAGGGGGCAGTGGGAGGGTGCAGACCGGCTGGGCCCAGCCCTCTAAGACCCTTAAATCTCAGCCTCCGACAGGCTTGACTGTGTAGCCAGGGATTCCTGGTGCTTGGAGATGGTGCAGAGCTGGGCTCTGGGGGGCGCTCTTGGGAGGTGGGGCTCAGTGACATTCCAGAAGCTGGAACAACCGATGCTGAGATACCTGACATTTGTTGCTCACTTAGTCATTCTGAGCCATTGCAGATGAGGAGCGGAGGCGAGAAAGTTTCTGTACTTTGTCCAAGGTGGTAGGTGGCTGAGCGGGGGCCCTAGAGACCTGAGCAGAATTAGAAAATGAATGAAACAGTTGAGCTATGAGTGGTGTCACTGGGATGGTGGCATAGAGAGAAGTGACGAGTACGAGAAGGTGGGGAGTCGGTCAGGTGGACGTTGGCACCTGCGTGGTGGTCGGCTGCTGCAGTGGTGGGGCACCTGCTTTGAGAAGCTGCTCGCCTGTCTCATCAGTGAATCCTGCCAGTTGTTAGCCTTGGTGTTTTGAGCCTAATCTGTTCCCCTTTTCTCATCATCATCCTTTGGACATGCAAAGGCAGCAGTCTGTTCTCCAAACCTTTGTGTTTTTTTGTTTGTTTGTTTGTTTTGGCAACTCTTGGTTCTTTCCTGCTCTCGCATTAATTGCGGTTCTGTGCTGAACGTGGTGGTTCAGGCGCCGTTAGAACAGCTGGGAGAGGTGGGACTGGCTTTCAGCAGGTCTCAGTGATGCCCTTGGGTTTTGGATATTCTTGCGCTTTGAAGGTGCTCCTTATCTTTGGCGCCCCACCCACTGGGTGCTTCTCGCCATCATGTGTCCACTGAACCATGTCCCCACACACTCCCCCCTCAGAGGGCTAACACCATACCCCATATGCCCCAAGACCTGGCCAGGTTACTCCTGTGACCCATTCTAGACTCATTCATGTGACTACCTTTCTTCTCCTGCCCCCAAGTGTCAGAGGATACAATGCTTAGTGTAGAGGATGAAGTAGCATGCAACTGACCCTGCCTGACCCCTTTCTGGGTCTGGAAGGTGAATCCTACACAGTCTCCCAGCCTGGCAGGTGACCTGCGAAGCTTGGTAACTCAATACTGCTTTGCTAATTGTCTGCTGAGGTTACAGCTAGCCCTTGTCACTGCCCATCCACCTGGACCACAGTCCCCCAACTGGGCTAACTGGTTGAGCCAGTGTTCTGGGCACTCATGGGAAACAAGTGGCCTTTGTGGTGAGCCGGTGGACAGAGTGGCTGTCAGCATGGGCGAGGTGGCTGCACAGGCAGGCCTTCCAGGCTGGGCAGGGCCCAGGGAGCTGGGAGGCCTGCAGCAGACCCCGTTTTTCTTGATGATATGGGGCACAGACGTGCAGGGACTGCTCCTCTGCCCTTTGGTTGCCATTGAAGGCAGTGTTTTCTATGTTTCTGTTGTGCCTGTGTCAAGAAGCTTTGTTGGTTCTCTGCTTGGCCTAGGCCTGGGAGGCTACTGGTGGGATGTAGCACTTCTGCATGGCTGTTTTGTTTTTATAATATACTAGAGGCCCGGTGCATGAAATTCATGCGCGGGTGGGGTCCCTAGGTCTGGCCAGCGATCAGGGCCAATTAGGGCAGGGTCAGTTGGGGCCTGCCAGCCAGGGGGAGGGGAGGGGTGCGGAAGGTTGGCCGCCGGCCCTTGGCTCCCCTGGGAAAGGGGCCGCATCCACTGCTACCCACCTGTGGTTCCCCGTCCCAGCCTGGGGCCTGCCGGCTGGGGGGAGGGACCGCAGCAGGTTGGCCGGCCGAGGGAGGTTGGCTATGGGAGTGCACTGACCACCAGGGGGCAGCTCCTGCATTGAGCGTGTGCCCCCTCGTGGTCAGTGCATGTCATAGCGATTGGTCATTCGGTCGTAATGGTTGCTTAGGCTTTTATATATATAGATTTTTACTGATTTCAGAGAGGAAGGGAGAGGGAGAGTGAGATAGAAACATCAATGATGAGAGAGAATCATTGATGGGCTGCTGCCTCCTGCACACCCCACACTGTGGATCGAGCCTGCAACTGGGCATATGCCCTGACCAGGAACTGAACCGTGACCTCCAGGTGCATAGGTTGATGCTCAACCACGGAGCCACACTGGCCGGGCTGCATGGCTGGTTTTTCACCAGGTCTTCTTGAGATGCAAACAGAGGGGAAGCGAGACTGGGAGATTCGAATGTTCCCATTGTGGCAATTCTTCCTTAGTTATTCTGAGGGAGTCCAAACACAAACCCCAAATGTACCACACATTATAAGAGACCATACACCTCAAAGGAACTGGGTAACTATTAGGTGACTTGGTTTAATTAGATTTAACGCATGGAACTTGAGAGGAAGACACATTTAGAAACGGGCTGGGATGGTCCTAGATGTCTTTGCCTTAGAATTTCATTTGCTTGACACACTCGTGGTGTAAAGGAGGATTTGGGCACAGACGTATGTATGTCTTTTGAGACTGTTTTAAGAGGCTCCAGTGAATGATCTTAGAATGAAAAAGTGGCTGGCCCTTTAAAATGGTTCCAGAAGAATCAGTGTCATTAACTAAAACTATGTCCAACAGTTTTGCCCAGTGAATATTAGTAATTCTTTTAACCCCTTCATCTGTTCCTTTCATATGGGAACTCTTTCCTCTGTCATCATGGTTTTGTGTCCCTGCCCCCCACCTTGGATCTGAATTTTGCAACTCTTGGTTCTTTCCTGCCTCCCACATTTGCTGTGGTTTTATGCTGGATATGGTGGGTCAGGTGCGGTTAGAACAGCTGGAGATACCATTTCCCTCGGCAGGACCTGCAGGTCATGTGGAGAGAAGGTGTCCTAACTCAGCCTGGGGCATCCGGGCAGGAGCTGCAGGAGAAGGGGGAGCGGTTGCTTCCCACATGGACCCTTCTGAGGTCATTTCTGTGAGATTGACCCCTTAGGGCTGGACAAAGAGGCTCAGGCTGCATTTTGCCTCCTAGGCATTCAGTTTGCTCTGTTCTCTGGTGCTCCCAGCAGCCCTCCCTCCCCACCCGTGTCTCTCATCTTTGAAGTAGTTGCCATGGACAGAAAGCTTAGAAAATGAAAGAACAAGTTGTAGACTCAGAATGTTTGCCCCCAAGGAAAGCGCATGTTTGCACAAAATCCCGTCTGACAGTTTCCATTTAAACAAGGAAGTTGGGGGCCAGCAGGCCCAGGAAATATGAAGATTGGCGCTTTGTTGGGCTGCAGGCCTGGGTAGCTCCGTGTTGGAGTCCCGTCCATCAGTAGAAATCCGAATTCAGATGAAAATCACTGTCTAGCTGTGCCCCTGCCTCTGCAAGTGTCCATGCTGCACGTCGCCTCGGAGGCTGCTCATCTGTCCCCCAAGGTCTCCTCTTGTTTTTCTGAAATGGGATGAAATGGAACAAGCTTTTAAAATACATATTTTCTGGAGAGGGCCTGGCTGGGATGGTACTTCTGCCCCCGTAAGTCCCTTCTTGCATATCAGGTGGTGCAACACTGGCAAGGCTTATATTTTTTAAAAAAAATCTTAATAGTCTGTCCAAATAGATTCCCTTGATCACTTATTTATTTGCACACAGGCTGAAGATTTGATAGAATTCCTTAACCATGTTAACTTTTTTCCTTAAGAATAATTTTTTTCTAATTATCAAAGTAGTGCTCATTTTAAAGGACCAAAAAAAAAAAAAAAAAAAAAAAAAAGAAAAGCAAAAAGGAAGAAAGGAAAATATTCCAGAACTATACATGATAGAAACCCTGAGTTCTCTTATGTGTCTGCCAGGGGCCTGAGGCTGGGGAGAAGGCATAGTGGCCTCGGACAGTGGTCATCTGGTGGGCAGGGCCGTCCTGGGGATCATACCGTGGCTTCTGGGTGGGTGAAGAGTGGGCAGAGGGAGCAGTTTGGCTTAGAGGCAGCTCAGAAGTAGTTAAGGGTGCAGGGTGCATCTGACTTCAGGTGTAGCTGATGGGTCCAGGGCTAGTTCCCTCACCTCTCTGAACTTCAGGGCCATTGTAAATTGGGGCTAATAGCAGTACCTCTTTGCTGAAGTGCGGGGAGTTGTAAGAACACACGCTCATTTGATGGTTTTTCAAGGCTCTCACTGGGGATGATGTCTACATGGGAAAGGGCTGCACAGAGCCTGGCACAGTAGCAACTGTATTCGTGTGGCAGGGCTGCTGCAACAAGTACCATAGCCTGTGGGGGCGGGGGAGGGGGGGGGCGGGAGGGGGCGGGGCTCTCAAACAGCTGCCGTTTACTGTCTCCCAGTCCTGAAGGCTAGAAGTCAGAGATCTAGGTGTCAGCAGGTTGGGGTCTTCTGAGGCCTCTCTCCTTCACTTATAGATGGTTGTCTTCTCTCTGTGTCCTCACATGGTCTTTCCTGTGTGTGCACACCTAAGTCTGTGTCCAAACTTCCTCTTCTTATAAGGATTAGGGCCAACCCTACTGACCTCATATTAACTTAGTCACCTCTTGTAAGACCCTATCTCCAAAATAGTCACATGCTCTTAAGTAACAAGAGCAAGTTACTGGGGGTTAGGACTTCAACACAGAATTTTGGAGGGGGTGCAATGCAACCCTTCACAGCAGTCATTTCTGTTATGCACGGTTCTGAAATGGCTCGGCGTGCCGAAGTTGCCCAAGTCCCACACCTCCTGGTGTGACTTGGCTCAGTTGTGGAACATTAGGGCGGGGCGGTGTAGGGGTCCCCTTACTCTCTGAGGAGGCTGAAGAGTAGCTGGAAAACATGGAGCCAACACTTACTCTTCACGCCTTAACTAAGCTGGGCCTGGGGAGAGCAAGCACACTGCAGGCGTGGGGTCTCCCATCTGCTGGGAGGAGACTGGGCATGTGTGCTGTCAGGGCTACCTGCCGATGGCCAGAGACAGGAGCCAGGAGGACACTGGGAGCTTGGGGGCTGGTGCTGTGCTCTGTGGTTATGGATTTTGTGTTTTTCTCCTTGCACAAAATAGTAAAATATTTTCTCTTGTTACTTAAGATCATCTTTCTCTCCTGAGGGCTGCCTCTGTGTGAAAGACGCACTCCCCTTTGTGTATTTGAAATACTTCTCTCATCTCCTCCTCTATTCCTTTGAGATGCTGCTTTCAGTGTTTTTTATTATTATTATTATTATTATTATTATTATTTTGTAAATGCCAGGAAGTAGATTTATTAGATCATATGGTAATACAGTGGGGCCTTGACTTACGAGTTTAATTCGTTTGGAGACCGAGCTCGTTAAGGAGCTCGTTAACTCAAATTACTCTATCAACTCAATGCCAAAAATCAGCCGAGAGACAGCTGGTATCTCAAAAAACTCATTAGTCGGGACACTCGTAAGTCAAGGCCCCACTGTACTGTTTTTAATTTTTTTGGGAAACCACCATGTTAGTTTTCAAAGTGGCTATGCCATTTTTGCATTCTCACCAATAGTGCACTAGAGTTCCAATTTCTCCACATTCTCACCAACATTTGTTGTTTTCTGTGTTTTTTTCCCCTAAAAGGTATGAGGTAGTATCTCATTGTGGTTTTGATCTGCATTTCTCTAATGACTGGTGATGTTGAACATCTTTTCATGTGCTTATTGACTGTTTACTTTCTCTGGAGAAATATAACTTATTCAAGTTATTTGCTTATTTTTGAATCAGGTTGTTTTTTGTTGCTGAGTTTTAGGAGTTGTCTACACCCTTTATCAATTTGTGATTTAAATATTTTCTCCTATTCTTTGTGTTGCCTCTTTACTGTTGATAGTGTCTTTTGATGTCCAAATTAAAAAATTTTAATGAAGTCCAATGTGTTTTGGTGTCAAAACTAAGAGATCAGCCCTGACCGGTTTGGCTCAGTGGATAGAGCGTCGGCCTGAGGACTAGGGGGTCCCAGGTTCGATTCCAGTCAAGGGCATGTACCTTGGTTGCGGGCACATCCCCAGTTGGGGGTGTGCAGAAGGCGACTGATCAATGTTTATCTCTCATCAATGTTTCTAGCTCTCTGTCCCTCTCCCTTCCTCTCTGTGGAAAATCAATAAAATATATTAAAAACAAACAAACAAAAAAAACCCAAGAGATCATTGCCATTTCAATGTCATGAAGCTTTTGCCCTGTATTTTTCCTAAGAGTTTGATAGTTTTAGCTCTTATCTTTAAGACTTTGATTCACTTTGAGTTAAATTTTATAAGTGGTATTAGATAAGGGTCCAAAATCATTCTTTTGCATGTAGATATACAGTTTTCCCAGCATCATTTCTTGAAAAGACTGTCCTTTCCTCATTGAATGGTCTTGGCACCTGTCAAAAATTATTTCACCATCTATGCCAGGGGTGGGGAACGTCTGGCATTAGGGGTGAGTTAATTAAATGTTTGACCAAATATAGCAGGCTATTTTTTAAGTTGATAATTTTGTATGGCCCTCGGATGGTGTTATAAATATCCAATAGCCCTTGCCAGAAAAAAGGTTTCCCACCTCTGATATGCAAAGGTTTATTTCTGGTCTCTTTATTCCGTTTCAGTGGTCTATATGTCTGTCTTTATGTCAGTATCACACTGTTTGGATTATTATACCTTTGTAGTAAGTTTTGAAATCAGGAAGTGTGAGTTATCTGTCTTTACTTCTTCATTTCTAAGGTTGTTTCATCTATTTGGGACTCCTGGGGATTCCATATTAAAATTAGGATGGGCTTTTTTCTGTTACTACAAAACACGTCATTGGGATTTTGATAGGGATTGCATTGAGTCTGTAGATCACTTTGTGTAATATGGGAATCTTAACAAAGGCCTTCCTTTTTTACTCATTTCCTTGTGTGTGTTGTTTGTGTTTTGAGTAAGAGTAGAAAAAAAAAGTAGATGGAATTTCGGGAAGAGAAGAGATGAGTAGTAAAGAGTGGAGGAATGAAGGAAGCGGGGAAAGGTGTAGAGCCGTCAGGGAACAGTGAGACTTGGGTCTCCTGAGCAGCTTAGAACAGAACATTCGTGAGCAGTTCCTTCACAGTTAAAATGCAGGTTCAACATCTGTTACTAATTGCTTGACACGACAATCTGTGAACTACAGATAAATACTTCTTATAGCCCCAGTGTACAGATATGGAAGCTGAGGCTCAGGAAAATGACTTGCCCCCCAGTCACCCATTAATAACCAAACCAGGGAGAGCCAGGCCCATCCAGCTCCTGATCCCATGCCCTCTCCCTGTGCAGAGTCACTTTGTACCTCCCGCCCTGTGGCAGGGGTCTTCTTGGTGGGTTCAGACTCAGCAGGAATATTGGGGCAGTGTGGGGGCAAGTTAGTGCTTGTTCATGATCTCAGAGTCCTAGAGACCCAGGCTGAGTTGCCGTGGTGAACTGAGTTGCCGTGGTGATCAGTAATCTTCCAGGCACCACACAGATAAGGAGGGTGGTGTTGATGCTGGTGGAGGAAGATGAGGCATCAAACAGTTGCTGATGAAGATAAGACCTTTCCTTTGTAGTTCCCCTCTTTGGCCTTTGTGGACTCAGTGTCCCTGGCCTGTCCAGCCTGGGTGGTCATGTCCTTGTGGCCTTTCCAGCTCTTGCCCTGAGACTTGGGCTGTTCCCTGAGCTGTCATTCCCTCTGGCTGACTCCTCCGCTTACCCTGATCTGAGATTAATGAAAAGTGGCCGTTTGGAGGATGGCGTGGCATGAAGAGGACAGTGGGAGAGAGACATCCTTGCAGTTCTTCGCATGCAGTCTGATCATCAGAATCATGATCAGGTTCCCCAAACCCTATTGGTTCACTCTATTTCCTGCTGCCTTCTGAGCCAGGATGGAAATATTTATCTAGTTTGTTCCAGAGATTGTACTGGTCTCCCCTGGGTGGACCAGGATTAGCTGATGGCCGGAGGAGTGACATGGTCGGAGGGGTTGAAGCCAGGAGCAGAGGACAGGCCTGCAGCTGAGGTGCGGCAGAGATGACTGGAACCCAGCTCTCTCCCCTTTCTTCCTTTCCGCTGTGGGGAAAGATAACCTTGGCCAAAGTGCCGACGCTGGCCCATAAGCCACTTCCTGGCAGCTGCTTCTCAGAGTTATTGACCCATCGGTCATGATTCCTAGGTGCTTCTCACCTGAACGTTGTCATTGAGCGAGGGGATGGCTTGCTCGCGCCTCTGCTGTCCAGCGCCGCAAGGAATTGCTGAGTTTCAGTTTTCCTGATCTTGTTGGAAAGGGGGTAGTATAGAGTTAGTGGATAGGAGTTATATTTGAATCTAGACCTGCCACTTACCAGCTTTGTTGTTCTGGGCAAGTTACTTGGCCTGTATTTTGCCATCTAGAAAAGGAGGTATCAGTAGTCTGCTGCTCATAGGGTTCTTAGGAGGATTAAATGAAATAATCCTCAGAAATAGTGACAAGTACTCAAAACATGTTAGCTGCTGTGAGTAGTCAGAGTGTGGTAACACATTCAAGAAAAACTTGAGCCAAAGCATGGAAGGTATTTACTGTATGTTGGTGGGTCTCCCTAGCACTTCCTGAATCATGTCCGCCAGTCTCTTTGATACCCAGGAAAGTGCAGGGAGTAGGTGGAGTGCAGGTACAGTTTGATCAGAAGTTGGGAGGGTTGTGCGTCCATCTTTCCTTCACCATTGGGCATCCTGGACATCTCAGCCCACCTCTAAGCCCTCGACCACATGCCTTTGTCTTCAGTCCCTTTATTTGGCCAGGTGGCTCCCCTTCAGCCTCACTGCCTGCTCCTCCTATGCCATCTGTGTTGATCCCTCTTTTCATCCTCAGCCCTGAGCGCTCAGAGCTTATTCTTTGGACGCCTCCACCGCCCTTCCTGTCCATCCTCCCTCCTTGGGTTATGATACCATCAAGACTCATTGCTTTAAATACTGAGCATATGCTGACAGTTCCCAAATGATAGATGTAGCCCCAGCCTCACCCCTGAACTTCAGACCATATCTCCACCTGCTTATCTGTCAGCTGTACTTGGGTGTCTGTCCGTACCTCAAATTAATTTGGTGAAACATGAACTCATGACCCCTTACCCCACCCCAACTCTTCCTCCTGGAAGGTTCCCCATCTCAGTGACAAGCAGCTCACCCTTCCATTTGCAGGCCGAGACCTTGGAGGCATCCTGACATCTCTCTTTCCTGTTCCACACGGAGTCTGTCAGCAGACCCTCCCTGCTTTACCTCCACAGCACCCCCCAGCCCCAGCCCTCCCACCAGCTCCACTCTCACCACCCGCCTGGCCGCCAGCACAGCTCCCTTGGACAATTGCCTTTGCTGTCTGGCTGGTTTCCCTGCTCCCACCCTTCTCTCCCCGTGGACAGCATGTAATGCAGCAACAGCCAGTGATCCTGTTAAAGTGTAAGTCAGACCATGTCTCTCCTCTACACAAAGACTTCTAGAGGTTTTTCTCTCCTCACTAAACTCGGTGCCCACTCTATGGCCTGCAAGGCCCTGCTGTCCCCAGTCCTTCATGCTGCCCCACCCAGATTGTACTTGCACACCTCACAGTTACCTGGGACATGGACACCCCATTCATCATCCCCATTCATGTTAAAAGATGGACTACTGGTCCTCAGAATGGCCACAGAAAGTGGGAAATAAGCATCATTACTGTGGTATTTTAGCAAGTTCATTATTCTTCCAAAATTGTGCGCAGCTGCAGTGAGAGAGAACGAATATTAACTTACAGGCTTGATACTTAGGGGGTGTGCTCTGCATGCTAGGGGGTGAATCTTCGCCTGACCCAAAGGTAACAGCAGGCCCCTGCTGTGTCGCCAGCCTCCCTGTGCCGACAGGGAGAAGGGGATTGGTCCACCCGGACCTGGGTGTAGAGGGTGCATGAAAGCAGTCCTTCCTTGGTTGATGCCCCAGGCTCTGTGGCTGCTCCATTCCAGGGCCATTCATACCTCCCTGAAAGGCGGGGGCTTGTCAGACTCCAAGTTTGGGTCTCAGCATCCACAGCCTTGGGCCATGTTTTTAAAGGAAAGGGGGCTGCGGCCCCAGGGTGGAGTGTGGCTGCCCTGAGCCCTGGTTCTTCAGGAGGGCTTCTTAGCAGCCAAAGGAACTCACCCTCCCAGCACCTCCCCAGTGAGGTCCTCTCGAGTGAGGGTGCCCAGCTCTGGGGCCAGTCTCTGCACCCAGTATGGGCAAGTGCCATGAAGCCATGGCTCCTCGCCCTCTCCCTTCCCCACATTTAGTTCCTATGCTCAGCTCAGCTTACGGGGCCTGCTGAGTGTCCTCTTGGTGGGGAAAAGAGGGTGGGGAGGGGACAGGCTCACTCTGTGGGGAAAGGGGGGGAATACGGGCTGGGAGGCCCTGGGCTGGGCCACTCCTGTTCTGAGACTTGGCACTTGCACAGGGTGAGGGTGACAGGTTCTGCCTGTGTCTCCTCCAGGCTGATCTGGCTTCTCAGGTGGTTACCCAAGTCTACTATCCTCCAGGGCCAACTCCAGACCCCTTCCTCCATGAAGTCTCCCCTGACTGCTCTTCCGCCTTCAGAGCTGGGCAGCAGCCTGGTGGAGAGGGATCAGGAGTGCAGGCTTTGGGCTAGACTGCCTGGGTTTGTATCCTGTTTGCCCCTCAGTAGCTCTACCATATCCTTAAGCAAGTGACTTAATTTTTCTAACTCTTAGTTTCCTCCTTTCTGAAGTGGGACTAATGACAGCCTCAGGGCTGGGGCGTGGGGACTAACTGAGACAAGCCTTCACATCCAGGCAGTAATGGTTAGTGAGGCTCAGACAGCCCAGCAGTTGTCATGGTGAACTGTGTGACCTCGTCATGCTAGTACGGCTCTCACCTTAGATCATCAAGGGGTTGAGGACAGGTTGGAAGGTCTGGTTTGACCATAATAGCAGCAGCTAACAGAGTGCTGGCTCTGCAGGAGCTGTTTCAAGCCCTGCCTTGCCCATTAATGCAGTTGATCCTCAATGAGGTAAGTACTCCTATTATCCCATTTTACAGATAAGCACACGGAGGGAGGGTGGGAGAGCCTGAGCGACTTACCTGAGGGCACAGAGCTGCTAAGGAGCAGAGTTGGGAGTTGAACCTAGGCCGGCTGGCGCCCCATCGGTATTCTACTCATTGCCGCCTTGATTTACAGACGAGGGCCCCAGGCTCAGAGTGGGGAAGGGACTTGTACAGTCTCCTGGCAGGTGAGCACCCTCGTCAGCCCCAGCTTCTCTTCTTCCCACCAGACCCAGCCTAGTGCCGTGCGGGTGGACTGTGAGCCCTCCGTCGGTTGTGAGCCGGCTGCAGTTCCTGAGGTGTGAGCTAGGAGAGGGTCCAGGGTGAGGCAGGTGGCCTGGTGGTGACTCCCACCTGAGGCCAGGCAGCACCTCCCCACTCTCACAGAGCCCCGAGGGCATGGTAGCTTGCCTTCTCCCTCTCTCTTCTCAGGGGCTTTGGGGCGGGGTGGTGCACATCCTCCTGGGACCTCAGCTGTCTCAGGGCAGCTGGCAGGCCAGCCTCTGTGCACCTCCTGGGCTGGCCCCTGGCTGGAACACGTCTCAGAGCTGCAGCTTTCACGGGAGAAAGCGTGAGTCACCGGGGCCTCTCGGGCTCCAGGTGAATGGAGCGCTGTGTGAGGGACGACTTTCTGTCTCTCTTGGGCCCCACAGGCTGGTGACCGCTCATGTGATTTTACTGGAAGTTCTTTCTAAGAGGTCTCCGTGACCCATGGGCTGAGTCACAGAGTAAACACAATCTGCAGGGCCCGCAGTGCTCTTGGGAAGGGCGCAGACAGTGCGTGGCCCAGGCTGGCCCGGAGTGTGCTGCTCTCTCCACGCCTTCCGCCTTGACTTGGTTTGCGTTCCACCTGCAGGCCCTGGCCAGCCACGGACCCTGCATTCTTTCCGGCTGCGGACCTGGCCTGGGCCTTGGCAGAAATGCGGAATCTCAGACCCCACCCTGATCTGCCCAGGTAGAGCCTGCACTTGAGCCAGGCTCCGAGGTAACTCCTACAGTCAAGAACCCCTCTCTGGTTCCCAGGCCACGAACCCCCGGGGCGCATGCTCTGCTCTCCTTTGCTGGAAACGTTTCCAGTTCATCAGCTTTCTCTGGGCCTGGCAGGACCTCTGCGCAGGTGTGCATGAGGCTGCGGGGCATGTCCTGAGGGCAGTGCCTGCTGTCCGTGGGCATGGGGGCAGTGCAGGGGGCGCGCGTTGGTCTGGGCCTCTCCTGGAAGTGGAGGATGTGTAGGCGTCAGAGCAGGTGGGGTGCAGGTGCCTTGGACATGGCCGAGAGTGAGGGGCTGTGAGGGGCAGGGGCTGCCTGTGAGACAGGACTCCTGGTGGCCTCTAGATCTGATTGTGAAACCCCAGAGGTAGATGACGCTTGACACCGCCTCTCAGAAGCACCGGCTTGGAAAAAAGACCATGTGACTCCTGTGCCAATTCCCGAAAGTCCTGACCACACAGGCCTTTTAAGACCACAGGAGCCGCAGAGACAAAGCATGACCAAGACAATGTCGTCTTCAGGCCCTTTCCACCCCCCGAATGACGTCTAAGGCCCTGGGAACATTGTAAAAGCTGGGCCCTGTCCAATTTTAATCGCTCCTTGCCGGCCCCCCCACCCATAGCTCCCAGGAACCTTGCCAGCTGACTCGGGGGTGGTGATGCCCAGAGATGCAGGCAGAGATGTCACACCGTCCCTGGGTCAGGCCCCAGAGCTCCGGCAGGACTTCGGGGACAGGGGAGAGGAGCAGAATGTGTTGGTTGGCCAGTTGACTCCCCCAGCTGGGGTGGGAGATGGGCGGGGAGAAGGAAGGCTGTCTGCCAAGTTTAATTAACAGTGGAAACTCGCCACAGGGAAGGAGAGAGACCATCTGAGGAGGAGGGGCTGTTTACCGGAAGATGGGGCACTGCTGATGCCAGTATGAGGAAGGAGCGAGGCGCTCCTACAGGGAGCGTCCAGCAGAGCACTGGCACCCTGTCCGCCAAGTTGCAGGCAGGATTGGCTTGAACTCCGAGAACCTGGAGGTGTGAGTGGGAGAGTTTATTTATGCCTGCCTTTCTGAGTTGGCGTCTTTTGAAAACAGTCCACCAGCCTACCAGCTGGCTAGCCTTCCTTGCCCCCATACATGAAAGAAATAATTGAGAAAATGGCGACTGCGTTTAAAAATAGGCATTGTGTTGCCCTCTTGTTCTTTGAGGATGTCATGGTCTGCCTGAACTGCATCTGACTTTATTTCATGGATCCCTACCCAACACTCGACATTTATGATCTGGGAAGAGAGATCATTTGAGAAGTTTGTGATGCTCATTGTTTAAAACAAAAATGCAGAGATGTTGAATGGACAGTGAAATGAATTCAGTGTGGGTTGAACTTGAATTCAGGAGGTATTTCATTGAACATTCCTATTCGTTTTTTTAGTAGGATCAGGGCATTTCAGGGCTGAATAGGGTGTTCTGGTTTTAGCCTCCTTCTGATGATGTGCAAGTCCCCGCTGATTCCCAGCCAGGTGTGCTGGGGGCAGCACGGACTGTTGGGCCACCCTGACCTGGAGCTTTCTCCACATTTCCCTCCTGTTCCCAGCGCTGCTGCGGCAGGCCATGCGGAACAAATTGAATCCCTTCTGACAGTCCTACTTGAAGACAGAACACTGGCCCACTCCCCAACTCATTCTCTTCAGTCCACGCGAAACACCTGTAGGTTCTTCAGAGAGTCTCACAAAATGTGATCATGAGGTCACTGGTCTTTCCTGGCCGCTGTTCTAGTTTCTGCCATTACCAAAGTCCCCCTTTATTCTCTTCTTTCGCTCTCCCTTCATCTCTTTTTCGTGCGGACACACCTGCTTAGCTCAGATGCACCGGTTGACCATCTCTCTGCCCTCCAAGTGTGGTCTTTTTCTTCTCCCTCGCAATTTTCCCCTTCCCCTGGGGCCTCTCCTGCTCCCCGCCTCCTCCTCTCCCTCTCCTCAGTCTACTCCCATCTCTCTTTTCTTTCCCTTCTGAGGATGTGTTGCATGTATGGGGTGGCTAGTAAAGAGTTGAGATGGGAGCGAACCCCTTAACTTTGACCCCACATTTCTGGTCCTGGAGCCCTAGATATTAGTTCTTGGCCGCTTTCTGACACCAAGTCCTAAGGCTTGTTCAAATCCCATCCTGGGCTCACCCACCATGCCCAGTACACACTCCTCTTCATTATAGTTCTTTTGGTTCCAAGAACAAAACACTGCATTCCTCCCGTTATCTTGTTTTGAGTGACCCACCATCTCTGCATGTTGTGCTTTTTTAAACTCCCAGTTTAGTCTCCGAGTCTGTTCACCCTCTTATCTTTGTGTCGCCCATAGTCTTGCTAAGCAAGGCACACCTTCTGTTGCCATGAATCAGTGGAGAGTGGAATCGCTGAGGTGGGGCAGGCGAAGGACCCCATAAGCCGCCTGGCTGAACGCTTCATCTTACAGACCAGGACAGAGTTTCAGGAAACTGACGTGATTTGCTCAGCATCACCCAGCTCCTCGCACTCGGACACGAGCTGAGTTCAGACGCTGAGTTTCCTGACCCGGAGGCTTTTCCTGATGCTAGGCGGGAATATCCTGTCTGAAAATATCGGAATTCAAACCAAACCATAGTGGTTGTGTGTCTGTAGCCAGGAGTTGTGTGTCTATAACATTGTGTTGACAAACAACAACAACAAGGAAAGGTGCTACTCCCTGGCTTCGAGGACAGTGTAATTGCTCTGAACTTGATGAGTAACTTTTAATAAGGGGGTAGACACTGACTAAATTATTAAGGACTGAGCTTGAATACAGTTAGAACCTAAGAACAGAGTAGTCCGGCAAAAACCACAGGTAGTTCATCGACGGTCAATTTATGCTGTTACCCTCTGCATGGAAGCCAGAATTATAGTGATACTATCTGTGGGGGATCCTCACGGCATTTAACCGGGGCATGCTGCTCCCTCGCTGAGCCTTTCCCCAGATGTCCCAGTAGGAAGCCAGCCGGCATTCCAAGTTCCACGCTGCCCGCACATACATCAGCCTCCAGAGCTGAGGGTGCGGAAGGTGAGGCAGAGGTGAGGCAGAGGCACCAAAGACTCGTTCCTGCCGACTGCCCCTGCCCTGCCTGGCCCTTGGGATTCGGTTTCTGGTCCCTGGTGCAGGGCCTGTTCTCAGCCTGGCGATGGCTGAAGGTCAGTTGGTCCGGCAGTGGTCTGGGGTATAGACAGGAGGCCCCTTGGGGTTAGTAACAAATGCTCTCCCTTTCTGCCCCCAGGCTCCACCTACAGCGTCTTATCCATCATGCCCTCCGACTCCGAGAGCAGCAGCTCCCTCAGCAGTGTGGGTGAGTACCGCCTCCCGGCCCCTCCTTCCTGCAGAGCCGGTGGGCCAGGGTCTGGGTGCGAGCCGGGGCAGCCCCGCGTCCAGGGGATGGGAAGCTGGCCCTCACCTTGGATATTACTCATGGGCTCATCTTCCGTTGATTCCATTTACATTTTCTCCTCAGCAGTATGTTGTCTTCGTGGAGAGGGCAGGAATCTGGCTCTGGCCGTCGAAGGGTGGTGGGTGCCGGGGGAGGCACCTGTTTTGCTGTTTCTTCACTTGTCAGGGCACAGGACTTCTCAGTGAGCTCCCCCTCCCCCACCAAGGCCACCTGTCCATGAGACTGGCCCCCTGGGGACTGTCCTTTAAGCAGGAACAGCCTGCCAGGGTTGTTGCCATGGGGACAGGAGTGGCAGTCCATCCTGACATGGATGTTTCCAGAAGCCCATAGCATGAGGCCGGCTGTGCTTTCACTTGACTGAGGACGTCCTGGCAGGAAGATTGTCGTCGTCTCCCCGCTGACCCACACCGCTGTGCCCACCCCTGTGCCACACGCCCTCTGTTTAATACCCTGGTGGCAGTTTCTGATATCCCGAGCTGGTCTGGGTGGATGGGGACCCCTTCAGTGGTGAGGTGACTCCTGGAGTTTTTGAGTTGAAAGGGCTCACAGCAGACCGTCTGGTCTGTGTATTTGGTTTTCCTTCCTACAGACGGATAGGGAGATTTCCACTCAAGGAGGGGAGCCTTACGCCAGAGATTCCAGAGCTCGGGGGCAGGCCTTCCTGGCTGTGTGCTCTCTGGGCGACAGCTGAGACCTCCCCTAGGTGCTAGAAGTGGGTTTGAGATGTGGTGGTGACCACAGGTGTGGTCCCCGTGCTTGTGCATCTTAGGGTCTATGGGGGGGAAGACAGTTACAGAAGTGTACAAAAAGTGAAGTCAGAGTGATGGGGAAGGGAAGACAGGTATGGTGTAGGGCAGTGATGGCGAACCTCTGACACGCGAACTCATTTTTTTGGTTGATTTTTCTTTGTTAAATGGCATTTAAATATATGAAATAAATATCAGAAATATAAGTCTTTGTTTTACTATGGTTGCAAATATAAAAAAATTTCTATATGTGACACGGCACCAGAGTTAAGTTAGGGTTTTTCAAAATGCTGACACGCCGGGCTCAAAAGGTTCGCCATCACTGGTGTAGGGGGTACTGTATTTATTTGCTATGGCTACCATAGGAAGTACCACAAACGGTGTGGCTTGTATGACAAAGGAATTCTCTTGCAGTTCTGGAGGCTAGAGGTCTGAGACCAAGGTGTGGTGTTGGCAGGGCCGTGCCCCTCTGAAGGGTCCAGGGGAGGGTCTGTTCCAGGCCTCTCCTGGCTGCTGCAGCTGCTAGCAGTCTTCCATGCTCCTTGGCTTGTAGATGCATCACCCAGTCTGCCCAAGCCTTCATCCTCACATGATGCTCTCTCTGTGTGTCTCCAAATTTCTCCTCTTAAAAGGACACCAGTCATATTGGTTTAGGGGTCTCCTTCCCCGCCCCCCCCCCCCCCCCCCCGCTCCCCTCCCAGTGTGACCTCATTGTAACTTGATCATGTGTAAAAACCGTATTTCCAAGTGAGGTCACATTCTCATTTACAAGGGATTAGGACTTGAGCATCTTTTTGGAAGACAAAATTCAGCCCCTCACAGGTTCCCTCGTCCTGTGTAGGGTTCAGGGAAGACTCTTCTGGGACCATAATTCAGAGCTGCTGAGTCTCTATCACTTTGTCCTTCCTGCTTTGGGTCCAGGAGACACGTTGATTGCATGATGGGATTGTCGGAATTTCGAACTTGGGGCTGGCTTTCAGGAAGCACATGGGGTGTGCAATCGGGATGAGGAGAGCAGTGAGGTGCAGCTTTTGTAAAGCTGTGAACTGGTTGAGTCCTGAGTGTGTACCCCTTGCCTCTCTCATGCTTCACCCTTTTCCAGTTTCCTGTTCCTTGGGAACAAGGTACAGTGATCTAACTTATTCAACTTCACATCCATACTTTAAGGCTGAACCCAGCACCCTTTCTGGGAGCATTTGCATGTTAAAAGGGGGCTCCAGAGAGAGGTCTTGCTTAAACCACAGCGAGCTAGAGCAGGAGGTGTTTTTCCAGACCTCCACATGCCTGGAAGGAGTCTTGTCAGTAGCCTGCCATTTAGCTCTGCACACACACTGGTGGTCCTTGGGAGGAGGGGTCAGCAGTGTCCCCGGATCTTGTTAGCAGGCCGACAGGGAGCATGCTGTGTCCAGATCTTGAATGCCGCAAGACCGGGTTGCATCCCTCAGGTCCAGCCCTCTTCAGTTCACCAGAACAGGGTTTGCTCCTCTCGCTCTTCTGCATGCAGGTGACGCGCCCTTGGGGTGGCTAACTCCATGTCCTCATGGCTGCAGCAACAGGGATTACCGACTCACACCGCCTTAAACAATAAACACATGCATGACCTTGAACAGTAAGAAGTGAGCATCCATGGTGTGGTGTCCTCTGCCCGCGCCCCCCCCCCTCCCCTTAGCCTGATGGGGACAGTGTCATGGACCCTGATGTCCATATGGGAGCCACAGGCCATAGGTGGTTTTTAAATTCAAAATAATTAAAATGAAATAAAATTTCTAGTTTCAGCAGTCACACTAACCACATTTCAAGTGCTGTCTGACCACCTGTGGCTAGTGGCTACCGTATTGGATAGAGCAGGTAAAAGAACATCTCTGTCGCATGAACTGTCCTCTCAGAGGACAAGAGGGTTGTCTCGTTATGAGCAGAGAAGCCTTCCCCAGAACTCCCTCAGCACAGTCTCCTCTCACTGAACCGCTTGTCCACGTCTGAACTGGTGCTCACCCAGTGTGGCCCCTGGACCAGCAGCCTTCTGGCACGTGTTAGAAATGCAGGTTCCAGGCTCCACCTCCTGCCTGCTGTATCAGAAGCTCTGAGCGTAGGCCCCGCATGTAGGCGCCCTCCTGGTCTGGGTTGGGTGGGCCTAACCTAAGCCCTGGCAAGAGAACCGGAATGTGGGGGCTGGCATGGACCAGCCCTGGGTGTGGAGTGAATGGTGGGGTCAGCCTCGGGACCACTGCGCCTCCTGGAGAGTCCGTCCTGGCTCAGCCCTCACCCAGTGCCGCAGCCCTTCCTTTCCCGGGGGCGCTGGCCAGTCAGGTGGGGACTGGCTGTTTCTGTTCGAACCTAAGGAAAGGCAAGAGAAAGGTCTTAGAATAAAAATGTCACCTCTGATCTTCCATGTATATCTCCCTAACAAAGGACATTTGGGAAGAGAATGGCAGGTTGTATTCCGTAAAAGAAACTGGTAGATGAAACCTTGAGTATATGACATTTTCTTAACGTTGGGTCCCCTGGGTGGCGTTAGATCCTTAGGCGGTCTGTCCCGTTTCGGCTCTCCAGCTTGATCCCACTGATACCTCACCCTGCCTTTGCCAGCTAGTGGTCTTAGAGGCTGCAGTGTCTTTCTGTTGAGGTCTCTCCAGGCAGTTTGTTTCCTTCCTTCCTTTCTTCCTTCCTTCCTTCCTTCCTTCCTTCCTTCCTTCCTTCCTTCCTTTCTTTTTTTTTTTTACAGTGTAAAATTTTTATATTTAGAATTAGGCAGCTGGACTCATTTTAGATGATCCCAGTTTTGTTGGCAACACCCAAAGCATCATCGTCAGGAGCCAGTCGAACATATGCCTTCTTCTCTTCATCAGGCCTCATGGGGTGTTGACCTTGGCCACCTCAGTATCATAGAGCTTCCTCACAGCCTGTTCTGGTGCTTGTTGGCCTTGACCTCCACAAGGAACACAGTGTATTGCCGTCTTCTGTCTTCTCCATGGCTGATTTCTCCATGGTCAGGGGTGGGGATTTGATGGTGGCACAGTGGGCAGGCTTGTTTCTCCTGGGTGCACATTTCTGAGGATATTTGGGCTGCCTTCGGAGCCTCAGTGTCTTTGGCCGTCAGAAGGTGGGTGACGTGCGGATCTTCTTTGTGTGGCTGTGGGCGCCTTTCAGCACTGCTTTCTTTGCCTTCAAAGCCTTTGGTTTGGCTTTGGCTTTGGGAGAGATAGGGGCTTCCTTCTTAGCTTTTGGCACCTTCTTCACCATCTTTTGTAAAAAGCTCCAGGCAGTTTTCATCAGCTGAGTGTGGTGGCTTCTTGGAGGCCCTCCCCCATCCCCTGCAGCCCTTTGCTAAGGAACCTGCCCCGGGGAGGCCCCAGGGATCTGCCGGGATAGCGCACTCCACATGTTTTCCTCCCCCTACATCCGCACCTGACTTCCCTGGTGTCTTTTATTTCTCATCTTGAGTAACTGGGGCAGTTTTAAGTAGAGCCATTCTTGGGTAGCATTTATAAAATGAGACTTAAATGTCATACAAATCGAAGTAACAAGAGGGATTTCTCATTGAACAGAGAGTTCTCTGGCCTGTTGGCAGGGCTGGGAGCCTGAGAGCATCCTTCATGTCCCAGCGACGATTTCTTGAAAGTGCAGCTTCTGGTTGATAGGGAAGGTGGAGGCAGGGCTGCACCCCGACTCCGTGTACCCTCTGACTCTTCCTTCTCTGGTCCTTTGGGACCAGGGGCCTGTTTTTCCTCTCAGTTCAACAGAGGAATAGGAGCATCTCTCCTCTTGGAGCGTGCGTTCAGTCTCGTAGGGATCCCACTGGGGCCTGGCCCCGACCTTAGAGTCCAGTGTCTCAGTCCATCCAGGCTGCTCTAACAGAATGGATGGCTCAAAGACAAGCATGTATTTCTCCCCGTTCTGGAGCCTGGGAGGTCCAAGATCAAGGTGCTAAGGCCGCTGCAGCGTCTGGTGGGGCTCATTGCCTGGCTCAGTGGTGGCACCTACCCACTGGAACCTACCTGGCAGGGTTGGGAGAGAGATCTCTTTGGGGGTGGGGTTCCTTTATGACACATTAATCCCATTCATGAGCGCTCCAAACTCATAACCTAATCACCCCAAAAGGTTCCACCTCCTAATATCATGACTTCAGGGTTAGGATTTCAACATAAGAATGGGGGGGCGGGGGGGCGGGGACGGACACAAACATTCAGACCTTGGCAGCAGAGATAAGCTACTGGTCGTTCTGCTGTGTGAAACAGAAAGGAACAGCCCGGGAAGGAGCAGCTGTTTCTGATAGTGCTGCAGAGTGAGTTCCAGGGAGGGGGAGCTTCAGGTGGGCCTCCAAGGCATGGCTCCGGAGGCAGTAGGCCGGCTCTGTGTGTCTAGGCTTGGGTTTCTGCCAAGTAGATCCCGAGTTTAGGACTGAGAGCAAGTAGCTTATCTGGGAGGAGAACTGGGAGCTGGGCAAGGCTACAGCTGCTGCTTGGCGGCTAACATCCTCTCCCTGAGTCCTGGGAGGAGCTGAGCTGTGGGCTGCAGGACCGGGGAGGCCGTGCCCCTGGTTCCATATTTAGGGAAGTGGTCCTCCCTGCGTTTCATCAAAGGGTGATGCCTTTAAGTGTAGTGGCTAGTGGACAGCCAGTAAAACAAGGAAGGAAAAGCCCTACCTGGTTTGGCTCAATGGATAGAGCGTCTGCCTGCGGACTGAAGGGTTCCAGGTGCGATTCCAGTCAAGGGCACATGCCCGGGTTGCGGGCTCGATCCCCAGTAGGGGGTGCGCAGGAGGCAGCCGATCAATGATTCTCTCTCATCATTGATGTTTTTATCTCTCTCTTCTCCCTTCCTCTCTCTGAAGTCAATTAAAAACAAAACAACAAAAACAATAACAAGGAAGGAAAAGCTACACTGGGCCACAAATGCAGCTTTGTCAGGCATCAGAATCACCTGGAGGGGATCACCCCAGGGGTTCTGATTCAGTAGGTCTGGGTGGGGCCTGAAATGTGCATTTCTAACAAGTTCTCTCCTGATGCTAAGATGCTTCCAGAAGCACTGGCTCCGGGTGTGGGGCTGTTTCCCCTGTAGCCCTGGCTCTCCTGGCTGGAGCGGAGGTTGGCTTGGGTTTGCTCTCTGCTGCCTGTGATGACCTCGTCCTGCTGCTCCTTTGCTTCTCCCCTGACAGCCAGGGCCTGGAGGTGTCCAGAACGTTTACCTGGGCATCCTCACTCCACCTGACCACATTTGGCCTGTACCAACTTCCTCCTTGGCTCTGGCACCATGCCACAGTGCTCTGAGGCAGAGCTGCCACCTGTCCAGCTGTAGATAAGACTGAGGGGCAGCCTTTGGGGCCGGCTGGAGTGTGGTGATGAGGGAGCCAAGGACAAAGGGACTATGGCCAAGAAGCCCACCCAGCGGCCAGGCTGCTCACTGAGCCTCGTGGTCTATGGGGGTGGCCACATCAGCTGGGGCGACGAGGAGGAGGAGCCAGGACTCCTGTGGTGGAGACAGGGCTCTGCCCACTCTGGTTCTGCTGCTCCCCTCACGCCAGGGCCAGTGAGTGATGGCTCCTTGTCCAGAGTCCAGGGCCTGTGCCAGGTCTCCTGGAATCTCCCTCCACCCCTTTTGAGGCCGTTTCAGTGCGATCACATCCCTTACCCCCGAATCCCATCTGAGACACCAAAAAGGAAAAGAAAATCTGCCTTCTCAAGTGGCTTCCAGATTTGGGAAGAGGAAGGGGTGAAGCTGGGGAGAATGGACAGTTTAGCATTTGAATCCGAAAGAACAACTGTCCTGGATAGGAGAGAGAAGTGGCATTTGGCATTTTTTGGACAACTCACTTTTTAAAAACATTTACCTTTATTGTAGAAAATATTACAGGTGTCCCCCTCCCCCATTAACTCTCTCTTCCCAATCCAGCCCCCTACCCAAGCCTTCCCCCACTATTGTCTGTCCATGGGCTATGCACGTATGCATATAAGTTCATTGGTTAATCTCTTCACGCTGCCCCCTTCCTTCTGGAATACGTTGGACAACTCACTCTTATTTTATTTGTTCTTTAAGGTGTTTATCAGACCTGCAGTGACTGGAGAAGGGCTCACAGTCCCCATCGCTGCCCCAGCCACTCCACTCCTCGGATGTGGCTTCAGTTTAGGGCCCCACAGATGTAGTTGTTTTTTTAACTTAATTTTTTTGTTAAGGTATAAATTACATACAGTAACATTTATCCTTTTTAGCATACAGTTCAGTGAGTTGTGACAAACTCATGACCATTTAACCATGGTCTCAATGAAGATACAGAACAATCCCTTCACCCAAAACATTTCCTTCTGTGGCTTTGTAGTTCGCCTTCCACCTTCCACCCCCCGCACCTGGCAGCCACTGACCTCTTCCTGCTGCTAGAGTTTTACCTTGTCCTGAGTGTCATGAATGTAATCCTGTAGTACGAGCATGTCACACCCGCCGGCCGCGAGTTTGACACGCTTGCTGTAGTGTGTAGCCTGAGTCTGGCTTCTCTCCCGTAGCACACACGGCATTCATGGTTCCCCCATGCTGCTACGTATATTGGTAGTTTGATCAGTTGTCCATCCTTTTACTGCTGAGTAGTATTCCATTGTAGAAACGTAATGCTGTTGTTTATCCATTCACCAGCTTCTACAGACAGTTGTGTGCTGGTTTTGCGTGAACATAAGTTTTCATTTCTCCTGTGTAAATAGTTGTGGGGGGGGGGGTCATGAGTAGTATGATAAACGTGTGTTTAACTTTATAAAAGACTATCAAAGTGTTTTCTAAAGTGGCTGTATCATTGCATATTCCTACCAGCAGTGTTTGAGAATTCCAGTTTCTCTGCATCCTTGCCAGCATTTGGTGTTGCTACTTTTAAAAAAAATAATTTTTAAAAAATATTTTTATTGATTTCATGGAGGAAGGGAGAGGGAGAGAGAGATAGAAGTATCAATGATGAGAGAGAATCATTGATCAGCTGCCTCCTGCACACCCCCTCTGGGGATCAAGCCCGCAACCCGGGCATGTGCCCTTGGCCGGAATCGAATCCAGGACCTTTCAGAGTCCTCAGGCCGACGCTCTATCCACTGAGCCAAACCAGCTAGGGCTGGTGTTGCTGCTTTTTGCTGTCAGCTGTTCTGGTAGTGACACAGGGACTTGATAGCTGTCTTCAGTACTTGCAGGTCTGTTGTGTAGAAAAGGAATTGCAGTTGTACCTTGTGGGCCTTTGGGCAGAGCGAGGGTCAGTGGGGGAAATAGAGGGACAGCTTTGAACTCACGCAGAGAATCACTCTGTGGGGAAGGTTTGGATGGGCTTTGTGTGAAGGAAGGAGTGTGCTGCCTCACTATGGAGGGTTCAGACAGTCTTGATGGCCATTGGGGGGATTCTGCCGACGATTTGGATGGGAGGTCAGCATCATCTTCAAAATTCCTTTCAACCCTGAGATGCAAGTAAAAGGGAAAGCTTTATTTTTAGTGACTGGGATGGAGTGGGTTTTCTGCAGTACTTGCTGATATTTTGGAACTTCCTGGCTTAGCACATCTGGGGACTCTTCCTGAGGGCCCTGGGCCTCCTCTGTCCTCCGCCTTCCTTACTGCGAAGGACAGGGGCGCCCAGGCCGCATCCTCCCCACCTCCCAACCCCCCCACACACATATCAGGGAGCGGCTGTCTGATGGCTTCTCAGGCCTGGGCGGCCTCACTTTTGTGTGTGTCTTGTGTGCTCCAGCCTTGGGGCAGGAGAAGGGACACAGGAGGCGCCCGTCAGGAGGCCGTGCAGCGCAGGGGGAGGCCCTGGCTCGGGAGTTAGAGCTGAGTTTTGCGCGGGGTCCGCCGCTTTCCTAGCTGCACCGTCTTTCTGGACGTCATTTTCTCACGGGGTGGTAACACCACATACCTGGGAGGGCGCGTGGGGACGAAGGAGGTCAGGATGGAGGGTTTTGCACAGAACCCAGCGCCAGGCTGTGGTGGGCAAACATCAGCGCTCACTTCATCGTCTGCGTGATCTGCTGCCCAGACCCTCACCCTGCTGGAGCCGGACCGGAGGTCATGGTGATGCATGGTGACGGCTATGCATGGTGACAGCACTGATGGTCCCGCTTTCTGCTGCTGCTTCTCTCCAGCTTCTGCCGAAGCCAAGGGGCGCGCGCACCTTCTGTCGCTTCTTATGTGACTTGGGGTGAAAATCCTTTCTCTCCCTGGAGGCAGATCTCTGCACGTGGTGGTTTTCAGTTCCCGAACTCGAGATGTGATGCTTCTCGGATACTTCGTGCACTTGGGCGTAGCACCGAGCGGCCGTTCTCAAAGCATGGCCAGCGTCCCTGAGATCTCCTCAGGGGCCAGTGAGGTCAAAACCGTTTCACAACGACACGTAGGTGTCACTTGCTTTTCCACTGTCACACACACTCGCTGTGGGTGAGGTTTCCTGAAGTCCGTCCTGGTGTGCCATCCTGCACGGATGCACGGACGCGAGGCAAGCCAGGCACCGAACGCATAAAGATGCCCAGCAGTGCTGCTCTTCTCACTGCATGTTTTGTTTTGTAATTGAAAGGGTAGTTAATTTTTAATTTAAAAAATCTTAAGTAGATATGTAGTAGGTGTTTGCTTACTTTAAAACTAGATTTTAAGATTTCCGTGGTTTTAATTTCTAATCTGGTGGATAGTGTTAGGTAGATGTAGCCCATAGAAACAGAAGCTCTTTGCAGTCCTTAGTCATTTTTAAGAGTAGAGAGAGGTCCTGACATCCAAAAGTTGGGAAACTTTCAGGTTAAGGCCTTGGCTCTGGGGTCAGGTCCGTAGAGGAAGGCTCAGTGCTGTCGTCTGCCGGCTCAGCGACATGGGCACGTTGCTTAGCCGACCAGGTTGGGTGTCCTGATCTGTTAGATGGGAGTGACAGCAGTATTTTCCTTACGGGATTGGCTGGGATGATGTATGGAAAGCATTTCAGAAACTGCTGGGCACGAAGTAAGTGCTACTCATGGTTGTCAGTGGGGAGGCAGGGAGGCGTGGTGGCAGAGTGTGCCTGCCGAATCTATTTGAATTGGTGGACTAACCTTGCTGGTCCTCGGTTTTCTCACCTGTAAAATGGGGTGACAATATTAGTACCCACCTCGGGTTGTTGGGGAGCTGGAGTTCATGTCTGGGACATTTGTGTTGTCTGCGCTGTGTTAACTCCCCCGCTTTCCGGGTGCGCTCTGAGCCTCTGCATCCCACTCGCTTAGGTTGGTCAGTCTCCCACAGGTGGTTTTCCCGGAGTTCAGAGGGCGACTTATAGGCATCTCCCGGAGGGGCTCCAACACATGTCCAGAGGAAGCCCCACTTGGGAGGCCCTTGTAAGTTATGCAAATCAGAGGACAGTGAAGACCTGGCCCTGGGCTCTCCTCATAAAAGTGACTTCATTTGCCAGAGAGCAAGGAGTAATGCAGCCCACACACAGCTGCAACGAGCCTTTTCCCGAAACTCCTGGACAGGGGTGAGGGTGCAGGGCGTTCGGGGGAAGGTGAGGGAAGCGTCTGGAGCAGAACCATGTGGGGAGGAGGAGGGGAAGGGCTGGTCTGGGCTCCACTTTAGAGAACATTCTGAGCACAGGAGTCCTGGGGGGCAGGGTGTGGTGGTTTTAAAATAACATGCACTTCGGGGGGTACTAGATTTAGGTGGTTGGGGTACCAGTGTTGGGAACCTGAGCTGAGCGTGAGGCTCCTACCTCAGACCAGGGTATGGCTTGTCACCACAGTGTGGAGCTCCCCACCCTCCCTGGCACTCCTGGGAAATGCAGGCCACACCCGGGTGCCCCTCTTTTGTCTTGGTGGGAGCACTTGGTTTTTGTGAGCAGCCAGCCAACAAGGGTCATGGGGGTGTGGGGGGTCAGGATGGCAGAGTCAGAGACATGCATGTGCCCTTCGCACATTCTAGGGCTCCTGGGTGAGCCAGCCTCCTGGGTCCCGTCCATGAAATGGGAAGGCTGCTCTGAGTTCCTGGCTCCCTGAGGGTCGAGGGCGTCCCAGGTGAACATACGGACAGAGTTAAATATAAAGCAGCATGGACTCATCTCCTTCCCCGACAGTTGAGTGAGGGCTGTCCTGTTAGGAAAGGATTTGGGTCTTGTCAGAGGTGCTGGCAGTGGCCACTGCTCCTAGTAATAGCAGGAGGCACGGGGTTCCCTTCAGGACGCTTTCCTCCTGGCACAGGTGCTGGGGGCCCGATGTGGGCTCCACGACTTACCTGCATCACATCCCACTTAACCGTGGGCAGCTCTCCCTGACAGCCCCTCCAAGCCCGCACACCTGGCTGTTCGGGCAGGTCCTTCAGGCAGTTGGACGGCTCGGAAAAGGGAGCTGTACGAAGTGTCCCGCCCTGGTCAGGGGAGGTGGGGACCCGGCCCTTGGGCCCAGCTTTGGAGCCAGTCACCTTGGTCCTCAGAGCTTCAGGGGGTTCCAGCTGGACCTTCCTCCTCAGGCCATTGCTTCTGCTCTGCTTGGGACTCAGATGGGCCTCTCCATGCCCAGGGGTGGGTGACAGTTATCATTTGCAGACTAGGCGAGGATTAGGGCCGAAACAGTTGGTCCTGGAGGTGTCATGGCGGATTGGGAAGGGTGGAGGTTTTTGGGGTGCTCAGCCAGGGCCAGGAGAGCAGGCGGGTGAGTGCTGGGAGGCTTGGGGACCATCTGGGCCTAGTCTTTGTTTCATCTCTTACTCTCTGACGTGTGTTGCCATCTCTGAAGGGCGATGCTCACAGGATACACTGGCAGGGCCGTTGGGCATGAGTAATGCAGCCAAAAGTCAAAACAGAGCCTGGCACCTGGTGACTTTCCCTCAATTCCAGTTCTCTTTATTATTTCCCTCCTGCCAGGAACCACCGGAAAGGCACCGTCCCCACCGCCCCTCCTCACTGACCGCCAAGTGAATGAGAAGGTGGAGAACCTTTCCATTCAGCTGCGGCTGATGACCCGGGAGAGGAACGAACTGCGGAAGCGCCTGGCTTTCGCCACTCACGGGACGACCTTCGACAAGAGGTAGAGAGCAGCCAGCTCCCCTGCCCAACACTCACCAACCTGCCAAAGGGCAAGGGTGTTATCCTAGTACCATCACCATCCCCTCCCCGCCAGGGGGTCCTCAGCTCCAGGGGGAAGGGGCACAGGCTTGTTCTGCTTCTTCCAAATGGAAATTGAAGCCCATGGCCTGAATTGCACAACTCGAGGATTGAAAGATGTGGGTGTGTCTATCATACATTTGGCCCCTGACCGTGGTGCCGTGTGTGTGTGTGTGTGTGTGTGTGTGTGTGTGTGTGTCCGTGTGTGTCCGTGTGTCCATGTGCCACTGTCTCCCAGAAGACCCCAGTCTACCTCCTATTGGATGGATCTTTATGTGGCATGCAAACACATTCATTGTATCCTGACATGTATATGTATTAGGAAGAATATATCCCACATGGCTTCTTTGTTTTGAAGAAAATCTTTCATTGCTCCTGTTGCCAGGAAAGGGCAGTCCAAGGGTTGGGGCAGAGGGAGAGGCCTTACCCACCTCCATGATTCCGGGGGGCTTCATGGAGGAGGAGGAGGGATGCAGACTGGTTTATCCTTCCAGGAGATGCTGGAGAGGTCCTTGGTGTTTTAGCTTCTTCCCTTTAAGAGCATCAGAGTGTGTGCCTTGTTCCGAGGAAGATTCCTCTTGGGGGAATGTCGGGCTACAAGCTGGCTCCTTGAGGTTGCGCTGATGAGGACATGACCCAGTCAGATGGCACAAAGGCAGGGCAGTGAGGACACGGTGCGCCAGCATGCATGTTGTCCATGGCTACTTTCATGCTACCGAGGCAGAGTGTGTGGTTCCACAGCAGCCGTGTGGCCAGCAAAGTCTAGAGTGCGGCCCTTTACAGAGAAGGGTTGCTGATGTCTGCTCTAGGGCAGGGGTTCTCAAAATCGAGTAAGCACTGCAGTCCCGGAGGCCTTACTGTTGAAGCACAGATTGCTAGTTAGCCTGCCCTCCCTAGTGTCTGATCCAGGAGGTCTGAGGCTGGCCTGACAATTTGCATTTCTAACAAGTTCCCAGGTTATCAATGCTGCAGGACCAGGAACCTCACTTTGAGAACCACTGCACCCTGCCAGTTTTCTCAGCTTTGGCTGCACGTTGGAATCCATTGGAAAGTTTAAAAAAAAAAAAAATTCTGATGTCTGATTCCCATCCCAGGGTGCTGATATAGTTGGCCTGGGATTTTAATGTATACCCAAGATTGAGAATCACTGGTCTAAAGAGAGAAGAAACCTCATCATAGGTTTCTGGTGGACCCACTGTGTGCATAGGCCTGTCACAAGGTCTCCCAGAAGCTCCTAGATCAGTGGTTCTCAACCCTCTGGCCCTTTATATACAGTTCCTCATGTTGTGACCCAACCATAAAATTATTTTCGTTTCTACTTCATAACTGTAATGTTGCTACTGTTATGGATCATACTGTAAATATCTGATATGCAAGATGGTCTTAGGCGACCCCTGTGAAAGGGTTGTTTGACCGCCAAAGGGGTCGCGACCCACAGGTTGAGAACCACTGTCCTAGATGGTCCATTCTCAGCTCTTCAGGCCCATGCAGGGCGCTCAGGTAGCCGAGGGCCCCTCCATCCTGGGGATTCTCATTCTGTTGGCCTGTGTGCAGCCGGGGCATCTGAGCTTGACACACATCCTGGTGGTTGTGGAACGTAGGAGACTTGGTATTTGGGAACCACTGGGCTGGGGTGACCTAGGACACGGCTTCCGGGGGAAGAGACATACCTTTCAGTGTGTTCACGGTGCCGTTTGCTGTCTGGGCCAGGCCCTACCACAGGCTGAACCCTGACTACGAGAGGCTGAAGATCCAGTGTGTCCGGGCCATGTCGGACCTGCAGAGTCTGCAGAACCAGCACACCAATGCCTTGAAGAGGTGTGAGGAGGTGGCCAAGGAGACCGACTTCTACCAGTGAGTGGGGCCTGCCTGGCAAGGGCTCTGGCATACACCAATGGCTGCCTCTTACCCTTCCTCATTTCTGGACTTGGAGCCAGGCCTCCTGGTTCTAGTCCTGCCCCTTCCATGAGGCCAGCAGTGTGCCTTCAGCAAGTGGGTTTGTGCCTCAGTTTCCCCAAGCACGGAGTGAGGCTTTTAACCTTTCATACCATCTGTTGCAGCCTCAGAAGCAGGGTAGGTCGGCAGAATGGGAGACGGGGGTGGGGCGGGGGGGGGGGGGGGGGGCGGGCGGGGCGGGGGCAGATCCCTGGGATTCTGGGTCACTGTCCAGGGCTTTGCTGCGGCTCCGGCCGCAGGAGAGGCAGATGCAGCATGCTCCCCTCAGGTCTCCTGGTGCCCCTCTGAGGGTACTTGCCTGCCCACCTGCTGATACTTGCTCAGGCCCAGGTACCTCAGTACGTGGTGGTGCCAGGTCTGTCCCAGGTAGCCCCCTTGTCTGTGCACCCTTGTTGGTGTCAGGTTTTTAACAAGTGGTCTGGGTCCTTCTGGCGTCTGACTGACAGCAGGCTTTTGCCCGCCCCTGAGCGCTGGGCACCCAGCTTCTGTGGTTCCCGGCTGGTGTATTGGTGGATGGGGCCCAGGAGGGGCTGGTGATGCCTGGGGTGGGGGTGGAGGCTGTGTGGGGCTCACTGTGGGGGGGTTTCAGCACACTCCACAGCCGGCTCCTGAGCGACCAGACCCAGCTGAAGGACGACGTGGACACGCTGCGGCGGGAGAATGGGCAACTGCTGCGGGAGCGGAACCTGCTGCAGCAGTCCTGGGAGGACATGAAGCGGCTCCACGAGGAGGACCAGAAGGAGATTGGCGACCTCCGGGCCCAGCAGCAGCAGGTAGAGCGGGCCGGGTGCTGGGTGCTGGGTGCTGGGTGCAAGTCGCTTACCACCTATCCCTCCAGCCACTCATCCATTCACCCCCCTGATAATTTAGCAAGTATTTCTGGAGGGTTCGCCTCATGTGAAGCCCTGGGATCTGTGAGCAAACACTCAGGCCTTGCTCTCTGGACTCTGCAGTCCCCTGGAGGAGACACATGTTACTAAAATAATCCCAGGTACCCTTGCATCATTACGAATGTAGCAAGGGTTACCAAGAAGGAGACGCTATGCAGTGTGTACCGGGAATTAGACTTACTCTGGGGCTGGGGGCTGGGGGGCTCTAGCTTCTTTCCTTTGTACGGATCCCATGAGATTGCAGGTGGAGAAGCTCGGAAACTTTAGAGCCCTGTGCAAACGAGATGGAGTGCTTATTGTTACTTTGGTGGGCGTGTGGCCTGTTGCTCTTGCTGCTCTCGGCATTACAAGTTAGTTTCTTTGCTTTGCTCAGCTCGTGTTTCGTGTGGACAAAGGCATGAGGGGCAGGCCAGTCAGAGCCTGGCTTGCTGTGAGTGATGGTGGCCCTTTCTCCTCTCGGAACTGCCTGGCTGTCCAGGGACATGGCAGGGCTGGTGGCATGTGCTGTGTCCACAGATGGTTGACCGTGAGGGGTCGGAAGGCAAGCCCAGGAGGAGGCAGAGTGTTGTCCGAGCGCTGCAGCCTGGGTCTGATTAGGTAGAGAGGCCCGTCCCCATTAGAGTCATTTATGGTTCCCTGAGACAAAGCAGGACTGCTGGGCTTGCTCAGCACAGTTTGGAACAACCTGAACTCATCTGATAATGTAGCATGACATTATCTTCTTTGCTTTTTCATTTGTAATTAAACATTTTAAAATTGTGAAACTTTTACCAACTTACAGAAGAGTTTTAAGTACAGTGCAGAGAATTTTCCCCCTTATCATTCAAGAGTAAGTTGCCATCCTGATGCCCCATCAGCCCTGAACGTGCTAACGTGTACTTTTGACAAGCAAGGATGTTCCATACAGCAGCCACATGGGCACCATCGGGAAGGTAGTGTACATACTACCACCCGGTCAGCAGACCCCTTCGCGTTTTGCCAATTGTCTCAATAGTGTCTGTAACAGGAAAAGGACCCTGTTCAGAATAAAGCATTGCGTCCATTCCCCACGTCTCTTCGGTCTTTTTAAATTGGGAACAGTTCCTTGGCGTTGACCTGCATGACCTTGATGCTTGGGAAGATTATAAGCCAGTTGGTTATTCTGTAGGCTGTCCCTCCACCTGGATTTTGGCAGTCCTCACTGTTTGATACCCTTTGAGCATCTTAGGCAGGACTGTCATGGTCGTGATGCTGTCTTCTTCTCTTTGCATCCTACTGATTGGGACTTTGCTTGATGGGCCTGTTACTAATGATGTTCACTTGGGTCACGTGACTAAGGTGGTGTCCCCTGGCTTCTCTCCTGTGAAGTTACTTGTTTTTCTTTTGTTTACTTACCTACCTACCTACCTATTTTCTCATGGTTGGTGCTTTATTCAGCGGGTTATCGTCCACTGTGGCCAGCAGGAGCCCCTCAGGGTTGCTTCTCCATGTTTTGTCATGTCCTACTCACTCTGAGTGCTTCCTTGCTCCCTGGCACAAGGTGTTCCAAGCCCGTTTTATAATTTCCCTGCCCTTGTCCTGGAAAATCAGCCATTTCTTCAAAGAGTCTTCATTCCTTTTAGTTGAGAATGGTATTTAGCAGCAAGATCCGAATGCTGGGTGTATTCATAGCTACTGGGGTATCACTGCTCCCAGGGCCTCTCAGTGGACAGAGTAGGGAATGTCTGTGGACACCCCTGCACCCCCACACTCACACCTCTTTCTATCCCTTCTGTGTCTATATCTTCAATAGGTAACATATATGTGGAAAACAGGAGTTCACACTAACACTTTCAGTTCCAGTCCAATACTACAACACCACAGGGCTCATTCTTTTACTCTTCCCATTTTTTGTAATTCACTTTTACAGCAGTGTGAAACTTGGTTCCTGTTACTGTGTGGGGATTTCATTTTTATTTTTTTTATTTTTTTGTTAATCCTCACCTGAGGATATTTTTTCCATTGATATTTAGAGAGAGTAAAAGAGAGAGAGAGAGAGAGGAGAGAGAGAAACATCGATGGGAGAGATACATTAATGTGAGTTGCCTCCCGCAGGTACCCTGATTGGGGCTGGGGATCGAACCTGCAACCCTGGTCAGGTATGTGCCCTTGAATCAAACCTGTGACCCGTCAGTGTGCAGGCCGACACTCTAATCACTTAGTATCACTGGCCACGGCTGGTTCCTATTGTCCTTAATCTGTTACTTGGTCAGCCCCACTGTGTACCCTCATCCCATCTCCTCTCTAGCTCCCTTCCCACACGTTCCCTTCTTACCCTTTTGAGCTCCCATGTTCTGTGCATTCCCTCCCCCGGCCTCACCTGTGCAGGTCCCTCCTCATCCTGTGCCAGCCCTGATGCCCACTCGGCTCCACAAGAGCCACACACCGACTAGAGCTCCAGGTCCTGCTCGGCCTCACTCATGGCCGTCAGGTCAAAAGGTCAAATTGTTCAAAAAGGGGAAGGGCAGGACTTTCTTTTCATTTTTATACTACTTTTTTAATTGCAAAATTAATATGCATTTTACTAATAAAAGAATCGAACAATACAGGCGTTTAAAAAATAAAAGGTAGAATTCCTCCCGTTGTCTGACTCCCAAGAACTAACTACTTTGAGCACACTGCCAGTGGGAAGTTTGAGGTTTTCATGTGTGCACAGAACCCTGGTATCTTGTCAGGTTAATTCACAAACTGGCACCACGCGTCCGTTATGCTGTGGCATTTTTCTTGCTGAATATATAGCATGTGCACCGTCCTACTTCAGGACAAAGTCCACGTCCCAGTTTGTCATGGCTGCAGAGCATTGAGTCACAGAGACGCACTGTGATGGCTTCAACCAGGCCCCTTGCTGACGGACTCCTGGGCTGTTTTGGGATTTTCCCATTTAAACTGTTGAAGAACTGGCTTCTGTGGTTGACTTTCTTTCTGTGATCTTTGTTGAAGTCTTAGTGGAGTTCCCAGTGCAGGCTCAGGGAGGGGCCCGAGGCGATGTACTGGGGCTTCTCCCATGTCTTCGTGAGCCCTCTGATCAGGGGACTTGGTCCTGGGCGGGAGTTGGTAGCCCTGATGGAGCCTTCCCTGCTGTCCCCCCCCCCCCCCCCCCCCCCCACACACACACAGACTCCACTGCCTGCCTCTTTCCTTCTGTCCCTCTAACAGTTCCAGGATCAGGACTGGGGTGGGCGGTGCTGGGGGAGCACTGCTTTAGGGACGACGGGAGGCACAAGGAGAAAGTGCGGTGCCAGCCCATGGTTAGTGCCATGCTGAGTGCATTGAATTTCCCTGCGTGTCCACGGAGCTTCCTAGAGCAAAGGGTTAAGACGGTGCGTTTTCAGTTGTTCAGAGGCAAACCATTTTACCCCAACAGGAGTCCTCTGCAGAAACCCCGTGCGTGAGGCAGGTCAGGATGACTGCTGTGGGGAGTCGGGCACAGGGCCAGTCACAGACCAAGTCCATGTATGATATGAGTCTATTCACAGGAAGTGTCCGGATCAGGGAAATCTGTGGAGACAGAGTGTCTGCTAAGGGGACGGTTTCTCTTTGGGGTGATGAAATGTTCTGGAATTAGATAGTGGTAGTTGCTGCACAACTTTGTGACTGTTCCCAAAACCACTGAATTGAATTGTGTGGTATGTGAATTATATCTCAAAATAAAAGGACTCCAGTTATCACCTTGTCATAAAAAAAAAAAAAAAAAAAAAAGAAAGAAATCAGCCCTCATGAGGCAAAAATGTCCTTGCCTCCCGATCCTGTTTTCCCTCAGGCCTCTGATGGCTGTGCAGACAGCCAGCCTGCGATGAGCACACACTCCGCCCCCCCTTCCTGCTCTTCCCACAAATGGCAGGAAAGGTTCCCCCCACCCCTCCTCCATCCCTTTTCTCCTTTCTTTTCCCACAGCTGTGACCCTGGCAGGGGTAGTTTATTATAGTGGTCAGTGAGTTTCCCCAGTTCCTTTCAGCGGGACTGGTGCCCTTACCATGAGCCACCAGGACCCCACCAGGACAGGAGGCACGGCTGGGGGTGGATCTCCAAGCTGCCGGGCCACCTGCTGCCCCCGGCCTGGGCCCTCTCACCTGGACCAGGTCCGGGGTAGGTGCCTGGCTGAGCAAAGCTCCGGCCCTGGTAGGTCAGCAGTGGAGGAAGCAGGGAACAGGGGAGGCCCAGGTTTCCTCCCCACGGGCCTGGGGGCAAAGGTTGCCCTTGCTGGACAAGGCCGGTTTTGTTGCCTGGTTCCTCCCACGCCTTGTTCACTTGAAGAGGCCCTTGCAGGGTAAATGGTGCTGTTTGACTTGCTTGTTTGCTTGAGGGATTTGTGGGGCTCCCAGCCCTCTTCATGATTTATCTCCGAGGAAATGAGGCAGCCCCGGGTGGGGGTGGGGGTGGGGGTGGGCGTGCGGCACAGGCAGGGGCCTGGGCCCTCTCCCACTTGAGAGCAGCAGACAGGTGGTGTGTGTGTGTGTGTGTGTGTGTGTGTGTGTGTGTGTGTATGCGTGTGTGCAGCGTGGCAAGGCCATCTCCAGGGCTTCTCAGTCAGAATGCACCACTTGAATCCTCATTTGGGTCAAAAGTGTCCATAGCTCCTGGGCTGAGATTGCTGACCTTGGTGGGGGCGCAACGCAGAGGGTATTTTTACATCGTTTACTTTACCACAGCAGTGCATATGCTTTGGTAAGAAAAGGAGAGAGCCTCAGACAGCAGTGCAGTGCCCTCCACCCCAGGCTCCCCCTGGCGTTGACCGACCTCTCTGAACCGCTGGGACACATCCCTGGGGACACAATATATAGGTCTCCTTATATTTTCTGTAAATTTGGAACATCCAACAAGCTATTATACAGTTTAGTTGTCAATAATTTATTAGCCCCCTCTGCATGTATTGAGAATGGCTGTCTGCTTTTCCCTATTACAAATGCTCTTTTTGGTGACACACTTACATATGTCCTGACGTTCCCTGCGCATGTGTGATACAATTTGATTCTTAGAGGTAAAATTGCAGGGTCCAGAGCACTGCTGTTCTTTACCAGTAGGTTCTGCCAATTTACTTGGGAAACATATAAGGCCTCAGGAGACTTCTCTCTGCACTTCCTGGCTCTGACCCTTGCCTTTAAATATACTTTCTTCTTTGGTGATTCATGAAAGTTAACTTTTTCCAGATATCCCAGGAAAGGAGTTTCACAGCCTCAAAGAGAGTCCCAGAGAAAACACGTTTCTGACAAAGGTAGGGCAGTTGTGTGGCCTTCCTGTGGGGAGCCGCTCAGCTCAGGCTCCGGCTGCAGCCACACGGATGGACCCAGACCCTGGCTCTGTGCCTCCCTGGTAACACTGCTGTCCCCGCCTCCCAGGCCCCTTCCGCACCGTCTGGAGGGCAGGCCTCTCTAGACTGCTGCCTGCCTGAGACGAGACGTTCACTGCATTCTCGTTTGAGAATTCTGGGCCCAGTTTCAATTCTCCCTCATTTGGACTTCCAGTATAGCCTTGGCTGGGCAGCTGAGCATTGGATTGTCGTGTGTGTGTGTGTGTGTGTGTGTGTGTGTGTGTATGCATGCTCATGTGCAATTCTTACTCTGAACATAATCTATAATAATAGAAGTGTAATATGCTAATTAGACTGGACAGCCAAACGACCTTCTGGATGAAGCCGGGGCTGCGAGGGCCAAGCAAGCCCCTGCAGCTGTGAGGGCCAAGCCTCTTGCACGAATTTCGTGCATCGGGCCTCTAGTCTAATGATAAAACGGAAAAAATTCTAGACTAATGGGATAGTTTTTTTGAATTCTCTGGAGTTAACTTTGGCTGTGCTTTCCCCAAATTTCTTCAGATGCGTTCGATTACCTTGGCACAGGCATGTCCTGAGGCCTCTTCTAGAGAAAAGTTGAGACGTGTTTGGGGCCCAGGAGACTCTTAGAATCTGTGGATGCTGTTCTGTGGGAAAGGGTTATTCTGCAGGACTCTGGGCTGGCTGAGCTAGAGGTGAGCCGTTGGGGAAGGTAGTTTTCAGCTCACAATAGGCAAGCCCTTCAGGCAAGGCCTTTTCCTGCAGTTTCCAGCTGTGGAGTGGCCAGAGCCCTGGCCCAAACAGCACAGGTTATCTATCGGCCTGATTCCCCTGGCCCCCCAGGTCCTGGATCCCACCATGTTATCACAGGTGGGGTAAGCCTCAGAGGGGATCCCTGGGTCTGTTCTGGGATTTTCCCCGACCAATCCCGTCTCACTGGGATCTGGTGACCCACCTGCCCTGGTGCTTTACTGGGTTGCCATGCAGCGAGGTCCAAGCTCCTCGTGGTTAGGACATTTTGGGGACTATCTCCCCATGAAGAAAGGTCAAGCCGAGGTGTAGATCGCGAATTCTATCGTGGAGGTGGGGTGGGCTCTGCTGGCTAACGCCCGATCGGTGTCTTTGTTTGTGTCATTTCAAGGCCGCCTTTAAAATTCGTTTTTAATGAAGCTTGCAAGGTGGGACTGCTGGAGAGCATTTGCCTGGTGTGCGCAGGGCTGCCACCTTGTGGGAACTCCGGGAATGGCAGCAGTGCCTTTGTTCTGCAGCAAACCACTTGACTCCTTTGGAGACATTGGGGTTCTCACCTGGCTTAGGGGATATTTAGAGAGTAAAAAATTTTAAATGATTAAATATATATATTTATTGATGTCAAAGAGGAAGGGAGAAGGAGGGAGAGATAGACACATCATTGATGACAGGGAATCATCGATCGACTGCCTCCTGTGCACCTCCTACTAGGGGTTGAGCCTGCAGCCCGGGCATGTGCCCTGACTGGGAATCGAACTGGTGACCTCTGAGTTCTTGGGTCAATGCTCAACCACTGGGCCACTCAGGCCTGGGGAAATGATTTTTAATTGAAACATTCAAGTCCTGCCCACAAGTCAGGGCAATCCATCCTGGAAGCTGGACTGTCCAGATGTGAGTAGAAGGCACTGGTTAACCTGGAAATCAGGAGAGCTCGCCACTGGCTCTGTCTGTCCTGGGCACGTGTGGGCACATCCCCTGGGCGCCCTCCTCGCCGCTCAGTGATGGGCACTGTGTCAGGCGATGTCCCCAGTGTCCTCCAGCCGTCACTGCCTGCGCTCAGACAGGTTCAGGTGTCTCACTCTGTCCTGCACTCAGGGGCCCAGTTCTCATTTGTTTGGCACACATGGAGAGAATAATGTTGTATTTCCATCTCGAACCATACACAAAAATATATTCCACAGTTCAAGGGTTTAAATGTAAAAAGTAAACTAATGCTTTAATAAAAATAATAGAATACCTTCCTGGTCTCAAGGTAGGAAGAAAAGAACTTTTGAAATAAAACTGCCAGCCTGCCCGACGTGGCTCAGTTGTTGAGCATTGACCTATGAACCAGGAGGTCATGGTTCAATTCCCAGCCAGGGCACAATCACTGGTTGTAGGCTCAGTCTTCAGTGTGGGCATGCAGGAGGCAGCCGATCAATGATTCTCTCTCATCATTGATGTTTCCCTAGCTCTCTCCCCCTCTCCCTTCTTCTCTGAAGTCAATAAAATATATTTAAAAAAAACACACGAAAAACACTGCCAAAGCACAAACCATAATGGAAATGATTGATAGTTTTTACAGTGTTAAAATGTGGAAGTTTAGTATAGGGAAGGTACTACAAGAAAATTTAAGAGCCACATATTGGAAGAAGATATTTGTAATAAATATAACTAGGAAAGAATCAGTACCTGGAATCGAAAAATAAATTCTACCAAAAAAGAAGAAGAAGAGAGAGGTAGAGAAAATGTGTATAGTCAATAAACATAAGGAGGCTGCTCTGTCTTTTTAGCGATCAGAATGCAAGTTTAAAAAAAGAAATCTTTTTTGTGTGCCCATGAGATTGGCAGTACTTCAAAGCATCTGACTGTTTCACAGTAGCCAAGAGGTGGAAGCAGCCCAGGAGTCCTTGTCGATGAATGAAAAACAAAATGCACTACACACATGCAGTGGAACGTTGTCTTTCCAGAGGAAGGGAATCCTGTCACATACTTCAACACGGATGAGTCTTGAGGACATTATGCTGAAAGGAATCAGCCAGTCCCAGAAAGACGGATAGTGCATGATTCCGTTGATGTGAGGTGTGCCTGTAGTCGTCAGGTTTATGGAAACGGAGAGGGCAGTGGTGGTTTCCCCGCTGTGGGGAGGGGAGGAGGGGAGTTGTTTCATGGGCCTGGAGTTTCAGTTTTGCAAGATGAAAAGTTCTGGAAACTGGTTGCACAACAATGTGACTACTGACATGTGCCCTTAAAAATCTGGAAAATGGTTAAGACAGTTTTCTGTGTAGTTTATCACAATTAAGAACGAAAAGAAAAACTAAAAGTATGACATCTTGGCGAGGTGTGTTGAGGACGGTGACGCTCAGCACTTTGCCCACAGCTGGTAGATCCTCCGTTGGTAGACGATGTGATATTGTCCAGAAGGTGTGAAAAAGTCCATGTCACGACACGGTATCGGGGCCGCTCTGCTGCTAGAGAGACCCCTCAGGTGTGGGAGAGCAGCCGTGTGCGACAGTGTTCAGGCAGTATCATTCATAACAGCCAAAACCCCCACAGAACCCTCCTCCCCCCAAATAAATGAGACAATGTAAATGTTCATCAGACAGAAAAGGGATTCTGTGGTTTCATACGGTGAGATGCTGCCTGCGTCACTCCACTCAATCTCAGGGGCAACGTTAAGTAAAGGAAGGGCACACGATGCCCTTAGAGAAGCACAGATAACACTGCCCGCGTGGTGATGGTCGGCAGCGAGTTTAGGGGAGCGATTCCTTGTCGGGGGAGGAGAGGGCGATGGGATGAGCAGGTGCATTGGGGGCTTGGGCAACACCAGTAATGTTGTATTTCTTTGAAAATCAATTTGACACAGACGACGAGATGTTGAGATTAGAGCTAAGTGGTGGGTACTTAGAACTTTGTTCCTTTATTAGCTGTGCCTTTCTGTGTGTGTGGAAGAGACTTATTGCTTGTTTTAAGAAAGGGCTTTAGCGGGTGGAGTGGTTTTCCCGGCTGTTTCTCGTGTGGGTCCTTCTGCAGCAGCAAGCCATCCGTGCAGAGCGGTGGTGATTTTAACTGGCAGGGAACCTCTTACTGAGGAGTTTTGTACTTTGGTGTCTTTGTAAGATTTCCTCCCTCCCTCCATCCCTCCTTCCCTCCTTCCCTCCCTCCCTCCCTCCTTCCCTCCCTCCTTTGTAAGATTCCCTCCCTCCCTCCAATGTGAGGACATTATGCTGCCCAACGTGGCTCAGTTGTGGGCATGCAGGAGGCAGCTGATCAATGATTCCCCGACCAATTCCCCTCCCTCCCTCCCTCCCTTCCTCCCTCCCTCCTTTGTAAGATTCCCTCCTTTCCTCCCTCCTTCCCTCCCTCCCTCCCTCCTTCCCTCCCTCCTTTGTAAGATTCCCTCCCTCCCTCCTTCCCTCCCTCCCTCCCTCCTTACTTTGTAAGATTTCCTCCCTCCCTCCCTCCCTCCCTCCTTTGTAAGATTCCCTCCTTCCCTCCCTCCTTCCTTTGTAAGATTCCCTCCCTCCCTCCCTCCGTCCCTTCCTCCCTCCCTGTCTTCCTTTCTTTTTAAAAAAGGAAAAAGACTAAAAGCCTCGCATGAGCTGCTTCCTGAGGTTCCCCTCCTCTGCGCGAGTCTGCAGTCCCAGAGCTAATGCTTAGTGTCCCAGGGACATGCTCCTGTTCCTGCCTTGGGTGGTGCTGGTCACTCATGAACCCTTCCTGGGCATTTCATGCGAATCATATTCATGGAGGCTGACCCTGCCCAGGTAGCTCGGAGATATCAGATTTCGCAGGTTCTGTTCCCGATCACCGCAATACCGGGAGCCGGAGCTGTGTCTCTTTGCCGGCAGGGGTGCTGCCTTCAGTTTGTAAGAAAACACACCTCCACGTGCATGAAGCGGAGCACAGTAAGAGGAGGCCCTGGTGCCTGAGTGCGGGAGCTCCAGGCTCTGGTTCTCCGGCCGCCGAGCTCTGATCACCCGGGGTCCACGCGGAGGGACCAGGCGAGGCCTGGACTGTTGGAGCTGGCACGGTTGAGCAGGCTTTTCTGGTTCAGCCCTGTCATTTGAGGAGTAAGGAAACCGAAAGCGGGGAGGTGGAGTGACGTGCCAACGCCAGCAGCTCCCCTGACCTCAGTGGCCTGCAGGCCCCTGACGGCCTCCTGAGTCATCATCTTGTTTGCTTCTCTAGAACAGTGCCCCGAGCGGACCTGTAATTGCTCTCTTGCTTAAAACTTCCCAGGGCTCCCCTCTCCCTCAGGAATCGTTTTGGCTGTGAGCCTTGAAGCCGAGCAGCCTGTCAGGCTCCCTTTGAACCCACTGCTCCCTGTGCACTGGCTCCCCTCGCTCTGCCCTCGCTCTGCCCTGCCCTTCTCTTTGTGCCTAGAACATGCTGTGCGTTCCTGCCGCAGGGCCCTTGTGCTGCTCACCTCTCTGCCAGGTGAGCTCTGGGCTGCTGCTCTTCGTTTGCATCACCTTCTTAGATTGACCTCCTCAGGCCTTAGCCTCTCTCACACCTGCTCCAAAAGCCTCCTGCTCATGAGCCTACTTTATTCGTTATTTTCTTGATGGCTCTTATTATGCTAGGAAGTTACTTTATTTGGTCTATCTCTCTTCCTTTCTATCTACTTATCTCTGTCTGTCCATCTATGCATTTATATCCTCCTTCAGGATTTGAGGGACACAAGCCGCAGTGGTATGTGTTGTGTCTGGCATCACCAGCATCTAGATTCTAGAACATGTCAGGTGCTGGTGTTGGGGGTTCTCAGACCTGGTGGTCCCCAGGTTTGGTGATTGTCTAGGACAGTGGTTGGCAAACTGTGGCTCGGCAAACCGCGGCTCGCGAGCCACATGTGGCTCTTTGGCCCCTTGAGTGTGGCTCTTCCACAAAATACCGGCTTCTGCGCATGGGCCACAAAGTTTCAATCGCACTGCACGTGCGCGCCCGCACTTGGTATTTTGTGGAAGAGTCACACTCAAGGGGCCAAAGAGCCGCATGTGGCTCGTGAGCCTCGGTTTGCCGACCATGGGTCTAGGAGGACTCAGCATATAATCCTACTCACGGCTAATGTTTATTTCAGTGGGAGGACACAACACAAACTCAGCAAAGACAGGTGCGTGGGGCGAAGTCCAGAGGAAACCAGTGCAGGTCCCAGGACATGCTCAGGGCGCCGGTGCCGAGTCGGGACAGCACGTGTGGAGTGGTGTTAGGGAAGCCCCGAGCCACTCCTGGCCCAGGGTTTTTCCTGGGGGCTGGCCCCGGAGGCACCGCTGCCTCGGCCGTGCTGAGACTTCAGACTCCCAGAGAAAGCAGGTGCTCAGTCTAAGCCACACTGTTCACCTGCTCCAGGCACGGGGAGTCCCTCTTGTCACTTGGGGGAAGTTCTGTATCAGTGTAGGGAACTCTGCCACCCAGCTTCCCAGCACCAGCCACGGGTGGACCTGCAAGCAGCCTTTCCAAGGAGAGAAGTTAGGCCTGCCGGGTAGCTCCCTTCAGCACACCATTTACCAAATGCTTAGGAACGAATGAGTCATCCCGTGTGACTGCAGGGCTGTGGAGTCACCTGAGACTCCTGGGGCCTCCTCCCTGGTCAGCAGTTCTGCCCCCAGCGCCCGGAGGTGAGAGTGCTCAGTACCAGAGTGAAGGCTCTGAGAAGTCCCGCATTGCAGTCTGAAATCTTCCTCCTATCAGTCTGCCCTTCCTCCTGCCCCCAGCCCCGTGATGAGTGTGACTCTCTGGTCCCAGGTGTTGAAGCACAACGGGTCGTCAGAAATCCTCAGCAAGCTGTACGACACGGCCATAGACAAGCTGGAGGTGGTCAAGAAGGACTACGACGCCCTACGGAAGAGGTACAATGAGAAGATTGCCATCCACAGCTCGGACCTGAGCCGCCTGGAGCAGCTGGAGGAGGAGAACCAGCGCCTGCTGAAGCAGACGGACATGCTGACCCAGCAGAGGGACACGGCCATCCAGCTGCAGCACCAGTGCGCCCTCTCCCTGCGGAGGTAGGAGCGAGGCCCCGAGGGCGGAGAACGGCACCTTCTTTGCTCGGGGGCACTGTCCTCTGGGGGCGTGTGGTTATCTGTGAGGCTCCCAGAGGCTTCCCGAGAGTGAAAGCAGCACAGCCATTGTGCTTTTTCAAGCAAAAAGTGCTTATTTCCGGGAAACGTTTTCTTGACACTCAGTATGTCCTGGGAGAAGTTCTTCCTCTCTTGAACAACTTTGGGGTGTTCTGACTGTCCCGTTTCCTAGGGCTCCTACAAGCCTCTCCCTTCTGTCAGTCACTCACCTACCAAATTGCAAAGTTAGTTTTCCTAGACATCATTTCTTCCAGAATTTCTTTGTTTTTTTATTAAGGTATCTAATCCATAGGGAAGTGAGCCCTGGTCTCAGTATTCTGTGAAGTACATCTCTGCAGAGTCCCAGTTCCCTGGAGCGCTCACCGCTTTCTTAGGAAAAGTGTTCTCTGGATATGAAAAGGTTTTGGAATTGCCAGGTTGCACACAGACTCAGGTGTCTGCAACGCGGGACTGCTCAGAGCGTTTACGCGGGTACTGAGCACTGGACAGAATGCAGTGTTTCCCGAACATAAGTCATCCAAGAACATACTTTTTTTTTTCTTCTTTTTAATGGAGCGCCATGCAGGATGGGTGTTCTAAGGAACACACTTTCGGGAATGCTACTCTGGATCCGCAGGCTCTTAACTTGCAGGGTTGCCCGCATGGAAGGTACCTCCTGGCTTGGAAAGGCTGAGCTGTGCTCTCACACTAGCCTGGTGCCTTTGGGCCAGCCACTACATGTCCTTATTTTCTGTATTTGTAAAGTGAGGTGGATTAAATGACTGATGAGGCCACCTATCTCTCATATGCTGTGATTCCAGCATTAAAAAAATAATCACGTAGCTGGACTGTGGCAGACATCTGCTGCTGTTTCTAGTAGAGCAGGGCCATGAAGTCCTCAGTTCAACTTTTGATAGTTGTAAAGGCTGAGAAAAATTCCCGGTCCCGGGCACTGGTGCTCCGTGACTTCCCTCCTGGGGGTGCGGAGAGTGACCTCACTTGAAACTTCATGCTTGACTGTCCAGCGCAGCAGAGCTGACCGGGCAGGTCTCCACCCCCCACCCCCCATGTCCTGGCTGCCTTTCTCCCCAGGTTCGAGGCGATCCACCATGAGCTGAACAAGGCCACGGCCCAGAACAAGGACCTGCAGTGGGAGATGGAGCTGCTGCAGTCGGAGCTGACGGAGCTGAGGACCACCCAGGCGAAGACGGCCAAGGAGTCGGAGAAGTACAAGGAGGAGCGGGACGCCGTGTACAGCGAGTACAAGCTCATCATGAGTGAGCGCGACCAGGTCATCTCCGAGCTGGACAAGCTGCAGACCGAAGTGGAGCTGGCCGAGTCCAAGCTCAAAAGCAGCACGTCGGAGAAGAAGGCGGCCAGCGAGGAGATGGAGGCCCTGCGGCAGGTAGGTGGCTGGGCACTGGCCTCCCAGACTCTGGCAAAGCGGCGAGGGAGGGAGGGCTGCGGCGCACATGGTGTCCAGTGAGCAGCCTGCTCCCCAGTCGGGTGAAGAGCCTCTCCTCTGAGGCCTGCGTGCTGGCTGGGTCGTGGGCGCTGCAGGAGACGGCTGCGCTCGCTGTGCTCGGTGCCTGCTCTGATCTGTGCCACAGGGATGCGAGGGGAGGTCCAGCCGTGTCTCAGCCTCCACAGCTCACAGTGTAGGAAGAAAGTCAGGCGACACGCCCAGACACGCGTGTGCTCCATGCACAGACACTCTCACACTCAGACGCTTGGCTAAGTCATTGTTGGTCCATCTTGTGCTGAAAGTCAGCAGATATCCCAAAGACTTGCTCATTAAGGAGAAAGTTCCCAAGGCCAACTTCCCAAAGCCATAGGTACCTTTGGCTAGGGAGCCAGAAGAGCACCCTCAGGGCTCTTCCTCCTTGTATCTGAGGGGTCGCTCTTTAGGGGCAGCCGGCTCCTGCTGGGAAGATGGTCTACGAGGCTGTGCCGAGGCCCCTCTACAGTCTTGCTTCCTGGGGGACAGGCCTCTGGGGCCGGGGGCCTGGGGCTCACTAGCATTAGAGTCAGGCCACTTAGCCTGGCTCCTGAGGGATGGGTCAGTGTGGACCCTTTTCCTCCTTCCTCCTGGCCCCTCGGCCTCATCGCTGACACCCCTCACCCCAAGTGCAGATGTGTCCTGCCGGCTCCCTGATTTGAGGTTCCCTCCCCATCCTGTCGGTCAGTGTGTGGCTGTTTAGACCTGCTGAACTTGACCATAGCAGACTTTCCCCCGTTGAAATGCCTCCCTGTTCTACTCTTCTGTGTAGGTTGTTAAAGGTTGGGCGCGTTAGCAGGGGATGGCGGGCATTGGGTTGTGGGAGCTGGAGCCCCTGGACCAGCACGAGGCCGGGCTGATGCCTGAGGAGTGGCCAGGGCCCTGTGAGGCTCTCTGTGGACAGTGACATCTCCTGATGCCCAGGTAGTGCGGGGGGCCATGGATGCCAGGGGCACAGGCCCTGTGCTTGGAGTGGGCCTTCTCAGTCATGTGACCTCATATATTTCGGGGCCTCAGTTTCCTCCTCTGCAAAATGGACATGATAATGGATAGCATCTACCTCACGTGGCTGTGGCAATCACATGATTTAATATTGAAAACGGACTTAGATTAGTGCCCGCACCAAGTAGGAATGATTTGAATCTTTGTTATTAAGATGATTATTAGCTACTCTGTCAGGAACCCTGGGGAAGTGCTCTGTAGGCAAAAATGGGCCAACTAATGGCAATTTCATATCCAGGGAGTGAGACTTTTCCAGACTGTCAAGGTGAAAGCCGTTGTGAAAAGGAGAGTTTACTTTGATGAATTTTTTAAAAGACCGCGATGCAGGAATTTCTAATAAGTAAATAGAATGTATTAGAACATGGTAATTGTCCTAGAAAAACTATCAACTCATGGTTTTCACACTCCGGCCTCTGAGAACTTAATGGTTGGGGAAATGTTGTTATCAAATAAGGAAAAAAAAATGATGAAGAGGAAATCTTTGAAAATGACTGAGCCAGTCGGTCACTACACTAGAAAGTCAAGGCCGATGTATCAGGCACAGAAGAGATGAGGCCGGGAGAGGACACGGCCCACGTGGAGGGGATTTTGAAACTAGGAGGTTAACCATGCCCTTTGTAGGAATGTGGAAAGCACCGCGAAGTATGAAGAACCGCCGACTTCCGAGTGCTAGCATCTGGTGGCAGCCCGGCCCCCACTGCCGCACTCAGGCGTGCCCTCCAGCCTGGAGCCCGGCTCCGGCTTCGCAGGGGGCATTGGCTGGGTGTCAAGTCTGCCTGTCAGCTGAGGCAGGAATCTTTTCTAGGCACCGATCCAGCCAGCAGGCACGAAAGCCCCTGCCCCCACTGCCACCGGGGCAGGCTCCAGAGCTGAAACGCTCAGTCCTCCTCTGCTCTGTGTGGCTTCTCCAGAACCATGTCCCCACTCCCCCGAGTGGGCCATTTTGGCTCTAAGGTGTGGGTGGGAGGCCCTTAATCTCGAGGGCCTGATGGGACCGCCTGTGTGGGCTCTGCCCTTAGGCCTTTCTCCTTGGCCTTAGGTCTAGGGCGTGAGTGTCCTATGAAAGCCAGCCCATCCCTTCCTTAGCCTGTTGCCCCAAGGCCACCCTGGGGGGCCAGAGGAGATCATGGGTGGTGCTTTTGCAGAGTGAGACCTGCGTGGTGTGGAGGAAGAAGCCCTGGGGCAAGAATCTTGGAGACCTGGGGTGTGGGCTCAGCTCCCCCAGGTAGACCTCGGGGAGCAGTCACTTCCTGGACCCTGAGGGTCCTCATTGGTGTAATCAGGGGCTCAGACAAGGGACCTCAGCTTCAGTTCTGTTGCCCTTTTATTTATTTTTTTAATTAATTAATTAATTTTTAAAATGATATTTTATTGATTTATTACAGAGAGGAAGGGAAAGAGATAGAGAGTTAGAAACATCGATGAGAGAGAAACATCGATCAGCCGCCTCCTGCACACCTCCCACTGGGGATGTGCCCACAACCAAGGTACATGCCCTTGACCGGAATCGAACCTGGGACCTTTCAGTCCGAAGGCTGACGCTCTATCCACTGAGCTAAACCGGCTATGGCTGTTGCCCTTTTAAAGATACCTTATTCCTCCTCTCCCCTCTCAATAAAACCCAGTATTGTGCTTCCGGTGTTTCTCTGAAGGAAACTGCTTTGGAGGTGTTTGAGACGGGGTGGGGGGGGGGGGGGGTGGAGAGGGGAGGCGCTGCCTGATGCCCTGGCGTTGGTCTCTCTGTCTCCATCTCCAGCCTTCAGCTCGAGATGCTTATCCGGGGCCAAAAGGAAAGACCTTTCATTGAAAGCACATGTTAACACGTTTCCAATAGAAAACTATGTTAATGTAAAACATTGAGTAAAATATAAATTTAAGAAATCGTTATTAGCCCTAGCCGGCTTGGCTCAGTGGATAAAGCGTCAGCCTGCGGACGGAAGGGTCCTGGGTTCGATTCCAGCCAAGGGCACATGCCTGGGTTGTGGGCTCGATTCCCAGTGCGGGGCAAGCAGGAGGCAGCCGATCAATGATTCTCTCTCATCATTGATGTTTCTATCTCTCTCTCTTCCCTTTCTCTCTGAAATCAATAAAGAAATATATTAAAGCCGAAACCGGTTTGGCTCGGTGGATAGAGCATCAGCCTGCGGACTTAAGGGTCCCGGGTTCGATTCCGGTCAAGGGCATGTACCTGGGTTGCGGGCACATCCCCAGTGGGAGATGTGCAGGAGGCAGCTGATCGATGTTTCTCTCTCATCGATGTTTCTAGCTCTCTATCTCTCTCCCTTCCTCTCTGTAAAAAATCAATAAAATATATTAAAAAAAAAAAAAGAAATATATTAAAAAAAAAGGAAACATTATTAAACCTAAGACTTACTACAATAAATTCATGCTAGAATTAATAAAAATAATTGTTTTTTTAAATATATCAAACTAAACAAATACTCGGCACTGCATGAAAGTGGGAAAAATGAAAACTGAGGTCATTTGGCTGACTTGGTCCCGGGAAGTGTGTCTCAGCAGCGTGACACTGCCCCTCTCTCGAGTTAAGGGGTTATTTTTGTGCAGATCCGTCCCCCCCCCGCCCCCGCCCCCAGCTCCCCCTGACGCTGGACGTGAGAGATGAGGGGGAGTTAGAAGCCGACTGCACACGTTTCCCTCTGTCTCCCTCATCCTTGCCTCTTGGCTGAACCTGTGAGGTCTCGGGCGTGTTGCAGCAGAGGCGTGTTGTTGTCTGCCGTGGGGCCGGGGAAGCCTTGGTGTGCTTGTCTTCCTCACGCTTGTCACTCCGAGGCGGAGATGCAGGGTCTGTTCCTCTCCTTCAGGAAGCCTGTGAGCTAGAGGAGGAGTAGACACTTGCTTTATCGTCTCCCCGTGTTTTCTAAGGATCAGAGGGGCACAGGGGGAGCTTTCCGTATGAGCGCTTCTAAGGGTTGGATTTGAATTTTAACGGAGCATGTAATGCTCCGGGGAGGTGTCAGGATGCAAATGCTTCAGATTTCAGCTTTTAAATCGAACTGAGACACACAGGCTTCACCGCCAAAACACTGCTGCCTGTTCAGACTGGAAAGTCACCCAGGATGCTGGAGTACGAAAACCAGAGAACAGGAACAGTGCTGCTGCCCGTCGGACATGGTCCTGACCAGGACCTCTGCCTTCACTGCACTTGGGCCTTACTTTGTTATGTGTTGTCACAGGAGCACTGTATTGTGGGCTCGACAATTCCACACAGTGCCTGGACTAGAACCCCCGTCTCTCTCAGCCATTTTTTTTATTTTTATTTTTAAAAAAATTATTTATTTACTTATTTATTTCAGAGAGGAAGGGAGAGAGAAACATCAATGATGAGAGTGAATCATTGATCGGCTGCCTCCTGTACGCCCCCACTGGGCATGGAGCCTACAACCCGGGCATGTGCCCTGATCAGGAATAGAACTGTGACCTCCTGGTTCATAGGTTGATGCTCAACCACTGAGCCATGCGGGCAGGGCTCACAGGGGCACTTTAGAGCGATGTGATGGCTCCCTGTGAGCTACAAGCCACGTAAGTGGCAGGGTGGAGCCTGGAGCGAGCCCTCCAGGGGAGACGGTCCACCTGGGCCACTGAGACCTTGGCTGAGAGAGACGGGGGTTCTAGTCCAGGCACTGTGTGGAGTTGTGAGAGTTTAGACTTAGTCTAACGTCACTAGAGGTCTGAGCATGGCTGTGGGGCTCGAGGACACTGGGAGGCAGGGACGCAGCAGGGGGGTGGAGGGGTGGGCTGTGGCTGGGACCCCAGTGTTTCCCTCCATCTGGCTCCAGAGAGTTCAGCCCAGCCCCAGCTCCTGTCAGGCGGACGGTACTTCCGAGCCAGAAGGCCAGTAACCTCCTCCTCTGCTGGCCCTCGTCCCCACCAGATCAAAGACACAGTGACAGTCGACGCCGGGAGAGCCAACAAGGAGGCCGAGACCCTTCGAAAGCAGTGCAAGGCTCTGTGCCAGGAGCTGAAGGAAGCCCTCCAAGAGGCAGACGTGGCCAAGTGCCGGCGGGACTGGGCCTTCCAGGAGCGGGACAAGATCGTGGCCGAGCGGGACAGTATCCGGTACGGTGCCCTGGGCGGCGTGGGCTCGGGCCCCCCTGGCACACAGGGTCTGTGGGGAGGGCCGCAGTCATTTGCTACGGGTCCGGGTAAGGCGAGAGTGGCTGGCTTCTTCCCTCTTCTCCCTGGGCGATGCCCCACTCGCCTCAGCATTAGAATTCCACACGTCTCTGTGTCGATTGCACTTCACCCAGGTCCCGTGGGCAGTGAGACCCAGCGGAGTGGCCCGAGGCCAGGCTGGTTTCTCAGGGGGCTGCTGATGACACTGACAGTCAGAGCTGCGTTCTCCCAGGAAGTATTAATGGGGCACCTACTGTGTGCCAGGATCTGAGGTCCCTTGAGCAAGGAGATCCTGGGAGACAGCTCCAAGGCTCCCAGGTGGTGTGATGCCTGTGGGGGCCACGGGCAGCTCTGCCAGCCAGGGCAGAGGGGAAGGAGGATGCATGAACGGAATTCCAGGGCCGTGAGGTGTCACTGGGCAGGGGGAGCAGGTGGGGAGTTTCCCCAGAAAGCATGGAGTTCGAGCGAGAATGCAAGCATGAGTGGGCTTTTCCCACAGGGGACGGGCTTGGCGGCCTGAGCGACCATCATAAGCAGAGGTGTGGTGTGGAGGCAGGAGGACATGGTGTGACTGGAGCAGGTCTTGCACTTGGAGTCGGAGGAGGCAGCTGACTGTCTTGAGGGCAGTTCTAAGGGCCTGAAAGGAACCCGGGAATGGATTCCACTGGAGGGAGAGCTAGGAGAGGCTGTAGGGTGGGGTGTTGGTAGTGAGCAAGGACTTGGTCATGGAGAGTTTCTGAAAGATCCCTGTGGCCTTTTGAAGGAGAGGCTGATGTCCATGCAGGCTGGCCAGGAGGTGAGGGTTCAGGTGGGGGGACTTGGGGCCATGGAGGGGGGTACCAGCTCTCAGGGTCCTTCCAGTGGCAGGGGTGGTGCCGGAGGTGGCATGGAGCACAGACTCCCTGCTGCCATGCTGCCTGTCCCCACCTCCTCTCTGAGGAGCCGAGGGGGTCCTGAGGTCCTGGCAGCCACATGTCCATTAGCAGGGCTGTCCAGCCTGCACCTGCGCAGAGCTCAGGCCACAGAGAGGCATGAGGCATGATCCTGTCTGGTCGTGGGCTGGCGGCAGCTCTGAGAGGCCTCATGTGGGTTGTCAGGCATCTGGTTGGTGCTGGGCACAGGGCCTGCTGGGTGGGCCGGGGGAGGGTGGTCATTAACCCCCAGCACATTGAGGGTGAGGCCCTGGGATGAGCACTGGATGTTGGAACCCAGTGCTTGTTGCGTGCTAACTGCGGGGGGCCGGGGGTCTCTTTTCCGGGGTCCTCAGTGTTGCCTCTGCCCCTCAGTGAGGTTGGCCTTGATGGCCTTACTTCAAACTCTCAAATATTCCTGTGCCTCTGGGGGTGAGGCAGGTGCCTGGTGTTCACTGCAGGCCGTGAGTGCTGCGCCCCTTACCCCTCATGGTGACCCTGCCCTGTGCCCTCTCCCAGGACGCTTTGCGACAACCTGAGGCGGGAGCGGGACCGGGCAGTGACCGAGCTGGCGGAGGCCCTGCGCAGCCTGGACGACACTCGCAAACAGAAGAATGACGTCAGCCGGGAGCTCAAGGAGCTCAAGTACGCTGGGGTGGGCGCCTGCCCGGGCTGCATGTACCTGGGAGCGAAGTGCCCACCCTCCTCTCAGGGCAGGGCCTGGCCATCTGTTCCTTCTCTCTGCCTTATTCTGTCAATCTGTAGAATGGGTCCAAATGCTGCCTCCACGTGCAGAGTTAATTAGAAATTCTTAGACCAACCGAGAAGTGGCCTGTTGGTGAGCACATGGAGGCGTGCACTGTGTGCAAAGGCGTGTACGAAGGAAGGGCCTGCTCCAAGGCAGCCCTTCTGGGCGCAGGCGAGCATGCATTGTCCACTCCTTCCCTCCCTCCCTCCCTCCCTTTTTCATCAACTGAACCTGCCCTGGGTCAGGCCTGTGGGAGGCACAGGGGAGACGGCTGAGCAGGCCGGCCAGGTCCCTGCCCTGTGGGGCTCACAGCACACAGGCCCGTCAGAGAGACACGTACTAAAGGAACAGCGTGATGACGGTTGTGGTGCTCGCAGGCGGTTGTGACCACCACTCCCAGTCTGTCCTGCTGTGTTACTTGGAGGCCCATCTGGAAGAGGCTGTTTGGAATGTAAGACAACCCCCCTCCGTGACAGCAGAGCTCCCAGGGTGTCGTTTAAGCCTTGGTGACTCTAAGCAGTAGATTGAAAATACAAATATCAAAGGTTAAAGAGAGAAATTGCAGAGCCCAGGAGCCATCACTGCAGCCGAGGACCAGATTCTGGTTGAGGAGCAGCAGCTCTGTCTGTGCCAGGAGCTTCCAGTGATGGAGGCGAGAGGCAGGGGAGTGGGAGTGTGCCAGCCCTGCCCACTGAGCTGTGCCCTGAAGGGAGTGCAGCCTCCCCTTCCCCCTCAGTGATATTATTAGATGGAAACCTGGAGCCTCTGGGCTTGAGTGCTCTAAGGAAAACCTCAGAGGTTGCGAAGCGACAGTCTCTCCAGGGACCCACATTGGATCTAGCAAGTGATGGAATCAAATGAAGGTGCAGCCTAGACCCCCTGGGGCTTCAGTACAGGAGGAGGTTTCCATTCTCATGGCGCCAGGTTGCTGGGCCATCTGAAGAAGTCAGCTTCCTTTGCTTGTTCAGCACATTTGTATCTGCACCTCCTTTCCACTGAGTTCTCTCCAGGGATGCTGGGGATGGAGTCCGCGCTGCTGCACAGGAAGCCTCCAGCCGGCAGAGCAGCAGAGGGGCCCAGTGGTAGGGAGGAGTGCAGTCAGATTCAGTGCCCAGCTTCAGGCTACACAGAGGTGGGCTGGGCTGGGGCGGGGCCCAGGGAGGCTGAGTGGCATCTAGAGCTGGCCAATGAGAGCACAGCCCAGCCAAGGTGTGGTCCTGGAGCTGTTCACCCGGGCAGGAAACAAAAGTCAGTCCAGAGTCAGCCAGGAGCCCTGGGACAGGGCTAGTGAACTGGGAAGGTGGTCTGGGCCCAGGTTTTAGGAAGAAGGGCATTACATGCAAGTGTTAGGAAAGGTTTCTGACTCCTTTTTTTCCCTCTTAACAGGGTCTTTCTGAGAGCTTAAGTTTTTATTTTGATCAAGTCCAGTTTATTGATTTTTAATTTTTTTTATTTCAATGCATTATGTTATATCTAAGAACCCTTAACTTAACCCTAGATCTTAAAGATTTTTCTCTTGTATTGTCTTTCTAAAAGTTCTACAGTTTATTTAATATATATATATATATATATATATATATATATATATATATATATAAATAATTGACTTCAGAGAGGAAGGGAGAGGGAGATAAACATCAGTGATGAGAGAGAATCATTGATCGTCTGCCTCCTGCACGCCGCCTAGTGGGGATTGAGCCCACAACCTGGGCATGTGCCCTGACCAGGAATCAAGCTGTGGCCTCCTGGTTCATAGGTCAATACTCAACCACTGAGCCACACCAGCCGGGCTATAATTTTTTTTTACATATAAATCTGTGATGCATTTTGAGTTAATCTTTAAATAAAGTGTGGTATTCAGGTTGAGATTCTTTTTTTTCCCATGATGTTCAGCGGCTCCATCATTAGTTGAAGGCTACCCTTCCTCTGTTCCCTTATGTCTGCACCTTTTGTACTTGGTGGAGCTGCTTCTGGATCCTTCCTTCTGTTTCATTGATCTGCGTGTCTCTCTTCCTGGCGGTTCCTCTCAGCCTCGAGTCTGTAGCTATAGAAAAAGTCTTACATTCGAGTAGAGTGTTTCTCCCACCTAATTCTTCATTTTCTAAATCAGTGTAGCTGTTCTACTTTTTTGCCTTTCCCTGTAAACTTTAGAGTCGTCTTGTCTGTACCTATGAAATTGTCTTGTTGGCATTTTCATAGAACTGCATGAAACTTCTAGATAAATGTGAGAAGAATTTCTGAGTCTTTTAAAAATAAGTATAAAAACCCACTGAAATCCAAGCAGCCTGGGCCTGGCGCTGCGGATTTGTTGGGCAGCTGGCGTGAAGGACAAGATGAAAGCCCATTGGCTTTGAGTGGTCCCCCTGGTTTCCAGGCTGTGACTTGGGTGGGATGTTTCGCCTCTCACAGGGCCATGGCCATGGCCATGGCTCCCTCTCTTCACAGGGACCAGATGGAATCCCAGCTGGAAAAGGAGGCCCGATTCCGGCAGCTGATGGCCCACAGTTCCCACGACTCAGCCATCGACACAGATTCCATGGAGTGGGAAACGGAAGTTGTAGAGTTTGAAAGGGAGACGGTGAGCTTCCTTTGTGTCTTTTCTGCCCGTTCTCCTGACATAAAGACTTTGGATGCCCTCTCCCAGTGTCCCCAGGGTCCCCGTGGCTAGTGTGGAGGCTCAGCTTTTCCTCCCGGGGCGCAAATGCATCCTTTCCCTGCACCTGCGCCCGCTGGGTTACAGCAGATAGTTTCCTGAGTCGCCTGGCGGATGCTGACACGGCACACGGAACAGAGAGGGAGGAGCCGGGCCCCCAGAGGTGATGCTGGTGGTGACGTGTATCTGAGTGGCTGAGAGGGGCAGGTGGTAGCAGCTCAGAGGCTGCTGCTTGTGGCCCAAGTGCCCCGTCGATCATGGCGAAGGGACAGTCCCATAGTCGAGTGAGTGGCTTGGGGTTTACAGCCACGTGTTTCTCATCACTGCTTCGTAAAGTGTGTGGTGACTGCTGCTGTTTCGACAGGAGGACATTGACTTGAAGGCACTGGGGTTCGATATGGCGGAAGGTGTGAATGAGCCTTGTTTGCCCGGGGACTGCGGCATATTTGTCACTAAGGTGGACAAAGGAAGCATTGCAGACGGCCGCTTACGGTAAGAGTTGAGGGAGCCGAGGTTCTGAGGGAGGGTGGGCCCCCCCTGGCTTAGTGAAAGGCCCCGGAGGCCAGGCGGCAGTTAAATGAATGCATCCCGGTTGCGTTTCTGGGTAGAAAAGGGCTCAGGCCGCGTGTGAGAGCGTATGATGTGCGTTGCATGCTCATTCCATGAAATACCAATGATGAGAAAATAGTGCTTACTGTGCGCTCATTGCTGGTTTAAGTACTTTAAATAATTCATTAATCCTTACAATCCTGTGAGGTAGGTGCTACCCCATTTACAGATGGAGACACTGAAGCCCCGACGGGTTAGGTCACTCAGCTGTAGGTGGTGGAGCCAGGTCTTGACCCCGGGCAGTCTGGCTCCAGCACCTGTGAGCTTAACCGTTTGGCCATCCTGGAAGGACCTGCTTTCTGGCATTCGACTCCCCGGATGGGAACAGTTGAGTGGCTCACTGGTCCCAAGGCCTGCGTGGGCACTGAGCGGGCTGTCCTCCGCAGGGTCAATGACTGGCTGCTGAGGATCAATGACGTGGACCTCATCAACAAGGACAAGAAGCAGGCCCTCAAGGCGCTCCTCAACGGGGAGGGGGCCATCAACATGGTCGTGCGGCGGAGGAAGTCCCTGGGCGGGAAGGTGGTCACGCCCCTGCACATCAACCTGAGTGGACAGAAAGGTAGCGGCCCATGACGTGGGCAGATGCTTCAGATGGCAGGGGTCCTCTCCTTGTGTTTTCGGGCGCACTTCATGCCCAGGGCTGAGGTGCTGATGCTGCTTGAATGCAGCCCATGTGCTCCCCTGATGTGGGGCCTCTGGGTCCTGGGTCCTGCTTGTCTGAGTCCCTCCCCAGAGCCTACGTAACTGAGTGCCTGGGTGGTCTGGCCTGGGTGGGCGCTGGGATGGACAGACGCTTTGTAAGAGAGTCTCCCAAAGATGAGGCGGGACAACCAGGGGCCATGCGATCTGGGCGGGGTTAACTGGGGACACCTGTGTCCGCCCTGTGGTCGACAGACAGCGGCATTAGTCTGGAGAATGGAGTGTATGCTGCCGCCGTGGTGCCCGGAAGCCCCGCCGCCAAAGAGGGGTCTCTTGCCGTGGGGGACAGGATTGTGGCGGTAAGTCTCCAGGATGGGCCGTCCGCTGCGCGTATAGACAGTTAGATTCAAATTTGGGAGGTATGAACAAGACGTAATGAACACAGTTTTTATATTCGCCTTTTTCTTTTAAATGTAAACATTTAAATGTGATTTTCCCCCCTTCTAATAGTATGTTTCTATTTCCTAGAAAATTCAGAAGTACAGAAAAGGTTTAGGAAGGAATAGATAACCTTTGTTCACATTTTCACTGTATTTCTCTACAACCTTTATTCTATACTAGTGGCCCGGTGCACGAAATCGTGCACTTGGGGTGCGGAGGGGACCTCAGCCCGGCCTGCCCCCCTCTTGCAGTCTGAGAGCCCTCAAGGGATGTCCGGCAGTTGGACGACATCCTTAGCGCTGCCACGGAGGCGGGAGAAGCTCCTGCCACCGCCGTTGCACTCGCCAGCAATGAGCCCGGCTTCTGGCTGAGCAGGGGAGTGCACTGACCTCCATGGGGCAGCTCCTGCGTTGAGCATCTGCCCCCTGGTGGTCATTGCGCATCATAGTGACCAGTCGTTCTGCCGTTCAGTCAATTTGCATATTAGCTTTTTATTATATAGGATATGAAGGCATAGTGAGGCCAATTAAAAAAAAATAAGTTTTTAGAAATCTTTTTCATTTAATATTTTATCCATTTCTTGTAATATTTCTTTTTTTATTACCAAAGTAAGATTCTTTTGCGGTAAAATATTCAAGCGATACCAACGTGTGTAAAGTGGTGGCCCCCTCTCCCTGTAATCATGCTCCTGGAGGCATCTCTACCCCTTTTGGGATGTGCTCCCAGCCAGGCCACAAGTGCTCGCACAGATCCGTGTGCACAGATGGGGGTGTTTGGATTTTGTTTGCTTTTTACAATACAATAATGGGACCATCTTATGTTATCCGCCGTTTGCCATTGTGGATATCTTTCTAAGTCGGTCCTTACTGTTTTTGTCCACCTCGTGGTGGTCAGCTGTTTGACCATCTGTAGTTTACATTATCCCACAACTGATGGACATAGGAGTTGTTCTCAGTTTCTGCCATTGCAAACAGCCCTGCATGGACGTCACCTGTGTGCAGCAGCCACTGTGGGGGAGACTTAGCAGATCCCTGGTGACCACACCCGCAGTGCGTGAGGGGCTGAGTCATAGGGCAGCACGCTTAGTCTTTGTCAGTAACTCTTTAAAAGTGAAGGCATACTCGTATGCACCCCCCGCCTCCCCCCCCCCCCAAAAAAAAAAAATCCAGTCCTGCGACTGGCACAGTGGCAGGAACTCCTCCAGTTCTGGACGCCCCACCAACCAGTTCCCAGCCGGTGGCAACCATGGTTAACAACTCACTGTGTTTTCTTCCAGAAATGTTCAAAACATGGGCATCTCCCACTTAAACACACACACAGAGGGATCATCACAGACCGAGCTGCTAGCCTTGTTTTGCTTGTGACGCGTGCCCTGCGCTGCTTCCTCGCTGTGTCTGGGTCCTTGGTCCTCGCAGTAACTGCCCGTTCCTTAGCGGCAGCAGCACAGGCTGTTAGCTGCGCCCCCAGTGGAAACTTGGGGCATCTTTGCCTTTACAAGTCGTGCTGCGTGGCGCCTGCTGCATCCTTCCTTCTACGGGGCCCCCCCGAGAGTGTGCCACGGGGTTATTCCTGGGGCGGGGAACTGCTGGGTCAGATAGGCATTTAACATTTGAGACGACCGTCCCCTGTGCCCGCTCAGGTCCTGACCTTTCAACCCACCTGCAGTGTGCGTGGGAGCTCCTCTCCTCACAGCTTTGCCGGTGTTTTTCAGATTTGGGGGCTCCAGATGTTAAAAGCAATATGGCCATTGTGAAAAATTTCAAGATATGGAAAATTTATAAAGAAAAAACAACCCAATTAATCCACCACTCTAAAATAATCCCTCTGCGTATATTTTTTAAGCTTTTGACCTTGAAATAATTACATAAAAAATTATAATTCAGTTATAATATTTCATAACTAATATTTAAAAAGTAGTAGAGGGAGGTTCCTATATACCCTTCACCCAGTTTCCCTAATGGTTATATCTTACATAACTGTAATATTAAAACCAGGTAGTTGATATTGGTACAGCATGTGTATTTAATTCTATGCCGTTTTATCATGTTTAGGTAACCAAAAAAAAATCAAGGCAGAACTGTTCCATCACCACAATCTCCCTCATGTTACCTGTTACCCCTCTATAGTGACACCCACACCCTGCTCCCCCATTCAGAAACCCTGGCTACTAGTTTGTTCTCCATCTCTGTGCTTCTGTCACCTCGAGAACGGTAGATGAGTAGAATGGTACAGTGTGTGGTTGGCTGTGTTCCTTCCCGCTGCTGGGTGTCATGTTCCTGGTGTGGGTGCAGCCTGGTCTGACTGTTGGCTTGTTGCTCATACGCTTTTTCTAAGATTGGAGCACATCCAAGAGGGATGTGGACGGAGTTCAAGCAGAAGCGGTGGTGGTGTTTCTTTGTGAACAATGACAGTACTTCATCTCACGTGGCACTTTCTCGTTTACAAAGGCCTTTCACACCCTGGCTGCGTTTTTCAGTCTCCTCCCGCCCCTGGGGGACTCATGTGTTTATCTTCCAATTTGTGCACGAAGGAGTTCCAATTCGGGACCAACCTGACACAGCAGGAAGCAGAGCTGGCTGTTCCTGTCACTTTGGTGTCTTGGTCCGAGTCAGACACACATCTTCTTGTAGAGTGAGCTCAAGGCTGTGTGGTCCACGTGCCACGGGAGCCCCTTCCCTGGATTCCTCAGGCCGTAGGGGCGGGGCTGTCTCCTCCGCCAGCTTCAGACTTGGGGACCTTACAGAACCAGCCCACTGTCCAGCCTGGCTGGCACGCGGGCAGAGCACGGGTCCTGGCGGCGGGCCTGACAGGCTCTCTGTTTGGCCCTAGATCAATGGCATCGCACTGGACAACAAGTCTCTGAATGAGTGTGAGTCTCTGCTGCGTAGCTGCCAGGACTCCCTGACCCTCTCCCTCCTGAAGGTAAGGGTCCCGCCCGCCGTCCCTGCTCTTTCCCTGCTCTCGCAAAGTCCCAGCTCCACTGCTCTGTGTCACTGGAAAGGGGTATTGATTTACGACGTGCAGGGAGCGCCTGAGCCCAGACCAGAATCTGCTTTAAAAACAAAAGTTAAAAAAAGCTCTGAAGGGCGTTTTGGGGGTAGTGGGGTGCATTTGAATCTGGATTGAATAATTAGTTGATCCTAAGGAATTGTAGATTTTTGTGGGTACAGTGACAGTATTGGGGTCACCTAGGAGAATGACCTTGGTTTTGGGAAGTACGTGATAAAGTTGTTAGGGATGAATATTGTAACTTACTTTCAGATGTTCTGCAATATTGACAGATATAGACAGTTTTTAAAAATATTGTTGAATCTAAATGGTGGGTTTATGAGTATTCATTGTACTTTTCTATCAACTCTTCTACATAATTGAAAATACTGATTAATAGAAAGTTGGAAAAATAGGCCCATCTACTTCATTAAGCAAAGTTTTACAAATTTATTTTAAAATAACAGACTTTTTGAGGAGTAGTTTTAGGTTTACAGGAAAGGTGCACTAGTGTAGAGAATTCTCATATTCCCCCTCTGCTTCCCCTGTTAGTAACATCTTGCATTAGTGGGGTTCTTTTGCCACGATGTTAGCACATTAATATTAACTAAAGTCCATGGTTTACATGAGGACTTACTCTCGGTGTCGTACATTCTGTGGGTTTGGACAGATGTGCAAGGACATGTGTCGCCCACTGCAGTGTCACACAGCGTGGCTTCGCCGTGATGAGCGAAGCTCCTCCGGGCTGCACCGCCCATCCCTCTCTCTCGCCCTGTCCCTGGAGACCATTGATCTTTTCATCGTCCCCATCGTTCTGCCTTTTCTAGAATGTCTTCTCGTTGGAATGTAGCCTTCCCAGGTTGGCTGCTTCCACTTAATGATGTGCATTTAAGTTTCCTGCATTTCTTTTCACGGCTTGATAGCTCATCTCTTTTATTGCTGAGTGATATTCCATTACGTGAATACTAAAAGATATGTATTGTTAATAATGAATCTTCTTTTACTTAATAATATTAAAAAGTATGCAGTATACATGTGATTTCAGAAAGTGCTCAAGTCAAGAGCACGTACGACTCTCCTGTGGGTCCCAGTGAGCAGGGCTGTGAGAAAGCCCCCGGTCAGGGAGAGGATGAGTGTGTGCGTGCGTGCGTGCGTGTGTGTGTGTGTGTGTGTGTGTGTCTGCTTTCTGGGGTGTGTGGCCCATTTCTGGCCGTTGCTCTACCTGCAGGGGCAGTTTCAGTGGCAGCGCCAGGTTCTGTGGTCGTCTTCTCTCTTCCTCACTCCTCCATGGTTCCTACATAGGTGTTCCCTCAGAGCTCTTCATGGAGTGGCCAGAACATCTTTGAAAACATCAAGGACTCTGATAAGATGCTGAGTTTCCGAGCCCACGGCCCAGAGGTCCAGGCTCAGAATAAGCGGAACCTGATGCAGCACAACAACTCCACGCAGACGGACATCTTCTGCACAGACAGGCCGGAGGACAGGAAGGAGCCGGGCCCCCCAGGCGGTGGCAGCTCCTTCCTGCACAAGCCGTTCCCTGGGGGGCCCTTCCCAGCCGCCCCCCACACGTGTCCCAGCGCCTCCGAGCGTAGCCTGAGCTCCTTTCGCTCGGATGCCTCTGGGGAGCGTGGCTATGGGCTGGGGGACATGTGTGCCCAGCGGCCATTGCTGCCCTTCGAGACTGAGGCTGGTTCCTGCGGGGCGACAGAGGCTCCCCTGGACAAGGCCGAGCCCGAGGGCCCCCACAGCGGCGGGACCTGGCCCAAGGCCGGGCTCAGCTCCGTGGCAGTGCCCGAGAAGCTCTCTGTTTACAAGAAGCCAAAGCAAAGAAAGTCCATCTTCGACCCTAACACTTTCAAACGCCCCCAGACGCCCCCCAAAATAGACTACTTGCTCCCCGGCCCTGGGCCCGCTCATTCCCCCCAGCCCTCCAAGAGGGTGGGCCCTGTGACGCCCCCAAAACCTCCGCGGAGGAGTGACTCCATTAAGTTCCAGCACAGGCTAGAAACCAGCTCAGAATCTGAGGCCACTCTGGTGGGCAGCTCCCCGTCCACCAGCCCCCCAAGTGCCCTGCCCCGCGACGTGGACCCTGGGGAACCCATGCACGCCTCACCCCCTCGCAAGGGCAGGGTCCGCATTGCTTCCAGCTACTACCCTGAAGCGGACGGGGACTCCTCCTACCTGCCCGCCAAGAAGTCCTGTGATGAGGACCTCACTTCCCAGAAGGTGGACGAGCAGGGACAGAAGCGCCGCCGGCCAAAGTCTGCGCCCAGCTTCCGGCCGAAGCTCGCGCCAGTGGTGATCCCTGCTCAGTTCCTGGAGGTAGGGCCAGCCTGGGCTGAGGGTGGGGGCGGCAGGGGTAGCTGGCCGTCGCCAGCCTTGTGCTTGGCCCTGGCTCCTTGGCTCTGAGCATCTACCTGAGGGAGGCAGGTGGATGCCAGTGGGATCAGCCTTCCTTTGCAGAGTCATGTAGATGTGCACGTTCCTGGGGATATGACACCAAGAGAGAAACACGTTCTGGGGTGTAGCATTAAATTTGCTTATTCAGCAAGAAGCTTTTGAAACTGTACAACAAAACCAGGTGACATGGACCTGCCTTGAGGGCTTCTGGGAGAGAAGGTTACACAGAGACTCTTACCTGGCAGCAGGACAGGCTGGCTGGGCATGGCGGGGGTGCAGCATTTCCGGAAGGGAGAGCTGCTGTGAGCGGAACAGGTCCGTGCTGCTCTGCAGACAGAGCCTCACGCAGCTCTGATGCACGGCCCACCTCTGCACACACACAGCCTGTTGATTGGAAAGAACAGAACCTTCCGCTGTGGTTTTCCTCCGGAGCATTTTTGGAGGAAGTTCTTCCCCTCCAGGTGTAGAAGGCAATTTGAATGAGCAGTGACATCTCCTGACCGGCACTTCGTGTCCAAGTGGGAGGAGCTAGTGTGCAAGGGACAGTTGCTCGTAGACACCTATGCGTCTCCCTGTTTCCAGCCACGCCCTCTTACCTCTGGTTCTGCAGGAGCAGAAGTGGGTCTCAGCCAGCGGAGAAGTCTCCCCAGAGCTCCCGGAGTGGTCCCCTTACTCGCCAGGGCACTCCAGCCGGCACAGCAACCCCCCGCTCTACCCCGGCAAGGCATCTGTGGGTGAGTCAGCCGGGCAGGGCTGGGCAGAGGAGGGCTTTGTGGCCCCAGGGCCGACCAGTGCCTGGGGCAATGGAGTCATTTCAAGGGGCAGCTGTGTGTCCTCAGCCCAGAGCTAGCAGGCGCTGCCCTGTCTGGGTGATGTTAGTCAGTGTCAGGGACATTTCCTAGCCTTGCAGGGTGCTTTCCCCCCATAGTGGCCTGGGAAACAGGAAGCAGCAAAGAGAAAGGCTTGCATAGCTGTGGGCTGGCTGGGTGCTTTGGGGAGCCGGTTCTCACCCCACCCATTTCTAGGCACCGTTCCCCGGAGCATGACCCCGAGCACCACTGTGAGCTCCATCCTGAGGAACCCCATCTACACCGTGCGTAGCCACAGGGTTGGCCCTTGCAGCTCTCCACCCGTCCCCAGAGAGGTCGGCCCCCAGGTTTTGCATCCCAGGTATGTGAAGGCTCCCTCACCTCCTTGCACCCTAACCATCCAAGCCCACCTGGACATAAAGCCACCGGGGCATGGAGAGGCTCCTGGGCAGAGGTTCCCTTGCCCAGCTGGGAAGGGGCTGGTTTCAGCAGCGCTGGGACCCCAGGGACAGCGGTTCACCAATGTGGAGCTTGAAAAGATATTTAAGGAGAGATGATAGTGATGGTAGCCAATCCTTCGTTGCTCACGTGTCAGGCACTGTGCTCAGACCTTTGTAAACATCATCTCATTTAATTGCCACAGCAACCCTAGGTGCTAAGGACTATTATGTCTCTGCTTTATATAGATGAGCAAACTGAGCCTGAAAAAATGGTCACTTTCATTTGTTCACTCATTCATTCATTCAATTATTTGATAAGTTTTTATTGAGCACCTATTGCATGCCATGGACTGTTCTAGTTCCAGGGGGATGCAGGGAGAACTAAATAGACAAGCTTCTACTCGTGGCGTTTGTGTTCACGTCTGGGAGGCAGATAGGAAAACGTGAACAGAGCGATACCACATGGTGCTGAGTAGCTCTGAAAACCGTAAACAAGGCGACGAGCTAGCCCGAATGGGAAGCTGGTGGAGGGTTAGATTGGATGGTGGGGAGGCCGCCTGGTGGGGAGGATGCTGTTGTAGGCCAGCTGCACAGGACGAGGGCTGTTGGTGCTGTGCTCGGGCACCTGACAGCAGTGTGATGGGCTCTTGGGACAGAGTGGGTTGGAGGTGAGCCCAGGTCACCGGGCACCAACCCTCAGGGTCTGCGGCCATAACACAGAGTTGGAGTTTTATCGAGTGCAGGGGAGACCACTGGAGGGTTTTAGGCAGGAAGAGATGGAGTCTCATTATGCTGTTAAAAGGCCATTGTTGGGTGTGGCGTGGAAGGTGCCTGGGCTCTCTGCCCTCTGGCTCCCCAGGCACGTTCTCCTGAGGGAGGCTCCCCGGTCCCTCCCCAGGGCCCTCTGCCCTTCTGGCCTCTCCCCACGCCCGCCCCCCAACCCCCCCCTCCCCCCCCCCGCCCGCCAGGATTCAGAGTCCGTTTTCCCTGTAGAAGCCCTTTCTCCAGAGAACCCGACCCCGGCTGAGGCTGAGGTGGGTGGGCCGCTCCTGCTCCATTTGTGTGGCCCTTTCTCCCTCATGCAGGGCCCTTGTGGATGTGTCGCTGGCATAGCTGCGGGCAGGCTGCTGTCCTCAGCTGACAGCCAGTGGCGTCCAGGCCTTCCTTCTGCCGGCCCAGGGAGGGAGGCCTTGCTGCCTGTCACTTGTGTTTCTCCCAGTGGCTGTGTCCAATCTTGGCCCCTCACCTGTCTGGTTCTCCCACAGTGTCCAGCACCAGGGACGCCTGAGCCTGGACCTGAGCCACAGGGCCTGCAGCGACTACTCGGAGATGAGAGCCTCCCACGGGTCCAACTCACTGCCCTCCAGCGCCCGCCTGGGTAACTGCGCCACTGCCTTGTCACAGTGGCAATCCGGCCTTGTTCATCTCCATCTGCGGCCTCGTGCCCGCCTCGTGGTGGCCTCTCCGTGGCTCCTCCCCTCCGGGGCCCAGGGTGGCTCTGGGCCGTCTGTTGTGCTCTTCGCTTTCCTAGTGGCCATGCGGTTGTTCCTGGCGACCCCTTGGCCCAGGAGCCCTGCTCCCGCCCTGAGCTTGTCGGTCATCCTGGGGGAGGCTGTAGTGCTCTTTACTTACGGGAAGGCAGCCAGAGTGGAGGCTGGCACTTGCCCTGTGGCGGTGCCCAGGCTCTGAGAGCAGGTGAGCAGCTGCCTCTCCCACTTGGGTTGCAGCCCCTTTCCGAGGCGGAGTGAGATTTGTGTGATTCTGTTTGGGAGCAGGCAGAGCCTGCACAGTTCATTCACGTACTGGGTGTTCGGTAGCGGCTTTTCTTGCCTGAGCCCCATTTAGGCCCCTTGGGGATCAATGGCAGGGCCCTGCTTTGCATTTTATCATGGCCACAGAGGGGTGAGGGTGGTGTGTACTCTCAGGCCTAAAGTTCTGTCCCCTGTGGAACACAGGGTCTTCAAGCAACTTGCAGTTCAAGGCCGAGCGCATTAAAATCCCATCAACGCCAAGATACCCCCGGTCTGTCGTGGGCTCCGACAGAGGTGAGGCCTTCCCAGCACGCCCTCCCCCGCTGTTCAGGCTGTGCCCGTGGTGGAGTGTCTGGGCAGGGCTGTGACTGCCTCCTCAGTCCAGCCAGTCTGTAAACACTGAGTCCAGCTCAGCCTGGCGATGTGAGGGTGGAAAGGCCCTGTGGAGCCAGCGTCTGAGTCCAGGCCACGAGCTGTGGCCGCGGCGTGGGGCCACGTGTCTGGATCACATCTCCCTCTGGGTCTTGGCTGTGGGAGAGCTGAGATGCAAGATGGAGCCCTGTGTTACCCACTCCTTTTTTGGCAGGTTCATTGTCGCATTCTGAATGCAGCACCCCCCCGCAGTCACCCCTCAACATCGACACCCTGTCCTCTTGTAGCCAGTCCCAGGCCTCAGCCTCCACGTTGCCTAGAATTGCAGTCAACCCCGTGGTCCTCGGGGAGCGGAGAAAGGACAGGTGAGCATGGCCTGGGCGTCCGTGCCGGGCACAGTGATGGGTAGCACATCCCCAAATGGGCCAGAGCTGTCGAGGGAAGGCGCCTGGCAGGAGCAGGGCGAGGCGGAGTTTTGACTGAGTTGATCCTAGGCTGAGGCCACCGTGAGTGGGTCACCTAGCATTCCCTGACGTGTTGTCCAGCAGCCTGTCCTCTCAGCCACGCATGTCCTTGGTATCCTTCCATGTCAGAGAAGCCTTGTTAGGCTTCATGGCGTCTATTGTATGGCTACTGTGATTCAGTTACCTGCTCTTTATTGAGATCGATGTGTTGATTGGAGTGAGACAGAGGAAAGGGTATTCAGTGGGGAATGAGGATGCCTGGACCAGAAACTCACTCTTCCACACCCGCAGGCCGGCCTGGGCCTTGATGCCATCCTCCTTGGCTGGGGCATGAGGAGGGTGTTGGGGTGGTTGCTCACTAAAGGTTTTTGGTTAATCCTCACCCGAGGATATTTTTCCACTGATTTTTAGAGAGAATGGAGGAGAGAGGGAAAGACAGAGAGAAATATTGATGTGAGAGAAACACATCGATTGGTTGCCTCCTGCATGAGCCCCGACCAGGGCCTGGGCCGGGAAGGACCCTACCACCGAGGTACGTGCCCTTGACCTGAACTGAACCCGGGACCCTTCAGTCCATAGGCTGATGCTCTGTCCACTGAGTCAGACAAGCTAGGGCATCACTAAGGGTTCTTAAAACTAAACTGCCTGGCTCTCTAATACGTGTTGAGTCTCAAAGTGATGGAGGTGCAGGCCCGGGACTCACCGTCTGAGCCGGAGGGTCGAGGAAGGCATTGCAGAGCAGGTGAGTCTGGGAGGGGAGGAGAGACCAGTCAGGAAGGATTTTTATCTCAGCTTCTAAGAGAGATTGCTGCACCTCAGGTGGCAGGGGTGGGTGGTTCAGGGCCTGGCCTCCGCCCGCCTTCCTTCACCACATGGATCCACATGGACCCACCCTCACCCACATGCTGGAGGGCAGCCCCGAGGGATGGCTCTCCTACTGGCCCTCCCTAGGCCTCTGGCCATGATTTTGTCCTGAAAGGAAGAGCTCAGGGCGGCGTGAAGCGCAGTCACGTGGCTGTCTTTCTGTCTTGTGTTCCAGGAGTCTGTGGGTGTCCTGCTCCGAGCATCCCTCTCCTTTCTAACCTTTCGCACCTTCCAGATGTCACCAGCACAGATCCCTCCTGAGACTGCCCGTGGCTGCCAGGCCCAGGTCCTCCTCCCTGAGGAGTCTGAGGTTGGCCGACTAGAGGCCCCGCCGAGCCCCTAGGGCCCTGGGCGCGCGGTCAGCTCCCCTGGGCCAGCAAGTGCATGGCCGCTGCCTTGCTCTCAGCCTCCCGCTCCCTTTTTAGTGGCTGGGTTTGCAGTAGCTTAATTTCCATGGTCATCTTACATCACCCTGTGTTCCGGCAAATAAGGAAACTGATGCTTTATGTGCCTCTTCTGGGGCGAATGTCACCTCAGAAGCCTTTCTTTTCCTCCGAAGGCATCTCTACTAGTAGACCCCACTGGGGCGTTTGTACATGGCACATTGTAAGGGAACTCATCTCACATGAAAATCGTGCTTTCCTCCTGCGGATACTAGTATTTCCTAGTATAGCTCAGACGGACCCTTCTTTGTGTCTTTGTGCTTGGGTGCTTCCGTACCATTTGGGGTGTTGTGTTTGTGTAGCATGAGGTTGCGGGATGTGTATCGCTGTCATACAAACGTGGGTCATCGTGTTCTCATCCGGCTGTGTCCACGTGGGAGCGCCTGGCGCTCCCTGCCCTGTGTGCATAGCTGATTGCATGCCTCGCCTCAGGCCTTCCCCAAACCCTTCCGTTAGGTCCCAGTCCCCAAATTCTTGTCTCTCTTCCAAGGCCCTACATGGAGGAGCCGCGCCATGTCAAGCTGCAGAAGGGCTCGGAGCCCCTGGGCATCTCCATCGTGAGTGGAGAGAAGGGCGGTGTCTACGTCTCCAAGGTGACTGGGGGCAGCATCGCTCACCAGGCTGGCCTTAAGTATGGGGACCAGTTACTTGAGGTGAGCGGGAGCCTCCCTGCCTGGAGAAGCGGTGCCCCCGCGTCCCCATCCCGCCGCTTCACTGCCCGCTCTGGGTGTCCCCTAGTTCAATGGCATAAACTTGCGGAGCGCCACGGAGCAGCAGGCCCGCCTCATCATCGGGCAGCAGTGCGACACCATCACCATCCTGGCCCAGTACAACCCACACATGCACCAGCTCAGCAGCCACTCCCGGTCCAGGTGAGGGCCTGGCCTTGAGGGGCTGTCTGGGTGTGCAGGTGCTCGGCTCCCCACCGGAGACCAGGGTGCCTAGCTCGGGACTTTGGAAAAAGGACATACTAGAGGGAAGGTGTCTCTTCCTGAAACAGGGTGTGGAAAGGGATGGCTGGGTCCCCCGGTGCTGCAGGAGGCCCACCCCTGGGGGTGTGGTGGCCGGAGGGGGTTCACACCCAGGGCCCCTGACCACCAGCGCGCACTGCCTGTGTTTGCCCTCCTGCGGTGGGTTACAGGGCAGAGGAGGGAAGGGGAGGAAATGCCCCCGCCACCCAGCACTGTCCAGCTGTGCGAGGGGGATGAGATGCACAGTGTCGTGTAGCCTGGTCCCTACCGGAGAGGGCGTGGCTCCGGCTGCGGAAGGCTGAGTGCCGCTCCTTATTCTTCCTGTCCTGTGTCCTCAGCTCCCACCTGGACCCTGCCAGCACCCACTCCACTCTCCAGGGCAGCAGTGCTACGGTCCCGGAGCATCCCTCGGGCATTGACCCGCTGATGGAGCAGGACGAGGGCCCTGGCACCCCCCCGACCAAGCAGAGCGCCCCCAGTTCCAGGTCAGCAAATGTGCGCTGTGAGCCTGCCTCCTGTGCGCCTCAGTGAGTGGGGTGGTCCAGGTGGGTCGTTGTCGTGGCCTGAGCACATCCTCAGAGGCGTGGGCACTGGACAGGGTGTCACCTGTGCTGCAGACCACACAGCAAGCCAACAGGATCTGGGGTGGGGAGCACACCGTTCCTCTTTCCCCTCCTGCTTCCTGCCCTTCCTTGCTTTCCTTTTTTCTCTCTCGTACGTATTAGGAAGGGCAGTGCAGGCCACGAGGGAGCCCTCGGGAGTGTGGCAGGGAATGGTGACAGCTGAGTCAGATGTTCAGGAGGAGCAGGGGTTAGGTGTGGAAAGCCATCAAGAGGAGCGGTCGGCCTTGCCATGGGCAGGAGGAGGCAGGCGCACATGGGAGCTGGAGGGGCAACAGGGAGAGCCTCATGGGCCAGGGCAGGCAGCTCTGCAGGGAACCGTTTCCCTGTCATGGTGGGGCCTCAGCCAAGCCCGGCCTCACTCAGCGTGAGGCCAGCTCTGTGGCCTCGGCACCGGGCCTGTCACATTGGAACTTAGCACATGGTCATCACCTGGCTTCTCCCCTGAGGTCCCTGTCCTCGGACTCCACCCCTGCCCCCTGTCCTGCGCTCGGTCTGTTGCCAGCACCTTAGTCTCCCTCACTGCACCGTGGCTTCCTCGATGGCACGGGGCCCTTCTCCATAGTTCAGCGCTGTCCCTGGGCCTAGCAGCTGCTCAGGAAACGTGTGCTGCCTGAGCCGTGTCCTGGTCGGTGGGACTGGCTCTCACCTTCCTCGGGAAGAACGAGGTGAGGAAAGCAAGTACCGCCAGGTGGGAGCGACACCCAGCCTGAGGCACGGGGCTGGCAGCTGGCCAGGAAGCAGGGGCTTGATGCCCACTCTGTTGCCAACTGGCTTTGCAACCAGGGCCCCGTTTTCACCTCTGCCAAGCCTCAGCAGATCACTAGAACTGGGCCTGCAGCCGGACCTCCCGGCTCCTGGGTTCTGAGACCTCAGGAGACATGGGAGCAAGCAGACAGGTCGGGCCTTGGCCGCTGTTTTGCCTTTTCCCTGCCCTCCTCCTGGGCCTGACGAAGGAACTCCATTTCTCTCCTGAAAGGATGGTGGGAGATGCCAACAAGAAGCCCCCAGAGCCACGAGTGGTCTTTGTCAGAAAGTCCCAGCTGGAGCTTGGAGTGCATCTGTGTGGTGGGAACCTACACGGGGTGTTTGTGGCCGAGGTGGAGGACGACAGTCCTGCCAAGGGCCCCGACGGCCTGGTGCCGGGCGACCTCATCCTGGAGGTGAGTTCTGAGCACTCTGTCTGCACATCAGGCTTCCTCATTCTCAAGAGGGGGCGGAGCTGCCAAGACCCCCTGGGAGATCGCTGGCCCTTTGAGCCCCGGCGTCTGTCCGGAGCGGAGTGCTCGGCTCCTGCGGCAGCAGGACTCTGACCTGCTGAGCGTGGTGTCTGCCCTCCTGGTCTCCTGCATGGTGGGAGCCGGGTTGTAGGCCTTGAGAAATGCCAGTCGTGTAGGCAAGACGAAGTGCGGTGTTACTGGCTGAGGGACGGAGCAGGGTTTCTCCTGGGCCACAGAAGGAATAAAAACACCGCTCAGCTGTGTGCCATTGAGGAATAGGTCTCTGTCTCTAGAACCCCCTCCTTGGTGGAGGTACCACGGTTCCATCCTGCTGTGGAGGGCAGACCGGACACAGGCAGACGTGCCAGCCCTGCCAGCAAAGAGGAGGCAGGCAGGTTCTCCTTTAAGGGATGTTGAACCTACACCTTATCCCACCATCTGCCCCTCATGGCTGCCCAAGCTGCCCTGGCCTCTGCCCTTTGACCCCGGTTCTGTCCCTGGGCAGTACGGCAGTCTGGACGTGCGCAGCAAGACGGTGGAGGAGGTCTACGTGGAGATGCTGAAGCCCAAGGATGGCGTCCGCCTGAAGGTGCAGTACCGCCCAGAGGACTTCTCCAAGGTCAAGGGCCTGCCTGGCGACAGCTTTTACATCAGGTGCCGGTGCCAGGGCTCCCAGGGACTCGGGGCCAGGGGAGGGGCTTTTGACGGAGACTGTTGCTGGTAAATGCCTCTGTTTTCACCCCAAAGGGTGGAACCGTGGTCATTACTTGGGCCCCAAACTGCATCCCATGGCGGGATGCTTGTGACTTAGAAAATCCCGAGGGTTCGCAGGGCCAGGTGGGCTCCCCCTTTAGGGTTTTGGGCCTGGGGGGCTTGGGACTGAAGAGCCCCATTTTCCTGTGGGCTGCCCTGCTCTCCCCGTCTTCCCTCGACCCAGGTCTGTTGATCCTCTGCCGTGTGTCCACGGTGTTCTGCAATGTGTGGGGGACAGGCATCTGGCAGTTTCTAGGGGGTGCTCATAGCTTCCTTCCTATTCCCTAAAATCTGAGGCCACAGAAAGAACCAGAGCACCGGTCAGCTGTGTGCCATGAGGTGTGGGTCCCCGTCTCTAGGGCCCCCTGCGTGGTGGGCTGACGTGTTTCCATCCAGGGGAGTTTCCAGGCTGTAGGAGCCACCAGCCTGGACTCGGGGAGGAAGGCCAAAGGAGAGGTTCTCATGGACAGGTGGACAGGGCCTTGGTCCTTGGCAAGTTCTCTGCCTTATGGGCATGAGGCCCCTCCCCTCCCCCCAGGGCGCCTGGGTCTCAGGGAGGAAAGGCAGCGGCTTTGTCCCCTTAGTAGCCTGGCTCCCTTCTTCGGACGAGGACAGACAGCAGGTCCTGATCCTGGTCTGGGAAAGCTCAGAGCAGAGCATACCTGGGGCTTGGCTGTCGAGGCTGCGGCTCCTGATCCTCTCCCTCGTCGCCTGGCGCAGGGCCCTGTACGACCGGCTGGCGGAGGTGGAGCATGAACTGAGCTTTAAGAAAGACGACATCCTCTATGTCGATGACACCTTGCCCCAGGGCACGTTTGGGTCTTGGATGGCCTGGCAGCTGGACGAGAACGCCCAGAAGATCCAGCGCGGGCAGATCCCCAGCAAATACGTGTGAGTGTTTTGTGGGGGGGGCTTTGGGGGTGGGGGTGGGGGGGTGGTGCCTGTGGCACTCTCCCCTAGACAGAGGACTCGTTCTGCTACTCATCTCGGCTTCTGGTTGACTCGTCCTCCAAAATCGCTGTCTGAAAGCTGCTCCTAGTGCAGGTCACTGCCGTGCATGGGTCAGCTGCACAGAAGCACAGTAGCAACTGAGGAGACAGCTTTTTAAAATGTTTAACAGATTTATTGAGGTATAATTCACATATCGTACAATTTACTCGAAGTGTATGATTCGTGGCTTTTGGTATATTCACAGATATGTGCAACCATCACCACAAATTTTAGAACAGCCTCATCACCTAAGCAGCCCCGGCCCCGTTAGCTGTCCCTCTCTGCCTTCCCTGCCCCCCCGTAACCCTAGGCAACCATGCATCTACCTTCCATGTCTATAGGTTTCCCTGTTCTGGGCTTTGTAGGGAAGGGATCATAGAGCCGTGGTCGACTTGACTGGCTTCTTCACTTAGTGTAACGTGCGTGCTGCAGCGTGCATCAGAGCTCCGTTCCCCTGTGGCAGGGAGCGTGGCCTGCAGTGCCTCCCAGCGAAGGCTGTCCTGGTCCTTGGACGCCATCTGAATAGACGTTACCTGCTCTGAGAGCTCGCCCCACAGCAGTGGTTCCAGGGCTCCTCGGTGGCCTGGGTGGGTGAAGTGCCCAGGAGACCTGCAGAGGAATATGGACGGAGCTTGGACTTCCAGCCCTCGCCCTCCTCAGGGGCAGGCGGGCGGGAGATGGGCCCTTCCCAGCTCTGCTATTCCGTATGGTGCAGGATGGACCAAGAATTCTCCAGGAGGCTCAGCATGTCGGAAGTCAAAGATGACAGCAACGCCTCCAAGACGCTGTCCGCGGCTGCGCGCAGATCCTTCTTTCGAAGAAAACACAAGCACAAGCGCAGCGGGTCCAAAGATGGGAAAGACCTCCTCGCCTTGGACGCCTTTTCCAACGACTCCATTCCACTCTTTGAAGGCAAGTGGCTGAGCTCACTCTGCCGACGGCTTTCAGGATCGGGTTGGCTGTTGACCGCAGATTCCTCACAGCAACCACTTAAATAAGTTAGAGGCTTGCTTTGCTTTTGCACAGAAGTCGTCTAGAGTTAGGTGTCTGGGTTGGCATGGTGGTGCCACTGTCTTCAGTCTACCGTCTGTCGGATGTGGGTTCCTTCCTCAAGGCCTCCCCATGGTCACCACCTGTCATTGCAGCTCCAGCCATCATGCCCATGTCCCGGCAGCAGGAAGGAGGAAGGGGCCAGGCGAAGTGTGTCTCAGCTGAGTGTGGCTATTGAACAGCTCACCCTGCAGCTTCTGCTGCGCCTTGGTGGTCACTCTCATGTGCGAGAGCGTGACACAGGCAGGGTTTTGGTTGGCACATCCTGGCCTCCAGTGACGCAGGTCCTGTTACTCGGGAAGGACAGGCACTACTTGGTGGTGCCAAGGACCACTGGTCTCTGCAGATCTTTGCCCCTTTCTGGCCTCACTTCTGTATCCATTCATGATTTTTACAAGATCCTCCCAGGGCTGGGAGGTGCCCGACCTGGAGTTGCATATCAGGAGTCAGACATCCCCTGGCAGGTTGCCCTTGAGGAGAGGGTGTGCTCGTCCCATAAAGCAGGAGGTGCTTGTGTGTGTTGCTCCTGGGACCCTGGAATGTGTCCACTGTCCCACAACAGGAGCCCTTCTGGGTGTGGAGGTGGCAGTGAGCAGCAGAAGGCAGGCAGCCGTTCCTCTTTCCCTTCATTCTCTCCCCTTCCTTCCCCTCTTAATGTCTTAAACTAAGGCCTCAGGCTCCTAGTCACTCACAAGGCATCCCACAGCCCCTGGACCGAGTGTAGCCCACTGCCTGCTTGCTGAGACTGAGTTCTTACATGGTAAAGTGTAAGAAAGACAGCACTTATAGTACTTGATTTTGCCTTTTGGCCTTTAAAACCTAAAATATTTACCATCTTGCCCTTAATAGAAAAAATCTGCCGACCTCTTGGGTTTCTCACTTATTTAGTTTTCTGTTTCTTTTCTTCTTTATTTCTTTGATTTCCACTTTCAATATCCCCATTCCCTTTCTCCCATAGACACCATCTCAGGCATATTTGTTGTGTGCTCAGTGGACATATTAATATCTCTGAAAAATAGCTATTTGTCTGTTTTTCCTTTTAGTTCATCAGTTGTTGTTTGAAGTTGTCTTTAGGTGCATACACCTTTTGAATTGTTATATCTTCCTGGTGAGCTGATCCTTTTATCATCATGAGATGTACATCTTTATCTTCAGGAATGTTTCTTGCCTTAAAGTCTGTTTTGTCTGATGTTACTGTTATAACAGCTTTCTGTTCACACAGTTCTTCTTTTTCTATCTTTTTACTTTAAACTTTTGTAGCTTTATATTTAAACGTCTCTTGTAAGTAGTGTTTTTTTTTTAACCCATGGTGACTAATTCTTTTTTCATTTTATTGAAGAATAATATATGTACAGAAAAGTGCACATAGATTTAGAGTTTGGAAAATTGTGTCATTTGGAAAATGCCTGACCACTGTTTCTTTAAAGCTGCTTCTGTGCGCTTCTTTCCTCTCCTGTATCTTATTAGTATTATTTTTTGGTGAATCCTCTGCCAAGAATATTGTTTTTCCATTGATTTTTAGAGAGAGTGGAAGAGAAGAAGGGAGGGAGAGAGAAACATTGATGTGAGAGAAACACATCAATCGGTTGCCTCCTGTACCACCGACCAGCAGCAGGGCCAGGGATTGAACCTGCAACCCAGGTACATGCCCTTGATCCAGAATCGAACCCGTGACTCTGTGGTTCATATACCAATGCTCTAACTGCTTAGAAACACCAGTTAGGGCTCTGTCTTACTTCTTTGACCATTTCCCCACATGTTTTACACTTTCCCCCTGCATTTTCCATGTTGTTTCTCTCCGTGCTTCCGCCTGGGTGCTTTCTCCTGACCGTCTTCCTGTTCACAATGCACTCTTCTGTTGTGTTCAACACGTTCTTATTTCAGAAATTGCCTGTTTTAGTTTTAGTTGTCATTTGATATTTTTGTGGTAAAAACACATATCATTAAATCTGCCATCATAGCCATTTTTAAGTATCCAGCTCGGTGGCGTTATGGATACTTGCATTGTTGGGCAACAGATCCCTAGAGCAGAGAATGAGGAGTGGGGTGGGGGAGCAGGCCTACGACATGGAAGGAAGGGTTTCAGCAGCCGAGGTGCTGAAATGACTCGGGTGTTCACAGGCTGGGGAGTTGTGCTGGACTCCAGCATGACTGTGCCCTGCTGTGCCCGGGACGTGGGACTCCAGTGCTAAGACTGGGCAAGTTCCAGGTAGACTCGGGTGAGCTGGCCACACTGCCTGGCACTGGGTTTGTGGAGTGTAGGGGTGAGCCTGCCTGGGACCACGGTGTCCCCAGCTCCTCTCCCTCCCTCGCCCCAGGCGGTTACCATGACACTGCCCCTCTCCCCCCTCAGATTCGGTGAGCCTTGCCTACCAGCGGGTCCAGAAAGTAGACTGTACCTCCCTGAGGCCCGTCCTGATCCTGGGGCCGTTACTGGACGTGGTGAAGGAAATGCTGGTGAACAAGGAGCCCAGCAAGTTCTGCAGATGCCCCCTGGGTAAGGGCCCCCCATGCTCGTCCCCGTGCCCCTTCCCTCAGTTTCCTGGGCCGGATCCCAGTGTTTCCAAGCCCTTCTGACCGGGACTAGACGGGGAGTAGCTTGCGGCTTTCTCTGGAGAGAGGACGTTAGGACTGGGTGCTAGGGCCCCTCTGCAGAGCTCCCCGCAGGGCACTCCGCGGTGCCGCCTCCTGAGCCTGTGTCTGCTTACAGAGGTGATGAAGGCCTCCCAGCAGGCCATTGAGCGAGGCGTCAAAGACTGCCTGTTTGTCGACTACAAGCGCAGGAGCGGCCATTTCGACGTGACCACGGTGGCTTCCATAAAGGAGATCACAGAAAAGGTACCTGCTGCTTCAGACCGAGGGTTTGCACCTGTTGGAGCCTTTGGTGCCGCCCCGTGCAGCCCCAGACCCTCACCCATGCCCTTCAGTCCGATGAGCCTGCTTGGGGCTGGCCCATGGCTGCTCTGTGCTTCCACTTTCATGAAGAGGAAGCCGGTCAGGGAGAGGGGTCAGGGGTCACCCTGTGTAGGGGGATGTAGGGGAGGGTGCAGGAGTCACCCTGTGTAGGGGGTGTAAGAGAGGGTGCAGGAGTCACCCTGTGTAGGGGGTGTAAGAGAGGGTGCAGGAGTCACCCTGTGTAGGGGGTGTAAGAGAGGGTGCAGGAGTCAACCTGTATAGGGGGTGTAAGAGAGAGTGCAGGAGTCACCATGTGTAAAAGGTGTAAGAGAGGGTGCAGGAGTCACCCTGTGTAGGGGGTGTAAGAGAGGGTGCAGGAGTCACCATGTGTAAAGGGTGTAAGAGAGGGTGCAGGAGTCACCATGTGTAGGGGGTGCGAGGGAGGGGTGCAGGAGTTACCATGTGTAGGGGGTCAAAGAGAGGGTGCAGGAGTCACCCTGTGTAGGGGGTGCAAGGGAGGGGTGCAGGAGTTACCCTGTGCACGGGTGCCTCTTCCAGGGAGGTTCTCAGCTGGGTCCCACACACGTCTGCTGAGCTGGATGCAGAGCTTTCCTGTGCCTTTGCTGGGACAGGGCCCATGGCTTCTGTCGGGACCCTGCCCCTGGGTGGGCTAGCAGCCCTTGCTGTGGGTCTTTAGGTTCTAGAAGGTTCTGGGCTCCACTTGCATGAGGGAAAGTGGACATCTCAGGGCGTGTGGGAAAGGCACCTTCGAGGCTGTGGGTGCTCCTCAGGCCCTGCCTTCCCGGGCCTCTTAGGGCTGTAAGTGCATTTCAGTCTCAGTCCCCCAAAGACAGACACTCGCGTCCACCACCACAGGCCCTGCTCATCGGAGGACAAGGTGGGGTAGCGCTTAAAGAGTTCCCCATATCTTGGCAAAGGCAGGAAAGGAAGTTTGCAGTCGTCCATCCAGCCCCCACTGGGCACTGGCTCCCAGCCTTGACCCCACAGCACCGACAGCTGTGGGGGGAGAGCTTGGGGTTAGCTTCCCACAGTTTGTCATGCCTTGTCTTCATGAGAGATGGCCGCGCTTGTTTGTTCACGGGTAGAACTCGGTATTCATTTGTGGAGCGAGGAAGAGGCTGTGAGGGGACAGGTGGGCCCCATTGGTGGCAGAGAAAGCGGAAGTGTCCCCAGAAGGGCTGCGGTGTTTCCGAGGCCCGGCCCCCAGGCCTGGCCCCGGCGCTCACTCTCCGCCCGCCCCCCGCAGAACTGGCACTGTCTGCTGGACGTCGCCCCCCACGCCATCGAGCGGCTGCACCACATGCACATCTACCCCATCGTCATCTTCATCCACTACAAGAGCGCCAAGCACATCAAGTAGGTGGGGGCTCCTGGGCCCGGCCTGGGGCCTGGCTGGGCTGCTGCTCCCACGGCCAGGGTGGTGGTGCTGGGGCGTCGGGTGGGAGTGGGAGAATTAGACCAGCCTGTTGGCCTTGGAATAGGCAGCACATGTGAGAACGACTCTTTCGCCTCAAGCTGCTGACACGTTCAGAGCTGGGCAGTGTTAGCCTGGCTCAGCTCCTCCCTGCCCGCCCCCCTCTGCCCTGTTTGGGTGCTGCCCTAGCTCTGAGTAGGTCCAGCTTTGTCTGCAGAGCTCCTCTCCCGCCCTGTCCCCATTCCCTCTCCTGCCTCTCAGCTGGTGCTCACAGGACACAGGAGCTAGGGGGCCTGGGCGCCCAGCTCCGCCAGAAGCAGGCTGTGTCGTGAGCCTCTGCTCTCCGACCTCCAGCTGGGCTAACAGCTCATCAAGGCCCCTCCCTTTTGCCTGTTTGTGCTTCCAAGTGTCTGGTACCTGCTCTCGGGGGCCGCTGGGGTGTCTGCTCGTTATGTGCGTGCACGGGGGTGCCCCCCTCCACCTCTGCCCAGAGCTCCCCATGGAGCCTGCAGGCTGTGGCTGTGCTTCCAAAGGGAGCACATGGGGATCCTGTTACTCTGGACAAAGGAACGGAAGAGGAGGGACCGGGGAAGTGCAAGGCTCACTCAGTTCCCTGTGTATCCCCACAGGGAGCAGAGAGACCCCGTGTACCTGAAGGACAAGGTGACACAGAGGCATTCCAAAGAGCAGTTTGAGACGGCTCAGAAGATTGAGCAGGAGTACAGTAGGTACTTCACAGGTAGGTGTGCGTCGCTCGGAGAGGTGCAGGTGGCCGGGAATCGGGTGTCCCGAAGAGAATTAGAAGTGACACAGCCATGCTTGCTGGGGACCGGTGATGCCCTTGCCAACACTCATTTCAGATGCTCTGATGGCAGGCGCAGGGCAGTGTCAGGAATTCAATAGGTTGAGAGTAAAGCTCCCTGATTTGGCCTCAGGCCATGGTCTGGCCTGTCCACCCAGGTCTGTCACGTGTGCAGTGGCAGGTCTGTCTCACAGCCTGTAGCACAGCTTCCGGGTTCCCGGGCGGCAGCACAGGGCGGCTCTGACCCTGTGCTCCCAGCACCTGCAGGCAGGTCAGTTTTGCCTTGAGGTTTGGTGAAGAAAAGCTGCAACCTTACCATCCCTGGTCTTTGAAGCGAAGCAAACGGCCACAGGCCTGGCCCAGCTGCTGGCTGTCGCTGACCCTGTGGCTTTCAGCCTCTTTCACAACGTTAGTCATTTGTGGGGGGTTAGTGGGGTGTGGGCACGGAGAGGTGTGGCAGTGATTGGCGTAGCATGGAGGCTGCTGGGATCTGTGCTTCGCGTGCAGTGGTTGTTCTCAGAACCAACCTTGGGGCTTCCCCGTGTATGTGTGTGTGTGAATTTCCAGTCCACCACAGACTAGTATTTCAGTCAAATACTTTAACAGTTACTAGAGAAATGAAGATTTAAAACTCCAAACTTATAAAATACAGGCCTTGCTTCTTTATTAGATTCAACAGACACAGATTCTGTCACATGTCTATAGCAGTTTCTAGCGCTCCCCAGCAAGTCCTGGTCATGCCCGTGGCGGGCACCTGGGACACGCTTTGTCCACTGCGTGTTCTGTGGAGCACACTGAACGCCCTGGCTGGTGTCTCAGGGCCCGTGGTGTTGAAAGCCTGTGAGCAGGGCTGGAACACACATGGAAACATCACGTCTTTGCTGGGAATCCTTTCTCGTCCATGGGATGCCCAGCTCCTAACCCCTGTTTCCTGCACAATTCTGCTGGGGATCAGACCTTCATAACACGCCCCCAAATGGCTTTTTGATGTGCTGGGCTCCCCAGGGGCAAGACTGGGCACCAGGCCTACTCGCATGTCATGCCCAGGGTTATATCTGGTTACCCTGTGACGGGCTGGGGAAGCCTGGCAAAGTTTGACACCCACCTTCATTTAAGCCCATGCTTCCAGCATCCTGCCGAACAGTGGACCAGATAGACAGGTAAAAAGCCAAAGTGATTTGTATTCAACTCCTTTTCTTCCCCAATTTCTTGCTGATGGAAGAGAGTGGACGGCGGAGAGGCAGGAGCTCAAAATAGGCGGAGAAACAGAAAGAGTAGATAGAGGGGGTGTATTTATTTGCCTCGAACCTGGGGTCTTCCTCTGTTGCAGGGGTCGTCCAGGGAGGAGCCCTGTCGAGCATTTGCGATCAGATCGTGGCCTTGGTCAGCCAAGAGCAGAGCAAAGTCCTGTGGATTCCAGCCTGCCCGCCGTAGGCCGCTGTGCTGGGAACAGAGGCAGCTTGTCACCAGCGTCCGTCCTGGCTCAGCTTCTCTGACTGAAAGTCCATCGGAGTATGAGCACCGGAGGAGGGTCCACCAGCAGGGCCCCAGACAGTGGGCCGCGACGCACAGACCGTCTTCCTCACACGTGTGCTTTAAGACAAAAACAGTAACCACCCAGGACTCCTGCTAGAGGTTCCTCACCAGCCTTCCGAGGCCGCGATCCGCGATGCTGCAGAGAACCTTTCACATCACAAGTTTACAAGCCTTTCTAAGTATTTGGTTGTTTCTGTTTACTTGAACGGCCCATGTTGTTGGTGCCCAGCCTCTGCCCCTGTCAATCCCGTGTTGCTTTCGTGTTTTGGTTTTGTTCCTGTTTTCAGCGAAACAACTCTGGAACCTCAATGGGCTGCTCTGCTCTGGAAGGTTCGTGGTGGGACCAGAGCTCTGAAAACCTCTACTCCTCGGTGGCGTCTCTCCCGGAAGGACATCGCCATGGCAGATGCTTGGACATCGGTGGTGGCAGAACCAGTACCTTCGTGGGGCCGACTCGCCAGCGGCAGTGGTTTCCCTGCCTGCAACAGGGCAGGCGACACTGGCATCTCACAGACTCGTCTCAGACTTTCCCTCCCGCCTGCACGCCCTCTCATCTCCCCTCCACCTGCCTTGATCGTTTCCGCCTCTCTCTGTCCTTCGGAGCCTCCCGGGCTCACGCCGACGACTGGTTCTGGCAGGAGGCTCAGCCGATGCATGCCGTTGTCCTCTGTAGGTTCTGTAAATAGAGACAGCCTTTCTCAGTGCAATGTTTGCAGGGTACTTCTCAAACTGTAGAGGGAGCGGCCACGTCAGCTCTTTTGGACATGGAAAATGTTTCAAACTTTGAGTTGAGAGTCTTCGGGGGAGCCTAGTGGTTAGTGTTGTCACTGTCGAAATCTAAAAAGCAGGCAGGATCCTTTAGTCTTGGCTGCAGCGCTCCCGGCATGCCCAGTGCTCCTTGAAGATGTCTTCGTTGGGACTTTTGTCTTTTCTTTTTTTTGCACTTCTGACGCTGGGTATCTCTGGCTGCAGATTTGATGTGGTTCCTCCCTAAACTGTGCGTCCTGTTGTTAATAGGTACTGTACTGGGCTCCGTGTGTCACTGGGGTAGGACTATATTTTAATACTGTTCCTAACATTTCATTTTACTAGCAAGAAATCCTTGATTTCATTTTATCCTTTGTAATTCTAGACACTAGATGATAGTGTAGCCATACTGACATTTTTTAAAAAGGGATATATTTTCTTGCACAGTTGTTCAAAGAGAGACACGTCTGGGTCCTCAGTGCTGCCCTTCGTTTTACAGGTACAAGTTTCTAGCTCAGACAGCCGAGACACGAGGCTGTCTCGAGTCTTACGCGCTCTCGGGGCGTTGCTCTGAGCTGCAGACAGTGGGACTGTGATGGTACAGTGTGCACAGGTACTGTTCCAACAGACTGGGATTTTCTGTAATGAAACCTTACTTTGTATCAAAAGCAAAACAGACTTTAGTACAATAAATAAAGGTCAATTTCTGTAACTTGTTGTGATGAAGGCGCCTGTACTTACTGTTTCCCGTCTTTTCCTGCTTCTTCCTAACTTCCTTCGTCCCCGGCAGCAGGAACCAGCTGATGTGTGGGCTCCAGCTCCAGTGTAATCAGTAGCCCCTTTTCCTGCTGCATCAGCCTCTCTCTGACTCCCTCCTCCCCTCCCATGCGACCATCCGTGCGTCCTTCCATCCGCCCATCTGTCCAGCACAGCGTGGGTGCGGCCGCAACCAGGTGGCTGATTGCAAGACTCAGATCCTGCCCTCAGGTGCTCACATTCAGTCTGCAGGTTTGGGCCCTGGAAAGCAAAGGGGAAGGGACCCCATAACGTTCCCAGTCAAGGCCTTGTCTGCAGGGGTAAGGCCCAGCCTGGAGTGAGGGGGACAGCCTGGTGGGGCTGTGACAATGCCCCCAGCACTGCAGGGCTCTCTGGAGCAGCCTGTGTTCCAGGGGCGGGGAGGCTGGGAGAAGTAGCCAGGATGCCAGGGCTGCCACAGTAAAGGCTCCGAGGCCTGGGGCACTGAGGAGCCCTCCTCTTCTCTTGTGTGGAGGAGCTTGGGGGCCTGGAAAAGCCTCTTGCTGCTGTGGGGACAGGCCAACCGCTGGTCCTTTCCTGCAGGTTCCATTGTGGACCCGCACTCAGCCTCACCTGTGGTCCGCTGGCTGGGACCCAGGGCACAGCCCTACCCACATGCATCCAGCCATAGAGCTGCCCGCACCTCCTTGGCAGCCCAGATGCAGCGCTGTTCTCAGGGGGCAGTTGCTGTGACAATTTTGTCACCTACAGGGTAAATGTATGCAGGGAACGCTGCTTGTTTCAGGAATGGGTTCTTTTAAAGAGCTCAGCCATGTTGCCCAAACCTTAACAGTTTGCACTTGGGGCATTATTGCTGGAGGCTAATTCCAGCATGTCATAATAAATGCAAGGAGTTCATCAAAAGGTTGATGGAACTTGAGGCTTCAGCAGGGCTGAATCGTATTACCTGCTGCTGGAATAGCTGAAAGCATTTCCCCAAACCTGAAGATCTGCACATATGATAGCCTGCTGCCTGACAGCTGAGGGCAGTTCCCCCAACCTGATAATCTTACTGTTTACCAAACTTTACCTTTGATATGTATATCTGCTTTGCTAGAGGACAAAATGTGGGAATAAAAAGCCCTGAGTGCAGAGATTCGAGGAACTTAGTTACTAAAGCTAAGCTTCCTCTGACTCCCCCAAAATGCCTTCCAAATTTATATTTCATGTCTAGTGTCTAGTCTCTATTAATTTACTCACAGTCCCTTCAGATTCCTGAATCCTTCTAGATGCTTGAGAACGACCCCGGCACATTATGAGTAATTTTATTTTCTTTAGATGTATTTTCCAAATTTTCTATGGGAAACTTGGTTTTCTTTTATAATTACAAGGCAAAATTCATTCCACCTTTTAAAAATGGAGGGAGGGCCAGTCAAGTTGCTGAGCCCACACACTTTGGGGATGCACCAAGGCCGTGCAGGGCAGCCTGGGCACACTGCCAGCAGCCCTGGGAGGGGGTTCCTGCTCTGCTCTGAGCCACTGAGACCAGGTGGGGGTGGGGTGGGGGGCACTGTTCCCTGAGTCTCCCCCAGTTCGGTGCCTGTCGCATGCAGGCTCAGGTCTTTCTGGAAAGGCAGAGCTGACAGCTCCAGCCAGGAGGCCTTGGTCGGTTGCTCCTGGCCTCCGTGTCCGGGCCTTCAAAGACAGCACAGACTGGGTGATCTCCAAGGCCCCTTCTTGTGCTGACGCCTGTGCCAACCTCCCCCAGCCCTGCAGAGGCTGAGCAAACCCCAGTTCCAGGAGCCCTGACGCACGCACATGGCTTGCGGGAGGCTGGGGGCGAGTTTGAGGCTGGATGCTTAGGAACAGAAACGGAAGGAGTCTGGGTTAGGAGCTAAGCACTGGCCCAAAGCCTCGGGCCTCTTCTTGGCTGAGAGAAAGCTCTGAGGCTGAGCAGAGTGGCCAACTGCAGTTTGGTGCTAGGAAGCTGAGCTGCTGCCCGCAGTGAGTTGACAGGGTGGAGGGCCACCTGGGTCACGGATGCCAACCGAGGAAGCACAGGGTGGGGCTCAGAGGCAGCGGAACTCCCCCTGGGGAAGCTGGGCTGGCCTGGGAGTGACCGTCCTGTTGCAGGGGAAAGGCTCCGAGTCTGGGCCTTGGGCAGCTGGCCTTCTCTGAGACTCCCTTCTCCTGGGAGTCTAGCCTGTGAGTGTCCTCGCTGTCCCTTCCTCAGTCTGTGCTCTCCTCTGCTCACGCCTTCTGGAACATGGTCTCCAGCCTCTCAGTGTTGCCCCTGCAGGTCTTGCTATTACGAGTTGATGTGTGTTTTAACCTGTGAAATGTGTCACACATACAGAAGGACATCTATAGTATAAATGTATGTTCCAAAGAATAAGATGGGTGTTGTCTCTAAGGAGCACAGCACTACCTTAGAAGCCACCTTATGCCCAGCCCAGTTGAATTCTCCCCATTTTCCACCAAGTAGTTGCTTACTGACTTGTGGTTTAATCATGTCTTTGTTTCCTGTTTTTACCCCCCACTGGAGATATCTCGAAACAGTTCAGTTTTGAAAACACCAGGCATCAAGCACAAATTCAGCCACGTGGGGGAAGAACTCCTCTGCCCCTTTAGGTGAAGTCGGCCAGGAAAGGAGTGCGACCTGTGGGTCAGAGGGAAGCTCAGCCTCCCCGGGAGTTTATAAGAGCTCCTCTGGGGGTCAGTGAGCAAGGACTTGCAGGAGTCCTGGGACCAGGGGGCGTCACACATGAGTTCAGGTGGCAGCGCTCTCCAAGGACCAGGGCCTCACTGTCTGGCAGAAGTTCGGTCAGTGGAGGGAGAGCTTAAATATGGAATTCAGGAAGGCCTGTAAAACAGATTTCCTCCGTTCCAAATTCCAGGGCTACTCCGTTTCCTTCAACTTGGCACAAGCTGGGAAGCTTTCTCACGAAAATTGTAAGACAGGATTTCAGAACTAGGGGCTGGGCCCCTCTCCAGCCAGACAGCTCTGCTCCGCCCTGCTCCTGTGCTGGCCGGCTCTGCTCTGCTCCGGGCGGACAGCTTCAGTGTTGCAGTGTTTCAGCTCAACTGGGGAGACTTGTCTTCAGTCTTCAGAAAGGGTAAGTGCAGTTTCAGACCAGAGGGGACCTGACTTATATAGACAGGAAAACCCACTCCTGATCCCTGATTGGCCCATTCTCATGCAAATGAGGACTCAAATTCCTTGTAGTTTGGTCCAAAAGGCACTGACTGTCCTGATTGAAGCTGCTCTGATTGGTCAGTGAAGAAGCTGATGGGGGATATAGCTGTGCAGCTCTGATTGGATGAGGGAAACCTCAGTCCTATTGGTTCAAATAGGATTCCAGGAACCCCTTAGTAAGGCTGGCTCATATGGCGAAAACACAGTGCAGGGGGTGGTAGTTCCATGCACCCTCCTCTCTGAGGGGCAGGTGGTGTGAGAGGCCCGTGTAGAAATGACTGCTAGGCTGTTTTTTACATTTGAGCCCAGTTAGCCAGCGGGAGCCCTTCTTGTAGGCACCTTCTCTCTCAGGGTCCACAGTGATAAAGATGAGTTGAACAGTGCTGCTCTGCATGTAGCCTGCAAGAGTAACTCCTGTGTGTAACTGTCCAAGCAGCCAGGAAAGAAAATGCCAGTTTACCTCCAACAATGAAAGCAGAGGGGCTCGGATTCGGCCCGATAAGGCCAGCAAGAGGAATGGGCCTCTGTTCTGCTGGACCGTGGGGGTCGGAATGCACTGGACATCGATGGCATCACTGCTCTCCACTGTGCTGCCATGGGTCCACCTGCTTTCGGCTTCTAAAATAACTTTGCAGTCGTTGCCTCTGCTCTCCCCTTATTTCTAGATTGATGTATTTTTAAAAGAAATACTCTTCCTATATTTACTTTTTATTATTATTGATTTCAGACCTGGGAAGGGAGAAGGAGAGAGAGATAGAAACATCAATGAGAGAGAAACATTGACCTGCTGCCTTCTGCATGCCTCCACACTGGGAATCGAGCCCGAAACCCAGGCATGTGCCCTGACCGGGAATCGAACAGGTGACCTCTGGGTGCATAAGTTAATGCTCTGCCACTGAGCTACACTGGCTGGGCTATTTACTTTGTTTTAATAGAGGAACAAAATTAAGTTTATTTATCAACCTGCCTTTTAAACCCAGAAGTAAGGCTTCTACCTTTTCATTTTCCTTTACTAGTATATTACTCTCTGTGGGGCCTGGAAGAGCCTAGGATGCATATCTCATTCCTTTCAGGCGCCTCCCCTTCCAGGTTGTGGGTGTGTCAGGCTTCAACAAGAGAGACAGAACCAGTACAGAATATACGTAAATGTACATATTTATTACAAGCAATTTGCTTATGGATTGTGGGTACTGGCTAAGCAAGCCTGAAACCCACAGGGCCAGTGGTCAGAACGGAAGACCACAGGCAGGTGGAACTCACAGGCGAAGTTTTCTGAGGCAGACCAGAGGGGCAGAGTGTGAGCAGGATGGATTTCACAGGAACGGGTGAGACTGCTGTTCACAGGCGCAATTTCTTTTTTTTCACGGAAGCTTCAGCTTTTAAGGCTTCTGCGTCTGATGCCTTTCAACTGATTGAACCAGGCCCACCTACGTTATCCAGGATGCTCCCTGAGATTATCGTAATGTCTCATTAGGGGCTCTTATTGCATCTGCTGAATCCCTTCACAGCAACACCTAGAGTAGTGTCTAATTCCGTTCTGGGGACTGCAGCCTAGCCGAGTTGACACAAGAAAACAAAAAACAGCCAATAAATTAATTAACCAGTTCTCAGCAGATGGCCATTTGGATGAAGTTTGTAGTTGTGTTTACAGACTTATTTAACTTTATAGAAACTTCTATGTGGAGATTATAGTTTACAGATAAAGACATTGAGGCTTTACGCCGTTAGAGTAAATTGCCTGAGTCCCCCACCCCCACCCCCTTTTTTGCCATTTACCTTTAGGATTGTCAACATAAGAAACATTCAAACCCATAGAGAATTTTTGTGAATTTATTTGACCCAAATTGTCAACAATTGCAGGGAAGCAAAATGTCAACAGATTGAGATATTGCTCCAAAGAATGGCAAGTTTGCACCTTGTTTTATACATCACACTCAAAAGAGGAGATGCAAGCGGTTGCATGAAATCCACAGGTGATAGATGAGGGAAATGGGAGAAAGCAAAGTGGGGAAGCCTCTGGGATTGGATGAAAAGTAAAATGACAGACACACGCATCTTTTACATACTAGTAGGTGGGTGTGGGATAGTTAACAGTCAACAATTAACTCAATAACAGTGAGGGGATTTGTGGTCTCCACAGAGTGGTGTCTGGCTTTGAGGGGTCCAGAAAAAGGAAAATTACTTTGACATTCCAAAGACATGTTATTACAGATGCAAAAAGACATTAGACAGGTTCACTTAAGGTAAAGATTGACCTTTGTCAGGGGAGATGCCAGCCTAGGACATGACTACCTGCTATAAACTGCTTTTAGTTAAAAAGTTTTAATTTCAGACCATCCTTTGTGGTTACTTTAGGTCTCTGAGTTGGCAAGGCTACCACGCAGGCCTTCCCTGAGCTTGTCAGGTTAGCATGTGTCCCCTTTTTGTCCATACGTACCCCTTTTGGCCATAAATCAATCCAAAGGATGCAATGATGATCAACCTTTTGGTTGGATAACAAGGTCCCACAGTGCTAGGAAGGCTCATTCCTAGGAAATCTCAGTGTTAGTGTTTGTCTTTCTGAGCAATGGATCATTGGGGATGGGGCAAGACCATAACCTTGGATGGAAGTCAAGGCCAAATTTTTTTTCCTCCAAAGTGAATGGCAGGTAAATGGGAGGCAGTTAGGTCTTATGGGTCTTTATTAAGAAAAACATTCTCAGTGGTTCTCAACCTTCCTAATGCCGCAACCCTTTAATACAGTTCCTCATGTTGTGACCCCCAACCATAAAATTATTTTTGTTGCTACTTCATAACTGTAATTTTGCTACTGTTATGAATCGTAATGTAAATATCTGATATGCAGGATGTATTTTCATTGTTCGCGACCCACAGATTGAGAACCACTGCTAGATTATTTCTAATCTACAAGCTATTGTGATCCAGGTTTTGTTACCTGTCTCACTTTTATATATTTTGCATCTAATATAACTAACATTCACTTATAGTTTTGAGGGCATAATACATACCTTTTTAGTTTTTATAATCTGACCATGAGGTGGGTTTGAGAAAAGGCTAAAGAACAAGTATAATAATAATAATAATAATAATAATAGTAATTATTAGCAACATTGATTTGTAGGTATACAGGCCTTGTCAGTGTCTCTGGATGGCTGTCTGATGTTTGGGCTTTTCATCCTTGAAGAGTCTTTCATCTCCGGTAGGTAGGTAGTGGGTAGTATTAGAGACAGGGGCAGATGTCCATTTGCAGTTAGGCACCTGATAAGGCCCCTTCCAACACTGTTGGAGAGAGTCTTTAATAAGTGGATGAACATCTCCTGGTTGTAAGTTGTGGTCTTTGGAACCTTCATCTGCTGGGCCACACTGTGAAATGAATGTTACTAATTTATCAGTCCCTATAACCTTGTTAATGAGCCATTGATAATAAAGCAGAATGTCTCCTTTTAGTTTCCTTACAGTTGGAAAACAAAAAAATTTAAAAATCAATACTTAAAACAGGATCATAAGAATATTCTCAGTTCATTTAGTCCCATAACCAATTTTTTTGTTTATTCTGATTATTTGCCAGTATTTTCATGAATTCAGTTATTCCTTAGAGTTCTATAAATCTCCATCTAGGTCAAAGATATGACCTGCTTAGAAACGTCTAATTTAGAGCAAGTCAGAGTCCTTTTCATGTATTTTTCTAAAGATGTAACATATCTTCAAATGCATCAGAGTAAAACAATGACTGTCTATAAATGACAAAACTTAAAGTGGCATAGTTATAAGTTTGATTATAATGCAATTGATAAAAAAAACACCTTGCTTTTTTGTAAGACATAACATTTCAAGACAACAATTTCTTGGTAAATAATTACTGTAGAATGACAGAGAATAATATAAAGTCCATGTATATATTTAGATTCAATACAGAATTTCAATATATAAAGAACAGATAATATGCAAGACTTTAACATGCTGCACATGGCTTATTGGAAGTGTACATTGAGCACTGGCAATAATTCATAAACTCCCAATGTCCCAAGTACCACTGCCGGATGCCCCGACAGGGAACCATCACGTTTGGCTTGCCTGGTGTCGCTGGCAGGACACTTGCTACTCCTGGGCCTGTTTGAACTTGGCTTTGAATCTTTGCAAGTTCCTCCCTAGGGCAGGATGAAATGTTTATAACACCCACTTTAATAAAAATATATGTATACAAATAGAACAATTTTATTTTATTATTATTTTGGCGAAGCTTCCCATGTAATTTCAAGCATAATAAATAGGCCTAATTAGTTTAAAAGCTTTTCTTTTATAAGGAGAGAGAATAAATCCTTGAGGTATTCCAAGGCCCATTGGAATAACTCAAAGTCATCTTTTAGTTAAAAAAAGTCTCTTAAAACTTAAACTTTGAGAAAGTTGTCAAATATACTTAACCAAAAGATTATATCATAAATTCCTTGTCAATCTAGGTAAAACAAATGTATTTTATGGTAATAACTCTTAAAGACATGAATCAAACTTAAACTGGTTTTAATATTAAATATTTTGTCCAGACCACAGGATCCTGCTTAACCTAGATAAGTATTTAATCTCTTTAGGCCACTAAAATATCACACCCTAGTAATGCCATCCAGAGGCAGAAAACACATCTATATATATAAAAGGCTAAGCGACTATTCGACTATCTGACCAGTAGCTATGATGCACACTGACCACCAGGGGGCAGACACTCAATGCAGCAGCTGCCAAGCTGCAGTGACTTGGCAACGGCAGTTCTCAGGTGACACACTCCTGAACCAGAGAGGAGAGAGACTGATTCTGGGGTGCATCACTCGAGAACTGTCCTCTTGCAATCTGGGACCCCTTGGGGGATGTCAGAGAGCTGGTTTCGGCCCAATCCCTGCAGGCCAGGCTGAGGGACCCCACCTGCCAGAGGGACCCCACTACTCCACAGATGCCCTTTGAGCCCCAGCGCTGCCCCAAGTGCAGCCAGCCAGGGCAGGACCATGGGAGATTGGCTCCAGGGTGTGTCCGGCCCTTCTTGCCCAGTCCCACCCCGCCAGCCACCTTCTAATTAATTTTCTTTTAATGTGCATGAATCCATGCACCAGGGCACTAGTTACATATATATGTAGACAAACACATAAAGACCACACACATAATTTCAGTTCCTAATTTTTGTAGAGAAGGCACAAGATTTTCTTATTTGCTTTTCACATCTTTTAAGAAGACTAGAAAAGGGGAGTGAAGTTCTAAATGCCAAACAGATAGATCTGTTGAGACTTTTTGTTTGTTTGTTTGTTTTATTAAATCTTTATTATTCAGATTATTCCTCTTCCCCCCCCCCATAGCTCTCCTCCATCCAGTTCCCACCCCACCCTCTACCCTTACCCCTCCCACTGTCCTCATCCATAGGTGTATGATTTTTGTCCAGTCTCTTCCTGCACCCCACACCCCTTTCCCCCCAAGAATTGTCAGTCCACTCCCTTTCCATGCCCCTGGTTCTATTATATTCACCAGTTTACTCTGTTCATCAGATTTTTTATTCACTTGATTTTTAGATTCACTTGTTGATAGATATGTATTTGCTGTTCATAATTTTTATCTTTACCTTTTTCTTCTTCCTCTTCTTAAAGAATACCTTTCAGCATTTCATATAATGCTGGTTTGGTGGTGATGAACAAGGAGTTAGCTTTTTCTTTATTCTTTAGCTTTTTCTTATCTGTGAAGCTCTTTATCTGACCTTCAATTCTGAATGATAGCTTTGCTGGATAAAGTAATCTTGGTTGTAGGTTCTTGCTATTCATCACTTTGAATATTTCTTGCCACTCCCTTCTGGCCTGCAAAGTTTCTGTTGAGAAATCAGCTGACAGTCGTATGAGTACTCCCTTGTAGGTAACTGACTTTCTTTCTCTTGCTGCTTTTAAGATTCTCTCTTTGTCTTTTGCTCTTGGCATTTCAATTATGATGTGTCTTGGTGTGGTCATCTTTGGATTCCTTTTGTTTGGGGTTCTCTGCACTTCCTGGACTTGTAAGTCTATTTCTTTCACCAGGTAGGGGAAGTTTTCTGCCATTATTTCTTCAAATAGGTTTTCAATATCTTCCCTCTCTCTTCTTCTGGCACCCCTATAATTCGGATGTTGGTACGCTTGAAGTTGTCCCAGAGGCTCCTTACACTATCTTCATATTTTTGGATTCTTTTTTCTTTTTGCTTTTCCAGTTGGGTGTTTTTTGTTTCTTCATATTTCAAATCTTTGACTTGATTCTTGGGATCCTCTTGTCTGCTGTTGGATCTCTGGATATTATTCTTTATTTCAGTTAGTGTATGCTTAATTTCTAGTTGGACTTTTTTCATATCCTCCAGGGTCTCACTAAATTTATCAGCGGTTTCCAGAAAATTCTTGAAAAACCTTATAACCGTGGTTTTGAACTCTATATCCAGTCGTTTGCTTTCCTCCATTTCTGTCATTTGTGACCTGTTTCTTTATCTCCACATTTTTTATGCTTCCCTGCGTTGGTAGAGTGGCTTTGTGTGCTAGGTGTCCTATAGGGTCCAGTGGCTCAGCCTCCCCAATTATCTGAGGTGGACACTCTTGGTGCACCCCTTTGTGGGCTTTGTGCACAGTCTTGTTGTGGTCTTGTTGTAGTTAAGCCTTGATTGTGGTAGTTATCACTGGGATGAATTGACCTCCAGGCCAATTGGCTGTGAGAATCAGCTGTGTCTGCAGTGAGAGAACTTCTGTGCTGAAGACACCCTTCTGGGGCAAGACTTGCTTCAGTGGGGCTTTGGTGCTCACTGAGTCTGCCCCCTGAGTGTGTCCCTTATGGATCTGAGGAGTTGTATTCTGGATGGTCCCACTCTGACCACTGGGTACACTGGCTCTTGGATCTAAGGAGGTGCTAATTTAGCCTCTGCCTGAGGCTACCCAGCAGGAGCTATGAAGAGATCTGCATATTCCCCTTCCTTTTTGGGGGGTTTGGAGGTGCCCAGATGAGGCCCAGCTGTGAAGCAATGCAAGCTGCTGTGGGGCCTTGGGCCTTCTCTTGGAAGTTCTGGGTCTGTCTGGCCCAGCTGCAATTTGTTAGGTAATTTTCAGATTGCAAAGGGCCAGGGCATTCATATGCAAAAGCCTCTATTCACAGCTTGGGTGGGGCGGGGTCTCAGGGAATCAACAGGGTGGAGCAAGCAGCTATGGCTGATCCTCAGCCCTGCCCTAAGGGGCCCCGTGTCTCAGTGTCCTGGTAATTGCTGCAAGCACCTCTGAGGGAAAGCCACCCTCATGTTCCGAGTTCTGCCTGCTGCCAGACAGTCCAGTTTCTCCCTGTATGAGTCCTGGGTCCCCAGAGACTTCCCGGAACTGGAGTTCAGAGCAGTCAGGAGCTTGTGACTCCCTCCCGATTCAAAAAGAGAGCCGCGTCCTCAGGTGCCAGCCCCTTTCCGTGCACGCTCGAGCCTCTTTACCTCTGCACTTTACTTCCGCAGTTCCTCTGGGTCTCAGTGTGCTTTTCTCTTTCCTTCTAGTTGTAGAATTTCCACTCAGCAAGCCTTCCTGTAGTTCTGGATGATGTCCGTTTTGTCTTTTCATTGTATTTTTGAAGTTGTTGTGGGAGGCAGCAATTTCCGGTGTTTACCTATGCCGCCATCTTGGTTTCTCCTGTTGAGACTTTCAATGAAAGTGTCAAGGGCTACGAATGAGCAGTGGCGACAAAGAAAGACTTGGCTACTATCTAAGGAATTAAGCAACAGGAGAGAGCCAGGCTGGGTTTCTTTCTTTATAAACTTAAAACTTTCACAAACTTTTATAGTCTTCACAACCTTTTACAAACCTTTCTGCAATTTTCACAAACCTTCTTACCCATTCAGAAATAAGTATCCTTAACACAACTCACTTTCTTCCTTTTCCCTCAAAAATGAATTTCTATACCTCATGCCTTCTATTACCAAAACTATATAACTTTTTTCCGATTTAATTAGAATTTCTAATTTTTAGAAACTTCAATTTCCAATGATAACCAAAAATCTAAGCAACCAGTATTCCCTAGATTGACTTTTATGAAAAAATTTCATAATCTTTATAAACATGGATTTCTCAATTGGCACTTTCAAGAAACACACCTCTAACAAAGCATTAGGTATTTATATCAATAGCTCTAAGTTTCCCCCACAGCCTCTCTGCAGCAAAAGCCCAAAGCAGGTGAACCCAAGACTCATCTGCACAATCAATGTTTTAGTATTTCATGTTATTTCAAAATATCTAGAGATACAATAAATGTATCAAATTTACTAATTTAGAAAGGAATTGCTGAAATGAGTTAAATTGATTTGCTTAGATGGCTAAGTTTTTTTCTTTTGAAAAGAATCACCTTCCAACATTCGAATTTTTTAAAATAACGTTTTTATTGTTAAAAAAAGAAATAAGTGCAGAAGCCATACAGCAGGGTTAAAGTTAAACTATAGTTTCTACCTGAGATAATTGCTGCCATACTTCATTCCCCACTGGTTTTATGCACATGAGTCAAATCTTGGACTCATCCTTATTAGTTAGGGGATTGTACTGCCCCTTAACTACAAGTAGTTTGACCGAATTAATTTTTCTAAACTGCCAGCTTGGCACATTTAGTTTTCTATTTACTTACCCCACTTCTTTTTTTAAAAAATAAATCTTTATTTAAATTATTACAGGGGTTCCCCCTTTTCCCCCCATAGTTCCCCTCCACCCAGTTCCCACCCCACCCTCTGCCCTTACCCCCCAGTGTCCTCATCCATAGGTGTACGCTTTTTGTTGCCAGGTCAAAGGTCATACACATGGAAAATGTAGCTATTTCCATCCGCGACCTGTCCCTGTGTTCGGAAAGGTCTCTCACGACTTGTTCACGCTCTACTCAGAAAGGGTACGGTGACACGTAACAGCTTTTTAAAATAATGTGTCCTCATGTTTAAAATGAGGATTTTGTTACCAAAAGTGAGGAGAAAGCAACACTACAGCAGCTCTTGCCCCTCTCGCCCTTGGGGTGATAGTTGTGCTTAGGGCTGTGCGCTGGTTTGCGGGCTGTTGATGAAGCCGTCTGGGCAGCTCACACGGTTCTGCCGGCTTCCCAGGGGCCATCACAGCCTCGCAGGGACCGTCGCAGCCTCGCAGGGGCTGTTTCAGCCTCACTGGGAATGTCTCAGCCTCACTGGGACCATCTCAGCCTCACAGGGACCGTCTCAGCCTCACAGGGACCGTCTCAGCCTCACAGGGACCGTCTCAGCCTCACTGGGACCATTTCAGCCTCACTGGGAATGTCTCAGCCTCACTGGGACCATTTCAGCCTCACTGGGACTGTCTTAGCCTCACAGGAGCTGTTTCAGCCTCACTGGGACCGTCCCAGCCTCACAGGGACTGTCTCAGCCTCACTGGGACTGTCTCAGCCTCACAGGGGCCATTTTAGCCTCGTTGGGACTGTCTCAGCCTCACAGGGAGTGTCTCAGCCTCACTGGGACCGTCTTAGCCTCACAGGGGCCGTTTCAGCCTCACTGGGACTGTCCCAGCCTCACAGGGACTGTCTCAGCCTCACATGGGCCGTCTCAGCCTCACAGGGGCCATCTAAACCTCAATGGGACCATCTCAGCCTCACAGGGTCCGCCGCAGCCTCGCAGGGGGTGCCGCATCCCATGTTGGGGGTGAAGGTGCGAATCAGAAGCTCCTCTTGCTGTCTCTCCTGCTCGAAGTTTCTGAGAGCCGTCTGCGGGTGCTGGACATCATACTTTAACTGGTCAACACGAAGTTTGGCATTCTGCCTTTTGTTGGGAGGCTCCTTGCTGGACAAAATCTCCAGGTTTTCTAGTTGGCTGAATATCTGGTATGCTTGCTTTGGTTTCGTTTTCTACTAAGTGCACAGACTGCTTGTCTGCCATCTCCCAGTGTCCCATGTGAGACTGGATCTGGTGGACCTGCTTGTGCGTTTGCTGGTACAGCGGTTCCATGTCACTGGCCCAGCTGGGTCTGGCTCCAGCTTCCTCCAAACCTGAGTCTGCTTCTTGAGTGTGTCCCTTATGGGTGCGAGGAGTTGAAATCTGCAGTTTGTTGGATTACGCTGCAAAAGCGCAGGTGGTTCCTTTTGTGCCACTGGCACAGGTTGGGCGGGGATGTAAATTGAGTAGGGCGGGGTCTCAAGGAATCACCAGGGCAGAGCAAGCAGCAATGGCGTCTCTGTGACTCCTCGCCTCTCTGTGACTCTGCGTCCCCAAGTGCCGGCGAGCAGCTCCGCGAGAGAGCCACTCTTGCTTTCCAACCCACTGCAAGGCCGTCCCACCTCTCCCCATAGGGGTCTGGGGCCTCAGAATCCTGCCCCAAACAAGCTCAGTGGATTCGAGAGTTTATAACCCCTCCTTATTGAAAAAAACCACGCATGCAGTTGCAGCCCGCCTGGCGCGCGACTCCGTACCTCTGTTCTTGGCGTCTCAATGCACTTCTTTCTTTCCTTCCAGTTGTAGAACTTCCACTGGACCAGCTTTCCCATGGCTCTGAATGATAGCTGTTTGTCTAATAGTTGGTAGTTTCAGTGTTGTTGTGGGAGGCAGCACGCACAGGTCTATACCTTATGCTGCCATCTTGGTTCTGCAACATTCACATTTTAAAAGATGTCCCACATGAGAGTTCTTTTTTTTTGTTTTCTTTTTTTTATTGCTAAAAGTATTACAAACGGTATTACATATGTGTCCTCCCCCCCGCCCCCCACCCTTGACAATCCCCTGGCCTCCCTTACCCCCCAGTGTCTTATGTCCATTGGTTATGCTTATATGCATGCATACAAGTCCTTCGGTTGATCTCTTAACCCCCTTCCTCCTGCCCCCCAACCCTCCCTGGCCTTCCCGCTGCAGTTTGACAATCAGTTTGAGGCAGCTCTGCCTCTGTATCTATTATTGTTCAAAAAGTTTGTAATGGTCTTTATTATCCATGAATGAGTGAGATCATGTGGTATTTTTCCTTCATTGACTGGCTTATTTCACTTAGCATAATGCTCTCCAGTTCCATCCATGCTGTTGCAAATGGTAAGAGTTCCTTCTTTTTTACAGCAGCATAGTATTCCATCGTGTAGATGTACCACAGTTTTCTAATCCATTCATTTACTGATGGGCACTTAGGCTGTTTCCATTTTAAAAGATGTCCCACATAAGAGTTCTTGATGAAGTCCAGCTATTTGCATTTCAAAGTCCTAGGACTTTGGTTTCTTAAAGTCAATTATCTATAACCTCTTGAGAGGAGTAGGGGAGCTCATGGAGGAGGGTAACGGATTTATTGGGTTTTGGATGTTCTCAAACCACACCTGTGGCCCTGTAAAGACTGCATTGTAAAACAAGGATAGCACTTATTTATTTATTTATTTATTTATTCAACCTCAATAATTGGGTTGCCACCCAAATGTTGGCAATGGGCTGACAAATCCATTCACCCATTTTTGTAGTGTTTATTCATCTGGGAATATATTTCTAGTTTATAGGCAGCACATAGCTCAGGGTCACCTCAGAGAGCCATAAAGCCTTGGGTATATGGAACCTCTGTCCATTTCCCTTGGGAATGGCAAAACAGGTCTACTGCAAAATAAGCGAAATTATTTCATTTTGCTTCCGTGGTGGCCTCTTGAGAATGTCCTGGAATTTTGATAATTGCCAATTGTTTTAATTTCTGTATGACATGTAATCGTTCTGCAACCTATTTTCCATTCATTTTTCTTTTTTTATTTCTTAAAGTATTACAAAGAGTATTACACATGTCTCCTCCCCCCCCCTTGACATTCCCCCAGCTTCCCCCACCCCCCAGTGTCTTGTGTCCATTAATTATTCTCATATGCATGCATATAAGTCCTTTGGTTGATCTCCTACCCCTCCTCAACCCTCCCCAGGGTTCCCACTGTAGTTTGACATCCTGCTCAATGCTGCTCTGCCTCTGTATCCATTTTTGTTCATCAGTCTATAATGGCCCTTATTATCCATAAATGAGTGAGATCATGTATTTTTCTCAGCTTCCCAGGGGCTGTCTCAGCCTCACAGAAGCCGTTTCAACCTCACCAGGGCTGTTTCACCTTCACTGGGGCCATTGCAAGCTCACCGGGGCTGTTGCAAGCTCACCAGGGCCGTCTCGACCTCACCGGGGCCGCCTCGACCTCACCGGTGCCATCTCGACCTCCCGGAGCCGATTCAACCTCACCAGGGCTGTCCCAGCCTCACCGGTGCTGTCTCAGCCTCACAGGGGCTGTTTCATCCTCACCAGGGCAGTTGCAACCTCATCGGGGCAGTCGCAACCTCACTGGGGCCGTCACAACCTCACCGGGGCTGTTGCGACCTCACTGGTGCTGTCTTGAACTCACCGAGGCCAATTCAACCTCACCGGGGCCATCTCAGCCTCACAGGGTCCACCTCAATCTCACAGGGGCCATTTCACCTTCACCAGGGCCATTGCAAGCTCACTGGGGCCGTCACAAGCTCACTCGGGCTGTCTCAACCTCACTGGGGCCGATTCAGCCTCACCGGGGCCATGTCAGCCTCACTGGGGCCGTCTCAGCCTCACTGGGGCCATTTCAACCTCATCGGGGCAGTTGCTACCTTACCAGGGCAGTTGGAACCTCACCAGGGCCATCGCGACCTCACTGGGGCCGTCTCGACCTCACCGGGGCCGATTCAACCTCACCAGGGCTGTCTCAGCCTCACAGGGTCTGCCTCAACCTCACAGGGGCCGTTTCAACCTCACCGGGGACATTTCACCTTCACCGGGGCCGTCACAAGCTCACTGGGGCTGTCTCAACCTCACCAGGGCCATTTCAACCTCATTGGGGCCGTCGCAGCCTCACCATGGCCATCGCAGCCTCACCTGGGCCGTCTCAACCTCACCGGGGCTGTCGCAGCCTCACCTGGGCCGTCTCAACCTCATGGGGGCCAATTCAACCTCACCGGGGCCGTCCCAGCCTCACCGGGTGTTGGGGTCCAGTGGTTCCCAAAAGTATGGATGGAGTCGGCGAAGAAGGAAGGACACAGAGACAGGGTTCAGTTCATCAGCATAGCGAGGTTCTCCCTCCAGGATCTCCAGCCAAGTTCTGTCTATGTTCTCCAGCCAAGTTCTGTCCAGGATCTCTAGCCAGGTTCTGTAGCCATGTTCTCTCACTAGGTTCTCCAGCCAGGTTCGGTCGCCAGGTTCTGGTATTTTCCATTCTTTAGGGGCTGCCATTGAAAATTAAGAAGCCTTTCTGTTTCCACAACATTCTAAAGTTGTGAGCTACACCAAAGGCACAGCTACCCTTATACCAGTGATGGTGAACCTATGACACGCATGTCAGAGGTGACATGAGAACTCATATTTTTGGTTGATTTTTCTTTGTTAAATGGCATTTAAATATATAAAATAAATATCAAAAATATAAATCTTTGTTTTACTATGGTTGCAAATATCAAAAAATTTCTATATGTGACACGGCACCAAAGTTAAGTTAGGGTTTTTCAAAATGCTGACATGCCGAGCTCAAAAGGTTCGCCATCACTGCCATATACCATTGTAATAATCTGGTTATTATTGAACAGAAAAGGAGCAAAGGGGAAGACTAAAATAATATATGCATGCCATATAGCTTTGCTAGTTTAATATTTTCCAAGTCTATTTCCCCGCTGACCAATGGGGGAAGGGATTGGACAAAGGCAGTTTAGATGCATACCCGGTAAGGTCTGAGTGATGTGGAAAGGTGCTTACCTGTCTGTCAATCACACCTGGAAGCGAGTCAGTAGCCAGGAGGGCGTGGCCACTGCCAGCATGCAAAACGTGAATATTTAAATTTCTAGACAAAGGACCATGCTCTTTTCTCTTGCCTACACTCCTGTGACTCCTGTTGCAGGGGCTGCACTCCCAAGTCCGTGTGGTCCACGGCCATGTGGGGCTCCACACAATGAACTAATGGACTTTAATGAGCTTGGATGCTACCCTGACCCACCTCCAATGTGGAACAGACACTCTGGACACCGGCCCTCCTTTGGCTCTACTGGAAGCCCAGCCACACCTTTCTCAGGACTGGTTTAAGGGGCAGGGGACTTTGGAACCCAAGGAATGTAACTCCATGCAAATAAAGCCTTTACCACATCTCATTCTCTTGTGCGAATCTTAGAAGACTCATTTTCTAAAGGTATCGTAGGAACCTTGTTCCCACAAGTGACAGGGAAGTTTGTATCTCCAGGAACACTAATGACAGGGGCAGAAATAGAATGATGGGGACCAACTAGAATTTAAGAAACATTAATCGTGCTCTGTTAACTGTGATTGTTTTGTTCTGATTGAAGAAGGCACATTCTAACCTGGCTGGGTGTTGCATCCAAGGACCTTGGAGCTCACCCAGAAATGCGACCCCTCCTCCACACCTGGGAGCTGCCTAGTACCATGGAAAGATTAACAACCTACTTGCAGAAACCAGACCCTCCCCCCCCCCCCCCCAAGCCCTTTGCATACCCGCAGGCCTTTGCAAAAGCCCAGGCTGCATTACCTGTAAACTGCCCATTTGGCATACCCTTTTGCCTACTTCCCCAAGTAATTGTCCTTCTACCCAATATAAGTAACTGGCCTATAGTGGGGGGCAGAGCAGGTATTTGTGGATGACTTGCTGCTCTCCCATACTGCAGGCACTATTGGAATAAACGCTCATCTATAATTTAACCCTGTCTCTGCTGAATTGGCTCACATAGTGAGAGGTAGCCTGGACCCATTGATGATCCGGTTCCAAGTCTATTACTAAAAAATATTGGCAGTCACAGGAATGGCTGATAACAAGGTATGTGGATGTGGAACTGCAGGATGTCTGGGAATAACTCCCATTTTTAGCTCCGAGATTTTGTTCAAATCTCCGTTTTTTCTACTTGGTTTATTTATTGGAAAGATGGGAGAATTACAGGGGCTCGTACATGGAATTATAAGCTCTCCCTTTTTTATGGTAATTTTAATTTCTCCCAAACTATTAATAAGGAGAAGGGGAAATGCCTCCTTGTAGTCCTCAGAGCAGCCCTGCTGGTTTCTGTTTGTGTCTGTTTTTAAATCCGATTTCAGTTTCCTGTCACCCTCACAGTGGACAGACTTCTTCACAGGCGTGTCTTGTGGACCTTATTTGGAATCCTGTTGCGTTGGCTCCCAGAAACCGGAAGGTATATTGATGGCAATGGGTAAGTGAAAGGACAGAAACCAGGCCTCTCCTTTTCTTTGTGGGGGGGCTCCCCCCAGTTTGTTAGCAGCACCTGGTAATGAAACCCCGAGGCTGTTGGCTCCTCTGTTCACACAGTGGCCTAGTCAGGCTGCACTCTCTCTCCCTCCTCCCTGCTGCTGAGCAGCCTCAGGATGATGCCCACTAAGTAGTCTCTGGTTAGTGAGGAGTTGAACTAGGATTCCTCCTCCCCGTCTTGGTTCCTGCACCCCTTCAAAAAGACCTCCCCTTTGAACGCTTCATAACTTCTGTCCTAAGCCTAAGTTACAGGCCTGGGAAAATGCTGATATAGCAAGTCCTCGGTGTATCTGCTTGACCACCTCCTGGAAACCAAACAACTGTAACTTTTCAAGATAACCCTCGGCATCTAGTCACAGTTGAATCGCTAATTTAACACAACCTTCTCCCTCCCTTATTGTTCCGCAACAGCAACTGCTGACTCTTTCAAAGCCCAAGCCCCTTTCCTCAACCTGGTATTGCTCTATCAGTGCCTGGCCCTTTCCTCCCTTGGAGAGTAAGACACATTTCTTCTTCTTGGTGGATTCGTTCACCATCCGCATCACTGGCCATCCTAACAGAAGAGCCAGGATTACATGTTTCAACAGTTAAATTTCTTTGAGAACCCATCAGGGTCCTGGATAAGACTGAGAACAATTGCTGGTTCCTCTCTAGCTGAGACCAGCTTTTCTTCAAAGGGAGCCAGTAGAATTCCTATTCTGATTTTCCCTTCAGTCAGCAGGGAGTGGTAGTGGAGGAGATAGAAGGGAAGCAAGAGGGAGGGAAAGGGCAAGTCCAAACAAGGAGGCTCAGAGAGCACAGATATGGTAGAGGAGCTATAGAAGGGGGAAGAATAGGGTGTAGGCATTTATTAGCTTCCGAAGAGTTCAGAGACCATCTTTAACATTTCTTATTGTTGTTTTTTTAAAAAAAATGTTTTTTATTGATTCTTACAGAGAGAAGAAGGGAGAGGAATACCTGAGATTCAGGTTGGAGGAGGACATCCCCTTTATCTTTGGAGCTGAATGAGCTCTCATTTATACAGCGAAGATTTTTGCTCAGACTCTCAGAAAGCATTTCCAATAGAAAAGCAAAGTTAAAAACCAGTCACCCATTTTTCCTCCTATCTACCTTAGCCTGGGTTCTGTCAACCCTTAACCTTAATTCTACATCGAGGGTTTAAGAGTACAGCTCAAATAAAGTCAGACCCTCTACCACAAGCAAGGGAAGGTCCGGGATCCTGGAGACAACTCACCCAAGTTCACGCAAAGTGACGGGGAGCCAGCAGGCTCAATGAGCCTTTTGCTGGATGCTAGCACCCACTGGGTCCGGGTCCACAGGGTGGTCTTGGGTAAGTTTCTTTGGAATACTGATGACTATGCTAAGTGAAAGTCAACATAAGAAACATTCAAATCAACAGAGAATTTTTGTGAGTTTATTTGAGTCAAATTGTCTACAATTGCAGGAAGCAAAATCTTAACGGATTGAGATAATGCTTCAGAGAATGGTAGTTTTGCACCTTATTTTAGCATTACTAGAGGCCTGGTGCACGAAATTTCGTGCGGAGGGTGGGGTACCTCAGCCCAGCCTACGCCCTCTTGCAGTCCAGGACCCCTCGGGGGATGTCTGCTAAGCTGGCACTTGGACATCCCTCTCACAGTCCAGGACCCCTTGCTCCTTACTGCCCACCTGCAGCGAAGGTGGAAGTGGCTCCCGCCATTGCTGCTGCACTTGTCAGCCGTGAGCCCAGCTTTTGGCTAAATGGTGCTGCCCTTGTGGAAGCACACTGACCACCAGGGGGCAGCTCCTGCATTGAGCATCTGCCTCCTGGCGGTCAGTGCGCATCATAGCGACGGTCGTTCTGCCATCTGGTCGATTTGCATATTAGCCTTTTATTAGATTGGATATTATATAGGATAATCAAAAGAGCGGATGCAAGTAGGTTACATGAAATTCACTGGTGATAGATTAGGGAAGCGGGAAAATGCAAAGCAGAAAAACCTTTGGGATTGGATGAAAAGTAAAATGATAGATACATACTTCTTTTACTTAGGTGGGTGCAGGGTAGTTAACAGTCAACAATTAATTCAATAACAATGAGGGGATTTGTGGTCTCCACAGAGCGGTGTCTGTGCTTTGAGGGGAACAGAAAAAGGAAAATTACTTTGACATTCCAAAGACATGTTATCATAGAAGTAAAAAGACAGTAGATAGGCTCAGTTAAGGTAAAAATTGGCCTTTGTCAGGGAAGATACTGGCCTACGGCATCTACCTGCCATAAACTGCTTTTAGTTAAAAAGTTTTAATTCCAGACCATCCTTCGTGGTTACTTTAGGCCTCTGAGTTGGCAAGGCCACCACGCAGGCCTTCCCTGAGCTTGTCAGGTTAGCACATGGCCCCTCTTTGTTTACAGGATAAAAGCACAATTGTATTTACTTTGAAGTTGCTCTCTTTAGCTTCTCTCAGATGCTACCTGCTCTGAGGAAGTTAACCATCTAAGCTAGCTACTTTATGCCTACTTGAGTCAAAGATGGACAGAGATGTTTAGAATAAGTGATTGTGAGGATAAAAGGTGGGACTGGCAGGGTCCTGGGTGCCCACCTGCTGACTGGATGCTTTGGCAGCACATTGTGGGATGTGACTGGCATCTGGTATGCAGCTCAGAACACATCACAGTAAAAAAGAGCAGAATCCAAAGCTCCTTCAGGGTCAGCAGCAGTGCATGCTGGTGTCAGTTCTCCGTGGACACAACAAAAATGAGAAACCTGAAATTAGAAGGTATTTTGCTGGAAATGACAGTGGCTCCTTTTTTACTAACAGTTTATTGTTATTAAAATTATCTGCTAATAATTAGAATAAAGATATTATATGTTTTTTAAATAAATCTTTATTGTTCAGATTATTACAGTTGTTCCCCTTTTTTCCCCCCATAGCTCACCTCCACCCAGTTCCCCCCCGCACCCTCTGCCTTTACCCCCCCCCCCCCCCCCCCCCCACTGTCCTCATCCATAGGTGTACGCTTTTTGTTGCCAGGTCATACACATAGAAAACGTAGCTATTTCCATCTGTGATGTGTCCCTGTGTTTGGCCTCACAGGGACCGTCTCAGCCTCCCAGGGACCATCTCAGCCTCACAGGGGCCGTCTCAGCCTCACAGGGACTGAAGGTATTATATGTTTAACTTTTGCAATTTAGAAGTTTACATTATTCTTGAAGTACAGTAACTTGTACTTACATTTTTGTGTTTGAAATAAAGTGCTTTTGGTAACATTTTATAATTTCTAAGCAATTCCATTTTTTCTTAAAAATGAATGTATTTTTTTAGAATTACATTTTTTAAATATCCTAAATATTCTATTATTTCTACATGTTGACAGGGTCTGGACTGAGCAGGTGTTGCTCTAGGAGGCTGCTACTTGAGGTTATCCTCATTTGTGGGGAATACAATTGTTTAAAACAAAAAAAATGTCAGAGTTGAATAGGAAAAGAGTGTATCTGTGTACATATCCTTGAAGGTCAGAAGGCAGGCTTTATTTCCAGTCAAAGCCCAGGTAACTGGCCCTTAAAAATGGAGGGACGGGACCAATAAAATGTCTACAAATGCAGAAGAACATGGGATGGAAGCCCATTAGAAGAACTTCTTTGGGTCTCTTACAGTCTGTGTACTTGTCTCCCCAACAGTCTGAGGCAGAGGGCCCAGTCTGAGGCAGAGTGGAAGGGGACAGGCCTGAATGTGAAAGCAGTACTTCAGACTGGAGCCCCTCCTTCAGTCCGTAACAGGTGTGACTTCTATGCTGTGTCATAGTGGCTTACGTGATGCTGTCGATATTGCAGGTATTCACATAGAGGTCAAGGTTACCGCTAACATCCAACTACCGAGTCAGCAAAGGTCGGTGTGCCCAGCCACTGCACAGGAAGGAGCCCAGGAAGCCAGGCTACTGCGATTCAAGTTGTGTCATCACATGCATGTGCTCATTGTTTTCGGATCCGCAAAGAAGGTGGTTGTCGGTGCTGATCATGCTTGAAGAGGTCGAAGGCCTTTATGGTGTCTCTCACAAGCAGGAACGAAGTCGGCAATCTATCAATTATACCCAGATATTGACTGGGTTTGTGTGCAGCCCTGGATTGGAGGCTCATAATGGCTATCGTCATGAGAGCATTCAAGTCCCCAGGGAAAGAACTAGCTGAGCAAGTAAAAATATTGCTGAACATGCCAGATGACAGCAGCCAATGCAGCAAGTGGGCACCAAGACCAATGCAGGGAGCGAACAACTGCAGTCCCCCAAGGGCAGCGAGACTCAGCTGTCCTGGCCGCAGAAGAGGTTCAGAAGGCCGGTGAGCAGGCGCCCTCAGGTCCTGCAGGGATTGTCCTCTCCCAGAACCTTTCCTGATCTCTCTACAGTAGCCAGTTGGTGGAGCAAGCACACACCCTCTTGTGCTGAGTTCAGAGCCCTGGAGAGCACTCCACGAGCTGCAGTCAGGACGCCTATGTCACAGCGTCAGATGGCAGGTCAAGCACATGGGCTCTGACAGTGAAGACTCCCACAGGACACACTCAGTGCTCTTAAGGCAGTGGAGATACTGGCTATGACAACTGAGCCAATCTATGGAAAACAGTGTAGGGATGAAAAGAAGCCAGGAGCCCACAGAGTGTGTGTGTGTGAAAAGTGCTGGAGTTTTCAAAGGCCTCTTGGATTCTTGGTTGTGGTTTCAACACTGCAGGCCCCAGATGGCTCCCTGGGACAAGGAGGTGGCCCGCCTTGGCTGTTCCGTGAAAGGAGGCATGAAACATCACTGAGGGAGTGGGGGTGGGTGGCTAAAGCATTTCCCGAGTTCAGTGGTTGGGACTAAAGGGCCTCCTTGCCTGGGAAGATGTCTCTCTGGAAGGTTCTGGTGATCAGGAGTTTTTCATTTTTCTGCTTCAAGAGTAGAACACACCATTTCCACCCCTCGTCCCAGAAAGAACACATTTTTGTCAGTTTATTCCTACTTCTGCGTGACGCAGATGCCAGCTGACTGGAATGTGAATGCCCCATTTCTGCCCCCGAAGGAGTGCACGTAGTGTTCTGTGACGGACTTTTCTCACATAAGCCCACATGTTGGTGTCGCTTTTTGCTTCATATTGCACTTACCACTGTGGTGGCAAATGAAGCTGTCATAGTTGAGATCAAAAGCGCAGCGTGCCACCAGGTGAACAGCCCAGCAGCCGGAAAATACAAGCCCGTGCAAGGTGGGCTGGAGTTCAGATCCCATCACAGGGAGCCGACTTCCCCGACAGAGAAGCAGGAGATGCTGTTAAAATGCTACACAGCCCTCAGAGGAGGCCGAGGCGGGACAGGTGTTGGGGTGGGTTGGGAGTTTGCATCGGGAGTGTCTCTGGTGCTGTGTGAACTAGTGGCATTTCCTGTTTTTCACAGACAATTGACAATGGGGAGCGTGTTTTTTTAAAAAAAGGAAAGAAAATTGTTTTAAAGATCCTTTATGTTGAGCCAGACTGGAAGCCCTGCTTTGTGCCCGTATGTGGGGGCACAAAGAGAAGACTCAGCCCTGCTTTGGGCTGTGGGTAGTGTTTCTGTATGTGGTGTGGTCCTGTACACCCCGAAGTTACAGGAGGTGCAATTTCCTGAGGGAAGGCAGCAGATAAGCGTCCACTTGATTCTTATATAAGCTTCTGAGCCTGCTGTGTTGGCTGAGACCTTGAGGCATGAGGGAAGGAGTTTGGAGGAAGGAACAATACCTGGTATCATGGGAGTGAGGGAGAGAGTGTGCGCTGCTGCCTCCTCCGGGCCCTGAGGCTGCGGTCCTCGGGCAATGCCAGGGCTGCCCGTGCAGATGCTCTGTATTCACACTTCCCAGGGGGAAAGTTCTTTTTTAATGGTATTTGACTATAGCCTTCTTTCATTCAAATTACAATGAAACTCATTTGTATGAGACAATTTCATTAACTACATATTCTAATGAAAAGAGGGCCGAACCTTGTCATGTAAAAACAATACCGCCATTTTGATTCATTGGACCAGATATGCAAAATTTGGCTTCAAATTGCATAGTTGGTTGGCAGCACTTATTTAAGATCAAAACAAATTCTAGATGAAAAAGTAAACCACCTTTTTCTTGCAAAATTAATATAGGCACATGGCCAAACACGCAAATGGTATGCAGAGCACTGACAATGTGAGAGTGAGCGGTCTGTTTGCACCTTCACTGTGATCACATTGGGCAAAGGCAATAATTGTAGGAATAAGGCCACTCAAGAACAAGCAAAGGCTATTCATTCCCAGATTGCTGTGACAGAGGGGCCAGCCCCCCGCACTTCCTTTGGCAGAGACTTGAGGCAGGCGGGGATGGGGGGTGGGGGTGGGGGGGGTGGAGAAGCTCTAGAGGGGGAAAAGCAAAGCTTCTGGAGGCTCTGGTCAGAGTCTCATGGCCTGGGGCAGCCGGAGGCAGACGAGTTAGTAGGGGGCATCCTATGTGACTGGTTAGGGGGCAGATTTGTCTTTTTTTTCTGTTTGTCCTGCTAAGCTGGAAGCCAGGAAAACATTAAGGAGGCTGGCGGGTATGTTCAACTCTTGGCCATTTGGGGCCGATGGTTTCAGGGGTTGCTTGGCTGCAGATTGTGGGTCCAAGTCCTAGTTCTGTGTATGGCCTGGCTGATGTCTATTAGCATATTCAATCTCTCAGGATGAAACCACCAGACATTACGATGAAGATGCAACATGAGATAAGGACACAGCATCACTATGGGGTATCCTTGCCCCAAATGCTTCCCCTGGATCTCGTCAAGCCATCAAATCCAGCTGCTTGTTAATAGCAAATTCAGGGAATGCAGAAACAACCAGGCAAATCTACAATGGATATTCTACAAGACAATCACCTGGTCTCTTAAATGCTATTTCTTTATATAAAAGGCTAAGTGACTGACTGACCGGCAGTCCGACCGATCGGCTGGTACATATGATGCGCACTGGCAATTTAAAAATAAACGTTGACTTGCACATGCACAATACATATAAAGCTCTCACTGGCACCAACCGCACGCATGTTTCCATCTGACATTCTGTGGGAGATTCCACAGCATTGTGTGTTTAATAATTCTTTGTGGAGAAAACGCCAAAAGGGTGGGAATAAAGTTTTAGGTAGTGTTCACTGTGAGCTTTAGAGAACCAGAATACTACCTTAGACTTTTGCTTCTGCATGTTAAAGGTGCAATAAGTTTTGCTGATCTGCGAACTGTAGGAGGTGTAATTTATGATACTTTTTGTGAAGCTGCTAAAATCGAAGATTATTAATCGATGACACTATCTGGAAAGATATGATGATTCGGTCATCCTTAATATGCCCAAACAACTATGGCAACTTTTTGCATATATATGCGTGTTTGGATGTCTTTCTGATGCAGACGAATTATGGGATGAGAATAAATCTCATTTTATTGAAGATTTTTGTTGGAAATTACACTGAAGAGAAGGTGCCTGTGTGAACTGTGAAATGCATGCCCTTAACGAAATTAAAGAAGTATTCACATTGCATGGAATGAAATGTTCGCATTTCAAACTTCTGGACTCTCCTTTATTAATGAATGCAAATACATATGATGAATCGTATGAGTGACAATAGGCAGAGGTTTTGATCAATTCTCTAAATGAACAGTTGGCAGCTTTTCAGACTATAACTTCAGCCATCGAAGATCAAACTGTACACCCCAAATGCTTTTTCTTGGATGGTCCAGGCGGCAGTGGAAAGACATATCTGTATAAAGTTTTAATACATTACATTGGAGGTCATGGTGATACTGTTTTACCCACAGCATCTACAACAGGGGTTCTCAACCTGTGGATCGCGACCCCTTTGGGGGTCGAACGACCCTTTCACAGGGGTCGCCTAAGACCATCGGAAAACACATATTTTCGATGGTCTTAGGAACCGAGACACCGCTCCTCTATCCATCTCTAGGCGGATCCATCCACATGCAGATATGCCCACATACGAGTACCTGGCGTGATGACATCATCACGCCAACCCCATCACATACACCCTGTACAAATACAGGTGTGACAGGGTTGGTGCCATAATGTACTTATGCAGACCAGTCACACATGTGTAGAGAACAGCTACTGTGTAGAAAGCAGCTGCTGTGTCCTTGAGTCCGCAGGCCGACGCTCTATCCACTGAGCCAAACTGGCTAGGGCATGGGATACCAACTATTTTAGAAGCAAAGCTGATGGACTCAAGAAAGCCAGACTTGACACTGGTGGCAAGTACCACAAACAAAACGTAGCAGCCGTTGAAGCTTCATATCTGGTGGCACTCAGAATCACCAGAGCTATGAAACCTCACACCATTGCTGAGGACTTACTGTTGCCAGCGGCCAAAGACATTGTTCAAGTTATGATCGGAGACGAATTTGTTACGAAATTGAGTGCAATTTCCTTATCTAACGACACTGTCCGCAAAAGAATAGAGGACATGCCTGCTGATATTCTTGATCAGGTAATCCAGGAAATTAAATCTGCTCCACTTCCAATATTCAGTATCCAGCTTGATGAATCTACAGATGTTGCAAACTGTTCACAGTTACTGGTTTACGTGAGGTATATTAATGATGGCGACTTTAAAGAGTTTTTTTGCAAACCTCTTGAAACGACAACTGCTGCACGTGATGTACTTGACACAGTTGGTTCATTTCTGAAAGAGCATAAGATCTCTTGGGAAAAGGTGTGTGGTGTTTGCACAGATGGTGCTCCAGCTATGCTAGGATGTTGATCTGCATTTCAACGTTTGGTACTGAATGAGTCACCAAAAGTCATCGGAACTCACTGTATGATTCATCAGCAAATATTAGCAACGAAGACGCTGCCACAAGAGTTACAAGAAGTAATGAAAAGTGTCATAAGTTGTGTCAATTTTGTAAAGGCGAGCACTTTAAACAGTCAACTGTTTTTGCAACTGTGCAACAAGTTGGATGCGCTGAACAAGACTCTGCTATTTCACACTGAAGTGAGATGGTTGTCGAGAGGAAAAATTTTAAAATGTGTTTTTGAGCTTTGTGTTGAACTCAAAACATTTTTAAATCAGAAAGCAAGACCGTAGTTCGAAGCACTTTTCAGCGATAAAAGTGAACTGCAGAAAATAGCTTACTTGGCTGCTATCTTTGCCATCTTGAATGAGTTAAATTTACCACTGCAAAGACCAAATGCAACATGCCTCATTTGTCTGCAAAGATCCAATCATTCCAAATGAAACTTCAGCTTTGGCAAAAAAAATTGGATGAAAATAAAATTTACATGTTGCCTACCTTATCTGTTTTTTTTTAGAACATGACATTGAACCAGACAAAAGGATTACGATGATAATTTCTGTGAAAGAACACTTGCACATGCTTGCAGACGAAATTTCATCATACTTTCCAAATCTGCCTGACACCCATTTGCACTTGCCAGAAGCCCATTCACAGTCAAAGTTGAAGATGTTCCTGAGATAGCACAAGAGGAGTTCATTGAACTTATTAACAACGATGCAGCGAGAACTGATTTCTCTACAATGCCAGTTACAAAATTCTGGATCAAGTGTTTGCAGTCATATCCTGTTCTGTCTGAGACTGTGTTGCGCCTTCTTCCATTTCCAACAACATATCTTTGTGAAACAGGGTTTTCCAGCTTGTTGGTTATCAAGTCTAAATACAGAAGTAGACTTGTTGTGGAAGATGATCTTGGTTGTGCTCTTGCAAAGACTGCCCCGAGAATTTCTGATCTGGTGAGAAAGAAGCAATCTTAACCTTCGCACTGATGTTGGCTTTTTACGCATACTGTCGCAAAATGTAGCAATGTAGATTACTGTTGTTATATTAAGACTGTTACCCATGCTACATCATGCTTCAAGACAAAATTTCATTTATTTGTAATTAGAAATAAATATTTCACAATATATAATTACATATTGCTTTTGTGATTAATCACTATGCTTTAATTATGTTCAATTTGTAACAATGAAAATACATCCTGCATATCAGATATTTACATTATGATTCATAACAGTAGCAAAATTACAGTTATGAAGTAGTAACGAAAGTAATTTTATGGTTGGGGGTCACCACAACATGAGGAACTGTATTAAAGGGTTGTGGCAATAGGAAGGTTGAGAACCACTGATTTACAGGAATTGCTGCAAATTTACTTCTCGGTGGAAGACCCTTTCATTCCCAATATAAATTCCATTAAATGAAGCTTCAATTTATAGACTCAATATAAAGAGTGAAGTTGCTAAGACCATTAAAAAGGCCCAATTTTTCATTATTGATGAATGCACCATGGCATCCAGTCATGCTATAAACACCATAGACAGATTACTAAGAGAAATTATGAATTTGAATGTTGCATTTGGTGGGAAAGTTCTTCTTGGAGGGGATTTTCGACAATGTCTCAGTATTGTACCGCATTCTATGCGATCAGCCATAGTACAAATGAGTTTAAAGTACTGTAGTATTTGAGGATGTTTCAGACAGTTGTCTCTTAAAACAAATATGAGACCAAAGGATTCTGCTTATAGCGAATGGTTAGTAAAACTTGGAGATGGCAAACTTGACAGCAATTTATTTCTTATTCAATTTATATATTATTTTCATATACATTTTACTAATTTTCTTTCATCCCTGACACTTCTATTATAGAGAAAGGACAAATAGTGATATTAAAATATTTCTTCTAATTAATTTCCTTTCCCGAATCTGTGCATCGGGCCACTGGTATATAATAAAACTATTTACTTAAAAACATCTTAAGAGATTTAAATATATTTTTTATTGATTTTTACAGAGTGGAAGGGAGAGAGATAGAAACATCAATGAGAGAGAAACATCGATCAGCTGCCTTTTGAATGCCCCCTACTGGGGTTGGAGCTGGCAACCAAGGTGCATGCCCTTGACTGGAATTCGAACCCAGGACCCTATTCTCAGGCCAACGAGCCAAACCAGTCAGGGCAAGAGATTTATATAACCAAATACAAGAACAACTTTGTAAGAGACATTTGGGAAACAATTGAGATTTGAATAAGGAGTTAGACTGGAATGATACTAGGGAATTGGTTAGGATGTTAGGGTGCTATTGGCATTGTGTAGGGGAATATGTGGCAATGCATGCTCAACTCTTCAGAGGTGCAGTGTCTAAAGTCCTTTGAAATGCTTCAGCAAGATACAGCTGATGCACATGGCAGAATGTTGTAGCTTTAGATCTGGACAGTGAGCCTGGCTTTTCATCCCCGAACAGCAGGCTGGTGCGTTTGAACTTCTCACACTAATGCTTAGAAAGGAGCGACTTTTATCCGTCCTCAGTTGCCCTTCCTTCATGGAACCACTGGGACACAGTTTGTGTCTACACAAGCAGAAAACAGATTTGCACCCCCCTTCCTATTTTTACCTAAACAAAGCCACAACCCACCGACCCGCTCTTTCCCCACCCAAAGCCACAGAGGTTTTTCTGTATCGTAACATGTGGATCTGCCTCGTTCCTTTCACAGCTACAAGCAGAGTATTTATTGGCATGAAGGAACCATCACCTATTTAATATTGGTGACTTAGTTTTCCATAGCTTTTCTGCTCTTAAAAGCATTTATCTAATTCTACTCTTAAAGGAACAGTGAAGCCTTGCAGTGTTAAAGGAAATAGGCTGGTTGCTTGCCCCATAAGAGAGAGGACCAGGCTTCGGGGCCAAGTTCACAGAGCTTATAAAACCAGTGCTCCTGGCAGCCCATCTTTGGGGACCGTTTCACCTTTGGCCTCTCAGAGACGGACCTGTCACCTGTCCATCACTTTGGGGCACTTCATCAGGAGTCAAAACGCCTCAGCCATTGTTCTAGACCCAACGATAGAGGTCACTTTAAACACTCACCTCTGGTTTTTATGTGGTGAATTTCCCAAAAGGAAGGAAGGATATAAGTGGGGCAGCTACTTCCTTACAACCATAAGCGAATGTCTCTGAAAGATGAGGAACAGGCGGTGTTAGGATACACTACGCCTGGCCTCTCCCGCTTGGACGGGTTTTCTGAAATATTATTGTAATTTTTTTTCATAGCTCGAAGCACACGGCCTGCACCTGCAGAGGATATGATACAATCCCTGGCTGACTCAGGCGCCTCCTCTGCCTGACCGAGCTGTGCTGTGCGTCCCTGAACAGGACATCCTGCTATCTCCCAAGGACGTCCTGTTGTTCAGCAGCGCCCCCCGCAGGCTGGCCCAGCCCTGACCCAGGCCCTATAGGAGAGAACACACTCCCGCGGGGCTAACTCCCACACACTGGGCTCAGCCGGCTGTGAGAGAATGCAATAACATGTCTTAAACTCTCACGTCGTCGTCTCTTGGCCTGGTTCCTGCGGGAGCGGACCTAACAGGCAGGACCACTGCCTGGGAAGCCCAGCATCTCTGTCACCGCCAACGCCAATGGCAGAAAATGTGCCCCACACAACGCACTGCTCTTTCTAAGTTAGGTTTTCTGCACGTGGAACCGGGAGGGTCATCCATGCTCCCACCTGCGAGGGGGCCTGAGAAAATGTGGGTTTGTAGCTTGGGAGGCGGGGCCCACCAGTGTGGGGGTTTCCCAAGTGGAAGGAAGGATATTCAAAGCATGCTGGGCAGTTCAGGCGGAACACGTGCACAGCATGAATCCAAAAGTCTTCGGATAAGATAATGGTGCATTCATTACATGCGACAGGTGGCTGTTTTACAGGCCCGCTTTGAAGAACATGTAGTATCAGGGAAGAATGCTCAAAATATGTAATATGAAAAGATACAGGAAACCACACATTGAGAGTGGCCTCCATTTTTCAAAGGATGTTCTAAGGGAAAAGCCTTAGAACATAGCCGGTTCCCCTGCAAAGCAGATGCCAACATGGGATTAGACATACAAGAGGTTTATTGGGGAAATGCCCGTGAAGGACAATGGGGGTGGGTGGGCATGAGAGAAGCCTTGGAGCTGGAGTTAGATCCGACTCCTGCGGGGGAAAGCAGGAAGGCAGGACTGAGGAGGAAGATCCTCAAAGCTGCAGTACAATTCGGAGAAAATCTCAGCCAGGCCAAAGGCTCTGAGCAAAAGCTGCTCTTCAGAAGAGTCCCATATTGGCAGGAGTGAGCCCGCGCTCCCGCTGCCTTGCTCAGTCGCTGCCCGCAGCAGCCGGAGCAGCCCCAGGGGAATGGCCTCTGGAGCCCAAAGCTGTCAGTCTGTGGGGAACTCTGTACCCACAGCAGGTCCTCTTGAAGGAGATCGAGTGGCACGTCTGCCTGGCCACCACAACCTGTTCATAGAATCAGAGGTGACTCTTGAGCTCTGACTCTGCACACAAGAAATATTGTATAGCAATCAATGGTTATGTAAACTGCCCAAGTAACCCATTAGCTGCTCTTTTGGAATCTGTATTGCTGAGAAATGTCACGTACGCCCACAAGGTACATAAATTACAAAAATATAGACGATTCCCATACATGGAGCAGGACATAAGCAGCTTGGGGTGGGTGACCCCATACCGCCAGCCCCTCTCCCTGGTGCCCCAGGCTCAGATGGCAGAAACACATGCAGAAGCAGGTGTGAGAGGCCCGTGTAGAAATGACTGCTGGGCTGTTTTTTACATTTGAGCCCAGTTAGCCAGCGGGAGCCCTTCTTATAGGCACCTTCTCTCTCAGGGTCCACAATGATAAAGACGAGATGAACAGTGCTGCTCTGCATGTGGCCTGCTAGAGTAACTCTCCTAGCAGACAGAAAAGAAAATACCAGTTTACCTCTGACAACCAAAGCAGGGCGGCTCGGATTCGGCCTTACAATATGAGCAAGAAGAATAGGCCTCTGTTCTGCTGGACAATGTGGGATCCTTGGTAGGAGTGAGCGCATCTCTGGTTTCTGTGTATCAGATCAGAGATCCTCAAACTAGTTTTCTGTCACAGCCATGCATGAGCAACTGGAAGGGGTGGATGAAAAGCTATGGTGTCCCGAGGAAGCAGTAACAAAGGCAATGACCACAGTTACATGGTCCCTACCCATGTGCCAGGTACTTCCCTAAGTACTTTATCGAAATTAACTTGCAATCTGATTTGGTAAGTATTATTATTCCCCACTTACAGATGGAAAAACTGAGGCACAGAGAAGTTGAGAAACTTGCTTTTAAGGTCATACAGCTAGAGTCTGTGCTCTTGACTCCCTTCCTAGCATGCCTGCTGGGAGGTTGAGAAGTGGACATCCTCAAACCAGACCTAGAGACTGGGCCAGGCCTGGGGGGAGGACGGTGTCTGAAGAGCAGGCGGGTGTGCCGATCCAGCAAAGGACATAGCTTTGCCGAGGAAAGTGGGAGCCAGAGGAAAGAGAACCAAGCAGGACCCGGAGCCAGTCCTGGTGAGCACCAGGGGGTCTGAGGCCCCCCTTCACTGTGGGACATCCTTAGGGCAGGGACAGCTCCTTTCCAGTTCATATGCCCTGGGCCCGCAGGGCAGTGTCTGTGCTGGCGAATGACATGGTTGGAGGCCTGATACAGCCAACCTTGCCTAAGTCCGCTCCCAACACGGAGGCAGTGTTATTGGTGGAGGTGGGGTTCTTGGGGTTCCGCTGGAATAAGCATTTGTGGAGGCCCCCACGGGAGGATGAGATATGGTAGAAAGCTTTATTGTCATGGAATTACATTATCGGGTTTCTAAAGTCCCATTTCCCTCAATCCAGTCATGGAAGACGTGCACCTGGGGTTTCAGTCGAGCTCGAAGCAGCCTGTGTCCAGAGTTTCCTTTCCATGTTGGAGCCGGAACCAGTCCAGCCTCCAGCCCTTCAGCTTGGACTCAGGCTATTAGGTTCCATTAGTCCTTTGTGTGTGGGGTCCACACCACCAGTGGCCACGTGGGCGAATGCAGGAGAACATGCCCCAAGCAACTAGAGTCCTGAGAGTCGCGGAAGCACAAGAGAGCAAATTCCTTCGTTCATGGATTAAATCTCTCAAATCTTCCCACGCTTGCAGTGGCCACGCCCATTCTGGCCAACCATCTCTGTCCCCAGGTGTGACTGACAGACAACTATCTTCCCTAAGGCACCCTAACTTCACTGGGTATGCGTCCATCTTCCCTCTGTCCAGCCCTCTCCCCGCAATGTTTTGCCGGTGTCTGGCCTTCCCCTTGCTCCCCTCCTGTTATCAATAACTAGCTTAATTACATCGGTATCGGCAGGACTGACATGCACCATTAGGGGAGGGCCAGAGAGGGCTGCGGGCCTTTGCTATGCCATGACCCCCTGTACTACTAAATGAGGCCTAATCTGCAGACAGAGAGGCATCTTTCAGTTAGGACAGTGACACCAGGACTCAAAATGTCACCTCACAAGAAGCCCTCTGGTTTTAGAACTTGCAACGCATGATACCCCCTTTTCCCTTTCACCCCTCCAGCCCCAGCCCCAGCCCCAGACACAGGAATTGGAGGCGGTCAATTTCCCAAGGGGACATCATTGACTGTGAGAGTGAAAAGCTCCTTTAAAAACATCCTTTTGAGGGTTTATTTTCAAGAACAGTTTTTTAGACTTTAACTAGAAGGGACTGCTAGAAATAGACACGTAGTCGGCTGTCTGGTGGAATCGATGCATTTTTTTAAATGTAATCAATAAAGCTGCAGTTTTTACGAGTCCTGCTACTTCTGTGTGTAGTCAGGGTGTTTGCTTGGGGAGAAACCTCCGGGGAAATCCCCCTTAGCTGTGTCCCTGTGAGATGGGCAGCCTGGACCATACCCGGTGACAGGTCGCAGACAAAACCCCAGGTCCCGAGATTAGGGAAGCTCAGGTGTGCGCGCCTGTGGGGAGGCAAGTTCCTTGGTGTTGTTCGCAGCTGTAGGCCTTTGCAGCTGAGGGCTGTCACAAAGAAAGGTATCCAGGGAGGCGTTGTCATGGCCCGCGGCTAAGCCCCAGGACAAGGCGGAGCAGCTGAGCACATGGGATTCTGAAACCGCTTGTGTCTTCAGTGAGGATCTGAACCATCAAGAACACCATCCTATCTGTGGGCACAAGTGTCTCACTGTTTGGGGTCAGTGGTCAGCAGCAACACGGTATAGAAGCAGCGGCAGCGAATCAACCGTAAAACTGCGGCTGGTTCCTGACTCTCACCCCCAGAGGCCAGGGACCCCGGCGGAGCAATCTCGGGGATCCTCAGACGAGTTAAATGGCACAAAGAGTCCCCAGGGGGAGATCCTGGGCCAGTCTACCTATCTGGAAAGTGTAAGGTCAGGAGTAGGTCGACCCGAAAATCCTACAAAATGTGCTGTGAGCCTGAACTGACCGAGCAGGCCATGTGCTTGCCCTGCGCAGGAGCTGAGCAGCGCCCCCCAGCCCCTGCCGCTGTCCTGGGAAGGCCTTGCACAGACCCTGAGGATGAGACACAAGGCGTCTTAGGGGGATGTGATGCTTGGCTTCGAATGTCAGAACCAGGCGCCAGGAGAGAATCCTGGAGGAAGATGCCAGCTTCCCAGCAACTGCACCTGTTCCATGGCCAAGTGAGGTGGGGAGATCCCAGATGGGCGCTGGCAATGGGCTGGGCTGCATGGCCCCAATACCATGTCCCTCACTCCAGTCCCATTCCTGGCTGGGATTCCAGGAGCAGCTCCCCACTACACGGAACTAGTCTGAGGGAATCACAAAGGAGCCCTGGACCCACTCCTTCCCCAGATGGTCATCCACGGCCCTTTGCAGGTGGGCAGCCCTTCAGCCTGGACTGGGGCCTTCCACCCGCTCTCTGAGCTCCCAGCCCCCAGGGTGGGACTGCTTCCGCCAAAGGGAACCCAGGATGAGGCAGAGTTCAAGCTGTCCCCTGCAGTGACGCTTGGGAATATATGTTTGGGTTGCTGAAGGTGAGCCCTGCTGGGAGGAGACTGGGAACAGCCTGCAATGGCCAATTAATGCTGATTTCTTAAAGCTGACAGCTAAAATGACTTCTTAATGACACTACTGGGAAGTTTAGGCACAATAAAGAATTCTCTTCCTGACACACAGGAGAGTTCTTTTTTTTCATATTAAAATATATATAATTCATTTTTTATTTTTGGGAGGCTATAGAAAGCTTTATTGTTCCCGTCTGGGCCCAGGCATGGGAGAGGGCTTCAGGGTGGTTAGAAGGAGGCCTAATAGGCTCAGGCAAAAGCCAGACTCCAGGGGGATGCAGAGGGGCCCTCAAAGGCCTCTGGGCTCCAAAGGCTCCTAGTCCTGCTTGAGGGTGAGCCTTTCGAAGAGATACTCGCCCAGCCCAGCCTGGGGGCCGCCAGCCTGCGGAGGTGAGTCAGGTACCGCCCATCTTCTAGATGAGTTTCACCTGCTCACCCAGGCAGTAGTTCTCCAGGAAGTCACAGAGCTGAGGTCTGTGCGGGTAGAACCCGGGCCTGCAGCTCCAAAGGGCCTGGTTCAGGTTCTTCTCCAAGGCCACGGCGGCTTCTGTGGCGTCCTGAGTGTTACCCACTCATCTGGGGAAGGCCCTGCACGTCCTGGAGGAGAATGCGGCCACCGCGCAGGTTTTGCCTCTTTAAGAGACGCTCAGCGCCCTCGCACTTCTGTACCAACCAGGGAAGAAGTGCCCATGCCCTGCAGAGCCACATGTCGTGGTCAAAATAGAAGCCCAGAGGTAGGTGGGGAGCCCCGCAGGTGCAGGCTGGCCAGCGGCTGACCGCAGCCTGCACCTCCGTGGAATAACTGATGAATCTGGGAGCTCATGGTTGTTTGGCAATGAGTTAAGGTAGGAAAACAGTGTTGGCTGGTCTCAGAGGCTGAGGAGGCTGAGGTGGTTCCGAAGGTGGTGACTGGAAAAGAGGTTGGAGGGCAGTCGGAGGCTGGAAGAAGGGTGTCCCTGGTCTGTTCCATCCAAACACTGTTGAAGCAAGACAGACCCGGGACCGCCGAGGGCCCTGCCTACCAATTCATTTTATTAAAAAAGTCTTTTACAAGCAGTGCTGAAAAAACCACACTACAAAATAAAATGTGCAGGTAGCCTGAGGCAGGATGAGAGTTCTTGGAGTTACTTCCTGAAACCAACCTGGAATCTGTTCAGCTAGTGAAGTTACATCCTAATCAAGTTATATTGATAAGAAGTGCTGTGCTCGCTATTAGGCCGAAAAGGGCACCTGCCTTCTACAAACTGGTCTTCTAAAACAGACTCTTTTGAAAATGAAAACATTTCAAATGTTTTTAAATTCAGAAGTGTACTGGAAAGCTGCTTTGGGACGTAGGCTTCCCAAAGACGGCACAGGCCCTCCCCGCTGCGGCGGGAGGCCCTCTCCCTCTGTCTCGGACATGGACGTGCAGAGCTGGCGATGGGCAGGCTGTGCTGGGCCAGGGGAGCGGGCGCCGCTCCTTGCCTCTGGACTCAGCCTGCTGCGTGGCCCAGGTAACATCCCCTTTACCAATATGTTTGAGGGCACAAACACATGTCCATGTTATTTATGGAGTCACACAGTATAGCTTAAGTATAAAATGATGCATGGGAATTATCAAGAATTTCCTGGTTACTCTTGGGGAGTTAATAGGACAGGGGAGGGGCACAGGTTCTCGGGGCCGACAGCTGTTGCTTGACAGGGGCAGAGGGTAGTGGATAGCGGGAGAATCACAGTTGGAGTCGGGGGAAATCCGGGCCAAGGGGTGGGTTGTTTCTTCAAGTGTACGACGTCCTGGACTATGAGTTTATCTTCAGCCGGGTTTTTCTCTGTGAAGCCTGGCTTATGGGTTGGTCCTAAAGGAGGAGAGGGGCATGAGAACTACATAAATGAACTAAAGTCAAAGTCAGGGGCCTGGTCTGTGCTGCCTGGCACGGAACTCGGCTGACCTGAGACCCAAGCAGCCCATGAGCTGCTGCTTTCGGAAAAAAGAAAATGCCTGCAATGATCGGTTAATAGCTCCTCCCCCACATCTTCTTGTTACCCCAGTAACATAAAAGGAAAACTGGCCACGAGATATATCACGTGAAGACTAAAGTTAACTCCAATGTGTTTCCACTATTTCCCCATAACAGCACTTTTCCACAGAATCTACAGGGGTACGAGCTCGACCTCTCACAAAGCTGGTTGGGGCCCCTCTTTCCTGTCTCAGGAGGAGAGTCAGCTGTTCTCTAAGGGGAGTGGCTTTTCTTGCTTATCCTCTTTGCTCAACAAAACCTACCCTTCCACGTTAACCTCCTGTCTGGCTCACGTCTTGAACTCTTTCCTACATGAAGACAAGAACCCCCTTGGCTCAGGGCTCGAGGCGCCCCTTGGGGACTTGCCCCTCTGACATCAGTCCTACACAGAGATACTTAGCCTGCTTATGCCGGGCAATCTAGGGAGATGGTCAGCACAGGGGCAGTTTACCGAGTTCCCCAAATAGGAGGGTAGCATGTATGTACAGTCCAAAGCCCATGAGTCCTAGACCACAGTTCAGAATTCTCCAGGGAGACTTGCCTCCCCAGCATCTAGGCTAAGATAGACAGACCCTTTTCTTCCTGTGCAAACTTGTCTCATTTCCCCTGTAGCTGAGAGCATTGCTTTTAGAGCAATTTTATGTCTCTTAGTTCGAACACTCCCTAGCAAGGTCAAAGGCTCCTGTTTCCCTCCCTGTGTGGGCATTGAAGATCAAGCTTCCTAACACAAGCCCCATCCTTCCACACGCCCAACCTTAGGCAGCTAGAGCAGCTGCCGATGCTGAAGGCTCTGGTGCTCGTCCCCTTGGCCTCCGGCCCCTGCAGGTTGGCCTGACCCTCTTGCAAGCTCAGCTATGCATTAAAAATATGTTTGATCAATTGTCTTCGACATTTCCTAGGCGCTTTGTCGCAGGAAGCTCTTTGGGTTACCCTCTCTGTCCTTATGCCACAATAGAAGCCTCCTGGGCAGCAGCAGGATCTGACTTTTTAAATAAGATGATCTGAAGAGGAAGAGTAAAATAGAGTTTGCTCGAGCTGGGTAGGGAGTGTATGGGTATTCATCCTCAGTATTTTTGGTTGTTGAAATATTTTATAATAAAAAATAATGGGGGCCTATTTCCTACCTAAAGTCCCTTTCTGTCTCCCATTAGGAGCTGAGCTTTACATGGTTGAGTAAGTTTCCCTTGGCAGCAAGGCGGGCAGGGTTCTTTGGTGTGGGAATCTTCCGAGGGCTTGGGACTGGGTCATAGAAGTGACAGGCACCTTCACTGCGGCCTCAGAGCCTCGCCTCAGGCCCTCGCCTGGACGCATGTGGGCCTCATTCGGCACTTGACAAAGTATCGTTTCATTGACCAAGAAGTGACCAGCTCTCCTTGCCAAATGGGCTACCTGTCCACTAATAGGAGGTGTGACTATTTATGGAAATGACTAAAAACCTTCATGCTAACCACAGCACCAGCATCATATTGTATGCTGGTGGCCAAGTGGGAATAAGTGGCAAAATTAATTTGATTGCTACTTCTTTTCTTAAAAATCTTAAATGATAGTTGACATACAATAACGCTTTTCTTTCTTCTTCTGGCTCTTCCTGGCTTCACTTTAGGTGTAGAAGGTAGAGAAAACTCCTGGAGAGACCAAAGGCAGCCATGGGGACACAGAGGTCAGGACTGCTTCAGGGGGGAATGCCGCGTTTCCAGGCGGGCTGTGAAGCTGTGCAGTGGACAGCTTCTTAAAAGTGTGCGGACACACTGCCTGGCCGGCAGGTAAGAAGAAAATCAAGCCCTCTGGATTTCAGATGGCTCTGCTTGGGTCCAAAATGCCTAAAATTAATTACCTTTTAAAAATGTATGTATTGTACACATTCACATACAAAGATCAAGAAGGGATATTATGAAGCGAGGACATTGAAACATCCTTCAATGATAGAACTTAAACATGTCATACATGAGGCCACTCCTGTTTAGTTTAAGGTGCAACAACAGCTCTAGTCAGTTCGCTGCTAAGACCAGGCCTTCCGCTTAGAATTTGGCCGGTTAGATGCACTTGGACACCTTGAAGTGTGGCCCACGCCTCCATGGACCCCGGTGCTCCTCCTGACTGCCCACCCCTACGGCCCTCCTTGCTTCCACTTCCCTTTCCAATGCTGGCCTCTTGGTGGAGCCATTTCAGGCGGAGGGAGTCACACAAGGGAAGTCAGGGAGCTTCCCCATGGGTCACCCCAGTTTTAATGCTGCTGCTACTGGGAAGGCTACCTCCTCTGTGTAGCTGAGGTTTTATGGGTTGAAGAGGATGAGCCCAGTATCAGGTACTTTCTAGTGGATGGGGTTTCGCTGTTATCTCCTAGGGCCAGGTCAGCCCTCCCCTTCCATCATTTAGGATTCAGACCATCCCACCTCCTCCAGGAGTCAGGGGCCTTGCTCTAGGGTTTCTCATTCTGTGACCCGGCATCACTTTGTCTAGACCACTCTGACCCGAGGACCCTTGGCCGCAGTACAGTCATGGTCTCTGGGAGCACCGTTCTCTTCAGACAAGTCTGCTGTTCGGGGAGGAACACGAGTGGAGTGGGAGAGAGTTAGCGGGATAGTCACATGGTGGCCAGTCAGAACAATAATTCTGGAAACAACAGGAGGCCAGATGTCACAGACCACTTCTCAGTCTTGGTGGCTTTTTGTATACCCAACCCACCCTGCGCCTAACTCAACCAGTTTCACCTCCGTCTCTTCTCTCCTGATACACTCAGTTGAATTCTGCAAAGGGAGGGGGAACTTCATCTTTTACATGCCTTTGACATCTAACACAGACCTGGGTGTGCCACATGTCACCAATAAGTGCATACTGAATGAGTGAATAAGTGAATACTCTGATTACCAAATGGCAAAGCTCCATTCCTGAAACGCCAGGCATCAGGTGAGCACCTCAGAATCCGTGGTTCTCCCACCATCTCAAGCCCAAAAGTCTAAAATCCCCATATTTTCTCCTTCAAATCTGCTCTCCTTCTTGACCTTCCCATTTTTCTTAATGGTACAGCCCTCTCATACTCCGCAGATACCGTGATCTTCTTGGAAATCTTCCCCTCTTGGTCCCTAACTCACCAAAGCCCGCCTCATTGGTTATTTCCTTTTAGTCCCACACAGCTACAACCTAGGTTCAGGCCCGTATCACCCAGGCCGGGACTCCTGTGAAAAGCCTCCTGCTTCATTGCCTTCTTTGTACAATACAACCAGGCTCATCTTTGTAAGCCATTTACCTGTTCAAGTCACTCTGACATTTAAAAAATAAAAACATCCGTGGGTCCTGTGAGCAGTGAAAGCCATTCAGATGCCTTCGCCTGCACGGAAGCACTCCCCAGTCTGCCGAGCTGGCTCCTAGCCTTCCTCTCCCTGCCTGCGCTTTGCAAAGCTCCTGTCCAGGTGGACTGGGCTGCTCATTGCTGGCCTGCAGGTCTCTGGCGTTCTTAAGTCAGTTCCTCCAGACACACAGCCCTTTTCATGCGCTCTTTCCAAATTCTGCCCATTTTTCCAGGCTCACCAAGCTCAAGTGCCATCTGTTTGACACCTCCCTCAGGTACGTGCATGGACCACAGGCTTTTTACCCTTGAAGTTCTTAAAACTTAGCCTTCAGTACCCCATATTCCCCAGCTCTGGGCCTTATATTTGTAATCTTGCATTACTTTTCTCAATGTTCTCCCAGTTTTATAGATTTCCAGCCCACCTAAAACCTACACCCATCTCTGCTTCTGACCATCGGTAACTCGTGTGCTGCTTAACTGATCAGTGAGTAGGGCTGCGTTTGCCTGCAAGTGTCTTATTACAATAGGACTGGAAACATGCTCAGAGCTCACACTGTCTCCTACTTCCTGTACTTCTGTTAGAATCAAGCCCCCAAGAATGTGCCGATGTGTATATTGTGCACGACAGAGGGCCTGGGTGGAGCCAAGGCAGGGAAGATCTGCCCCTGCGTCAGTGGGCCTGTTGTGGAGAGGATTGAGTACAACAGCTGTGAAAGGAGGTGGGCAAAGTAAGTCCAGTAGGAGAAGTACAAGCTCCGGACCTGGCATCTCACCCCCAGTGAGCCCACATCCCAGCAGGGCATCCTGGGTAGGCTGGGAGGGAGAGGACAGCAGCCAGGCCTGTGTGTGGGGGGGGGGGGGGGGGAGGGGGGGGGGCTTGAGCCTCTTGTTGTCTGGCCTGCTGCCCTCCACCCTGTGGCTCTTCACCCCTACTGCCCCCCACCCCTGCTGCCCTTCACCCCTGCTCCCCACCCTTGTTCCCCTCTACCCTGCAACCCTCCACCCCTGCAGCCCTCCACCCTGCAGCCGTCCACAACAGCTCATGAGGCATTTATTCCCTGTGCTGCCAGCGCTCCCAGAGCTCCCAGTCAGCTCCTTCCCAGCAGCTGTGGCCGGTAGAGAGGTGCTAACTTCCCAACATACAACGCTGTTAGGAGAGCACTCGCCACTTTTGTGTTTGTTTCGAAATCCCTAACTGTATCCATGAGTTGATTTGAATTTGTAAAAACCAATGAAGGCAAACAACCCACAATTCTATATGGTCTTCTCTGGAATGACAGAAAAAGGGACAGGAGCTCAAGGAGCGGCCCTGTGAGGGTGGGGTCCTGAAGTTAAGCTTCATTAGCTTCAAGGCAATAATCTCTAATCAATTACCTCCTTTCGAATTGAACTATCCCTCCTTTCCTTGATTCCGAACCCCTCACTATCATCTCTCTGATATCAGAGTGCCCCTCTCTACAGATGCTGAGAAATAGGCGTCTGTGGCTTGCTGCCTTGCTCAGGAGTCGGGAAATCACTTTCCTTTCCTGAAAAACTGGTACTGATGCTTCCTTCTACTAGTCAGAGTCTAGTCACCCACCTGCTCCCTTCACTGCTGGGAAGCGCAGAGCGACATTCTGTGCAGTGAGTTCCTCCAGCCTCCTTAGGCTAGTACTTGGCATTTTCTTCCTCTACTCCAGGGGTCCTCAAACTACAGCCCGCGGGCCACATGCGGCCCGCCGAAAACATTTATCTGGCCCTCCGGGTGTTTTTACCACCGCTGTGTGCATAGGAATTTATTCATAGTTTTTTTTTTAAACTATAGTCCGGCCCTCCAACGGTATGAGGGACAGTGAACTGGCCCCCCGTTTAAAAAGTTGGAGGACCCCTGCTCCACTTCCTCTCTACTACCTTCCCATTCCTTTAACTAGTGTTGGTTCTCTTATATTTAATATCTGTATATAGGTCAGTTTGAAGCGTTTGCCAAATCCTCCTGCCCCATGCCCCATGCTACTTCATCTACCCCTTTCATGTAAAACCTGGGCCTGCCCCAGCCGGGGCCCATGGGGCAGCTTCCCTCCCCTCAGAACTGAGCAGAACCTTCTCCCCATCCATGGCCTCTGATGGCTGCCCCTCCCAGGCCTGGCGGCAGCTCTGAGCCTCCTTCTGACCCGCTTTCTGAAATAGAGCTTCAGGAAGCTCCTGCCTTTAGGGGACCCTGGCTCCCTAAGCCCTCGAGGGACCACCTGTTTCCCTCTCCCCCCATTTTCAAGCCTCTTTCCTGCCTCAGGGAGGGGAGCAGTTCCCTGGTCCTCCTCTCTTGACTGGACCCAGTGGCAACTGGTGTTAGGGAGGCTGGGCCAGGCTCAGCAAGCCTGGTTGCCCTGGCAACGTGGGTGGGGCTTAGCCTACCAGTTGCTGCTGACAGTTATTTAAGAACTGTCAGTTGGTCCTCACCAATGAGAAAGGTTGATCCAGCAACGACTTTTTAACTGAATTTCCCGGGGGGTGGGGGTTGGGGGGGGAGGAGTGGGGGGCATGGCTTGATCAGAGACAGTTAAACTGGCATTCCAACCTAGGTATCCTTTCTCTGAAAGCACATTACACTTTCTGCCTCGGATAGATAGGCCAGTGCCACTTCCAGCCATCTCAGACCTCTTACCAGATGGCCAAACCTGGCCTGATCCTGGTCCTGGAGAAAAAAATGGAAGAGGGCACGTTTTCCAAATTGTGGTCTGGGGACGTCTAGGATGCTTATTTTAAATGCCAGGTACCAGGCACCCCCTATGAGTGGGGATGGACCTGGGAAGATGAGTTTTTAAACAAGCCTCCCAAGTCCCAAGGGACTGACATTTTGAGGACCACGGATATAGGGGCTGGTATATCTGCACGGAAATATGCAGGGATGAGCAGACATTATAATCTCTTTTCCTTAAATGGTTCGAATGGTTACTAGATCACAGCAGTGGTGAGAGCCTATCTGGAGCCAAAGTAGAAGGTGGAACAACCCAGCCGGTGTCAAGGACATCAGATTGAACTCATATACAAAGCCCTTCCCCAAACAATGAAACCCGAACACCCCCAGAAGCCGTGGGCAAGCAAACATAAGTCTGAGGATTCCTCCGCCTCATTTTCACTGCACTGTGAAGCATCTCCAAATAGCAATGGAGTTGCTGGATCAGTGGGGTTAGCCTTGGAGCAATAAGAACTTCCCATGAGAAATCAGACCAAACCGAGAGAGCATGCTTGGCAACAATTGGGTAAGACTACAGCTTGACAATGTGGCCTCCACAGTGGCACAGAAAATACCGTCAGTTTTTGGACACACTGAGGAACACAAATCACCAGGCTCCAAATGCATAGAAGAAGCTCTTGGCAGATCCATGGGCTTATCCCTGAGTAACCCTGTGACAAACTAAGTCTGGAGGGTCCCACCAGTGCAGGCACTTTGAAGGCACAGGGTGTGATAGCTCCTTGAATTCGGAATTGGCACGATCATAGTAGTGCTGAACGATAGGAAGGGTGGCACGTGAAAAGTCGGACAACACATTTTCTTTGTGTAGCACCACACAAATCTTCCTCAATAACTCTCTCCAGATTCCTAGCATAACTATCTTACAAACATGGCATGGGTCTAGAATGACCTCAGAAGGAGTATCACAACAGAGAACAAGTACTTCAGGCACATACACTGCTGCATATGCCTTCAGGCACACGGACAAGTGCCAGTTGGGGCTCGTGAGCAAGGACCTTACGTTGTGGTGAGCTTGACAAGGACAATTCTATGGTTTTCTTTACCTCAGTGATTGTTGTTCTGATTACACTGAGGGGCTTCAGCATCCCTGGTAAGGAGTCTAAGTTAGGCGCTTGCACACATTGACTATCAACCCTAGTCAGGGTTAGCCTCCTAATTAGCCGGGTGACATTAGGATTTGTTGTCGCAATCCCTACAAGAAGTAACATAGAAATGAGCACTTCCCTGAGTGATATGTCTGGATAAGCTATAACAGGAGTCAACTTGAGTTTAAATGCTAGATCAAAGGTCTCACTGACATCAAGTAGACTATAAATGGCCTTAGGAACCCATCTGAGGGTTGGAGAAGAGTTTGGTATGTAAGAGGCAACTCTGATATACTTGGCTATGGAAGAGACTTGACCTCTATGTTGTTGCCCCAGGTACCAAAATGACACAAATATTAGTAGTCCAGGGAGAGGGGCAATATGGCTTAGGACAACCTCTCCAAGTGTTTGGGCGATTGACCTGAATCAAGAAAAGTACCCAATTCTTTACCTTCTTGAGCAAATGATAAGAATATCTCTTCTGTCATCCGAGAGATGCAAATCAAAACAACAATGAGGTACCATCTCACACCTGTCAGAATGGCTATCATCAACAAATCAACAAACGACAAGTGCTGGAGAGGATGTGGAGAAAAAGGAACACTTGTGCACTGCTGGTGGGAATGCAGACTGGTGCAGCCACTATGGAAGACAGTATGGAGTTTCCTCAAAAAGCTGGAAATGGAACTCCCATTTGACCCTGTGATCCCACTTCTAGGAATATATCCCAAGAAACCAGAAACACCAATCAGAAAGGATATGTGCACCCATATGTTCATAGCAGCACAATTCACCATAGCTAAGATCTGGAAACAGCCTAAGTGCCCATCAGTAGATGAATGGTTTAGAAAACTGTGGTACATCTACATGATGGAATACTATGCTGCTGTAAAAAAGAAGGAACTCTTACCATTTGCAACAGCATGGATGGAACTGGAGAGCATTATGCTAAGTGAAATAAGCCAGTCAATGAAGGAAAAATACCACATGATCTCACTCATTCATGGATAATAAAGACCATTACAAACTTTTGAACAATAATAGATACAGAGGCAGAGCTGCCTCAAACTGATTGTCAAACTGCAGTGGGAAGGCCAGAGAGGGTTGGGGGGCAGAAGGGAGGGGAGTAAGAGATCAACCAAAGGACTTGTATGCATGCATATAAGTATAACTAATGGACGTAAGACACTGGGGGGTAAGGGAGGCCAGGGGATTGTCAAGGGCGAGGGTGGGGGAAGGACACATATGTAATACCCTTTGTAATACTTATTATAATATTTTTTAAAAAGAATAATAAAAAAAAAGAATATCTCTTCTGCCAGCCTAGGAGATGCTGCAATCTCTGGATCGCCTTCCCATGGCGGCATGTGAGTAGTCGTCTCAGTTGGCAGTTTTGAAAAAGGGATGCCTGGATAAATAGGGCTCCGAGTTAAGCTAAACTCGTTTTCTAAGGTCTCCAAAGTGCAGGAGTTGCATGACAGTGCGAGGAGGAATGTTTCTCCTGGAAGCTCACGACCATGCAGTATTGAGGCAAGGAGGTTAAAACCATGTAGGAATGCTGCTTGAAAATGTAGTGAATAGTCACATTGCACCTTGGCAAAGTCTGCCATGTAGTCAGTAATAAACGTGACATGGGTCAATGTGATGTTCAAGGATCCAGTGAGTCCAGATTGATCACCTGAGGCTCTTGGCAGCTGGTGGGTCAGTGTTCCACCCGACACTGCTGGGTCATCAGGTGGAATCACATCTTTTTCCTCAAGCAGGCGAGATAACAATTGCTTCGAATTTGGGCCAACAGATCTGTGGAGCTTAATCCAGTCACGTGTGGCTACCAGGTCTTCAGCCGTCTTGCCTATCTTTCCCTCTGGTAGGCCCGTAATTGCTTTTCGGTTTATCTTAACAAATGTTCATGAGCCTATTCCCCCTTTTAACCCAGCACCGTAGCTCCAGCAAAGACGCAGGCCTGAAGATTGTTGATCTTCTCACAGATTGGGAAGTGGCTGAGTTACAGAGTTGAAATTGTTTTGCTATGAAAGGCATGGTGACGCCATGTAATTTCCTTCCCCAAGTTATCTCTCTCAGCTTATCCCCAGCATCAACAGTACAGCCATGAAGAAAATCTAGAATGTTAAGGCCAATATGATTTAAGGGCCCAAATGCTAGTGATAATTTGGTCAAGGAAGGCTTTACTAGCCTCTGTGATAGACCTTAGGCTAACAGCCTGACTGTTGGGTGCAAGCTCCTCAGCCAGGGACTTGACCCTCCTCAGTGAGGGAAATTGGAAGAACACGTGTGTACAAGCAGGCGAATGGGACGTGCTTTATTGCACACAAAAGCAGCTGTAGTAGGCTGGTCAGTGACAGCTTATATACACGCTCAAACGAACTCAAAAGAGGCACTTTGCCATCAGTATTTTGCTATAGAAAGGCATGTCTGTGCAATGTAAAGCTTACGCCAACCTTGCACCTGCATAAAGTATCTTGGCCTTGAGCACCCTGATTAGGCTCATGCTTAGAGTGGCCTTGAATTATCTGGCGTATTCTAGACAAGGCCCCACACTGACTTAAGGCAATGATTGTGCTTGGTTTCTGAAACTTGTCTAATATAGACAGTACATAAGCAGCATTGCTTTTATTGAACAAATAACTCAGTAACCGAGTGTATAAAGGTTCCATTGTATAGAAATCATACGGTGTATAAGCACTTCTCAGGCTTAAGGATTGAGCCTGCTTCAAGGGCTCTGCTCTCTAAAGTTTCCAGTAGCTTCTTTTCGCATTCTTCTCTGGTCATTGTTAAAGGTGTCTTAACTATGAGAGTCTGATTGTCCCCTTGGCCCATGATGTCTCCATTGAACCCTAGTTCTTCCAGAACCAGAGCCTCCAAGCAGTTGTCATAATTGTCCATCACATGCGTAGATGTGGATTTCTTCTTAAAATTTTTTGCCTGGGATGCCTTTGGCTTCTTAAACATGTGGTTGGGCATCTCTCTCAGGCCGTTCAGGCTGTGGTAACAAAGCAGCACAGCCTGGGGAGCTTATAAACAACAGACATTTAGTTTTGCTGTCTGGAGGCTGGAAGTCCAGGACCATGGCCAGACACGGCTGGGCGAGGGCCCTCCTGGTTCCCAGCTGCACCTTCTCCTTACACAGTAGAGGAGGCTAAGGGGAGCCTCTGGAGCCTTGTTTATAAGGCACTAATTCCATTCATGAGGCTTAGCACCCCCCCAAACACCCCACCTCCTAATTCCATCATTTTTTAAAATTTTATTTATTTTTTTAATCTTTAATTTCCATATTGGTTAAGGCACTACATGTGTGTCCTCATTCCCCCCAATTAACCCCCAACCTCCCGCCCCCCACTCATGCTTTCATCCCCCTGTTGTTCATGTCCATTGGTTTGGCTTATATGCACGCATACAAGTCCTTTGGTTGATCTCTTCCCCTTACCCCCACCCTCCCCTACTTTCCCTCTGGAGATTGACATTTTTGAGGGTTAGAATGCAGACATATGAAATTGGTGAGGGTGGGGGTGGGGATGGGGGACACATTCAGAACATAGCATTTTTTGTTGTTCTGAACAATTCTCAGTCACTATTTCTTCACATTGGCCTCTCTTCCCATTCTTTCTTTTTTTGGGGGGTGGGGGCACCAGTAAAACATCTGTGCTAGACCTTCTCACTGTATCCGCTAAGTCTGTATCTGTCAGGAGGTGAATATTTTCATGTGTCTGCACCATAGGGACTTTCTGAGTAAAATCATTAATGCCTGAATTAAAGGAAGTTAGAGGGTGTTAGGGCTGAAGCCACCTACTCCCAATTAAAGGGCAGTAAGACTTCTCCAAACTCCTCACCATTGCATTCTGGAGTGGGGACTTTTCTAGTTTACTCTCTGAGAAAATTCATGTTCATTTCAATGGGAAATGAAACCTGGAAAAATAGAGACTACATTCCAAAGGATAGTAAATGACCGGAGAGCAAATGTTTCCCTTTCTGCCAGGCTCTCTCTCTTCAGAGAAAGGGTGACAGCTGGACATTGTGTAGCCTGTACCCCCTGCTAGATTCACCATTTCAGGGCTTTTCTCCTGGAGTGCAAACACTGCACATGCAGGGCTCACTGCACGGCTCCCATCCTGCCCTGGGCATCCTCCTCTTTTTCATCCACACCGCCCGCCCCTTCCACTCAGCAGCTGAGTCAGGGGCCTCTCAATGCTCTGGATCACAGCCATCCAGGTGTGTCATAGCCATCCAGGTGGATCACAGCCATCCAGGTGGGTCACAACTATCAAGGTGGGTCACAGCCATCCAGGTGGGTCACAGCCATCCCGGTGGGTCACAGCCATCCCGGTGGATCACAGCCATCCAGGTGGGTCACAGCCATCCAGGTGGGTCACAGCCATCCAGGTGGGACCTAGCCATCCGGTGGGTCACAACCATCCAGGTGGGTCACAGCCATCCAGGTGGGTCTCAGCCATCCAGGTGGGTCACAACTATCAAGGTGGGTCACAGCCATCCAGGTGGGTCACAGCCATCCAGGTGAATCACAACTATCAAGGTGGGTCACAACTATCAAGGTGGGTCACAGTCATCCAGGTGGGTCACAGCCATCCAGGTGGGTCACAGCCATCCAGGTGGGACCTAGCCATCCGGTGGGTCACAACCATCCAGGTGGGTCACAGCCATCCAGGTGGGTCTCAGCCATCCAGGTGGGTCACAACTATCAAGGTGGGTCACAGCCATCCAGGTGGGTCACAGCCATCCAGGTGGGTCACAGCCATCCAGGTGAATCACAACTATCAAGGTGGGTCACAACTATCAAGGTGGGTCACAGTCATCCAGGTGGGTCACAGCCATCCAGGTGGGTCACAGCCATCCAAGTGGGTCACAGCCATCCAGGTGGGTCACAGCCATCCAGGTGGGTCTCAGCCATCCAGGTGGGTCACAGCCATCCAGGTGGATCACAGCCATCCAGGTGGGTCACAGCCATCCAGGTAGGCCAGCTGGGGCAGGAACTGGAAGGCACTCAGAGTGAAATGGACCCAGGCTTCTCAGACATGCCAGCTTTCTCAAAGCTCCTGAGGTGCTGATATATTTCAGTTTATTTCCATTTAAGTGGAGATGTGTGAGATTTGAAAGGTTGTTTTTTTCCAACATGTCTAGACTTCCATAGATTCTATTGTCACTGAGCTGAAGCTTTTCAATTTAAATAATTTGAAGAGATTTGAAATGGAAATCAAGCCTACAGTTATTTAACTGAATAAATCTGAAGTTCATGTATCCAGTTGTCAAGCCCTCAGTTTTTCCCTTATTTGATTTGCAATTGTCCAGGACCCTAGGAGGGGTCTGGCAGAGGCTCGGCCGCCCTTTGGGGACAGGGAACCGGGGCCCCGCCCATCGCAGGAAGCCGTCTATATATTTAACTCCTCAGTGATTCTAATGTGTAGTTGGCTTAAGAACCACTGTTTTAGATTAAAGAAAGCTTGGTCAGGATTTCATAGCAAAGTGAATTTTAACTGAAGTTTAGCACCTTTGACTTTGCTATCTTAGGACTTCGATTTGCTTCTGATTATGGCTATACTTCAGAATTAAGGTTGATGGCTAAGATACAGAATGTTCAGTTAAATTTAAATTTCAGATAAATGACCAATAATTTTTTAGAGGAAGTTTGTCCCAAATACTGCAGGTGACATGCTTATCCTAAAAAATTATTGGTTATTTTTAAGAAATTCAAATTTAGCCGAGTATTTGGTCTTTTTCTTTGCTAACCCTGTGACTGTTTATGGTGACACCATAGGATGCATCTGATTTTCCGAGACATTCCCTGCTTTTGCCGAGGATTAGTCTTGGGGCCCTCTGTTGGATGAACAGGTTTGTGTTTATAGTAGATTTCAGCCTCCGATCGTCTCTACCCAAAAGAGAAAACTACACTTGTCAACCTGAAATAAGTCCACAAAGAAACCTCGCAGCTCTCCATAAGGCCTTGGCCCATCCTCACCTCTGCTGTGGGCAGCTTTTACTCAGTATAGAAGAGGGTTCCTAAAGGCCACAGAGAGTGTGATGGTCTCCTTAGACATAAAGAAGCTTCTAGCACTTTGCTTGTCAGTGAACTGAACGGTACACTCTGCAGCAGTCACCTGAGCCCCTGCTTGCTATGCACAGGCAGGGGAACTGACACCCCTTATCCTTCAAAAAACATACAACAGGGTATCTTGTTTTGTTTGTTTTTTAGTGTGTGTGTTTTAATCCTCACCTGAGTATATTTTTTCCCATTGATTCTTTTTAGAGTGGAGGGGAGGAGGAGGAGGGAGAGAGAGAGAAGCATCAATGTGAGAGAGACACATTGATTGGTTGCCTCCTGCATGGGCCCTCGGTTGCAGTGGGGGATCCAGCCTGCAATCCAGATATATGTTCTTGATTGGAATCAAACCCATGCCCCTTCAGTCTTCAGGCCAAAGCTCTAACCATTGAACAAAACCAACCAGGGCAATGTGTGTGTGTGTTTAGAAAATGCTATTTCTCCCTGTAGTAGTCAGATGTAGTGGGGGTGAGCCAATTTGTACAAGTTGCCTAGTGAGGGCCTCCTGTGTGTAAACACAGTTTGACCCCAAGTCCAGTTGCTCCCTGCAACTTGAAGTTAGGTGGCCCTAGTGAGGTCCGTTGGCATGGCCCTGCCTGTGGCATTATGGTAGGAAAGCACCCCAAGGATTCCAAAAGGGACCCACCAGAGAGGAAACAGGTTGTGGGTTTGGAACCAGCAAGGGGCTGGAAGCCCCACTGATTCAAAGCTCCCCACCGCCTCGCCTCCCCCTGTCCCCCTCCCCCACTCCCAGTGTGATCTGAAGAACAGTATCAAAGCACATGGGTGAGAACATAGAAGAAATTAAGCCTTGGGACCCCACTGTAGTTTGTACAGAAACCTGAACCAGTAAGAGCTCCCCACCAACAGACCACCTGAACCAACCTTGTAGGATTGCCTTTCAATACTGACACCTTGTGGCAGCACCTGGCAATGACAGCAGAGAGCTGAGCTTGTTCTTTGTCCACGTGGTGCCAGGAGGCAGGACTGTGGTTATCTTGGAGCACGCCGGAGGGAGAGCCCGGACCTCCTGTCCGCAAGGGGAGGAAGGTGCGGAGGCAATGATGAGAGGCGGCTCTACTGAATACACAGCCTTGTGCTGCCCCTCTGTGAGAAGTTGGCAACTTACTGCATCTCTCTTTGCCTCAGTTTCTTTATCTGCAGAATGAGGATAGTGCCTATTCCCTAAGGTGGTGTGAGGGTTAAATGAGCTAAAGCTTGTTAGAAAAGTGCCTGGCACATAGTAAGTGCTCAGCAAACGGTGGAGGCTGATGCTGTAGTTATGACTGTTAGGAAGGATGGAGAGAGATGAGGCTATACCGTCACTCAAGTGGGTGGAGACATATAGGCTCAGAAGGAGATATCATGATTCTCCCTGAGCAGGGGATGTGGCTGAGTTTCAGAGAATGTACGCGACTCGCCCACAGCAGACAAACATGATTTGAGTCAGGTCTTCTCATCTGACTTGCGTTGCCTGGAAGCTTGACCTGAAAACCAGGTCTCCATGATTCTTCAACCACGATCAGACACAGATGCAAAGTTATTTTTGTGGCAAATAAATCTGAAGCTGAAGTGAACCCCACAGGAGAAAAAGAGCCCTATAACTGTCACCCCTGTCTCTCCCCTTAAATCCATCGTATCTTTTCCGTCTTCAGCGCCTCCGCCCTGGTTTAATCCTCATCTCTTGCTTGGACTCTAACGGATCCTTTCCCCCTCCAACCTCCCCTCCATGCTGGGAAGGGTGACCTCCTCAGCTTCCCCTCCCGCCCCCACCTCAAGCCTTCAGTGTCTCCCATGTCCTGTGAGACCTCCAGGCTGTTTAGCTGTTGCAGTCGGACCCCAGTCTCCTGCTGAGCTTCTCTTCCTGCTGCTTCCCCGGGAGCTAGGTTCTCTTTCTTTCTGTTCCTGAAGCATTTGGACACTTCCACGGAGCCCCTCTCTGTGCTGTCGTGTAGCCCCGGAGACAGAGACCATCCCTAATCCACTGCTGTCCCCTCGTGCCCAGCATGGCACCAAGCTAGGGAGTGTTGCTGAAAGGGACTGGTCACCCCTGGGGCTCAGAGGTGGGCACTCTCTGAGCTCAGGGTCAAGTGCAAGTCCGCATTGTGCCATATTGATGTGCCAGTTCTATATCTCTTAAGAAACCTGAAGCATTGCAGTTTGGCTGTACACAAGAGCTCTCTAGTCAGCAAGCAAAACAAAATAAAAAATACTGTCAGCATTTGTTGAGGTTCTTTGGTGGGATGTTGGTGAGCAACAGCTCAGGTTGGAAAGCTTAGACGGGGTCCAAGTGGCAGGTCAGAGGCCAGAGTACTGGGGTGCTGGGGTGCTCTGAAGATGTACGCGAGCACACTGGGGCTTCAGCGGCGCTCAGCCCTTCTGGTCCATGGTGGTGCAATGGAGAGGTCAGGCGCTGCTAACCAGACTCCCTGGTTCAATCCTAGCTCAGGTGCACTGGCTGTTTTACACGTTTACTCGTATGTAAATTGGGGTAGTAATGGTACCACCCTTAGTGTCTTTGTACAGAGTTAACACTGACAGCGTGTTGAAGCTGGAAGCACTGTTAACTCTTATTAGTACCACACAGGAGGCTCAGTCCTGTTCTGGAAACAGCACCATGCAGCCAGGTGCTAGGGAGGAGGGCTTCCTTCCCTGCACCCTCCCAGACGCCCAGAGCCCGTGCACACCCGCCAGCAGCTCTTACGCACACGAGGGGCAGCTCTGGCTCAAAGAGACGGTCCTCCTCCCCTCTTCCGGTAGAGCTGGCCGACGAGCCATATTTCCTGTCGGAGTAATTGAAGCTGGACCGCCTGACTCATAGATCACCTTAATGCTTCTGGCCCCAGTGCCCTGTCTCTCCTGTCGCACCCCTTGGCATTGCAAGTTGAGCAACAGAAGCTCTCTGAGCTGTGAGTTACGTCTGCCTGCTCTTCCTGTTGCTCGGCCGCGCTGAAGAATGTTCTGTCTTGGGCCCTTTCATTACAGGCTCCGAGGTCCCCCTGATATATTGCTCAGGTTGCATCAATTGCTTCATGATTTATAGGGTGCATTTCCTAGCACTTTTCCATTAGTGTCTCCTGAGTGGACTAGATCAGGAGCAAAATGCGTCCCGTTTTCTCTTCCTGTGGCCAGCCGCTCCCCCAGTGGGTGGGATGGTGGGGAGAGCACTGGGCTTCATGGCAGGAGGGAACCTGGGTCTGGATCCCGATTGTCACCCATCATCGGCGTGGCCTCAAGCAATCCTTTACGATTTGGGGCCCAGTGTCTGCTGTTGAAGGCGATGTCTGGACTAAGGCTCCTTCCAGCTCAGGATTATCGGATGCTTCAGCTCTTCTCCCCACTGCTGACTCCGAGCTGACCATTCATTCGCTTAAAGGGGGTGGAGGCAGAGCCCCCATCTGCTGCAGGACGGGAGGCTCAGATGCCAGGCAGAGCTATGAAGCCAGATTGCTCGGCCTGTGGTCCTCCTTCCCAAGATGGGCTCTGCTGGTGGCTGGCGGCAGCTCTTGCACCCTGGGATGCACAGTCCGGGGATGGGTGCTCTGTAGATGGTCACGAAATATTGTTGAATAACGTAGTGAGTCAGTGGTAGGGTGTGCCTGCTGAGAAACCCAGCACTACTTAGGCTGCTTTAATAGAGGCGTGTTACCAGGATGAGGGAGGCGATGGCCTCCCCGTTGCATGCTGCGGAGACCTCACCCAGAACCACGTTGCATTTTGATTGCTCACTAACGCTCCATGAGCGTTGGGACAGTGTTTGCCGTTTTTGGCTACTGTATTGCCAGTAAAAGCATTGTCAGGCACTAGGCTTGCAAAGAGGGAGATTGTGTTCTCCCTGAAGATGACAAGGAGGGGCGGGTGGGTCATCAGTGCACCTTGGGAAGTAGCAGAAGTAACTGGGGGATATTTAACACACAACCCAGCGACGCCCAGGAGTCTTTGCCAGTCATCTGAGTAATGCACGCTGTTAAAGAGAACCACAATTCAACCGAGTAAGTTTTAGAGATGCCATCAGCTATGTGCAATGATTCATATACCAAGCAGCACCCCATCTAATAAATGGAAAGCAGCTCCCCAGAGCTGTACATGACGAGGAGACTTTTATAGGCAGAAGGGGGTAGGGAGGGAGGGTACTCGCACAGAGTGGACGGTCTCAGGCACGATTACTTCCTCGGGGGACAGCAGGGGCCTCCCAGGCAGAGGACCTCGCTGGTGGTGACCAGGTAATCCCGGATGGACTGGTTAAGATTCCACTCCCCGAGAGGTTGAAACTGTAACCAGTCTTGGTTTGGTGACGTGGGCTTAGGGCAAGTGTCGCCCTCATTTGGGGCCTGTTGTCACTTTTTCAATCATGTCTGTGTTTTCTCCTGCCCAACTAGCGTCCATTCCCCTCTGAGTCACAGCACCCTGATTTGTGTGGCGACCCCCCTGAGTGCAGCCCCGGGGGCTTGCTGATCCCATGGAGCGCAGCCTGGGTGGGACTCTCTCAAGGGGCTCAGGCTGCCCGGCTGAGAGTGGCCCACAACCCAAGCTCGGTTTCCCAGGAGCGGTGGCTCTCAAAGCAGGGGCCTGGACAGGCAGCACCAGCATCGCTCGGGCTTGTTAGAAGTGTACCATTCTGGAGTCCGACTTCAGAATCCAGAGCGTGGTGTGGGCCCCTAACAAGCTGTGTTTTAGGAAGCCGCCCAGGACACACCTTTTCCCACTTTGTATGGAATTTATTGGTGTGACACTGGTTAGCAAAACTATGCAAGTTTCAGGTGTACAATTCTATATTACATCATCTGTACACTGTATTGTGGGTCACCACCCCAAGTCAAATCTCCATCCATCCCATTTACCCCCACCCAGAACCCTCCTCCACTCCCCCTGCAATCACCACACTGCTGTCCCTGTCCATGAACTTTCTCTCTTTTTTCTTTTATGCTCAATTCCTCTTACTCCCCCCTCCCTCCCACCAACAGCTGTCAGCCTGCTCTCTGTCTATGAGTCTGTCTCTGTTTTGCTTGTTAGTTTGGTTTGTTCATTAGATTTCACATATGAGTGAAATCATATGGCACTTGTCTTTCCCAGGGCATTCTGCTGTTAAAGGGGCCTCAGCATTATCTGAGAGTTTCACTCGTGATTTCACCAGAGAACAATTGGCACCCAACTGTCTGCTGGTGGAGGTGGGGTGTGAAGGGTGCTGGGATGGGTGTCAAGGGACCACCCAGGGATTCTTGGTCCTAAGATCCCCGGAGCCAAGTCTTCAGCTTTTCTTCAACGCAATGAGCTTCTCCAAATAAATTTTTTTTTTTTTTGCTTCATTTAGGGAGAGTCAATTTTTGTTCCTTGGAATCAAAGAGCCTAATAACACTGGTGGGGAGGATTTGGTGAGCGAATGAGTCAATAAATGCCTGAGTGACAGAATCGATCTCTTCTAGTTTGAGCTCCGAGAGAATAAACCTCGGACAGGGAGAAGGAGGTGGGGAAGGTGAATGCCACTGATCCCAGGATGACAAGGGTGGGCCTGGACCAGGACTAGAACAGCACCAGGAGACCTGCTCCCAGAGAGACCCCTCTTGCTGACTGGCCAGGTGACTTTAGGGAGTCGTGTGGCCTCCCTGGGTCCCAGTTTCTCTCTGGAGGAGGATCATTCTGTGCTCTCTGCTCCTGCCTCCCCTGTCGCTACCTTGAAATGCACTTCTGACTAGCAGCAGCCTTGGGGGTGGGGGTGGGGGGTCGGGGGGGGGGGGGGGCGGTGGCAGCGGGTGCTGCCTGTTGGGGTTGGGAGCAATTTGACGAAGTCTTTGTCTTAGTAATTTGGACCAGATGCTTCAGCACTGACCCTGCTGACTCACCAACAGCCCTGCCTTCCTGAGGGCTGGGCAGGGGTCTGCGTGGAGTTAATGCCATCTGTCTTCCCAGAGGTGCCCCGTGGAGGTCGGGGGGCGGGGGCCGGGCACAGGCATTTAGGAGAGGACTCAGGGTTCTGATGGATGGGCATTGTCTAGCTGGTATGAGGACTTCCTGGAAGTGAACCCTTTCTAAGGAGAGAGTGTCTGTGTGTGGAATTCAGAAGGTGGTGAAACTCACATGCATTTGGAACAGGAAATGTTCCAAAGCACCAGTTCCCCATGCTTCCTGGCTGTTGGGGGCAGTTGGGGGCAGGAGCTCCAAGCCCAGGCAGCAGAGGGTGTGGGGGGCCTGGGAGGTCTGCGCCCTGGTGCCCTGCCTGCCTCCCTCCCTCCTCGGTGCCTCTCTGTGGTCCTTCCTGGTCCTCCCGTCGCCTGGGCTTCAGCTGTGGTCTCTGCATGCTCCTGCTTTGCAGGAACCCTTTTTGATGGCAGGCGACTAACACCAACTCATAAAAACTTGGGACATCGGGGGCGTTCACTGGCTCATGGAATCAAACCCCGAAGGTAAACAACTAACATCTGAAAGGGCAGAGTGCAGCTGGACTCCAGGCACGGCCTGACCCAGGGCTTGCCTCTGCGGGCAGAATCCCATCTTCGCTTCTCTGTGTGATGGCTTCTCTGTCTCTCGCCGTGACCACACTCGTCCACATGGTGGGGATCTCGCTGCCAACAGGGTCCTTCGTTCACCTTTGGCAATTCCCACTGCTGGAGAGGTGCAGGATTTACTTCCTGGGTCTCAAGTTGAATGAAAGAGAGAACTCAAGTGTCTAAAAAAGAATCAAAGCTCAAAGTTATGACTCTCCTGGCTCTGCCCAGGACTTGCTTCAGCTCTCGGAACAGCCGTTTTCTCCCCGAGGAGCGGGGTGAACACAGTGCCCAGACCGGAGGCAGGTGCTGTCCAGTGTTTGGAGCAGAGGTTCTGGGACAGACTGCCCAGCTCCCACCTCAGTTTCGCTACTTGGAAGCAGTGTGACCGTGGGCTGGTCCCCCACCTCTGGTTGCCCAGCGTCCTCATCCCTAAACCAGGGACACTACAGGCACTGCTCAGGGGTGCTGTGAGGATGATGCGGGTTGTGCCTGGCAAACACGGGGCAGTGGAGTCTCCCAGGCAGTAGTACAGGCGCTGACTCCTTGCCACCCCCCAGCCCTGCAGGGTCTCTCGCGGCTGCAGCTTACGTGAAACAGATGGTGAGCTGTGGGCCATCCCGCAGCCGGTGGCCACTCCACTCCTTTCTCCCAGTCAGAGCTGAGAGGGGTGTTCGTAACAGAAATGAACTTGAATTGGTTTTAATTTATATTTTTAAAAAGTTGTTATTCCAGAGCCTTGGATCCCTATTATAATTACTTTATTGATTTTAGAGAGCGAGAGGGAGGGAGAGAGAGAAAAACCGACTTGTTGTTCCACTTATTTATGCATTCATTGGTTGATTCTTGTTTGTGCCCTGAGTGGGGATCGAACCCACAACCTTGCGTATTGGGACGACTCTCTAACCATCCGGCCAGGGCAGATTCCTGTTATCGAGGAATTGCATTTGAGAACAGATTCTATTCTGAGCATTGCATCAAGTGCTCCCCATCTATCATTTAATTTACCCACAACAACACAGCAGGGCAAGTGTTCTTCTTTAAAAAAATATATTTTGTTGATTTTTTACAGAGAGGAAGGGAGAGGGATAGAGAGTTAGAAACATCGATGAGAGAGAAACATCAATCAGCTGCCTCCTGCACACTCCCCACTGGGGATGTGCCCACAACCAAGGTACATGCCCTTGACCGGAATCAAACCTGGGACCCTTGAGTCCACAGGCGGATGCTCTACCCACTGAGCCAAACTGGTTAGGGCTGGGCAAGTGTTCTTAATCCTCTCTCATGGGATCAGGAAATACTCCTCACTGGGGAGGAGCAGGAGCTTGCTGGACGTCACACCCCTGGCTCAGGGAGGAGCCGATTCAAACCCAGCTTGTCCAGCTCTAAAGCGCATGCACTCAACCCGGGTCTTCAAGGCACCTTCTGCCTGGGAGCCTCAGCCAGGCCTTCCCGCCTGCCTCTCCCTCCCCTGCTCCCTGAGTCAGGTGGCCTGTTTGCATGTCTATCCTCTCCTGGCTGGTGTTTTGGCTTGGTCACCTTTGTGCTCCTATGTCCTGGTGCATTTCCACAACCAGATGCTGAACTCTGTGTGGTGACTTTGTGCGTAAGTGTCGGACCCCTTCCATCCCTCACAGAGGCCGGGGATCACAGCTCTGGAAAACCCCTGTGACTGGAGACCAAAGACCAGGAGTGCGGCAGTCCCGCTCACCACCAGGCGATGGCGCCCGTCTGCAGGTCAGGCCAGGCTCCCGCAGTGGCTGTCCCTGGTTTGGAGCTGGCAGGCAGCCTCAGGTCTCTTTAGTGCCCGAGCACCCCCCTCCCCCCAAGCATCAGTTGTTGGCACTATCTGTGGTGCTGGTGGAAGGAGAAAGGCCCAGGAGAGCACAGGACTGTAGCAGAGAGTGCTGTCACTGCCACGCCCTGCCCTAAAGGGCACGGAGCCTTCAGTGTCTCTGCTTTCCCGGGGCAGCTGGGATGTCCCTGCCATTCTTCTCTTCGGGAGCTGGGCTGTCCTGGGCTGGGCATCAGGGCTCTTCTGAGCCCGAGATGCTCTGAGCCAGGGCTGCACCCTGAATGTGTTCAGTAAGAAACAACAGCTGAGGCCGGTCAAGGCCTAGGGCTGGGATCAAGATCGCACTCTCCAAGGGATGGGAATCCCACGGAGCCTCCTCAGCAAGGTTCTCAGCCCCAGGGACAGTGTGGGGCTTAGTGGTGGTGCCTCAGAACCAAGGGAGCAGGCCGTCCCTTCGGGTGGGATGATCTCCGGGGAGTCAGCCACGGGTGTCAGGGCAATCAAGGTGGTCTCGGCCCCAAGCTCGGTCCAAGCCCTGGAAGGACCCTCAGATCGATGGAAAAGCTGGTTAAACAACTCGCCAGCCCACACCTGGCCGTTTACTCAGTGTTTGCAATGCTGTTATTAATGTGCACAATGTGCCTGTGCAGTCCCCCCCCCCCCCCATTCACTTTCCTTCTCTTTGTGATATTTCCCACCTCCTGCCCTTCTCTCTGACCCAAGACAAGTGAGAATAAGAGCCAGCACTTAAAGAGCAACCGCTGTGCTCCAGGTGCTGTGCTCCAGGTGCTGAGTGCTGAATGTGGATCGTGGCATGGAAGAGAGCGCTGTGTGAAGGAGGAGTCTGCATCACGGGGATTTTACGTCTGTCCGAGGTCACACACAGGGAGTGGTAGAGCCCAGATGCAAAGCCAGGGCTGTCAGTTAGACTCCAGTGGAGAGATATTTGGGGTCTTTATTGTCCAACATGACCAGTGTTGTCCACCGACTTCGGGGTGCTGGCGATGTCCGCCCCAGGAGCCTGGACAGTTCCTTTTGTTTCTCCTTCTCTTGCCCTCCTCCTAATGAAACCTGGGAAACCCAAGTGTCCCCAAGAGAGCCATAGGCAAGTCAACTGCTTGTGGCCTCCACCTTTGGCCGAAGGTCAGCCCCTCCCAATCACAGCAATACTCAGCCACTCAGCCCAGCCCCTGCCATCAAAGTGGACCCCGGGGCGAAGGAGACTCTGAGAACAATGAGTGGACATGGAAATGTTCCTCCTGTTGGCTTTTTTTTCTGGGTGGCAGAGAGGAACAAGGAGGAACCTCGGGGGTGGGGAGGAGGAGGAATTCCTTCAAGCATCGGACTAGGTGAGTGAGCTTGTTGGCCTCATCTCAGTGCTCATTGCCCTGTGCCTGGCCAGGCAAGAAGGAGGCCAAGGTGATCCCAATGCCATGGAGACGTGCCCCTTCCCTTTGGGGACCCTTCCTATCTGGCACAGGACTCTCACTCTCCAAGTCTGTCAGGAAAGGAGTGATAACCCAGCCATCACAATAAAGAGCAAATGTCTATCAGTGCTTCACATAGTTCACTCTCCCCAGAGGTGGTGAGGGGCGAGTGGGAGTTGCATTTTGACTGCAAAGTTAAGGGACTGGCCTCCACTGGTAGAATTTCAAAACCAGTGAATGTCTTGGGGGAAAGGTGTCCTGAGGCTGGATGCTGCTGCTGCTGGTGTTCTCAAAATATATTTTTTTAGATTTTAAGCTTAATTTATACTAGTAAATGCCTGCTTCAGGCCCATACTCAATGGATTCTCATTAGACTCACTGCCAGTTTCCTTGGCACTGTCCTCGGGGATCCCCCTGCTCTGCAAACACCGTGGCTTCCCCAGGGCTCTCTCCATTTGAGGCGGGGTCCCCATGCAAATCCCCATTGCTGGGGGCTCTGTGCCAAGGGCCACCCAGCCTTAGCTCACAGGCTTTAGGGGACAGAGGGTGGGGGACCACAGTCCCCACCCGCTTTGGTGTGAGCCCCACAGCCATGGTTGCATCCCTGGCAGGACGACTATAGATGCACACCTTCTGCCTGGAGATCCACACGGGCCGTGTGGTCCAGGGGAAGAGCACTGATCTCAGAGGAAGGAGACCTGGGTTTGAGTCCCGTCGCTGCCTGTCATTTTTCTATCATGTGATCTTGATACATTTCTAGCTCTCAATTTCCTGATCTCCTACAGCAGGTCCTTGGATAATGTTCTGTGACAACGTTGGTAAGACACTGTAGGAACCTAACTATTTTTAGATCAATTAGGCTGTGGCAAAAGTCATGTCATCATACATCGTTTTGCTTAAAGTTGTTAAACCTATGATAATATTAAGCCAGGAGTTACTGTTTAACTCTTGACTACTTGGAGGTGATCAAATGAGATAATATAAGTAAACGTACTCTTAAACTGAATAGGGATTGTGTCTGCTGGGATGTTTTTAGTGAACAAGTAAAAGAAAGCCAAACCCAACTGGTTTAAATAATAAAGGAGATATATTTGTCCCTACAATTGGAAAGTCTGAAGATTGGGCAGGCATTGGCAAGTGTTTCTCTGTGCCTCCAGCTCTGTCCCCCTCCTCCTCCGGGCTGGCCTCACCCTGAGGTTGGTGCTCAGTGGGTTGCAGGATACACATGCTCATTACAACCCCAGTACAAGAGATTCTTGAGGAGGAAAAAATTTCCCCAAACCACCCACCAAACTTGCCCTGGCATCTCACAGGTCTGAATTGGGTCCCATGTCTGTTATGGTCTCCGAGGAGGCCCCAGTAAGCCACACTCCTTGTCTCTATCTGAGCTGTAAGAGTGAAATATTACCTGAAGTCCTGATAGTGTTGAAGGGTCTGCCCTAGGGTAGGAACACAGAACCCCCAAACTAGGACCACCTATTCTCCCACTGGAGGTCCCCACTGTGGGAAACCTGGCAGGTCAGCAAGCCCCCAGGGCCGAGGCACAGAGGGGGCTGTGCGTCCTCTGTGGGCAGCCCACTCCTAGGAGGTGGCAGCAGCAGCTGGGCTGAGCATGCCCAGTTTATCCTCCCCATCCCCATTTAGGCGGGTTACTTTGCCTCTCCCGGGGCAAGGTGAGTAAAGGGGTTGAGAGAGGTTGGAAACCACATCAATGGATTTTCCTTCAAAGGAGGGAAACATTAACAGCCTTCTCCCCTTAACTCCTAAAATCCCTACTCCAGACCATGCACATGGGCAGGAGGATATGCACAAATTAGCTTAGGTCTGGTTTAACTGAACTAATCAGCCTGGCAAGGGAGATGGAATCACACCAATTGGATTAGGACAATATGGGGCCAGTGGGAAGCTGTAATTAAGCTAACATCTTCCCTCTCCTCAGTTCTGTGGCTACTAATTAATGGGAGAATGGGAGAAGAGACATGGAGAAGGTAACTACCATGTCCACTTCAGTAATATGTAAAACATTATGTCAATAACAACAGTGATTTGTTTAGTGTTTGTTGTAGCCAAGCACCATGACAAGCTTTTTTAATCGCAAAAATCAAATACACGGCGACTTTATTTCTGGCCATGAGGGAGTAATTATACTGGCTCAACCCTCCTTCCATAAATAACTACAAAACCAGGAAGATATTTGAAGAGTGGACAGCAGACAGCGGAGGACTGTGGTCTCTGAGAGAGGAGCCCTGTGACCGCGCTGGCTCTGCCTGGAGGCACCTCCCAGGGCCCAGCAGGAGAGGAGGGTGTGTGTCCTAGAGCAGCAGCCTCACTGAGCTGGGGAAACAGTCTGGAATCTGTGGGGCAGAGTATCAGAGAGGAGAGAACTCTGCAGACGTAGAGCTCCAGAGATCTGCGGAAGGGTCCCCCTGTGGTGATGAAAGTAATCTGGAGTTAGCAGCGCCTATGGTTGCACAACCTTGCGAGTATACTGGAATCCACTGAATCACACACTTTGAAAGGGTGGGTTTGGTGGTGTGTGGATAAAAACCAAGTGTGTGTGTGGCAGGGGGAGGCAAAAAAAGGAACCCCTCGAGTCTCTGGCTGAACACTAAGCTGTGCACGTGCAGAGGGAGGCCCCAGAGGCCAGAGAACAGATACTGGGAAACGGACAGCAACCAGGGGCTGAATCATGACCTGAGCCCTCGCAAGATTGGAAGACTTGAGTCTTGACCAACCAAATAGGGAAAACATGAACCCTGGGAGCATTCAGTACTGACTTCAGCTTAGAGGAGGGCCTCACGGAGCCCCAAGTATTGGCTAGTCCAGATGGACTTTATCAAAGCTTTACAAAGGTGCTTTGGAAGTAGCAGGCAGACACACAAGTAACATAACTGTTGGAGCAAAATAACATTTTAAAGGGAAGACAACAAATTCTAATACTCAAAACATATTTTTTCACAATAGGCATTATTTAAGAATTTTTTAAAAAGAGAAAAATTTAGTGAATAAAAACAGACCTAGAAATGGCAGAACTGATAGAACTTGCAGACATTGACTTCAAGTAGCTTTTTAAAAATATGTTCAAGAACTTAAAGGGAAACATGAACTTAATAAGAAGACAGAAACGATAAAAAATAACAAAATAAGAATTTGTACACTGAAAATAGAATATCTGAAATCAAAACTTTCCTGGATAGACATAACAGCAGATTAGACACGGCAGAGGGGAGATGACTGAATTTCAAAACAGGGAATACAAGCTATACAAATGGGAGTCTAGAAAGAAAGAAAAACATTGAAAAAAATTGGCAGAGCCTCAGCGACCTGTGGAACAATATCAACTGATCTATCAGACATGCAATTGGTTCACCAGGAAGATGATGGGGGCAGAAAAATATTTGAAGAAATAACTGAAATTTTTATAAATAGGAGGAAAAATATAAATATAGAAATCTGAGAATTTCAACAAAGTATATGCAGAATAAACATGAAGAAAACCACACCAAGGACATCAGAGAACTGCTGAAAACTAGCGATAAAGAGAAAAATCTTAAAAGTGGCTAGAGGAAAAGAAATTGCATATGGTAGAATGAAAATAAAAATGACTACAGACTTCTCATCAGAAACAACACCAGCCAGAAGTTAATGGAAAATCTCACCAGGCTTCCTTTTGTGGTTCATAGAGATTAAGATACATGCCTCAGTGACACTACAGAGTGGAATTTAAACCCAGGTCTGTTGACTCTAGTTTTAGATTTTTTTCTTCTTTTTCCCAATTTGCCTCTTTTTTACCTTATGAGAATATCTGTAATTTTTCTTGTTAGGGAATTACATGATTATTGGTAAAAAATTTCAATATATGAAAGTGCTAAGAAGTAAGTAAAAATAACCTGAAATTCCTCTGCACAGTGACCAATCATTAATATGCTGATAAATATTTTTTTTAGGCATAACAAGGCGTAAAGTGCACATATATGTATAAAATTTAATGGGCATGGGGTCATACTCCATGTAACTACCTAATTGCCTACCAAATATATATTCTCACCTTTTCCCTTGGTAACTGGGCAGTATGCCCAGTTGAAAAGTTCCCCTCTCCAGGCTCTGGAAGATAGGCAGGGCCAGTGGATGTGGCCTGGGAGAGCTGTGTGCCCCTCCCTGAGATTCCAAATCACAGGCATGACTACTCCCCCCAGTGGTCATATTGTGGCCCTGAGGGTGGAAGCCACCTTCCTAGGATGGCAGGACAAGGCATCCCGAGCCTCCGATGATTTCAAGGAACTACCAGGACAACTGGGACTGTATCTCCACCTTCTTCATATAAGAGCATAAACCATTCGTCTGCTTAAACCATTGGGCTTAAAAACCATGTATTCCTGTGTGCCTTTTTAAACTGACATCTGACATTTTTTATAACCTTAAATCGTTGCAAAGAGTGTAATTCAGACTCATTGAAACTGTTAACATTCTAAAACTGTCACATCACTTTAAAATGTATTTAAAGAAACATAAAGTTCATAGTAATTTGTTACCATCATCTATTTAAAAATACATGAGCAAAATCTTTAACAGTCAAATTTTAGATCATTCATTTTTATTCTTGAACTCTTATTTCCATTCTAAGTACATAACTTAGAGAATTTCATTTAAACATATTTTTTATGCTTGAAAGTATTTGACAGACTACTTTACCTTCTGTCTCTGGAATAAAATTACACACATCTGTATATATACACACATTGAAAACATTCTTTTTTCATTTCTTGTGGCCATATATATATCCAAAGATTTAAAATTTGTCCGGGATTGAGCTATATTACAATCTCAATGAATATACACCTGAGCAAAACAATGTAGGTAAGTTACGTTTTTATAAATAATAAACATACAAGTAAAAAATTCAAAATCTATTTCTTAATAACATGAATTGAGCAATTTAAGAAATTAACTGGTTTGTTTATCCATGGTGGACCATTACTTATTGCTAGCATGAGACAGGGTTCAGCTCATTTCTCTTCCTAGTGATTGTTTTCATTGAGGTAAGCACTAGGAAACCTCTCACATAAACAAGTAAATAGGATGGAACATGTTGTATTACAGCATTGTCATGTAATTCTTTGGACATTTTATGAGTCACATGCTGAGAAATCACATAATGACATATCTCAAAAAACCATTTTTAACATTCTATCAGCTCATAGTTTGGCTAAGTCCTCCTTTAGTTTTGTTGAAAGTAAAGAAATAGAAACCATTGATTTGCAACCCAGTCATTTAAGGAATTCACTTTCTCAACTTCTGGGAAGTTCATCAGAAAGGCTATGTATCAAGACCTGTCCAATGACCATAAATTACCCTCTCATTCCTATGCAGAGGGGCATTTGTTTAAACTGACAGTCCCAAAAAGAGTTGGGTGTTCATAGCAGCACAATTCACCATAGCTAAGATCTGGAAACAGCCTAAGTGCCCATCAGTAGATGAATGGATTAGAAAACTGTGGTACATCTACACAATGGAATACTATGCTGCTGTAAAAAAGAAGGAACTCTTACCATTTGCAACAGCATGGATGGAACTGGAGAGCATTATGCTAAGTGAAATAAGCCAGTCAATGAAGGAAAAATACCACATGATCTCACTCATTCATGGATAATAAAGACCATTATAAACTTATGAACAATAATAGATACAGAGGCAGAGCTGCCTCAAACAGACTGTCAAACTGCAGCAGGAAGGCCGGGGAGGGTTGGGGGGCAGGAGGGAGGGGAGTAAGAGATCAACCGAAGGACTTGTATGCATGCATATAAGCATAACCAATGGACATAAGACACTGGGGGGTAGGCGAGGCCAGGGGATTGGCAAGGGCGGGGGGGAAAAAGGACACATATGTAATACCCTTTGTAATACTTTAAGCAATAAAAAATAAAAATAAAAAAAAAAGAGTTGGGAAAACCCAAATATAAATTTCAGTCCACCCTCAGCAACACACTATTTTTGATGAAATTCTTTTGTCTCAGTGCAAGCTCTAAACATGTTTTCATGCAAACCTTTGAAAATGCCTACCAAATATCCCAGATGGCAAAGGTGGTTCTCATTGCCAAACTGGTTAGCCAAGTCACGTTTACTTATTTTGAGCTATGACACACATACAGGAAAGTTTACTATGCAACCTTTATGGGTCAATAAAAAAGCGATCACACATGTAATTGTCACTTTGTGCTGGCATCCCACAAACCTCACCTCATTCCCCCCTCGCTCCCTCCTCCCCCCTTTCTCCTAGAGGGTACCACCATCCTGACCTTTATGGGGATGATGCTTTTCTTCCTTGTAATTTTGCCATATATGTACCCATCCTTAAACAATTCAGTTTTGCTTGATTTTGAATTTTTAAAAAAATATATTTTATTGATTTTTTTACAGAGAGGAAGGGAGAGGGATAGAGAGTTAGAAACATCGATGAGAGAGAAACATCGATCAGTTGCCTCCTGCACACCTCCTACTGGGGATGTGCCCGCAACCAAGGTATATGCCCTTGACCGGAATCGAACCTAGGACCTTTCAGTCCGCAGACCCACGCTCTATCCACTGAGCCAAACAGGTTAGGGCTTGATTTTGAATTTTTATAAATAGAATCTTACTGTGTATGCCATCTTGAAATATGTGTCTTAACATTGAAATTCATGCATATACTTATAAGTGACAGTAGTGTGCCATTTTGGTATAGTTCATTTTATGAAATTACCACAATATATTTCTCCTTTCTGTCATTAATGGCCTTTGGAGTAAGCTCCAGTTTGGGACTATAACACTCACGTTGCTACGAATATGCATTTTGTTCTACCTCGAAGTAGAACTGCTAAATTCTAGGGTATGCCTGTCTTCAACATTAGGAGAGTGCCAGCCTGTTTTCCAACGCGGTCAAACCCAGCTAGCGCTCCTTCTCTCAGTATGAGCCCCTGTGCTCCCATCCTTACCCACTCTGCGTTCATCGGTTCAAACAGTGTACACTTGTACGTTTTTGTCACTTCTGTGCATCCGTCAATCTTTGTCCTTTTGTATTTGTGCATTCTGTGGGCATAGAGTGAAACCTCACTGTGACTTTAATTTGCATTTCTCTGATAACTGAATGGGGCTGAATTTCTCTGTGATTGTTCGTCCAGGACTCCTGCTTTTCTCTCTTGGAACGTTTGCTTCTTGCGGTTCTGTAGGAGGTTTTGTAGGAGTTCCCCTTCCTCCTTTCCTGCCCTTTTGGATTTATTTGGATATGATCCCATCATCCGTTACATGTGTTGCAAAGATCTCCCACTCTGTGGTCCTGTCTTTTCAGCCTTTCATGTTGTTTTTAATGAGCAGGAAGTCTTCATTTAATTGGGTCCTTGTTGGCTATTGCTTTTCGTGTTCTGATTAGAAAGTGATTTTTCTAAATTGGGGCCATCGAGATGGTTTGCCATATTATCTGCCAGAGGCTTCTTGTTTGGTTTTACGTTCGGGTTATAATGCACCGGGAATTGATTTTGGTGTGAAGTCTGAAGTAGATGTTGTTACATTTTGTTCCTCTTAGACAGATATCCAATATTCCAGCTTTATTTATTGAAATATTATCTCTTTCCCACTCTCTTTTTAAAAATTCTTTATTGTTGAAAGAGAAACCAAGATGGCGGCATAGGTAAACACCGGAAATTGCTGCCTCGTACAACCACTTCAAAAATACAACTAAAAGACAAAACAGACATCATCCAGAACCACAGGAAGGCTGGCTGAGTGGAAATTCTACAACTAGAAGGAAAGAAAAAAGCACTGAGACTCAGAGGAGATGCAGAAGTAAAGTGCAGAGGTACGGAGGTGCACACCGAAAGGGCTGGCAACTGAGGGCATGGTTGTCTTTTTCAATCGGGAGGGAGTCTCAAGCTCCCAACTGCTCTGAACTCCAGTTCCGGGTGAGTCTCTGGGGACCCAGACTCATACGGGGAGAAACTGGACTGTCTGGCATCGGTCGGAACTCGAGGGTGGCTTTCTCTCAGAGGTGCTTGCAGCGATTACAGGGACACTGAGATGCGGGGCCTTTTAGGGTAGGACTGGGGAGCAGCCATAGCTGCTTGCTCCGCCCTGTTGATCCCCTGAGACCCCGCCCCACCCAAGCTGTGCACAGAGGCTTTTGCATATGAAAGGCCTGGCCCTTTGCAACCTGAAAATTACCTAACAAAATGCAGCGGAATCAGAGAGACCCAGAACTTCCAAAAGAAGGTCCAAGGTCCCACAGCAGCTTGCATTGCTTCACAGCTGGGCCTCATCTGGGCACCTCCAAGCCCCAAACAAAAAAGAGGAATCTCTCCATAGCTCCTGCTGGGTAGCCTCAGGCAGAGACTAAATTAGCACCTTCTAAGAGATCCAAGAGCCAGTGTACCCAGTGGTCAGAGTGGGACCATCCAGATAACAACTCCTCAGATCCATAAGGGACACACTCAGGGAGCAGACTCAGTGAGTACCAAAGCCCCACTGAAGCAAGTGTTGCCCCAGAAGAGTGTCTCCACCTCATAAGTTCTCCCACTGCAGACACAGCTGATTCTCACAGCCAATTGGCCTGGAGGTCAATTCATCCCAGTGATACCTACAACAATCAAGACTTAACTACAACAAGACTGTGCACAAAGCCCACAAAGGGGTGCACCAAGAGTGTCCACCTCAGGTAATTGGGGAGGCTGAGCCACTGGACCCTATAGGACACCTAGCACACAAAGCCACTCTACCAACACAGGGAAGCATAAAAAATGTGGAGACAAAGAAACAGGTCACAAATGACAGAAATGGAGGAAAGCAAACGACTGGATATAGAGTTCAAAATCACACTTTTAAGGTTTTTCAAGAATTTTCTAGAAACCACTGATAAATTTAGTGAGACCTTCAAGAAATCTAGTGAGACTGCCGATAAATTTAGTGAGACCCTCAAGAAATCTAGTGAGACCCTCGAGGCTATGAAAAAGGACCAACTAGAAATTAAGCATACACTGACTAAAATAAAGGATATCATGCAGAGTTCCAACAGCAGACTAGAGGATCGCAAGAATCAAGTCAAAGATTTGAAATACGAAGAAGCAAAAATCACCCAACTGAAAAAAAAAAAAAAGAAAAAAGAATCCAACAATATGAAGATAGTGTAAGGAGCCTCTGGGACATCTTCAAGCATACCAACATCTGAATTATGGGGGTGCCAGAAGAAGAGAGAGAGCAAGATATTAAAAACCTATTTGAAGAAATAATGACAGAAAACTTCCCCTACCTGGTGAAAGAGACTTACAAGTCCAGGAAGCACATAGAACCCCAAACAAAAGGAATCCAAAGAGGACCACACCAAGACACATCATAATTAAAATGACAAGAGCAAAAGACAAAGAGAGAATCTTAAAAACAGCAAGAGAAAAACAGTTAGTTATCTACAAGGGAGTACCCATACGACTGTCAGCTGATTTTTCAACAGAAACTATGCAGGCCAGAAGGGAATGGCAAGAAATATTCAAAGTGATGAATAGCAAGAACCTACAACCAAGATTACTTTATCCAGCAAAGCTATCATTCAGAATTGAAGGTCAGATAAAGAGCTTCACAGATAAGAAAAAGCTAAAGGAGTTCATCACCACCAAACCAGTATCATATGAAATGATGAAAGGTATTTTTTAAGAAGAGGAAGAAGAAGAAAAAAGGTCAAGATACAAATTATGAACAACAAATACACATCTATCAACAAGTGAATCTAAAAATCAAGTGAATAAATAATCTGATGAACAGAATAAACCAGTGAATATAATAGAATCGGGGCATAGAAAGGGAGTGGACTGACTATCCCGGGGGGTGGGGGGGGAGGGAAGAGAGACTGGACAAAAATTGTACACCTATGGATGAGAACAGTGGGTGGCGGGGGTAAGGGCAGAGGGTGGGGTGGGAACCAGGTGGAGGTGAGTTATGGGGCGGGGGGGGGGGGGGGACGGGGGGGGGGGAGAGGAACAACTGTAATAATCTGAATAATAAAGATTTAATTAAAAAAAGAGAAAGTATTACATATGTCCCCTTTTTCACCCATTGACCTCTCCCAGGCTGCCCACCTCCCACCCCAGGCCTTTGCCAACCTATTGTCTGTGTCCATTGGTTATGCTTATGCGTACAAGTTCATTGGTTGATCTCTTCCCACCCATCCACCCTCCCCTGTCTTCCCTTTTCTTGTACTAACAGTTTATAAATATCCTAAATAATAAAAGCCTAATATGCAAATTGACCAAACAGCGGAATGACCAGTGGAACGACTGGTTGCTATGATGTGCACTGACCACTGGTGGGGCAGATGCTCAACGCAGGAGTTTTCCCCAGCCCGCAGGCCACAGGCCAGCTAAGGCTGGTGCCAGTGGGGGCCCTGCCAATTGCCTTGTAGAGGAAAGCAACTAGTGGTGGGGGGCGGGGCCGGCAAGCAGGTGGCACCAGGCTGGCCAAGGCAGGTGCCAGAAGGGGCCCCCCAATTGCCCCGCTGGTTGCCCCACAGATCAGCCCTGATTGCTGGCCAGCCCTAGGGACCCTACCCTTGCACGAATTTCATGCACCGGGCCTCTAGTATTAATGATAAATTACTAACATTAATTATTTAATGTAGTTGCAGATATACTTGAGTTTAAGTTTACCATTTTTTAATTTTTAAAATATTTTTTATTGATTTCCCAGAAAGGGAGAGAGAGATAGAAACATCAATAATAAGAGAGAATCATCATTGATCACCTGCCTCCTGCACGCCCCACACTGGGCATTGGGCCAGTAACCTGAGCACGTGCCCTGACCGGGAATTGAACTGCAACCTCCTGGTTCATGGGTTGACACTCAACCACTGAGCCATGCAGTTGGGCTAAATTTACCATTTTCCTAGGCTCTTTCTATTTTCCCTGCCCATTCTAGCTCCCCTTCCTTCTTCCCTGCTCTTTTGCATTTATTGAGTATGTTATTCTTTTCATGCTCTATTATCTATCAACTTAGAAGTTAACCAAATTGTAATATTCTTCTGCTGTTCACCCTAGAAATTACCGCCTTCATCCTCGATTTATACAAAATCCAATATTGATTAGGAAAATTACCATCTTTCTGGACAATGGAAGGTTGTCAAAACATTTCAATTTCATTTATCCCCTTCTTGACTTACATGTTGACATATATTTAAATTTTTTAATACTTTAAATTTTAGCGACACATTATTCTTCTTGTTGAAACAGTTTGTGGTCATTCTCATGATTTTTGTTGCTTTTTCTTCCTTCCTGCATCTCCAACTTTCAATAGGAATCATTGTTCTGTTGGAGAAGTCCCTGTTAGTGCTCCATTTGCTGGTGAAAAATGTCCTCAAATGGTCTGTAAATGTCCTTATTTTGTCTTCGTTTTGGGGGGTATTTTGTGCTGAGCACAGGAGTCTGGCTGCAGGTACTTTCAGTTCTTCAGCGTGGTCAGTCCATTCACTCCCATTTCCCTGTTGCTTCTGGAAAGTCAGTTGTTTGTCCAATGGCTGTTTCTTCTAAGGCACCTGTGGGTCGCGACCCCTTTGGGGGTCGAACGACCCTTTCACAGGGGTCGCCTAAGACCATCAGAAAACACATATATAATTACATATTGTTTTTGTGATTAATCACTATGCTTTAATTATGTTCAATTTGTAACAATGAAATTGGGGGTCACCACAACATGAGGAACTGTATTAAAGGGTCGCGGCATTAGGAAGGTTGAGAACCACTGTTCTAAGGTAACCTGGTTTTTTCCACTTATCCACTTTTAAGATTTTTCTCTTTGTTCTTCATTCTCGACACTTTTACTATGATGTGTGACATGCTTTATCCCCTGTCCCTTAACACAGCCTGCTCGTTGTGGGTTACAGGGGTTCTTAAGCCTGTGCCTCGGTGTCTTTCACCAGCATGGCAGCGCCTCAGCCATTGCACATGTAGATTCTCCTGTCGTCTCACCCTCGCCCTCCATGCTTTCAGAGACTCCAGTCACAAATATGTTCGACCTTCTCAGTGTTTAGTCTATCTCTAACCCCTTTGTTGGTATTCTTCCGTGCATTTTTTTCTCTGTGTGTTTCTAACTGGATAATTATTTTCTACCTAGTTTCCTGATTTACTAATTCTCTGTTTAGTTATATGGATTCATTCATTGAATTATTCCTTTTAGCTGCTGTATTTTTAAGCTCTAGAATTCCTATTTGTTTCCTTCTCAAATATAATATGTCTTTTTTTGGTAGAGTTTCCACTTCTTTGCTAGCATTGTTATTGTTTGTTTACAAAAAATCTGAACAGAGGAAGCATAGATTTTTAAGGGCAAGGCCTTGTATAGGATGAACATGCACGTGTCCTTTATTAGCTGTCTAACCCTCACAAGTCATTTGTCCCTCTGACCCTCAGCGTCCTCATCTGTGAAATGCGGTTGCAATGCTACCTCTCTCCCAGGGTTGCCGTGTGGATCATTTGGCTGAGGCGGAACAGTGCCTGGCGCTTAGCGAGTGATCAGTCAGCGATAGAGCCATCTCTTCTGGTGTCATCCTGGCTGCACTGGGCAGGCCGAGATTCCAGGCCTTATTTGACAGGTGAAACTAGACTGCAGGGAGCTGAAGTGACCACTCTCGGTCACACGACTGCTAAAGGACAGAGCCTCATTCAAGCCCCAGTGCCTCTACCCGGAGGTGATCTGTCCTGGGCACAGCCTGTGAGCTCTCTGAACTGCCACCAAATGGAACTCTAAGTTCAGGGCCCAGAGGGCAGCCCAGATTCCTACGCACTCAGATATTATTTGATTGATATCACTGCTGTGGGTGAAAATGTGGTCACCATCTTCAGGTGGGAGTGGCAGGGGACTGGTCAACAAAATGAAGAGGAATTTTAGTTACACTGTTGTGAGAAGTCAAACTGTGTACTGATGCCCTGAAATCTTCATGTCTGCGCCAGGCACACTCGGGCTCAGGAAAAGGTCGTTTATCATGTGAGACCCACACTGACAGGTCAGCACAGACTCTGGAATCACACAACCCGGTTCAAATCCCGGCCCCATGACCTAGGAGCTGAGTCGGGTGATGACGAAGGTGCGGTGTCTATTTCATCAGGCGTCTATCAGTGAAGATGGGACCCAGTGAAGGCTGTGCAAGGTCAGACACCTGGCGCAGGGCCTGGCAAACAAGAGTTGCTTCACAGTGAAAGCTAGCGCTATCAGACTCAGATGCCGACTTTCACACGTGCAAAGCATTGTCTCCGCCACCAAAATATCAACAAATTATTCTCCCAGGGGTGGACATGAAGGACAGCTCAGCCTGGAGCCCTGGTGTCTACACTCAGGTGCCCGTTGCCTTGGCACAGCTGGCCTCTGCGCCTCGTACATCCCCATTCCCTTCCCCCTCCGCCCCAGGCGCTGTGCTCAGCACAATGAGGCTTTCCCCAAGGGTCTGCCCCCTGGCACTGAATGTGCCATCCATCAGCTGGGGAAGCCGCCCCAGAGGGGTGCACAGGGGCAGTGCCCGGCCACGGGGCCAAGGAGAATAAAGCCAGGAGACCCTGGTGGGAAGACAGCAGCTGTGGCTTCAGCAACGCCCTTTCTGACTGAGGGTGGAGCTTTCAGGGAACTTCTGAGACGTGTAATGACCGATGGGAGGCGGATACACACACCAAGGTTTGATACAGCCGGTCCTGGGTAAGTCATTGTGTCCCTCTCTAACTCAGCCCTCACCTCAAAAAGTAGGAAAAAAGTACCCACCCTCCCAGGGTTTCATAAGGGTGATGCTCTGTAACTGTAAGTTCTCTCTCTCTCTCTCTCTCTCATACACACACACACACACACACACACACACACACACGGGATTGGTTCTTCCATCTTCCCACCCTACAGGCTGGTGGGATGACAGGAGGCCCAGAAGTCCCTTTCCCCATGTGAATGCCATCCTGTGCGAGCAGGTCCCCTCCTGGCTGCAGCCCCCAGGGAGGAGGCGCGTGCTGCCAGCCAGCAGCGGAACATGAGTCATTGGATATGGAGGTGAGGAGCCTAAGGGCTCATCACCCACTCGGCTCAGGAAGGAGACATCTTCCAGGCGGAAGACTCAGGAGCAAACGCTAATCCCTCTCTCAGGCGACACCGAAGAGCAGTGCAGCAGGCTCCACGGGCGGGCGGAGCTCACTGATCACGCCCTCCTCCCTTCTTGCTCGGCCCAGACTCCACCCAGCCCTGACCTTGGGTTCTGACCTCCTGCAGCTTCCGAACTGACCCCCGCCCCGACTCCAGTGCTCCCATTGTCATTTATAAGCTCAGTAAATAACAACAACAATGATAAGCTTTGCATGGAGTATTTCAGTTAATTCTCTTGACATTCCAGCAAGGCAAGTACTGTATTACTCCTGATTTACAAGCAGGGAAACTGAGGCACAGAGAGGTTAAAATGTACCACATTCCTACGTCAGATGCCTGGGGAATGAGAATTCAAACCGGGCAGTTCACTACAGTCTGCATTTGTGCCACCAATTGGGTAGAAGGATGGAAGGAGAACACACAGGAGGGAGGGGGGGATGGGGCAGGAAGGAAGGGAGGGAAGAAGGGAGGATGGACATTTTCTAAGTTGTGAGGATGAAATGAGATGTTGTATGTGTGAAAGAGCTTTATAAAATTTAGTGTAAACATGGACCAGTGTTGCTGTTGTTAAGCCGAAGGCTGTCCCTCAGGAAGAAGTCTGTCCTCCCTGAGTTGAGCCCGCTTTCCATCCAATGCTCTCCTCACCCCAGCCCCAGGCTTGTCTCTCTCAGGGACTGGAGGGAACAGGCCCACTCACAACCTGGAGATTCAGGAGGTTCGGAGCTTCCTGCCCTGGCGAGCTCTGACCTTGGGTGAGGCCCTTAGCCACCGTTGTAACCATGGTCCGCCTTTGTCTCAGAATGAGACACGCCGTGTGGATCTGTGAGCACAGAGTGTCGCCAAGCCTGACTCAGTCACCAGGTTTCCATGGCTCCACGGCCACCTTGACAGATGGGGACCGCACTGGACAACACAGGTGCAGAAAATTCCCTCCCCACAGCGTTCTGAGGGACAGCACTGTTCACTACTTCCTTACAGTTCGTTTTCTTTTGAGGAAACATACGACGAAACTTATCACCCCAGAAAGCCCTCTCATGCCCCATCGCAGCTAGTCTCTGCTCCCAAACTCAGAAGCAACTGGTCTTTTGATCATTTTTAAAAATTGATTTTAGAGACAGGAAGAGAGAGAGAGAGAGAAACAGAGAGAAACATCTATTGGCTGCCTCCCGTACTCGCCCCGATGGGAAACAAACCTGAAACCTAGGCATCTGCCCTGGCCGGGAAAGGAACACACCACCTTTTGTGATGTTCCAGTCAGCTGAGCAGAGCACCTATGTCAGAACACACAGTACCTGCTCAAGCAAGTCTATGACGTGAAAATTAGTAGGTCATTATGCACTTTACATAGGGAGGCGTGTACAAGGAATCCTTTAAACAGACAATCCCTGGTGACTTCTAAATACAATCCTATTTCTTCCCAGGGTGTGGTAAGGACTTAATAAGATGACCATGTTTCAATCAGATGCATTTGGGATGGATTTCCTTTGGAAACCACTAATCTCCTTTCTGTCTCTATGGATTTACCTATTCTGAGCATTTCACAGACATGGAATCAACATATGTGGCCTTTTGTGCCTGGCCCTTTCACTTAGCATAATGTTTTCAAGGTCCATCCATGTTGTAGCACGTGTCAGAACATCATTTCTTTTTTAAATTTTATTTATTTATTTATTTATATATTTTATTGATTTTTTACAGAGAGGAAGGGAGAGGAATAGAGAGTTAGAAACATCGATGAGAGAGAAACATCGATCAGCTGCCTCCTGCACACTCCCCACTGGGGATGTGCACGCAATCAAGGTACATGCCCTTGACCAGAATCGAACCCGGGACCCTTGAGTCCACAGGCCGATGCTCTATCTACTGAGCCAAACCGGTTAGGGCTTTTTAAAAAATTTTTTGAATCCTTTTTTTTTTTTTTAATCCTCACCCTAGGATATTTTTCCATTGATTTTTAAAGAGAGTAGAAGAAAGAGGGAAAGACAGAGAGAAACATCAATGTGAGAGAAACACATCAATTGGTTGCCTCCTGCATGCGCCCTGACCAGGGCCCAGGCTGGGGAGGATCCTGTAACCAAGGTACATGCCCTTGACTAGAACTGAACCCAGGACCCTTCAGTCCACAGGCCGACACTCTATCCACTGAGCCAAACTGGCTAGGGCCATCATTCCTTCTTATGGCTGAATAATATTTCCTTGTGTGCATGTGCCAAGTTTCATACATCCTTTCATCAACATTTGGGTTGTTTCCACTTTTGGACGATTGTGAATAATGCTGATACGAACATTTGTGTACAAGTTTCTATATGGACATATGTTTTCATTTCTCCTGGGTATATATACCTGGAGGTGGAATTGCTGAGTCATGTGGTAATTCGATGGTTAACGTTTTGGAAACCCTGGACTGTTTGCCACAGTATCTGCGCCATTTTACATTCCCACAAGCAGTGTATGAGGGTTCCAGTTTCCCGACAGCCTCATCAACACTTGTCATTGTCTTTTTGTTTTACCCATCCCAGTGGGTGTGAAGTGGTATCTCCTTGTGGTTGGATTTATATTTCCCTAACGCATAGCTGGGATTTGACCTCCAGTCTCTCAATTCCCAAATCACTGCTTTATCCACAATACCAAAGGACAAAGATGAGGAGAAATGATTTGGGGGAAGAAAAGAATATTCTTCCACCATTTTCTTCTACTGTGTTTAGGAGATGGATTTGTTCAGGCCCCTGTGTGAAAGCTACATTGAACATAACAAGAGGATGGGACAGTATGTTTTATTTATATATTTCTTTTAATATCTTTTTATTGATTTCAGAGAGAAAGGGAGAGGGAGAGAGAGATAGAAACATCAATGATGAAAGGGAATCATTGATTTGCTGTCTCCTGCACTCCCCCTACTGGGGATTGAGCCTGAAACCCGGGCATGTGCCCTGACTGGGAACTGAACTGTGACCTTCTGAGCCACACCAGCCAGGCGAGACAGTATGTTTTAGATGATGCAAAAAGCTCAAACAAAAGTGACTTAGGAAGGCAAGGGCAGAGAGGACTCCATGAATGGGGAACTATTTCATTTAAGACGAAATGAATGGTAAAAAACAAGACAAAAACCATAATAGCACCCAATAGACAATAGACATTCCTATTGCCAACAGAGTAACTGAGCTCAGTGCCTGCTTCCACTCCTCCCTCGAGCCCTCCCTGGAGGATCCCTGAGCATCTCTGCTTGGGCTGGGCTGGTCCCTCTGGGACACTGTGGCAAAATCAGTACTAGAATCGTTGCACCCGTGGCTGGTATTTCACAGGGCAATGCCTGTCATCACTTTACAAGTGAGTATCAGTCAATTTAAGTCTTCTCAAAGATCAGTTACCATAGTTTTTAACCTTTGAATACCCAGTGCTTGGTATATAATAGGTTTTTGATAAATGTTTGTTGAATTCATCCATTTATCCATTTAACAAATATTGACTCAGCATCTACTTTGGGCCGGGCACTGTTCTAGGCTTTGAGGATACAGCAGTGAATAAAACGATTAAAAAGTCCCTGCTCTCATGAAATATACTGACTAGTGGATGAATGAATAAAGTTTACAAATATGTGTTTGAGATAAAGAATATGAAGGGAATTTGTAAGCTTACATGCTACATAAAATAAAAACTATATTCACAAAGAAATAATAATACTAGCATCACCACAGCTATGAGGAGCATTGACTGTGTGCTAGTCACTGTTCTGAGTGATACATGAGCATATGTATTATATATATATATGAGGATTATATATATGAGGATTAAATGGAATTTTATATATATATACTATAGGCCCAATGCACGAAGATTCGTGCAAGAATGGGCCTTCCTTCCCCTGGCTGCCAGCACCGCCTTTGCTCCGGCCGGAGCTGCCTTTCTGCCTTCCCAGGCCCAGAGCGACTGGGGTGGTGCGGAACACCTGTGTCGCTCAGCGCCTGCGTATGCAAATTAACCTGCCATCTTTGTTGGGTTAATTTGCATAGTCACTCTGATTGGCTGGTGGGTGTAGTAGAGTGACACCAATTTGCATGTTTCTCTTTTATTAATATATCTATATCTATATCTATATCTATATCTATATCTATATCTATACTGAAAGTGCAAATTCCTCTTAATCCTCACAACAACCCCATGAGGCAGATGCTGTTATCATGATCTCACTTTATAGGTAAAAAGACTGAGACATGGAGCGGTGAAGTAACCGGCCCAGGATCACATGGTGATTAGGAGGGAAAGCCAGAATTTGAACCCAGCCATTTGGCCCAGCACCTGCGTGCTTCAGCACTAGGCCATTAAAGCAGAGGCAAGATGTCCTTCAGGACCCAGTTGATCAATCTGTCTGTCCCCACAGGGCTGTCCTCAGTCTGCATGGCCCATGCCCTCATGCCCTTGAAGCTGACCCTCACAGACAGAGTACACTCCCTGGCAGCCTTCTTGCTGCCCTTCCTCTAGGTGGCTTGGTGGGAGCCTGAACCCGTTCCTAGCAGCTACTGAATGACCTCATGGCTGTGGCAGGGGCCTAAGAGGCAGGACCTCACTCCCTGTGTCTGCCAGTCAGCATCCCCAGGCAGGGCCCAGAGCTGCTGGGAGCCGCAGGAGGGAGGGGGGCGAGGGGCAGGGAACTCACTGGCTTTGGTCACATTTTCTCCCTGATCTGGGTGTGGATGCAAAGGGTCGACCTAATAAATCTGACAAACTCAGGGGAGGCCTGCATGCTAGGCCTTACTAAGTCAGAGACCTAAAATAACCATACAGGATAGTCTGAACATAGAGGTTCCACCTTTACCTTAAGTGAGCCTGCCTGTTGTCTGTTATCTTTGTGCATCTATCTTAGATGCACGTACTTTTGAAACATCAGGGTAATCTTCTTTCCCAGACCCCTCAGGGCACAGCCTCCCAGCAGAGCAGAGACCACCGAACCCTTTGTTGTTGTCTTGTTCCCTGAAGACCACCTCTCTGTGCTGCACATGTTAACCATCCTGTACCTACCCATGTGAAAGGAGTTTGGGCCTCTCCACTTTCTCTTTAATCCATTCTCAGAGATTCCCCCCTCTTCGCTCTTCCCCACCTTCCTACTCTACCACCAGTGAATGTCATGTAACCCCTTAGTCTCATCCTTTGATTCTAATGTATAAAATAAGCTGTAAAACAGCCATTCTCAGGAGCATCTTCTCAATCCCCTGAGATTTTGCTTCCCAACAATTGTCAGTTTGGCTCAAATGGACCCTCATAAGACTTTTTCTTAGGCTGGACGTTCTTTTGTCGACACGGGTCAGCTGTGAATGTCCTCTGGGTTTCTCCCTGTAAGGGGGGGGCGTCCATCAAAGGCTGATCTCTTCGCCTTTGGTTCTGTCTATTTCTAACAGACCCTGGAAGTGCCTCTGAGCAGGGCTCAGGCCATGGAGAAGCATGCCATGGACTCCAAGAAGCCAGGCCGCAGAGCTTTCTGCGAAGGCCTGCCTGGTCTCATTCACAACTGTACTCCTCTGCCTAGCCCAGGTGGGCACATGGGAGGCACTCATGGAGTATCTGTTGAATGAACAGGTTATAAAGGAAAGTAAATCCTGTCTAGTTCAACCCTCTCATTGAACTGGGAGGAAACAGGCCCAGCAAGAGGAAGCGGCTCAGCTAAGCCAGTATTTATAGCCAACAAATGGGAGACCCAGAGGACCAGGCCAGGCCTCCAGCTGTGCACCTTAGAAGGGATGCTCTTTCCATAGCACCAGGGGGCCAGGCCTGCAGAATGCCTCTCCTCCAGGGAATCCAAGCAGAGTCCCTGCCTCCCCTCTCCCTCTGATCTCCAGGAACCTCTGCTCATTAGCAGCCCGGCTTGGACAGCTGGGAGGCAGGGGAGAGCCAGTTAACCTTTGCAGTTTAAAGTGCTTTCACCAGAGGAGGGGAAGGAAGCGAAGGAACAGGAAAAAGGGAATAATGACGATAATAGTGATGGCTATGACTCATGGGCGACCCACCGGGGGCCAGGCATTGTGAACAGCTCTCTTTACATGTATTATTTTTAATTCTTTAATATTCCAAAACATATTGTTGCCCATGGTCAGATGATCCCGGTCGCTGCTTAAAACAAAGCAAGTAACAGAAACTTTCTAAACAGAATGGGAAAAAAATATGGGTGGGCCCAGGTACCCCAGACAGGTGCTCAGGGGACTTGCGCTCAGCCCACCTTGATGATGTGAGGAGGAGGATAACATTGATCATTGCTTTCCCTGTAGGGCCACTGGATGGGATGAGAAGAAATCCCATGCCTGCGATGAACATTTTTATCACCTTCGCAGGACGGGGACTGAGAACAGATTGAGTTTGGTTTCAGAAAAATAGTAAAAAAGGTAATGTTTCTTGTGCCTGAGTGTTGGCGTAAAATTTAAATATGCCATAGATGCCTTTTCCAGCATATTTAAGTGTCATATAACAATACTGTACCCATACCCTTTCACATTTCCTTCAAGGATGTAGCTGAAGCCTTCTCATCTGATGCTCACTGCAGCTGAAGAGCAGGGTAAGAGGTAATTAAAAAATTTATGTAAACGAGCTTTAAACATTTGATTCTAACTTGTAATACACGCGCTTAATTGAATTCCCCACCCCCGTAGCTGGTTAGGTAGTCACTCCCATTCCATTTATTGAATAATATTTTTATTTATTTTTATTTTTTATCACTGATTTAAATTACATCTTTATTACATACCAAATTCCAATATACATTTGGGTTTATATATAGATTCTCCTGTTTTGTGAGTTTGTTTATCTATTAATGCATTGTGACAAGGTGTTTTAGTTATTGTAGGTTTATAATAAATACTTAAAAATATCTGGTGAGGAAGCCTGTCTTTACTTTCCCCATCATTTCCCTGGGTATTCTCACACATCTATTTTTCCAGATGAACTTTAGAATAAATGTATCTAGTTAAAAGAAATTATGTCAATACTTTGACCAGGATTGCTTTCATGAGGAAAACAAAGTTTTACAACACTGAAATTTTTTATTCAAGAAAATATGTATTTTAATTTATTCAAATATTATTAAAATTCCTCACTGGAGGTTTAACACTTTTTTCATATAGCTCCTGCACAGTTATTGTGAAACACATTCTTAGGTGTCTTATCTTTTTTCTTCTTACAAAGGGAATCATTTCTTCCCGTGTATTTTCTAACCGGCTATTGTTGTATAAGAAGAAACCACACAACTCAATTCTGTTTTTTTCCTTAAGTTTTCCAATGGATTTGTATGCACTGTGTAATCATATTATCAGCAGATCATTTTAAACCTGCTTCCATCTGAGCCTGTTTGACTCAGTGGATAGAGCTCCGTGGACTGAAGGGTCTTGGGTTTGATTCTGATCAAGGGCACATATCGGTTGCGGCTTGATCCCTGGCCCTGGTTGGAGCACATGCGGGAGGCAACCAATCGATGCGTCTCTCTCACGTCGATATTTCTCTCTGTCTCTCCGCCCCCCCCCCCCCCCCCGCCCCGCCTCCACTCTCTAAAAATATCAAAGGAAAAATATCCTCTGGAGAAGATTAATAAAAATAACAAAACACCACACACAAAAAAATCTGCTTCCTCCTTTGTGATATGCTTACCTCTTATTTTTCTCTGTACCAATTGTATTGGCTTACACTCCCAGAACAATGTTCAACAATGATGTTGGTGGCAGATTCCTGATCCTGAAGACCCTGCCAGGGTCTCCCTCATTCTCCATTGGCTATTATCAAACCCTGTCAGAGGAAGGATCGGGGTTTGCTGGAGGTCTCTGGGGAACGCAGTCCTTGCTGGAAATCCCACACTCTACACACCAGTCACCCCAGCTGCCTCGGCACCTCAATCCCTCCTGCTCCACCCATAGTGGCGCTGATCTCGCGGCATAGGGTGCCTTCCCTGTCTCCCCCGTGAGAGCAGCTCTTCCAGGGCAGAGGCAGGCCCTCGGTTCACTGCCGTTTCCCTCCAGCCTAGTGCCCTGCCTGTCACATAGGAAACGTACGACCAATATGGGGTCAATGAACTGACACAATCAGATAGCCCTTTGCTGTCTCCTGTGAAAAATAACTGCCTAATAACTGCCACTCACAGTTTGCAGACTTTCTGGTAGCAAAGCCCTTCCTTTTCTTCTTTTTAAAATATTTTTATTCATTTCAGAGAGGAAGGGAGAGGGAGAGAGAGATAGAAACACCAGTGATGAGAGTGAATCATTGATTAGCTGCCTCCTGCACGTCCCTTAATGGGGATCGAGCCCACAATCTAGGCATGTGCCCTGACCAGAAATCAAACAGTGACCTCCTGGTTCATAGGTCGATGCTTAACCACTGAACCACACCAGCGGGGCAGCAAAGCCCTGTCATATGCATAATCTTGCTTCTTGCTTTATTCTCTCACTGAAAACTCTGCAAATCTTCCCTCATTTCTTCTTTCCCAAATACAGAAAGGGAGGTTCAGAGAAGTTAAGTGACTGACTCTAGGTTGTCCAGCTAACGTATGGCAGAGTGAGATTCCGCCACAGCCGTCGGGTTCTGTCCTGGTGAGCTACTGCTCCCTGGCCATCCCTGGGGAAGCAGCTCTGAAGGTTTCCATCTTGATAATGAAAGGTGATGTTTTCAAAAGCTGTTGGCTGAGGGGAAGAGGAGCGTGAGTGAGAGAAGGTGTGCCCCTCAGAAGTTGCCACTGATTTTGCCCCTGCCAGCAAAGGTCGGCGTGAGTGGGCGTCTGGGAAGGTAGGGTGGTGCTGGGGATGGTAGAGTGGGGGCAGCAGAGGGGAGGCCACCTAGACATTCCTCAGCTCACAGTCCAGATGAGCAGGCCTAACCCGTGGTGTCCAGGAGCCTAGGGAACAGCGAGGCAATGTTGGCTGCTAGAGCTGAGTCTGGCTCTCCTGGTTGGTGGTCCTATGGAGGGGAACGCAGGCCTTTGGGCACTGGGCAGCCCTTCCTGCACACACAGGCCTGTTCCAGCCACTTTGGGATGTCCTGGAGGAGAGAATAAGCGTACCTACTATGTGCTAGGCCAGATGCTGGCCACCTCACACACATCATATTTCACTTAGTTCTCACCACAACCCAAGGATGAGCTGTCATGATGCCCCTAAACAGAGTCTCAGAGAGTGAGAGGCACAAGGTCACCTCTCTCTTCAGTGTCTGAGCTGGAATTTCAACCTGGGGGCCGGCAGCGCCCATGCTCTTCGCCACCCTCCCCCAGGAATGGGTGGTCTAATGCCTACGAAGTCTAGGGTGGCTGTGCTGGGTGCTGGGTCCCATCTGGGGACAGCATCGGGGAGGCTGCGGGAAGGTGAACTGGAGGAGGCGGTCTGAATGGCGCCAGGGGAAGCAGGCCGGAGGACACGCAGCTCCGAGAAGGGTGGGTAAACAGTTCGGTCTGGCTGTAAGAAGAGATGAGAGGGATTAAACCCAGGCTCTGTGTTAAAGGGTAGCTTCTGAGTCAGCAATACTGAAGGCCATGTGCCTGAACAGCCGGCCTTGGTGAAATAGTAATAGAGTTTGGCTACTTTTTTCACCCCCCTCCCTGAGCCCAGACTGGCTCCTGATCCCAAGAGGCCTTTTAATCAGCCACAGGTCCACCCTCTGCAGCCCACCTCCATCTCCCAACCCCCACAGCGAGACAGCTCTCCTCCTGTGCCTCTCTGAGTATTTTCACCAGAGAGGGTTTTCAGGGCCCTGAAGGCCTTCCAGGCTCTCTGTGGAGAAGGAATTGAATTTGGGGGGTGTACAGGCTGGTGAGAGGGTCTCCAGGTAACCCTGACAATCTAAGGGATCACTTTCTATCTGCTCCCCACTCCACACGGTGATCTGTGGGAGTTAGGGTGCTCAGTGGACATCCTTTCCCGCCTTGATGCAGACTTGGAGAGAGCGCTGCTGGTGGCTTTTCCCATCCTTGGCCCTGGGACAAGTCCTTCCCGTGTCATTGACTCCCCTCTAAACAAGCAAAGTGGAGCAGTAATCCCAAGTGGCTGCCTGCCATTGGGCGACTCAATTTCACTATCAGGATGGAAAATCTTCAGGAGTTATTTTGTTCCGAAGGGCTGGCCACTTCCCACCCCATCTCCATTAGTGGCTCCTTAAAAGGCAATCCAATATCCTGGTGAATATCACTTTGAAACAAAATCTGGTGTCCCCTGCCTTGCTTAATCCCTGTAAACCTCCTGCCCATTGCTCAGAGCTGACCCAGCACTGGCCCCCTGTTGCTGGTCCTAAAATGACTTGGCTTGGGAGGTGGGATAGAGTGAAAGTGGTGGCTCATACTTATGGATGGACAGCGAGGAACTAAATCTGAGGTCACGGCCCCTAGGCACTTGGGCCCCTTAAATTGTAGACAAGCATCCGCAGATGTCCATTCTCAGCAAGCATGACAAATCCTTCGTCAAGGTCATGTGAGGGCCTTGCCAAACTGGAAGATGAGGTATAAGTTATAAAACAAGATGTGGGAGCCAGTTCCCTTTAACCTTTCCCGAGGCCAAGGGCATCACTAGCTTCCTAACCTCTACCTGTTTGACCCCCAGCCCTTAATATGCCCCAAAGAATGAGAGCATCAGGTGAGCACTATGAAGGCTGATCCCATTCCTTATGGGATTTATACACACACACACACACACACACACGCACACACACACACACACACACCCTCACCTCTCACTCCCCTGGCTAACTCCCTTTGACTTCTAAAGGAAAGTAAGACCCTGGAAGGCTAAACCAGTTCAGCGAAGTTTCTCAGAAAGAACAGGCTTCCGAAGAGTCTGGATTGACCTTCAAAAACATTTAAACTAACGCCTCTTCTCACCCTCTGCTCTTTGCTTAATAACATAAAACAGTGCCCCCATCACCTCCTCAGAATGCCGGGAGCATTTAGAATGTGGTTACACCCTCCTTTCTTCCTGCTGTCCCTTGTTTAGCTCCTTTTGCCGGGCCTGAGCCTGAGCCTTTCTGAGCCCTAACTGGATTGCAAACTCCATGAGGGCATACGTTCTCCCTGCCTGTTACCCCCTGGACCTACAGCAGACATGGCACAAAGTAGGCCTTGGGAAATACTGAATACGTAATTTCATCTCAAAGAATAACTCCCAGTTGCTTAAAAAATTCCAAAGAAAGGAAACTAGAAGAAATATAATCAGGAAATTGGCTATTTTCCACAAGATGGTCTGAGTGCCTGCGTGTGTGTGTGTGTGTGTGTGTGTGTGTGTGTGTGTTGCCCTCAAAGGTATACATGTGGTACATAGGATCCAAGGCAGAATTAGGCTCATTAAGAAGATGCTTGCTGACCACGTGCTTATGGGTGCGTCCCCACAGTCCTAGTAAAATTGTCCTCATTTGAGATGCCTTTTACTTCTCACATTGTAACAAGCCCACAGTAATGACAGAGAGCCGAGGCTGGAATGCTTAATGAGCTGTGGATTAAGAAATGATGCGATAGCATCTTGCAGATTGTAATTAACACATGGCCTCTATTATGTCCTATCAGAGTTGTATCTTCTTGCTGACAAGTAATTCCCCAGAACAATCACTTGTCTTTCAACATTTCCTTGTGAGGACTAATTGTGAAGAGCTCTGCTTAGAAAGGCCACCTGAAGCAATTCGGGGACAATTACATGGGACCCAGTAGCTGCTGGACACAATTACCTGGATTGAATATGGGGTGAGTGAGACCAAGCAAGGGGAATGAGGCTTTGGCCAGGCATTCAGAGAGCACCTGCCCATGGCTGCTGGATTCATAATGGATTCATGTTGCTCTAGAGTAGAAGAATGAAGTGCTCAACAGGAGTATTTGAAAGGACTTGAAAATCATTTTTTTTCTTAAATGATACTAATCATGATTATCTGTAGAAAAATTGGAAAATGTAGATAAACAACAAAACCACTACCAACATCTTGTCATAGTGATAGTCCATCATCATCACCACCACTACCATCACTATCACCACCATCATCACCATCAATATCACCACCATTATTATCACCAACAACACCATTATCACCATCATCATCACTATCAACACCATTATCACCAACATCATCATCACCATTAACATCACTATCATCATCACCAATACCACCACTATCATCATCACCACCATTATTATCACAAACACCATCACCATCAGCAACAATACCATTATCATCATCATCATCACCAGCACTACCATAATCCCTTTCACCAACATCACGATCATGATCACCAACATCACCATCATCATCATCATCATCATCATCAAAATTGCTACCATTTAGGAGCTTATACTCATTCCATATACTTTGCTAGGCACCTTAAACTTGTTATCTCTAGATCTAACAAAACTCTTGCCATATGGGTAAATATAGTTCCATTTTATAGATGAGAAAACTGACACACCTGTCTCAGTTCACACAAAACAAGAGCTATTAAAGGTGGAATTTCAATTGGAGTCTGTGTCTAAAATCTATGCATATGCTGCCAAGCCTATTTCTTTCCTCATCTTTCAGATGGGATGATGACCCTTTTTCTCCTGGATGCCATAAAAAGTTTTATACTTTTTGTTCATCACCATTAACATTTAATGGTGAGAGTAAATAAGATACTGGAGGTGAAAGCTTTGTAACCTGTGAAGTCCAGTATAGAGTCAGGCCTTGCTAAGCAGTTCATGGCATCCACCCAGATACCATGCCCAGCTACCAAGTAAGTGAACAATATTCACTGAAAGGTGTTTAATTGGGTCTCATTGAGAAGCCAAGCCCGTGAGGTTCTATGCAGTTCCCCCCAGGTAAGGGGAAGGAAGGGGGAGGAACAAAGCTAGGAATGTGGGCATGACCATCAGGAGTTAAGGGGAAAGAGAGTAACTAGACTGACTGGAACAAAGCTAGTTCTGGGGTGTGGGAATACCCTGATCCTTCCCATCAGCTACTCCAATTAAGTCTTTATTCAAAATCAAAACAATGTGCGTCATATGAAACTGCAGCTTCAAAACAAGTTCCCTAGCTCCTCTTTCAACCAGATTGTCAGCTTCTTATATAAAAATTCTAGATTTTTAAAAAATAGAATGCAGGAGAAGAGGAGAGGTGTAAGTTTGAAGATGAGGGGTGAGATCAGTTAAGGGTCGAATGTGGGAGGTGGACCAGAGCCTGACCTGGAACAGTGTTCTCTCTGAATCTGCAATTGGCCACTCAGCTTTCACTCTGCATCTGTCTCTGCCTGCCTCCTGCCTTTCTCACCTTCCTTTCATTCTGACTCTTAACTTTAGGAAACATGTAGAATTCAAAAGCTTTGTCCCTCGTGTGTGTGTGTGTGTGTGTGTGTGTGTTGAAATCATATTGAAAGTCAAAGGTAAAAGAGGCCCCAACATCCTAAACGTCCACACACGAAACCAGCCAAGTGTCCTGCCAGGCTTGGACACTGAGTCCGCTCCATGTTGGAGGTCCTGATGGCAATCTGAGAAATTAATTGAAGTTCTGTCAGGCAACTGTCCGCTCGGGCACCTCTCCAGCCTCCTGTGGCTTCTGCATTTGTCTTGGAGGATCATCAAACCAGGAGCAGAGTTTGACTAAAAGTAGGTGGAATTGACTCATAAGAGCCAACTCAAGCAGTTACTACCACCCAAAAAAGAGAAGGTAGAGAGGTAGGGAAATTGGGCAGAATGAATGAAGATAGTATTTGCTGGGAGAGGGCAAGGCTGGCTACATGCCCTCCAGCTGGGGCCAAGGCAAAAAATAGAGCCTGAACTTGACCTCCACTCCACACATTGTGATGGTGTGTCCTCCCAGGGCCCCATCTATCCTGGCATGCAGAAATAACCAGGCTGATGATATAATAGGAGACTATTCACACTGATCAGATATCTTGCCACTGGCTGTGGTCAGGGAACTGGGAAAAGTAGAGATCCAATGACTACTATTCTCATAGTTATGTGGTGACACCCTATGGTGGACATGAGTGGCCATGAACTTTCTTGGTGCTTTGTTCTGTGTGTCAAAGGCTGCCTCTGCCTTTATTCTTGAAATTGTTGCTGGGCTCAGTGGAGAAGGCATGTTGATGTGGTATTTGCTCTGGGGAGGTATTCTGAAGTAAAGAGTGACATGAGAAGCATGGATAATGGATGGGGGAGATTTTCTCAATGGAAAAGAATGAATGTTTAGGAAATTAAGCTGTTGACTTGCAACAGTGAGTAAGTATTAGGGTAATTTGAGCTGAAAAATCACATAGGACAAAAAATGTGCATATTATCTAACTGAAGTTCAACACCAGGAATCAGCCAGCCTATTAACCACTATCAATTAGTGGGTCTTGACACTGATGTTGTTGCTCCCCCACATGCTCTGGAATTGGCAGGGATTTCCAGGGGAAGCAAGTAACACTACTCTCAGCATCTCCTCCCCATTCTCCGGCATGTTGCCTCTCCACTCTGTCCTGCACTGTGTCCATTTTATCACAGGGAAGTGAGAGACAGCTCTGGTGGGACATGGCCCCTGTAACGCGATGTTCAGAGTCTTCATATCACAGCTAAACTCTCCACCTATAGATAGCAAAGGCGACTTTGAGAGGACCCTGTGAGCCTCCTTAGATCCCCCAGGGATTCAGCTGTGGAGCCCTATCAAGTCTTGGCATCCTTGGCGCAGGGCTAACCCAACAGACAGTTCAGTATTGGTGCCCTCACGCATCTCCACTCTGGAGTGAGACCTGGGAAGCCATTGCTTTGAGCCTCAGACACAAGGAATCCCTCATTTTTCATCCCATTCTCAGTCTCTGGGCCCATCAGATTCTACCTGCTCCTCAGCTATATTTCCTCTCCCTTCATTGTATAGGGATTGCTCTCTCTTGCCTCCCTTGTTTCAATCTATCAAAGTACTTGATAAGGATCTGGAAACAAGTTTGATGAAGAATGACTGAAGAATGGTGGTATATTCCAACTGGGAAGAGGAGACGCCAGAAAGAACCATCACTGCTTTCTTCAATGTACTGATGTGTGTATATATCTGGAAGAGTAATGAGGTTTGGGTGACTCAAGAGGTAGAATTAAGATCTATGGGTGGGAGCTGGAAGGGGACAGATTCCAGATCACTATAAGGAAATCAGCAGCTCTATAGTTAGGAGCTGAGTGACCACTCAAGCAACTGATCTTGGAGGAAGTTAATCCATTAGCATCATTTTCAGCATCAGCATCAGCATCAACATCTACTGAGCATTGACTGGGCGCCAGGTCCTCTGCCGAGCACTTTACCTGCATGATCAGTCACTGTCCCTTCTACTTAGTGCCACCTTTTCTCTTGCAGCCTCATTATCCCCATCCCCTTGCCCCTGCTTTTGTCCTCATGAGGTTTGGAACATGGGCCCAGGAATCTCCATAGGGCGGGAGAGTCTGGGAAGAGGGCAGTCCTGGCAGGGAGGTGCCTACAGAATGCCAGGGCTTAGAAAACAAAGTACTTGCCTGATGCAAAAATAAATTCACCCATTGTGTATCTGACAACTAGGCTTCATCTGTAGTCCAGTAACCAGATAAATGTACCATTTGGCCCACCCTTCCCTTTCTAGCCCCTTCAACCTCACACACCATGAGATATATTAGCACCCCCACCTCCCACCCCACATGGAAAGCTGCATAGAGAAACGAGTTATTCACAAGTGTAAGTGAAACTTAAAGATTTTGGTTTCCTTTTCCAGGGCATTTTTTGTATGTGCGTGATACCAGGCTAATCTCTCATAATACAATGAAAATCTTTGTTCCCTTATTATTAAAGGAATTTATGGTTCTGAGAGCAAGTGGGAGTATTTCAGGCGGCTTGGCAGGAGTCTTGGTTCCTTCAAACCACATGGACAGAGAAGGATGGCTAGCAGGGGCAGGGAGTTATTGTTTAATGGGCACAGAGCTTTCGGTTTGCAGTGATGAAAGCATTCTGGAGGTGGATAGTGGTGGCGGTTGCACAACGTTGTGAATGTAATCAATGACATTTAATTGCACACAAAAATGGCTTAAATGGTCAAAGAAAAGAAAAGAAACAGCAGCTAGGCATAACGTTTGGAGATATGCCGAATAACTAGCAGAGGGACCATGTATGTTGCTGGAAGGTGTGCACAATGGTACTGCCCTGATGCCAACAGCAGTTGGCAATATCCATCAGGATCTCAGGTGCTCATGCCCTTAGAGTCAGTGACCTCACTCCCGGAGGCCATTGCAGGACTATGCCTGCTCTTGCACAGAATCATGATGGCTGAGGGGCTTCCTTGCAGCAGTGTCAGGAACCATGGAGACTGGCATTGGAAACAGCCCACACGTGCGCCCAGAGGGGGCTGGTTAGAAACTAGGATACAGCTACTCTATGGAATGCAATGTAGGTGTGTGTGTGTGTGTGTGTGTGTGTGTGTGTGTGTGTGAGAGAGAGAGAGAGAGAGAGAGAGAGAGAGAGAGAAAAGATTCTTATATACTAATGTGGAAAAAACTCCAGTGGGATCTACCCATAGTGAAGGCTTATTGTAAGGTAAAAACATCAAAGAGCAGAATTGTGTAAATAGAATGCTACCTTTGTGTAAGAAAAGGGGGAAATCTGAATATATTCATGATGTATGTGCATAAAGGAACATTGGAGGATACATAGAAACTTAAGTGGTTGCCTGCAGGGGCAGTGCTGAGGCAGGGAGGCAGTAGATGACAGGGTGGGAGCTAGACTTCCATTGCATATTTGTATATTGTTTTGCTTTGATATTTTTAGCCACATGAATGATTTAATGAGTCAGATTTTCTTAAAAAAAATAAAGGTTAGGAATACCCTTTGCAAATTCTAACACACTAAAGAGCTATGAGGAATTAACAGTGAGAAACCAATAATAATTACAATAATACTCTAATAGGCAGCTACCATTTCTCAGGTGTCTCCTAGGTGCTGGATGTTTGCCAAATACTTTATATCTTTGATCTTTGATCATCACACAGCCTTATGGGCATAATGATCTTAGTTTTTTGTTTATGGGGAAACTAGCAATCAGAGGAGTTCTGCAAATTGCCCAAGGCCACACTTCCGGAAAGGCACCGAGCTGAGATTTGAACCCTGATCTGTCTGCTACCACACTTCCCTTCATGCCGTGGCTCTGTGGTAGGGGTGGTAGGTGGGGAGCTCTCTGTATTTTCCACACTGTCTAGTGTCCCCTGGTATTGATGCGGCCATTTTCCGAGGAGAGAGCAACACTTCTGTAGTCTTCTTCTTGTGCCATCCTTGGAGAAAACCAAACACCTGGACACCACCAGGCTGCCTCAGGCCATGTGGTCAGTCTGTTTTCAGGAGATACTTTTGGTTGCACTTTTCCTACACTATCCAGACAAGGCCCATGATGAGGCATAATGCTTCACTGTGGTTGCTCCCAGCCTTCCTGAAATACCCTCCCAGGACCTCCACCACGTGGAGGGAGCCCAGAAGAAGCTGTTTATGGAATGCATCTTTAAACTGGTTAACGAGGGCAATATACACACATATGCACAACAAAACCTTTTCCTGTGCTCATGCAACCTCAGAGCTGTGTGCTTAGACCTGCAAATAGGGCTGGTAATTACATGGTCCCAGAAGATACCTCACAATCGAATGAAAAGGTGTTTGTAAAAACAACTAGGTCGCAGGATATGTAAAACACAGGGTCCAGAGGCTCCATCTTCCTTTCACTTCAAAGAAGGGGCCGCAAGTGGAGAATATGTTGTGAAGGAAAAGCGCTGGCCTTTGGCAGATTGGAATCTCAGGCTACACTTCCCAGGACACGTGTCTGCTGCTGGGTCCCCAGGTGGAAGGAGAAGCTTTTCAACAGATTCCCTCGAGGAAGTTCACAGCTTGCAGTGCCCAGTGTGTTTCTGTAAATGGAGCCCAAACTACCCTTTCCCAGCACCATGCCCAGTCACTTGTCTCTCCCACACGGATTTTAAGTGAATGGTGCTCTGTGCCCAGAGAAGGAGACAATTGACCTGCAAGTGCTTCCCCGGAGGGCTGCGTTAGAAAATGTCTTGCGGAAGCTGAAGGACCTGTTTGTTTCAGGATAAATGGCCTCATTGTGTTCCGTGTTTCTTATCTCAGCTGATTTCCCACCGCCAGCCTAGCATGTTTGGATGTAGAACTGTAGTGAGAAGAAGAAAAAGTCATGTTTTTTTGTTTGTTGTTGTAACCATCAACTAAAGTGCCCCCTCAGGCCATCTCTTCGCCCAGGCTCTGAGCACAAGGTCACAGTTCAAGTCTCCCTGGCTAAACCAAGCCCCCTCTCAGAGTTTCTTGACCTCTTCCTGGTAAAGCTTGTTGGTGGCGACCTGGCTTTCCCTCTCAGTGATGGATGTGTTGAAAAGCAATGCTGCTTCCTGCGACGTTGTCAAGGGGCACACGTGCCGTGATGGTGGAGAGAACTCTGATAATCCAGACCCTGAAACCGGATGCTCTGTCTGACCATCTCCCCGGGGCTTCCTCCAGCAGCCTCAGAAGCACTGCAGGTCTCAGATACCACAGAGCTGTGGGTTGTCAGGGACGCCCAGAAATCTCCCCAGCTAGTGACACATTGGTAGTGGTTCTCCCACGGCCTATGGCTGTGGGCAGCCTCTCTTTCTGTAACCACCTTCAGTAAACCCGTCAGCCAGATGCTGCTCCTGTGATTTTGTGGAGTTTGTGGATCTTGCATTTAGAGTTGCCAGCCTGCTTTCTGGCAGCTCTTTGAAGGAATTTGTTACCATGTTCCTAGTGTTGCGACATCACTGTAGAGACACAGTTACATCTGAATCTTCTTACTCCCCCCTCCTCCCTCCCCCCCCCCCCCCCCCGCCCTAAATGTTCCCAGGATTGCAGAGAGAGTTCACCTGTCTTAGTGGTCATGTTTGATTTCAGGTGGCCCTTGGCAACAGCTTCAAATTCTTTCCTGTGTCCCACTGTGGGCCGAGCAGGCAAACCAAAACCCATGGATCTCCTGGGTTAAAGGCTGCTGCCTGGGATGGGCAGCACATCATCTTCAACATGACCCCAGGTAGCTTTCAGTTGGGGTCAGATAGAGAAGCATTCTGGTCAACAAACACAACTGAGGTATAAGTGGAGAGACCAAGCTGGCTCCAAAAATTCATCTATATTTTCACTGTACATAGGGGAGAACTCTCACACTCTTTTCTTCTGCTGAAGCAGCACAGGTCTTGATCTCTACTTTAAGGAGGGAAAGGTCTGATGGCAGCAGCTCCACAGATACAGGAATATTGGTTTCCTATATAGCTGACCACTCCCCTATACACACTTGACTAATGCAGGCTTTCTCAACTCTTGGAACAGATAATTCTTTGTTCTCAGAGGCTGTTCTGTGCGTTGAAGTATGACTAGCAGCAGTCCTGGGTTCCACCTACTAGATGCCGGTAGCAACCTCCCCTCACCCCCACCTCCGGTGTGACAATGTCCCCAGACATCACCAAATGTCCCTGGTGAGGGGTCGGGTGGGGTGGCAAAATCACCCTGGTTGAGAACCACTGCTCTAGTGATACCAATCTGTTTAGAGTTCCCTGCACTTGTCACTCCACATGTAAGTGGATCTTTGCTCTTGTTCCTACCATCAGGGATGCTTCCCTCATCTCCAGTTCTTTGCCAGGAAACACCTGATTTTCTTTCCACTGAGACTTTCTCTCCTGGGAAACCTTCCCTTACTCCCCCTCCTACCAGTGTTCCCACAGGGCCCCTGCATGGCTCTACCTTGGCTTTGACCATGTTGGAGTGATTATTGTTTATACATCTCTATTGAGCTCCTAGAAATCCAGGACAGAGTCTTAGTCTAGTTTGAAGATGTAGAAATAACGTACATAGAATAGTTACCTGTGGCCAGCAGAGTCCCTGGAACATGGCAGGAATTCAACTGAGCAGGATCTCGGTGGCCAATAGCAGACTGTGGGGTGTATCCTCTTCCAAGGCTTGGCACATCATGGACACTTACGATGGTCACACATGCACCAGCCCCAAAGTTTTCAGGTTGATGAACTAGCATGCCAGCACTATCACTTGGGGGTAAGAAGTTGTCTTCTACTCTTGCTGAGGCTTTTCGTAAACCCTAGGGATTCGTGGATGCACTTCAGGAGGTCTGCAGAGTCACTATAAGTTTTGTGTATATGTGCAAACAGGCATTGATTCTCTTTCTTCTGGTGGTGAAATCCCACAGTTTCATCAATTTTCTAAATGGCTCCATGAGTCAAAAACTGTTAAGAATAATTGCTTTAGCCAAATAACCTCAAGCCAACAATCTAAACACCTAACTACTGGCTTAACTGAGTGCTGTGGGGAGGACAGGGCGACACTGGACCACATTAGCTGTGAGACAAAGATGATTTCGGGGCTGACATGCACCGTACAAATGGTTAGTGCAAAGGGATTCTAAACAGGAGGACGAATTAGGATCCCAAGTTCATTGGTATCTGTGGAGGACCCCTGGGAGGGCCACATGCTATAGGATTGTTGGCTCTCAGATTCATTGTCCCAAAACTTTTAGTGACTATGAAGAAAAGTGGTCAATTGTCACTGCATGCAATAGTTTCTTAAAAACATTTATCATAAATCCTGAGAACCTGCTCTGTAAGAAATTCTATGTTCATTGTTTGGAGAAAAAGTGCAACCTTTTTTGAGGAAAAAGCTTGGTTTCCATCAGTTGTACCACGAAGGAGCTTTGGGCTTTGGACAAGTCACTTGGTCTCTGGTTCTCAGGATTTCATGTGTGAAATGATGATAGTGAAATCTACTCTTGTGGAGTCAGTCATCTTGTCAGTCTCCTTCTGTTGGAGAAGGGCTCCTTCCCTACATTAGTCATGAGGTTTTGGTTGAGAGTTTTGATTATAATACTCCACGTTCTGGTCTGGGTAGACACTTTACCAACGCTGGTCCATCCACAATGGCTACCCTCCTGAGCTCACGTGGGCTGGGGAGTGGGGCTGCAATCAAACTTGACCACTCAGAATCCTTTCATGGGGTTTTTCTTTTCTTTCTTTTTTTTTTTTCCTTCTGTGGGGTTTTTCTTATGGGAGATCCATCTCTGTCCTTACTTTTCACTTAAATTGAGGTTGTTTTCTGCAACAAAATTGTACTGATAGACAAAGCACCTACATTGTGAGATTTATTGAAGATGTAGAAATAATGTATATAGAATAGTTAGCATGATACCTGATGCCTAGATGCTTAAAATATACATTAAAAAAAATAACAGAGCATAATGTTAAGAAGAATCTCTATTACCCCATCTTTGCATTTGGGTTGTTGAACTTTGTTAGGCACATTCTCTCTTTGTGTCTTTGCTCATGCACTTTTCTCAGCTTGCAGTGGCTCCATTTCTTCACCCACCATTACACTTATGTCACTTCTACTTACTCTTATCTTTAAGTCTATTTTGTCTGATAATAAAACAGCTAAACAAATTTCTCTTGATTAGAATTTTTCTGTTGCATCTTTCCCCAGTCCTTTACTTTCAACTTTCCTGGATTCTCAAATTATAGATGTGGTTTTGGGAAATAGTACATTCCTAAATAGTTTAAACTTAACCAGGTAATTCTTTTTGTTTAATTGGTGAGTTGAATCTGTTTACTTTTACTGTAATTTTAAATATGTTTGAGTACAGTCTACCGTTTTCTTTTATTATTTCTGTTTACCCTATTTTATCCTGCCCCCCTTTCTGCCTTCTTTATTTTCCTCTTCATTCCTCTTTGGTTTGGGAGCTATCGATTCCATTTTTTATTCTTTCACTGGTTACTCCTAATATTTTACCTAGTTTACTGGACTAAATCTCAGGTTAATTCATACCTCTTATGAACAGTCTAAGATTCTTGATATGCTTAGCCCTGAGGCACTGTCTTTGTCTAACATGTTATTGTGTCTAGGATTTTGGCCCCATCTTGTTTGGCAGTGCCCACATTTATAACATTATTGTTGGTTTAGAAACAGTGCTTGTGTAGTATTTCCCATTCAGTAGTCAGGATTATTGCTCATTGATGCTGCCTTTTCGTCACTCCCTTCTGGGTTCAGTTTCTTGCCTCCTAGTGTATATCCTTTAGAAATGCTTTCAGGAAGTGTCTGTTGGTGGCAGAGTCCTTCCATTTTCATTTGTCTAGAAACATTTATTTCACCCTCACAGCTGAGCCACAACCGTAGTTCAGTATAGAATTCTAGGTTGGCAGTTATTTTCCTTCCGTCCTTTGAAGATCTGGTTCTGCTGCTCCTGGTTTCAGTTTTGCTGTTGAGAAGTCTATTGGTTGTCATTCCTCTGTAGGTACTTTCTCTTTCTCTCTTGCTGTTTTTAATATTTTACTCTTTGACTTTGGTGAATTATAGTTTGTCTACAAGGCATCTGTAGGTGGGTTTTTATTTACCCTCCTTAGAACTTGTGCTTCCTGAATTCTTGTTTTACACCAGTTCTCAGCCATTATCCCTTTGAATATTATCTCTCCCCATTCTCTGTGACCTTTTTCTGGAACTCTTATTAGATATTATATATCATTGACATTCTCATTCTATCTGTTGTGCCTGCTGTGTCAGTGCTCTTATTTCTACCTTTTTGTATGGTACAATCTGGGTATATTTCTCAGATCTATTTTTATTTGCCTAATTCTTATAGTCCAACCAAGTCTACTCTGCTATTTATCCTACCCACTGAGTTTTAAAATTTCAGGGGCCATTAAAACATTTTTTACCACAAGTTTTTTGGTTTCCTTTCCCAAATTTGCTTGTTTTTTGTTTGTTTTATTATGTCCCCCCTGCCACTTTTCTACTTCTTTTATTTATACCTTTAATAATTTAAAGTTACTAATTTTATGTTCTCTTTCATATTCTTTTATCTCAAGTTCTTGGCAGTCTTACCTGATCTTGCTTTCCTTCTATCTAGTGACATATGTTCATGATGTGATTCTTTTTTTTTATGGGTTTTGAAATTTTGGATTGTGACTTCATATTTAATGAGGTTTTATCTTTGGGAATCCTTCTCATCTTGAGTTGAGGATGTATATTTTCTTTTTAAAAATTGTATTCTCAGCAATTAATATAATTTCATTGCATGTTAGATGCCAACCAGACTCTTGTTAATGATATTGACAACCTACCAAAAAGATAGCTAGATCTGCCTACTCCCCTTTTGGGAAGAGGACCTATTTCTCTATCACATTTCCTCTAAGCAGTTTTTGTTCATGAGTCTATAAGATTTTGTTGTTGAGACATACAAGAGAATGTATGGCCTTGGGAGAAGAAATGAGTAAGGGTCTGGAAAGGGAGGAGAAGGGATGGAACAACCCTTCAGTCGCAGGAGGAGAGAGAACATTGAGAAAGCAAAGATGAGTAAACAAGAATGCGATCATTCCTGGGTTAAGATAGGGGAGCAGAGACAAGAATAACATTGCAATGAGCCACAGAGTGGAGGGAGGTTTCTTTCTCCTTCTCCTTCTCCTTCTCCTTCTCCTTCTCCTTCTCCTTCTCCTTCTCCTTCTCCTTCTCCTTCTCCTTCTCCTTCTCCTTCTCCTTCTCCTTCTCCTTCTCCTTCTCCTCCTCCTCCTCCTCCTCCTCCTCCTCCTCCTTCTTATTCTTATTCTTATTCATTATTGATTTTTAGAGAGAGGGGAAAGAAGAGAGAGAGAGATCGATATGAGTGTAACATCAATCAGCTGCCTCCCACTCATGCCTCTACCGGGGATCCAACCTCACAACCTTGGTATGTGCCCTGGGCATGGGAATCGAACCACCACCTTTTGATGTACTGGAGGATGCTCCAACCAACTGAACCACACTGGCTAGGGCAGGAGGTATCTTGTTACATGCCTCAGGGGATGGAGATTCTGACACAGTGGGGATAGATTTATATAACCAGTTTTCTTCTCTTGTTAATGATAAAAAAGGACAGTAGCAGGCCAAGACTTATTGTGTGCCAGGCACTGTGCTGAGGGCTTTATCTGGTTCTTTTATTCAGTCCCCATCAAACCTCATTGAGGAGGCACTTTTATTCTCCCAAATATTCAGATCAGGAAGTTGAAATTCAAGAAGCTAAGAAACCCTACCCACACCAACAGGCAGAGAGCAGAGCAGAGCTGCCACCTGAACCCAGCTCTGGTGAACTCCGGGGCCTGAACATGTAGTCACTTCAGGCTGGGCCAGCACCTCTCCTGGGTTATGATGAAAATTCCTTTCATATATGTGGCTGCACCTCCAGGGAGCCCTCTGCAGTGTGGGGAGAGCCGCTGGGATGGGGAGCACCCTGTATACTGAACCGTCAATAGCACAGAGCACACAGCAGATGGTGGGTGCTTAATAAATGTTGGCCTAATAAATAAATAATGTTTTTTCCCTTGCAGGGCGAGGAGCTGGGCCCTGGAGAAGTGCAATAGGACATGTTCGGCTGCCATGTCTCCTCCTTTGCTCCTCCCTTGGCCTTCAGGTTCTGTGTAGTCACCTGGAGAGCCCAGTGTCTGGTCACTTTCCCGGGCAAGGAGGCCGGGCTGGGTGGCATTCTCGACACCAGTCACACTGCCGGCTGGTAATCGCGATGAGGAGTCACTGCTGGGCTGTTTGGACCTTCTCCCGGCTAGGTGGCAACTTCCAGATATTGTTTCTCCCAAGTCCTAGTAATGCCAGCCCTCACCTTGGTGATAAGAACAGAAGACATCCTGAAGGGATTTCTGTCCCACCTCCTGCACTCACAGCCCAGGCTCACCCCCAACCAATGCAGACCCCTAGACTTTTTAGGGCGGGACGTCCGTGCTGTAGGCAGACCCAGCATCTCCAGCAGCTAGTCTCCCTAGGAAAGATGACAGCCCAGAGTGATGGGAGCTTGGGGAATGGGGATGGGGTGGTGGTGAGGAGTGAGGTTCACCTGCCAGGAATTTGCCACCAGGACTGTTGTGTCCTTCCTTTATGAGGGAAATGATTCATTTCTGGCTGCTTAAGTTTTAGGATTCCTATCCCAGCTGCCACCTGTCTGTGCTTTACCAGGGAAGCTCTCTGGCTCGCTCTCTCTCTCTCTCTCTCTCTCTCTCCTTTAACTTTCCATTTAGCTTCTTCCCTGTCCATCTCTGCTTGCCTAGCTCCTCTCCCAGGCCACACACTGGCTTCTGTGAACTTATCTATAGCTCTTACCACCTCCCAATGCCTCTCTGCTCCAAAGGCCCAGCATGCCACCCACCCCAGCCATCCTCCCTCACCCCGCAGGACTTGCAAAGGTCCTGCTCGCCTGCAGCCCGGGGGCTCACTCCACTGAGGTTCTGCCAAGCTCCTGCTGGGCCTCAGGCAGAGGCTGGGGAGCTTGCCGGACAGGTGCCCGCTGGGTTTAAAGTCCACCGCTGGGCGCGTTTCCTGGGCTAACTGGGATGCCCAGCCATGCAGGGCGCACAGAGGCCCAGATGCCATGAAGGCGAGCTCCCTGGGTGCCTGTCACAAGCCAGGGCGACTTCTGAGATCACCTGGGAGTGGGTCTCAATGGGGCAAGAGGCCCCATGGGGCACAGAGACCCAGATTAACACTTTAAAGAAAGGTCAGAAAGAAAGGGTTCTGAGACCTGCTGGGAGCAGAAGGCAGATGGAGGAAAGTTCACCGCCTCCCCGTCCCCGCCCCTCGGGTCCCCAACAGGCCCATCTGCTGACCAGGTGGCACCGGAGGGGCAGAGAGGCCCCAGAGGAGGAAGGCGAGAGTGGATTCTAACTTCAGCGCGGTCACCGGTGAGCAAGTTTGTGTTATTTACTGTCTCTCAAGCCTCACTTTCCTGCCCTCTCAACAGAATCAGACAAAATGATTTCTCAAGTCCTCTCAGAGGGGCAGAGGGGCCGAGTCTGGGTGCCCAGGGAGGGGCTGAGGCTGGGTGCCCAGGGAGGGGCAGAGGACGGGTGCTGCTGCCCACTGCCCTGTGGAAAGGCCTAGAAACACCAGCTCTTTTTGTAACATTTGCCAATTTTCCATTAGCAAGGGGAGTCCAGGCCTCAGGGCAAAGGCTTTGAGTGGATGCCACCAAGTTCTGATTTCACATTGTTTTTACTCATTATGTCTAATTTTACATGTGCCTTCTATTTATTTATTTATATTTTGATCTTATTTACTCATTTTAATTTTGTTTATTATCATTTATTTACCTTCTATTCATGGCAATGCTGGTTGTCCATGAAAGTAGCATTCCAGAATTTCCCTTAAAATTAGTTTGGGTAAGTAAAAGGAATTAACTGGAGATAAATATCCTATATAATAAAAGGGTAATATGCAAATTGACCCTAATGGCAGAATGACTGGGAACAATCAGTCACTATGATGCGCACTGACCACCAGGGGGCAGACATTCATGGCAGCAGCTCTGGGAGCTGGCCTAAGCTGGCAGTCAGACATCCTTCGAGGAGTCCCAGACTGCGAGAGGGCACAGGCCGGGCTAAGGACCCCGCCCCCCCCCCCCAAGTGCACAAATTTTTGTGCACCAGGACTCTAGTTAAGTAAATAATACGAAATACCATATGAAGATGCCGTAAAAACTTTGATGGCAACTGAAGAATTGTGGGAATGTTTGCACTAAATTTGGGTGCTGATGACCCTGGAGGACCCATGGGAGAGAGCAGAGTGAGCCTCTGATGGTGTGACGTGGAGGCACGTCCTGTTTGGTCTTTAGATTTGTTCTCACTCAATGGTCTTCCCCATTGAATTTAATGAAGAGCCATTTCAATGGGCCACCAGATGATGAACCATGGAATTTCTATCCTCATGCGAAAGGGGCTGGAATTCCCATCTGAGCCACTGTGCTTTAAACAGAATGCGTGTTTCCTGCTGAAATAAAAGCCGCTGATGCATACCAGCTAATCTGTCTCCGTAAGGTGTCACCGAGACAATCCTGATGGAAGAGCCAAGCACAGGTCAAATAAAAAGCTATAACTCTCCATCACCCAGGGAGTTGCCAGGGATGTCAGGGCAGCTTATGGGTTACTTTGTTCAACTTACACCTTTCGATTTTGTTATAAGGAGGGAGGAACAAAATGCGATGTATAGATAACCAAAAGGATGTGTTTTGCACGCCTCCCATCCAGCATAGCACCGCACAGAAATGCATTGGGCACAGTGTCCTGGTGCTCCCGGAGGCTTTCTGAGAGCAAAGACTCAGCCACTGCCCCACTCTGTCTGTGTCTAATGGCCTGCACAGTGCCAGGGGTCTTTGTCAAAGGATCTGAAGTATCTAAGGTTTATGCTCACGCAAGCTCGTGGCAGAGGTTCCGGGGTGGAGGAGCTGATGAGGCCCCCTGTGGATGCTCCCAAACATAGGTGGCCTCAGCACCTGGAGGAACCACAGGCCATTCGTCTCTGTGTCGGACTCGCCAGGAGAGCCAGGCAATTGTCACAGCTCTCCTTCTGGATTAGGACAGCCATGCGGAGTCCCCTGGGGAAATCCCTTTGGAGGCTGATTCAGGATGCAGGTCCTGGCCTCTCCTCCCTGTCCCCAGGCAGCATGGCTAGAATGGTGCTTCAGACCTTCTGGGAATCTAACAGTGCTCTTCTGATGAAACATGGCAAGCCCCTTCCACAAAGACTTTTAATAAATTTCCTTCTTAAACTCGGCAGCCAGTTTATTGGATCGTGTCTCCTTATGGCTTATTCTTCTGCAACTCGGAGGATACCGCTAGATTGGGTTTTTATCTTGTTTTGAAAAAATATTGCAATGACAGGATTTCTTGGTTTCACACAGACAGCTTTACCTCTCATAAAAGGACCATAGTTTATAAATTGTGACACCATTAAATTCTCTCTTGTTTGGGAAGCCTGGGACCTGTGGATAGACACTGAGGCCGAAGAAGACATGTAACTTCAAGGGAGGCCGGTTGTTTGGTGGAAGGAAGGCATCCTCTTTGGATAACATTATGCCCAAAGCAGACACCAAGGGATGAGTCAGAATTAGGATCCAGGGAAACCCCCGCAGATGTCTGGATTTGGACTCGTCTCTTCTTATTCTCAAGAGGGCCTATAAGTAGGAAAGATGGTCTCAGTGTTGTTCTTACTTGCAAATGTGCCAGGAGCCACTAGGCAGGATCAAGCCCTGGGCACATCTGCACAGACACCTTTACCAAGTCCTTGAGTCGTAGACGGCCCAGATTTTGAACCAGAGCTTTTGCAAAATCAAGTCAGGGACCATCCACGAAAAGGATTAGAAAGGCGGTTGGTCTGAAAATCAGAGCTGCAAGTGGGGTGGTACCAAGGAGAAGCTGGCCCTTCCAGTAGGAGTGGATGTGCTGTTTTGCCCTGCCCACCTCCCAGAAACCAGGTCTGTAGTACTGGCGCTCTGGAGGGGCAACCTTGATGAAAGGGAGACGGGGATTTGCAGATTGTTATTCTGGAAGTCGTGCGAGTGCAAGGGGATGGAATTCTAACCAGGGCACAGTGCATGAGTTAGGTCCACTTTGACGCAGGGGAATGAAGACTATGTTCTTGCAAGTTTGTGTCTTGGCTGGCACTGGGGACAGCGACTAAGGGAGATATGGTAGGACCACAGCCACCATCTTCCCCAAAGGCACTAGCTTTGATGGGTTAGAGAAGGGGAGAATTCTTCTGTCGGTGCCACGTCCTGGCCCACACATTCTTCCCTCAGAAGTGGGAATAGGAGGCCAGTGTTTTGGGGCCAGGCTGGGAGACACTCCTCAGGCAGGTTGGCTCATGTGCACCCTCTCTGGAAGGCAGGTACTGGGTCTAGTATGTAAGAATATCAGTGAAAGAATATCAGTGAAAATCTCCAGATGTCCTCTCAACTGTGGCTCACTTACGCGTAGTTTTAGGACTTATTTTAAAAGATGTTAAATTTTGGAATAACCAAAATGTCAGCAGTACGCCATCTAATGGAATACTCAATTCTTTTTTTAAAAAGTGTTTTCCGTGATATTTAATGATATGGAGAAAAATGTTTACAATTTAATGTTCAGGAAAAATAGGATAAAAATGGCATATTCAATCCAACCCTGATTTTGCAAAAATACGCACCATAGATAAAAGAAATATATAAAAATACTAGTAATTGTTATCTGTGGGTAGTGAGATTGTAGGGGATTTTTAATGAAAATTTTATTTTCCAAATTCTCTGTGAGTCGGAGTTATTCTTATAGGCAGAAATAAATTTAAATTGAATTCTATATAATAAAAGCCTAATATGCTAAGTGCCCAACCGTTCATTTGATCATTTGACCAGTCACTATGACACGCACTGACCACCAGGGGGCAGACACTCCAACCAGTAGGTTAGCTTGCTGCTGGGGTCCAACTGATCTGGACTGGGTAAAATGGACTGAACCCACCCTGGAGCCTTCCCTCAGTCCCTCCCTGGCCCGGATCCGATGGTGCACCGGTGGGGTCCCTTGGCCTGGCCTGAGACCGCTCGCAATCCTGGACCCCTCGGGGGATGTTGGAGAGTCGGTTTCAGCCTGATCCCCGCAGGCCAGGCCCAGGGACCCCACCGATGCACGAATCCGTGCATGGGGCCTCTACTATTTATAATAAACAACTCCTCAAAGTTTGCTCTCTGAGTCCCTCTCTTTCTCCTGGGAACCAATGCTCCTTTCTGGCAACCAGGCTAGTGCATGGTTTTAAGGAGCGGGCCACTGCAGTACTCCTCTGTCATTACAAATCATAAAGAAATACAGTTACAGGCACTCTGGTCACACCAAGTAACCTGACAGATTTAAACCTTCGTTTCCTTACCCATAAAATGGAAGAAGAGCTACTGCCCTTTCTGACATCACAAAGAGACTATAATGACTAAAGGAAGGGAAGAGATTTATTAGCCATTTAGAAGATAACACAATGGTAATTTAAGGAGCATTAGGTTATCAATGGTAGTTACAGCTTAGAAGATAGGACATTAAATCCTGGTGACAATATGAGCCCTGTTACCACCTTGATCACAACAGTTTCTATGTTGGTGCGAATGGCAAGTAGATATTATTATCGTGTTTTCATGTTTTTACAGCAGAACTTTCCTCTTTGGAATTTTCATACCAAGTTTCGGACTTTTAATGAACCCCTTTTTCCAACATTCACAAAATAATGTCGTGCCAGGAAGCGTCACCAGAGGGCGCTGCATCACTTACAGAGTCCACCTGGCTTTTCCACAGCAAAATCACCAAGGTGGATGTCAGGAGTATTGGAAGTGGGTCCAGGCCTCAGATAAGTGAGACCGGGTGAACATTAATTATGATGGTGGGCCAACATTTAATTAAGTAAGCCTCTTTGTTCCCCGTGCCTATTACTTGAACCACTCTGCCCTTTCAGTTTGTATGCTTGTGCACTTTTCTTTCTTTCTTTTCAATCAGTTGGGTTTATTCAGATTAGAATTCTTTAGAAACTTGAAACTCCGGGTTGCTCTGAAAGCTGCCACATCATGTTCACATGATGAAGATGCTGACCTCCTCTCTGAGACATTTGTAAATGTAGTTAGAAGTAAATAAGTGGCCTGCGTTGTTTTCAGAACAGAGGAGGTTGACATTTCTACTTTAGTTGAGGCCTTCAGCTGCTTGTGCAATGGTCCTTAATTCCCAGTCTGCAGACACACCTACAAGAGGTGAAATGCACTGGGCGATTCCTAGTGTTTCTCTGTACTCTTCACGTGTCTGCGGCTGTGCCAGGCAGCGGGAGGGCAGTGAGTGGGCATGTGTGGCAGGGTTCACAGGGCCATGCAGGCAGGAGTGGCTCTGTATGCCCTGGAGACCAGCCTGGCTTGGCTGTGTGGGACCCTCCGGGCTGTCGTGTAATAGCTGCAGCAGAGGGCGGGGTGACTGGCCTCAGTTCTCATTTCAACGGAGAGAAGGGCTCTCGGGATGTAGAACAGCAGAGTGGGGACAGGGAGCAACAATTTTCTGCCCCAACGCACCTCCCTCGGGGCGTGGTGCTTGCACACACAAGTGCTGGCTTGGGACTGAGAAGCAATGGTCTGAGTTTGGCTGTCTGTTTTTGGGTCACAGTAATTACACAAAAGATCTGTATGTTTTCTGTTTTATCCTTACAAATGACCCTTGAGGTGTGTGTGTGTGGGGGGGGGGGGCAGTTCCTGTTTTTATTCCAATTTACAAATGAGAAAACACAATGAACGAAAGGTCCCCAGGTCCCTATTAAGTCTGAAGTTCCATCAATTGGTGAGGCCAGGTGCAAGGTTTCCAGAACCTGGCGCACAAGTTGTGGAGGAGAAGAAAGCAGGAGGGAGCTGGGAAAGGCCTGGTGAGGTCTACTTCTGGTGGATGGTGTGAGTCTCATTCAGTGCCCACCAGTCAGGCCATTTGGGAGGCAGTGAAGGACTGAGATTGTAGGATGGGAGGGCACTGACTTCCACAGCGAGGGTCTCTGATGAACACCAGCAGAGCCCAGGTTTTGATAACACAGAAGCTGCTGAAAGCTGCAATCAGCACAGCCAGGGGTGATGAAGAGAGGAGGTGGTGTCTAGTGGCCTCCTGCACTTTCTGGAAGGATGATGAGACGAAGGTGATGGTAAAGGAGAAACACAGCTGGGGATCCAGCATTTGGGGGTAACAGAAGTCACAGCAACCAGTGGCCTGTTGCTAAGAGCCCCTGATGGTGTTTCAGGGGAACCCGGGTTGTGGGCAAGTCCAGGGAAGCCTGGAGGGGATTTGTTGGTTTGTAAAGCTCAGTTTTGTGGGGGAGGGAATCCATGATGGGGGTTTTATATCCCCTGGGGAAACTGTCCTATCCTTTGCTGCAGTTTTTTATGTTATGCATGTTTTGTTTTCAGATTTCAAATCTTGGACTTGACTTAAGGAAAACCCTTAAATTTCCTGACATATATGGAGGCCCAAAGGCCGCAAACTACAGCCATTTAGAAGGCTAATAAATCAAGGAACCTCAAGGCCACAGTCATCTGCTTGCACATCCCCACAGCACCCCCATCTCTACCCTTCCCCAGTGCTGGACAGACCCAGGGCCTTTGCTGGGTGGGACTGATTGGGCAGGGAGGCCTTCAGAGTGGCTGCTGGACACGGAAGACAAGGTTGGAGGTACCAAACGAATGACAATTCCATTTTCTGGAAAAGACTGCAGCTTCTTTTTACATACTTTGGTACTTCTTTCGAGTACCAAACACCAAGAACTCTGTCTCATTCCATTTTCCCCGTTGACCTTGGCTTTTCTTTAATGGGTGTGTGTCCTGAATGCCATGAATATGTTCTGAATGAAGCAGGAGAAGCTGCAAACATCCGGTTCAGCCTCTCTGCCCAGCGTGGCCTCCTTTGCCAGGTCTTCTCCAGCATCCAGGGCCTTCAAGGGCGAGGGGAGGGGCTGAGCTCAGGCTCAGACAGAGTAATGGCTATACAATGAAGGAGGCTAACTTCCCCCTCAGCACAGGAGGGGCTGAAAGGAACCCGATAATTCCAATTAGACTTAAACTAATGAGCTGGAAGTGTTGGGGGAACCACTGTGGGCAGCGAGGGGACAGTGTGATCATCTTCCTTTTAATTAGCACTGGCAAAACCTGTAGCCCAGCTGGTAGCACACGGGAGCAAAGATTCTGAGAACATCAGAAGGGGGACTCCCTCTGGGTAAAGGGGTAAAGGCTGCGGAACAAACCCAGACTCTCATCTTTAAGCGGGGAGAAGGGAAGACCCTGATGGGGAAAGGTGGGCTTGAATGGAGCCTGGAGCACCCCTTCTCCTAGCTGCCCTCCTCATGTGATGGAGTCCAGCTTCAGTGGTTCTCAACCTTCCTAATGCCGCGACCCTTTAATACAGGTCCTCATGATGTGGTGACCCCCAATTTCATTGTTACAAATTGAACATAATTAAAGCATAGTGATTAATCACAAAAACAATATGTAATTATATATGTTTTCCGATGGCCTTAGGCGACCCCTGGGAAAGGGTCGTTCGACCCCCAAAGGGGTCGCGACCCACAGGTTGAGAACCAATGAGCTAGATAAAAGAAAGCGACTTTAGGGAACTCAACTGCCTGTTGGAGCCTGCGCCGCCCCCAGGCCAAGGCCCCCCTATCCATCCTTGCCTGCTTTCTTAGGCAGCCTCTGTCACTTCAGGAGAAAAACCACCTGCTGCTGTCAAGGCCACAGACCACTCGCCAGCCTCCCAGCCTCCCGATGGCCCTGCCTCCACGCACAGGGCCCACGAGAATCTAGGAAGGGGGGACTGAGGAGCGAACTAAGGATCGGTGGGGGACGAACTAGCGTGTGTACCTTGAAGAAGGGTCCTCCTCACTCCCGAGGCCCAAGGATCTAAGATCTTAAGGCGTGAGGCCTGTGGAATCCAGTCCACAGCTGGTCACCCCTCCCCTCCCCAATGGGGTCTCCTTTGGGAAAAATGGCCTGCGATGGGGGCCCACCCATCCCTTTCGGGACCTCCAGGGAGTTCTGCTGGGGGCGCAGAACACGGGGAAGAGTTGCGAGGTCCAGTGCCTGGGCTTCGGGCGCTCTGCCTCGGACACTGGGGGGTGGCAGGGGTGCGTGCCAGGCCGCTGCCGACGGGTCAACCGGCCCCCTGCCCAGCCCCGAGTCTTAGCGCCCCGCGCCGCGAGCCTCCTTCCCTCCCGCCTCGGCGGCTGAGCCGCGCCGCTCCAGTTGCTGCAGCTGCTGGCGGCCGCGGGGAGCGCGGGGCGCGCGCCGAAGAGGCTCGGGCGGCGACGAGGAGGAGCCGGAGGAGGCAGGAGGCAGCACGGGCGGGGGCCGAGCAGGCTCCGCGGTGGCGACGCGCTCAGGGTGCGTGGGCTAGCGGCGGCGGCGCCCGGCGACCGGCCGCGGGGAACCTGCCGCGGCCCAGTGCGCACAGGGGCGGGGAGCGCGACCCGGGCGCAGCCGCGAGAGGAGGGCCGGCGTCCGGGCGGAGGGGGCCGCTGATACATTATTAACGAGTTGCCGCCTAATAAGCTCAAAGCGGCTCGTCAGCAGCGCGAATTGCGCGCGGGGAGGGGGTCCCGGGCCGGAGCGCAGCGCACACGCGTGTCGCACGGCGGGCGGCGCCGCGCCGAGGGCAGCCGGGCCCGCGCATAGAGCCGGGGCGGACCCGGGGGCGGTGCAGACCCCGGGCGCGGGCGGCCCGCGGCGCCCCCTCAACAGCCGCGCTCCGGGCCAGCGCGGCTTCGGGAGAGCGGGGCGCGTGCGGAGGAGGGGAGCGGCCCCCGCTCTCCATCCCCCTCCCCCCCGGGCGGGCGGGCCGGCGGCCGGGGGGAGGGCGGGCGGCGCGGCTGGCTGTATATATCTCCGCGCACCCCGCCAGGTCGCGCACAGCGCCCCGAGCCCAGGCGCCTCCCCGCCCCCCTCCCCGCGCTCCGCGGCGGCGGCGGCGGCAGCAGGAGCAGCAATATGGCTGTTGATGGGTGTTCGGGGTGGCGCTGGCGGCGGGTGGAGCTCCCCCGAGCCCCTGCGCCCGCTGCCCGTTGCTAGCTATGGCAAATGGTGGCGGCGGCGGCGGCGGCAGCAGCAGCGGCGGCGACGGCGGCGGCGGCGGCGGAGGCAGCAGTCTTAGAATGAGTAGCAATATCCACGCGAACCATCTCAGCCTAGACGCGTCCTCCTCCTCCTCCTCTTCCTCCTCTTCTTCATCCTCCTCTTCTTCTTCGTCCTCGGTCCACGAGCCCAAGATGGATGCGCTCATCATCCCGGTGACCATGGAGGTGCCGTGCGACAGCCGGGGCCAGCGCATGTGGTGGGCTTTCCTGGCCTCCTCCATGGTGACTTTCTTCGGGGGCCTCTTCATCATCCTGCTCTGGCGGACGCTCAAGTACCTGTGGACCGTTTGCTGCCACTGCGGGGGCAAGACGAAGGTAAGGCGCGCCCTGGGCGCCCGCCCCCTGCGCCAGCCCCGCCGCTCCTCGGCGTCCCCAGCATCCCACCTCCTCGCTCCTCGCCGCGCCGTGCGTCCCTCCATCCTAGCCCGCCTGCCCCTCGCCGCCTTCCCTGCCCTCCGCGCTCCCCGCGCCCTCGGATTGGGGCAGCGGGCGGCGCGCGGGAGGCGAGGAGCTGCCCCCCGCCGGTGCGCCCCGGGACGCGGAAGCCCAGTCCCGTCCCCTTGTTTACTGGAGGAGTTGTTTGCGGCGGCGGCCGGGGTGGGGGACGCGTGCCGCTCGAGCGCGGTGCTGCGGGGTAGGGAGAGCTAACGTGGAAACCGGGGGCGCTGGGTGCGTGTGCCCCAGGGCTCACCGCCGCCGCCCGGCTCCTAGCGGTGGGCGAGGGGAGCACGGCAGCCCGCACTTCAGAAACCTGTTGGGAGTTGAGTTCGTGGAGTGTCAGAAGAAAGGGAAGATCTTTTCGGCAAAGGAGAAAATCCTTTGGACTAGGGAATCCCTGGGGAGGAACAGGGCCCGAGGAAGTGGGGGAACCTGGGTGTGGGCGAGAAAAGTTGGGGAGATGTACCCCAGTTTTGGAGGTAACTCAGGGAGGTTGGCACTTGAGGAGGGTGGCGAGGTCACACATCTGATGTCACCTCCCTCTTCATCCCTTAGATATTCTCGTGGAACATACCCCCCACCCCCACCCCAGCTTCTGGGGCATCTGTATTCTCGCCCCCCTGCCACCTCCTTTAGGTCCGTGGCAATGCCTCCAGCACCGTGGAGCTGGGGTGGGAGGTCCGCCTGGGAGCCGCGGAGGCCGCGGTTTCTCGCGGAGCCTCCTCTCCGACGTTTCCGGGGTGGCTGGATGTGGGGTTAGGCTATTCCTGGCGCCGAGACGCCCACCAGCACCGAGGCTCACTGGCTTTAGTACGGTTGCTAGGCTCACTGCCTGGTCTGTGGCTGGGTCGCTACAGACTGACCTCTGCCCCCTTCCCCCACTGGCTGAAGGTTAGTGGGGGGCATAGAAAACTGCAGAATATAAAAGAAAGAACTGGAAAAAAGTGACCCCAGCTGCCTTCTGTTTGAGTAGTTGCCATCCTGGGGGACCTCCCAGGGCCAGCATTTTCAGGGGGAGGGGAGATCGAGGGGGTTAGGGGAGCAGTGCAAGGCAGTGGGAGATCCCCCTGGAAATGTTCACACCTTTTCTGGGCAAGTTCATCCGAGGGCCCCTCAGACTTACACAGGGCACAGCAACTTGTCGCTCCAGGAAGAGGTAGGGAAACAGGGGCTCCGGGGACACAGGGTGAACTGAACCCCGCTCTCCTCATTAATTATACATCCTGTTGGGTGCTGAAGCTCAGCTGTGTTTTGTGGCAGCATGTTCGTGTTTTGGAAAATACTGGTGTGTTGGAAATAAGGGAGAACAATTAAAGCCCTCACTCTCTTCCTCTCCCACTTCTCCCGAAGCCTCCAGGTACTGGGCTGGCCTGTTTCCTTTGGAGTTACCGCCTCAGCGACAGAGGTTTCTCCTTACTTGTCACGGTGGAAAACCTCCCAATTTCCAGAGCAGCCACCAGGTTAAGCAGAACCCTAACCATGAGACCCTGAGACCATGTCCCTAGCGTTGCTCTCCCCTTTACCACTGCTCACTCACAGACCTGCTTAACCATGCATTTACTCTCCTCTCCTACCCCCCCCCCCCCCCACGCCACACACACACACACACAAGAGTCTTCATCCCTGAAGTGTACGTTCCTTTGCTGAGTTTCAGTGTCTGCCCTGAGGGGAAAGATAGCTTATGGTTGTGTGCATCTAAAATGTTTTGTAGACTGAGTGATTTTGGTGAACTTTTTAACAGTCTTCTTATCCATAAGTTACTGAGCAGTCTTGATGATAATGAAAACTTTGTTTTTCAATTAACCAAAGTAAGTTTGGGTGTTTTGTAAGTCCTGGGGTTTTAAGCACTCTCTAACGTCTTTCTACTCTAGGGTATATACTAGTTTACATCAGTGCCACTGCAGTGCCCGGGATGAAATCATATCGTTCACATGAAGAATCTCTTTGCCGAGTGATGACCAAGCACAACTTCTGTCAGTTTTCTCAAGAAAATAGATTTTTGGCAATGATCATTAGAAAAATAAAATAATCCCTATAATTAGGCGATATTTTGTAGTTCTAAGACCTTCTGAGTTAACATAACTAGAAATTTCTACAAAAAAATCAGAGATGCTTGCAGTTGGTTGGGAAGATGTGAGGCAAGGTAGAACAAGGTCCAGGCGCTTTTGAGACCATCAGAGTTTGTTTTAAACCATGGCCAGAATCTCTTACTACCTGCCTCTTGATGTGCTCAGTTAAACCTTGTGTAGCCAGCTCTTTAACCAAGTGGTAAGAACTTAGGCCTTTTGTAAGCTACTCTTTCTATCCTTGATGTCCATTGCAGTCGTGAATTTTTTTGCCCTTCATTCTTTTTGCTTTCCAAGTATTTGGTAGTATAGAGAATGCATTTGGCTTGAACTTGGAATAATTACTTTACTGCTGGGTTTCTCAAGCAAACCTGGGCTGCTTTTCCCCAGAGTTCTACCGGTCCTCACAGGTGTTCCCCCTCACCTTCATTCATTCCCAAGATGGTTTGGCCAGGAGCGGGGGTCCATTGGAAGGTTGGTCTTTTTAGCATCAGACATTCCCCTGGAGGTACGTTGCGGCAGGGAGCTGTGGAGTCACAGGCATTGGGCCTCTGGGGCCACACCATCCTTTTTGATCAAAGGAACCTGGGACTGTGGGTGCATCGGTAGTACCTTTGGCCTCTGAATCCCAAACGGTGAATGACTCTATTATTTTGAAAAGAATTGTATGTGGATTTTTCTTTTTAGGAAATAAAAAGGAACATGGATCACATTCCCCTCCTATTAGGACCTTGGACACAGTCATTTCAGTGCTATGCCCTTTTCTGTTCTTGGTCACATTGTTTTTTTCTGTTGTGTTTCATCAGAGCTCTCTCTTGACTGGGCCGTGACAGTTTGAGGTCCAATCCAGCAGCAAACTGGAGTGAACAGGGAGCTGCTCCAGCAGCCTGAAGAAGGCCGTGACCTTGAAGAAGTCACTTAACCTCTCTGGTCTCTCTTTTCTTGTGTTTAGAACGTGGTCTTTGAATTCTGCGTTCTCATGTCCCTTCCTGCTCTCTGACTCAGTGTCAGGAAGTGGAAGGAGCTGAGAGACTGGGTAAAGTCCTAGCTCAGTGTGTTTTGCGATGGTGCAGCCGTTCCTTTAGGAATTCAGCCTCGGAGCGTCCCTGTGCCTTTCTCTCCATCTCCTGCCCCTCGTCCAGCACACAGTCTCCTTTTCTTTCAATTGGTCTGGAAGCTGAGGCCGACTTCCTGGGGAGCTTTGGTTTGCTGAGGGGCCTCATGTGGCGTCCTCCCTACTGCCCTGAGCTAGAGCAGTTCCCCTGTAGAAGTTTGGGCTTGATTGAGGCTGGTCTGCATGTAATGAATTATTGAGGTATTGTCTCCATGGTTGTGTCTGAAAAAACAACACGTGTTCTCTGTCAGGCTCCTGACTAATATAAATATCAGATCCCATTATGGCTTGGTAATTACCCAGGGTCTGGCCTGATGCATCCAATCAGGGCTGGAGCTTCAGGGCCTCTGAATTCTCAATGCACATTGGCCCTCGTGTCTCATCTCGCGCGTCCTGGGGATCAGCTGCATCGGACGACCTTCACAGGCTCCTTGGATGAGATCACTTAGGCCTTGGAGAACTTCTCAGTCCCACTCCAGCTGACCTTCTCTTATCCAGACAGCTCTTGCTTCTTGTGCCTGGCTCTCTTTATGGAAATACACACTGGAGTAGAGACTATAGTCAGACTCACGTGCAAATCCTGGATCTCACATCTATCAGTAGGGCATCTTTGTCTGGCAACCATGTCAAACCTTGAATTCTTCATCTGTAAAAAGAGCATAATGATGCTTACTTTGTAGGATTCTTATAAGCAGTGGCAATAATGGGCAGGTAGCACCCAGCAAATGCCTGGCAGTTAGCAGGACTCCTGTAAATGGGACCTGCTGTAGCTCCACCGAGTGGTGAGTTTATTTTCTCTTGATTCCTTAACTTTTGGCCCCTGTAGGACACAGACTACAACAAATAGAACTTTTTAGCCAGAAAGAGTCTCAAACCCTGAATTCAGCCTGAGATTGGGCATTTGGCTGTTGCAGGGCTTGCAGATTGAGGCGGGGCAGCCAAGGCAGGCTCTGTGGACGAGGCCTGGCAGGATGGCTGGTGCATCATGGTGCGGAAGTCCCTGCATGAGCATTGACAGGATGGGGCTCCAGGAGCTGTAGACACATCAGAAGTGAAAGGTTTGTTGGGCAGGTGTGGCTGTCCCCCATCCCTTGAACTCTGGCTCCTCATGTTCCTTTCTGCTCTCTGATTCAGTGTCAGGAAGTGGAGGGAGTTGAGAGACTGTGGGTATAGTTTCTAGCTCACAGTGTGTTTTGCAATGGTGCAGCTATTCCTTTAAGAATTCAGCTCAGAGCCCTGTTAACCCCATTCTGGAGCTCACAGACCTGCTCCCCCAACACGGTAACAGTGTCTTAACCAGGATGCTCTCTACCTGGACCAGTTTTAGCGTTTTCCGAAGTGTGTTCTGTGGAGCATTTGCCCTTGAAGTTACCTTGTGAGGAAATGGAGAGTCATGGCATACCTGCGTGCCCCTGGGAGAGCCCAGGCTGGGGAATCCTGCAGGAGAGACACTGGTTAAGCTGCCCCTGACTGTGCTCACTTAGAGCAGCCTTGCCTAGATGTCGAGCCTGCTGTGCATACCTGAGAGTCAGCCTGTGACCTTGGGCAAGGACTTTACTACTACGTGCCTCAGTTTCCTCATCTGCAAATTGGGGATTGTAATAGAGCACAGCCGTATGTGGTAGGTACTCTCCTTAACCCCATTTCATAGCACTTCCTAGGAGGACACGGCGACTGTAAGCCATGGGCTGGCCCTGCTTCCAGTGCCCAGGGCCCTTGCCCACACATGCATCCGGAGGAAAGGAAGGACTGCCCTGGCAGTTGGCCTGGGGGAGGAAGGATTCCTAGGTCAAGGCCAAGTGGGTCTCACCACTGTCTTCTTCCCTGAATGGGGACATTCATTGGGTCCTGGTAGCAGGGGTAAATGCCAGCTTTGTCAGTTTCTCCTGCTTTCTCCCGGTCTCCTCACCCCCTCACCAGGGCAGAGAGGCCTAGTGCTGAAGCAATCAGGTTGGCATTGGATTGCAATGCCAGGACCTTCTTCCCAAAGTGGCCAGCAGGGATGGCCCAGCTCACAGAGGCAGTGGCCATGCTAACCTGCCAATCACAGCAGCCGCCACCACCTTCCTGGGACTCCGGGGCTGTGGAGTCCCATGGAAAAAACTGTATTTGTGTTGTGATGCCACAGCTTCCGGGGCCCAGCTGAGAACACTGGTCTTCATGGAGTCATGCGTGGGGGTCAGGCAAGATTGGGCCTGGAACGGGACCTCTGAAATCGCACAGCCATTCTGTGTGCAGTGGGGGCAAGCGTGCCTCCTTTGTTGAAATGCTTCCTGAGTGGCTGGAATCCGGCCCTGGCCACGTGGAGAAGGAAACTCAAAGGCCCCACCCCCCCAGAGGCAGGGGTGACCTAGCATTCTGGATAGAAGGCTCAAGGAATATTCAACTGGGGTGTCAGATCTCCACCTCCAAGGGCTGGATAGAGCATCTAGCCGTCTAATCCTGGGGCTTCTCACACCTTAATATGCACATGAGTCACCTGAGGAGCCATTAAAGTACAGGTTCCGATTCAGAAAGTCCACAGTGGACCCCGAGATTCTGCATTTCTGACAGGACACCGGCAGGGCCGTGCCGTGCAGACCACAGTGCAAGTAGCGAGGGCCTGGTCCAGGCCTCAGCCTCCTGGCAGCCCCTCCCTGAAGACAGGCCTATTTTTAAGTGTGGAAATTCCCCACTCCTCAGCAGTGGGAAGGGATGAGAAGAGGAAGGGTCACTGTGCTGGACGGCCGGGTCGAGAAAACTGCTCAGCCTCTCTGAGGTGCGGCGGTTCAGCCTGGGTGCCTCCTGCGAAGTCTGAGTGTTCGGGCGCCTGCTCCCCGGGAACCCGCTGGCGCTACTGGTTTGGGGTAGGGTTGTGGTGGCCAGAGCAGGGTTCTGTAGATGTACAGGGTGTGGTCTGTGTGCGGCCAGCATGTGGGCTCTCCCTCCTGCCAGCTGGGCACGCTGCAAGGGGAGAGGCTTTCTGAAGTCCAGGATGGCAGCCCAGCCAAACCACCTTCTTGCAAAATTAAAGGCTCGTGGTGTAGCCAAGGCTGCGCTGTGGTGATGCTCCAGGAGGCCAGCTGCTGGCCGCTCCCTCTGGAGTGTTTGAAGTCAGAGCAAAGCAATACTGCCAGCCTGGTTTTCCATCGGGACCTGGGTGGGCCTTTCTAAGCAGAGATTCAACTGGAAAGGACTGAGCTGGAGGCCTGGTCGCTGAGTGGGGAGAGCCGGGTGGCCCTGTGCTGGGCAACCCTCCCGTGGCACCTCTCAGAATCCCGCTGATGAAATGGAAACTAGCTCCTCTCACCACAGCAAGGTCTTTCGCGGCTCACTCTCTCAGGGACTTTTCCTTGAGATGTGCTCTTGATGCTGTTCTATTGTCCAAGGGGAGGACCTGGAGTACACTGGACCCACGAGCACCTTCAGCAGCCCAGATGAAGAAGGGCTTAGTGCAGTGATGGCGAACCTTTTGAGCTCGGCGTGTCAGACTTTTGAAAAACCCTAGCTTAAGTCTGGTGCCGTGTCACATATAGAAATTTCTTGATATTTGCAACAATAATAAAACAAAGATTTATATATTTGATATGTATTTTATATATTTAAATGCCATTTAACAAAGAAAAATCAACCAAAAAAATGAGTTCGCGTGTCACCTCTGACACGCATGTCATAGGTTCGCCATCACTGGCTTAGTGTAATGCCCAGCACACAGTCGGTGCTCAGATCTATGGTTACCGTGGTTGTTGTGTCTGCTTTCATTGCACAGTAGGTGTGTGCTGCATACCGAGTTAGGTGCTAGGGGAGATAGAAGACCCAGCTCTGACTTTCAGTTGACAGGGTCAGAAGGAAAAGAGCCCAGATATCTTCTCATGGGGGATGCACATGTCTGATCTCTGAGTTCCTTCAAACCCCTTGAGGGCGGGAAGTGAGTCATATAAATGCAAGCACGTATGTGTGTTGGGAGCTGGGTGGGGATGTAGTAGGTGCAAACACATTTTGCTGTATTTTTTTTTTTGGGGGGGGGTGTAATTTGTTATAAGCTATGAAGAAACTGTGGGTGAATGAGATGAGCTGATTTGGTGACCAAGTGATGTTTGAGTCACTCCTGGATTTTAACTGTCCACTCGGCCTGGTCTCTCTTGACCAGTGGGTGACAAGGATTTAGTTCAGGACGAGCAGTTGTACACGAGGTGCATGAGTCAGGCAGGGGATGGAAGGGCAGCTTCCAAAGAATGGCAGCTTGAAGATGAAATTTGCTTTGTGTTTGGCATTATTAGGTGATTGTCTTTGGGACATTATGTCTAATTGCCAATTTGGAAATGTAATCGGCACGCCAGGTCCACAATGGGTCTACTTAACATCGGGAAGCAGGCCTCCGAGCCGTCTCCCTGGAAGAGCTCATTACCTGTGTAACTAATGCTTTCCATGGCCCAAGGCGTAGTTATTCAAAACATCTCAGCCAGGGGTGTTCTTTACGCTGTTTCCTTGCCCCCTACCAGGTTTTCTCAGGGGCGACATCCCGTGCACTCTGGGTATTTCCAAGGTATTGAGCAGAAAAGCCTATATTCCTTCCTTCTCTCCTTCCTTTCTGCCAAGTCCAGGATCAGAGGGGCTGAAGTTTGGAGATTCGTGGACAACAAGTAGGGGCTTGATCTTGCAAGTTTTGAAGCACATGGGATTACAAAGTCAGAATGGTGGAAGGGGGCTTTGGGCCCGGTCCTGCTTCCTCCCCAGTCCTGCAGGAAGCCTCAGAACCCTGGTGTCGGGGCCACGCTGGGAGCCCTCTGCCCATCGCCAGAGCAGATGAGGGTGTCCACCATCTCCTGAGGCCACCATTTCACTGGGGATTCCCCGTCCCTTTGAATGATGGAAAGATCTTTCTCCTTGCATTAGTCCCTCTTTGTTTTGGTTCATTTCCAGGATCTTGGAACAAGTCTTGGTAGATGATAGGCTTCAAATTCTAAATCCAGCCCAGGAAGACCCAGAGGTGGGCGATATTGAGGTGTCAGCAACATTGTTGAGACATACAACGCCCTTAATTTGTATTGTTCCTGTGCAGGACACTTGCTCTCTTTTGGGGTGTCCTTTAGCTCCATTCTTTAAAGTTTGGGAAAATGGCCCAATCTGGCTGTTGGTTTGCCCTCTGAAATCTGTCTGGTCTTGTGCAGAAGCTGTGGGAGGAGGTTTTGGCTGCCCCTGGGCCATCAGGTCGCCTCTTCATTATGGCGCGTGCCTGTGTCTCCAAAGTTTATCTTCTTCACAGTTTAGTGCTGGGCTTGGCCGAGAGCAGATGTAGCTTTGGGGCCATGCCAAGAATCCAGATGAAGAGTGTGGATCCTTTGTTAATAAGAAGCCCGAGTTGGGCTCTGCTTTCTGCGTGTCAGCTCTAACTAAAGGAGCGAGAACAGACAGTCTTAAGCCTCTTTTGCGTCATTTAAATGTAGGTGCCGCCTAGAATTGAAGATCATTCCTGCCCAACTGCTCATCTTTTCTCTTCTCTTGGGCTTCCAGATACTGGCGCTGCCATTTCCCCTGTTGTGTGAGCAGGAAGAAGCCAGCGTGGAAAAGAGAACATACAGGAGGAGAAGGCAAGGGAGGGCAGGGGTGCAGGGAGGTGTTTACACGAAGAAAATGAGGACTTCTCTTAGGGAAGCTAGAGGTTGGATAAATAGATAATCGGATGGGTTTTGCTTTAGTCTCTTTGTCTTACCACATAAATGGTGACAAGAGACCTTACCCCCAAGGAGTGAAGCGATATAGAAAGACGAGTGGGAAGAGTGATTTCAGTTTTGGAAGGTTTTAGCTTTTCTAGTGGGAAGTCCCATCTGATTAATTGCTCTGTGGGCCTGTGGCCCTGTGACCCAGGCACCAGGGTCCAGGCTTCCCGGGATCTTCCCTGTGGGCTTGTTATACAAGAGAATCTCGCTCCTCTTTGTGAGAAGTTGCTGATGGAACTTGTGACTTGGGGAGTGGACCCTTTGTGGCTCTGGCAGGTGAGAAAGTGGGTGTGGGACAGTAATCGAATGAAGAACCAGAGACAGGGCTCTGAGGCGTGGCAGAAAGATCTGGAAAAGGAGGGGGTTTATCCAGGTGCTGGGGGTTTTCATGACCAACTTTAGCTGGCAACAGCTTCAGACATGGATTTTCTTCTCTGTGCACTGGGAGCACTTTCCTCCCGGGCTTATGGGGGCTGTCCGAGTTGCCCAGGAGTCACGGCCACTCCTCCGGTGGACTGACTGTGGCAGCACAGCTGATCAGTGGGAAGATTCTTGAAGGTTATGGGATGGCGTCTCCAGCTGAACCCAACAGAGAAGTCACGGGCTTGCCCAGTTTTAAAAAAGAAACCTTTTCTTAAGTTCATGTGCAACCCTATTTTCCCCATAAAATTTCTTTTGCAATTTCTGCGTTTTACACTTTTGTCCTTCACCCTAAATGCACAGTATATTCTTTTTTTAAAAAATTTTTTAATATATATTTTTTATTGATTTTTTACAGAGAGGAAGGGAGAGAGATAGAGAGTTAGAAACATCGATGCGAGAGAAACATCGATCAGCTGCCTCCTGCACACCCCCCACTGGGGATGTGCCCGCAACCAAGGTACATGCCCTTGACCAGAATTGAACCTGGGACCCTTCAGTCCACAGGCCGATGCTCTATCCACTGAGCCAAACCAGTTAGGGCCACAGTATATTCTTTATAGAAAATGTGGGCAGTGCAGAGAGGCACTGAAAGAAAAGGACACCTCACACCTCACTCCCGCGAGTGTGCCTTCTCTATCCAACCCGGAAAACAGCAAGTGGTGGCGGGGCTGGGAGCCTTGGACACCTGTGCACTGCTGGTGGGATGTAAAGCGATGCAGCCACCGTGGAAAACAGGATGGTGGTTCCTCGAAAAAAAAACACAAAAAAACAGAATTATGACCCAGCAGATCCACTCTGGGCACAGATCCAAAAGAAGATATTTGTACACCTACATGCACAGCAGCATCATTCACAACAGCTCAAAGGTGGAAGCAACCCAAGTGCCCGCTGGTGGATGTGGTATAGACATGTAGTGGAGTATTAGGGTGAAAAAGGAAGGACGCATTGACACATGCTACAGCACGGATGAACCTTGGAAACGTTAAGCTGAGTGAAATAAGCCAGACACAAAGGGACGACTACTGTACGGTTGTACTTACATGAGGTGCTGAGAGTAGTCACCATTGATAGAGACAGCAAGTAGATTGCAGGTTACCAGGGGCTGGGGAATGGCGAGTTGTTTAATGGGTTTAGAATATCAGTTTTGCAAAATGAAAAAGTTATGCATAATAAAGCGAATATGCTGGAAAAAAAGGACGCCTCACACCCACTAGTATGACTACTGTGTAAAAACTCAGAAATAATAAGTGTTGGCGAGGACGTGAAGGTTTGCACACACTGTGCACTGTTAGTGGGAATGTAAAATGATGCGTACTCAACTGTACACTAAGAAATGGTTAAGATGGTCAATTTTGTCTATTTTACCACAATTTTTTAAACAGGAAATTTTTTTTTTCAATTCCCACCTCCTAGAGATGACCCCCGTGATCTTTGGGCACATTTGCTTCCCAGACACATTTTCCACCACGGCACTCCCCTTTGTTGGTGGGGCGGCTGCCATCCTTCCTCTGAGCATCGGTAACGGGCAGTCCCAGGAGAAGTGCCAGGTGGGCCTGGTTCGATTTCGATGGCAGCCACACTGGGAGCAGAAGAGCAGACAGAACAGCCCTCTTTCTGCCACAGACTCTGGTTTCCTGGTGTTTATTCTTACGGGGAAGTGAAGGGACTACTGGTTTTTTATGTTGATGTGTGCGCGGCTATGGCGTCTTAGGCTGGTCACTGTCTCTGGGCCCCAGTTTTCTCATATGTTAACATGCCCTCCGACTCAATGATTTCAATATGCAGCTATTTCTTAAATCAGATTTCAATGCTCTCATTGTACCTGATAAAGAAGCCAGGAGTAACTTACTCAGGGCAGTGGGATCAGGGAGCAGTTCTAGAAATCACAAGAGTGACATTTGATGGACACGCACCCAAAACATCAGTATTGGCTTTGATGAGGTGGCATATTTAAGAATTACAATCTGGGGACACAGACCCCATCGGAAATGCCATCAAACTTGTCATTAAAAAAGATCTCAGAAGCAGGTTTTTGTGACTATGTTGTTACTTCTAAGGATATAGCCACACTACTATTGAGGTTTAAATTTTAAGTTTTGATGTGGAGGAAAAGTTAAAATGGTCTTCAATTATAGGTCAGACTGTGATAGGCCTGGCTGTGTTGAGGTTGGGCATAAAAAGAAACATGTAATTAAAGAGAATGTCATGCAAATCAACTTAACTTTGATGCTTTTCTTAACCTGCCTCAGAAGGAACCCCAGAACAAGAAAGTTCATCTCAGCCCTGTTCCACGGAGCATTCCAGCTGCCAGAAGGGGGGGCCCAGATGACCGCAGTTTCTGTGGCCAAGGGGAGTGTCCGAAGGGGTGATCCTCCCATATTCAATCACTTCTGAATGCCCCCCACTCCTCGGTACCCCCCCCCCCCCCCCCCCCCCCAGCTCATCCCGCAACTCATCAGTTGCTAGTACGGCAGAACTTACTGAAAGTCTCTTAGGTTACATACCATCAATTAGATTATGCTCCCGGGCCATGTATTAAATTTTAACCTGTCACAGATACCTTACACGAACACTTCCCAGAGCCACAGGGTACCAGGTAGCTTTGGGTATTATTGAGTGAATTGGTGATTCTGTAGGACTTGAGGAACCCCAGGCAAAATTACTCCCTTAGCTTTTTCTGTCTTATAGTTGAACTCTTCCAGGAGGGGGTGGGGGGGGGGTGGGGGGGTGGGAGGCAGACATATCCTACAAGTGCTGAATACGTGATTTATGGCCATGAACCAGATATGTATGACAGAGCATTTGAAAACTCGGGCAACCTCTTCATTTCCCAGTGACAGGCAGTGCGAGCACGCTATTTTTAATTGGCCCCTTCTTTAAATCAGGAGCTGAAATGTTATCATGCAAATCTCTCCTGAGTTGCATGGAAACTAATAAAATCATGAAGGCTTCTATTTGTATGCTATGAACACAGTCTGTAATGAAACTGAAACAGCTATCTCTAGGGATGATGCTATTTAAGTGCCAGGCAGGGCTTTGAAACGGTTTTAATGGTGGAAAGAGAAACTGGCGAGTGAGGCGTGCCTGTTCTCTCCTCCCCAAATCCCCAGCGCCTGCTCACTCTGCTCCTCTGTGCTTCCTGACCTCAGAGAGAAGGAAGTGAAACAGAGAGCTCTCATCGCTAATATATCCTCTCTGTCACCTGCTGTAGGAAACAGGACTTGGTTCTCAAACATTTCTTCTTAGCCTTTTCCTCTTCCTCCTCAGGCATCACATCGGTCTCCACACTTAGCGGTGTTTTGTTTTGGTAAGTCTTTCTATGTGGACTGGAGTTTTTTCTTTGGAAAAAAAAAAAATTTTTTTTTTAATAGTTGCTATGCATCAAGCATCAAGCATTGTGTTAAAACTCCTTATGTTTTTCTTATGTTACTAGGGCCCCAGTGCACAAATTCGTGCACCTTGAAAGGAACTGTGGGCTGCTAGGCTGTGGTGGGCACAGGGGCGGGTCTCGGCCCATCCTCCGTGCCCCCACCTAGCCCCTCCCGCTGCGGCCCCCAGTCCTCTTTCTGCTGGCAGCCCAGATTCCACCGCCGCAGTTCCCACACGTGGAAGGCGCCAGCCCCCCGCTTGCACCCGCTGACGGTGTGGAGTGATTGGGGCTGGTGCCAGCAGTGGGTGTGAGCACTGGGCGGGACTGTGGCATGCGGGAGCAAAGAATTTTCAGTAACCACCAGAAGCTCGCCCTGATGATAAGGACCGGCACCCCCCCTTGGTCTGGCACCCCCGCTCACCTGCTCCACCATCCTGCCGTGGCCGATGCCCGCCATGGTCCACATGCGCCCCCTCGTGGTCAGTGCACGTCATAGCCACAGGTTGTTCGGTTGTTCTGCTGTTTGGTCTATTTGCATATTAGCGTTTTATATGTATAGATTTAAACCTCAAGAACAATCCTATGGAGCAAACACGTTTATAATCCCCATTTTACAGATTAGAAAACTGAGGCATAGAGAATAAAATTATTAAAAATGTTTTATATAGCAAGCATTGAATGCTTACTGTGTATCTGGTAATTTCTAAGTTCTTTATATGTGTTATCTTATTTAATCCCCACAAGAGCCCCATGATAAATATTATCACCCTCACTTTACAGATTAGGAAACTGAGGCATGGAGAGGTTGAATAACTTGCCCAGGATCACACACTAATGAGGGGCAGAGGCGGGATTCAATCCTGGCAGGCGACAGTGGAGCCCACACATCTAACCCCTGCACTGTGTGCCTAGAATTATACCTCCTGCAGCGGCAGGTTGGCTCTGCTCAGCTCAGCCCTGCACACAGTGAGAGAAGCTCAGGCCACAGATAGGACCGAAAAGAGGAGTCACTGTGTTGAGACTCAAGCACCATTCCCAGATGAGATGTGAGATCCCTCTGACTAGTTCAGAGAATTCTGTTCTATCGGGATTGAAACAAACCTTAAAGGTTACCTAGACCTTTTAATCTCTCTAAGTCTGGCTTTCCTTTGCTGGAAAATGGGAATTACCTTTTCTACCTGATAGGCAGTGTGCTGTGTGCAGCCGTGCAGGTTGCTCACGGTACATCTCCAGGGCTGCGATGGCATTCACGTCAGATAATCCAGTTGTGCTTTATGAACTATGTACCCATATCTCTGCACCGAGGAATATGTGAGGCATGGAGTACATATTGGGGCATTTTTCTGACTGTCGGTCTTCCTTGATAGAAACATGATTTTTAATATTAACACATACATGGAAGGTATGAGGAGTAGTATGCGGAATTCAAACATATTTTTAGAAATTTAAGGGGGGGGAAGAGAGAGAGAGAGAGAGAGAGAGAGAGAGAGAGAGAGAGAGAATGCATACGTGCACATGCAGGAGATCTGGAGGATGGGAGATGTTTGACATTAGGCTGTGACCCTAACCATCCTGATGCAGAATTATGTCCACCTGCCATTTGCTCATATCTCATACTCTGAAACTGTATGATTAAAAGCATGGGAATTCTATGAAAAGCAAATAAACATATTTGAATTCCCCGATCTGTTATAAATAAAGTGCATTTCGGATGTCGGTGGGGCAAAGAATTTAATCTGCATACTCCGCAGAAGGCGGAGGGAACTCATTCAGTGGCCATGAATCTTCCCTTGCCTCAGGAAGATCGATCCTTGCCCTTCTCCACCTCCACGGCCTGGAAATGCATTATTGTATCACAATATGGATTTCTTTCTAGACCTTTGGGCACAGGAGCCTTGTGCCTGCTGAATCTCACACGTGGAATGTTTGGAGGCAAGAAATGAGCTGGTCAGTCCAGGAGTCCTTGTTTGCATGATTGTCCTCTTCTGAGGGTTTGCGGTTGTGTAAAACATTGTTTCTTCCCTGGCAACGCCCGTCACCACATTGTGTGATTGCAGGGGTACCGTTCACATTGTGGTCACCAAGGATGCCCTGGAGTTGTGCGGTGCACAGCCCGCACGTCCACGCATGTGGCTCTTCTAGGCGTCTGGCTGGGCTGGTATAATACACTCGCTGAGAAATTAAACAGTGAGAGGCCAACAGTAAGAGAAATATCAGTCACTTGAGATTCAGAAAAGTTGGAAAACACTGAGAATTGGTCAGACAGGGGGTGGCTAGAGAGCCTGCAGTGGACATGGGGGTGTGAAGGTGGCCCCAGCCCCAGGACAGGCTGTTTCTGTGACTTCTGACCACTGCACAGCTGCTGAGCTGGAGGAGGAGGCCTCCCAGGCCCCCACACTTGTTCTTTGAGAAGAGAGAATGCTCAGGTACCAACCCGTGTGCGTCTTAAGGCCCATGGATGAGCAAAAACAGGTCCCCGAGGATTTAGAAAAGGCCTCTCCGTTGCCAGTTGTGCTATTTTTAGCTCGCTCCCATGGCGCCCGCTGTCCCCAGGTGTTTGTCAGCAGAGCATCCTGCGCCTGTATGGAAAATGGCAGTCCGAGCCCAGGCCACAGCAGTGGCTCCACCACGCCTGGCAGCCAGGCCGGGTCTCTGAGGCTGGCAGCCTGCTGCGAGGGCGGTTGCATAACTGGCCTTTCTGCTGGTCATGGTGCCTGCTGGTTCTGGGTGAGGAGGTCGAGCCAGAGTAAACAGGTCCACAATCCACTGCCCCTTCCCAGGCCCTGGTGCGCTGGACTGCCGCGTAGTCCCAGTGCTGACCTAGCACGGTCAGGAGCTGGTTTTACTGCGGAGCTGCCTGGTCATCACTGCAGGGTGCCGGGGCCTGAGCCACAGGTGTTTTCCATCCACCTGGGTCAGGTCTGCTGTCTCCTGATCCTCCCGCTCTCTTTGTCCTCTGCCCATGTGAGCATCATCCATCTGATGCTCCTGTGGGTAGGGTCAGTCATTTTCCTCCTTTGATCTCATTTGCCTCCTCCAGGGGGGTCCTGGAGACTGGGTAGTAAGGGGATCAATGATAATGTGGCCAATAATAGTAATGATTCTTAGTGTTCAAAGAATCAGTGAACACAATGCCTGGTGTTCATGCTCATAGGTTGTCCCCTCTTTGAGTCAGGGCTAGCTCTGTGACTTGCTCATAACCAATGGAATGTGGTGGGAAGGATGCTGTGATTTCTGAGAGTATGTAGAAGGACCCTTGCAGCTTCCCTCTTGGTCTCTTGGAACATTGGCTTTTGAGAAGCCAGCCACCATATGTAAGAAGTCTGACCACGCTGAGACATCCAGGCCACATGGAGGGGCCCTGGAGGATGAGGTGCCATGTGGAGAGACTTCTCATGCAGTCATTCAGGGACCTTGGCTTCTTTCACCTCTGGATCTGCCATCTTCTAGGGGGCCCTGCAGGTCTCTGCTGAATCCTCAGCATACAGCTGACACAATGGGAATGAGAAGGAAGGACCATGGGGTGTGGTTTCGTGGGAGTAGTCCTGGAAGTCATTCACATCACTTCTGCTCACCCAGTCCAGTGATCCGAACTCAGTCGCATGGTACCTTAGCTGCAAGGGATCCTGGGAAATGTAGTAGTGCACCTAGGAGGAGTAGGGAATGGATTTGGAGAACATCCAGACTTCAGAAAGGGCTCTGGATTGCCATGCTGGGGGAATACTAGGAAAAGGGCTTCTGTTATCCACAGCGGGCTCTGCTATAGCTAATGATGACCATGACCCCATAGCAACACTGGATGCTTACGGGGTACTGCTAGCTGTCCCATGTAGTGTGACGCACTCTCCATGACTTCTCAATTATCTCAAAAAGCCTATGTTGTAGGTATTACTACTGTTATCTCTGTTTTATAGATGAGCTGAAACTGAGGACTGAGGTTTACAGTGGTTATGGGCGCTTGCCCAAGGGGCATTGGCTAATAAGTGGCAGAACTCCTTCGAACCCAGGATTTTCTGGCTCCAGATGCTGACTCTGAGCCACTTCCTGTGCTGCTCTGGGCTTCGTTCAATCTCCCCTTTCTTGTCCCTGCCTTCAGCTTGACTCTGCTTCTTTAATGCCTTTAGGAAGAAGGGGACCAAGGAGCTTCATTGCCTCCCCTCTCCACATTCCAAAGAGAAAAGGGCATCTCGGCTGTGGCCACGTGACAGTCCTTTCTCCTCCACACGGTAATACAGGGTGGCAGATTCACAGGGGCTCCTCAGGATGGAAGCTCGGCTGCCCCTCAGCTCTCTCCTGCTTTGAATATTCCCTGGAGTGGCTGTGCCTAGGACATTAGGAGCATAAGGGGGAGGGATGGCAGAGGCTGGCCTTCCTCCCTGTGGTGAAGTGCTTCAGCCTTGGAGATGCCAGTTTAGCTCATCCTACCCAGTTCAGATAACATGTGTTAGCAGAGTGAGTTCAAGAGTTCACTGCTGAGATAATAGGGGAGTGAACGTGAGTAAGAACCTGAGTAATGTGGCTGCTTTTCTAAGACCCAGTGGACCAGAACCTACATGTCCAAATGAGCATCATCTCTCCTTAGTTCAATGTAGTTACCAAGAGCATGCCCTCTGGAGCCAGACTACTTGGGCTCAAACCATAGTTCTGCGACTTGCAGCCCTTTAGACTTTTGCCAAGTTGCCTAACCTCCACGTGCCTCAGTTTACTCACCTGGAAAGTGAGGCTAATAATAGGAACCACTTCATGGAGTTGTTGGGAGGATAATAGGTGTCATTGCTTAGAGTAGCACCTGATACGTAATGAGTGCTATGTGAGCGTTTGTTATTATTTCAGTTTGGTCGCCTTTGGGTGACTGACTCTTTCTCTAACATGGACAGTCACCTTCAAGGTGGCCACTCCACCTTCCCTAACTCTTCACTCTAGTCCAGTGGTCGCCAACCTTTCGGACCTCATGGGCCACCGGTTGGCGACTGCTGCTCTAGTCCACCCAACTTCCGGTAGGGTGGCTGGGATGCCTGCCCCCTGCTGGCCTGCAGCGTTCCTGCAGCGTGAGACTGTATGCTGGTCATTTTTGCATCTGTGGTGCTTGGGGCAGTCGAGGTCCTCTGCAGAATTGCCTGAAGTACAGTCCCTATGTCGAGGGCCCAAGAGGACAGGGACCTTTTTATGTTTATTTCTGCCAATGCACTTCCGTGCCCAGCATCACAGAATGCTGGGAACAAGTGCAGGCCTGACAGACAGGCTGAGTGTTGCATCCTTGCTTGGAAAGGGAGGGTCTCCTGGGAACAGGCCTGTGATGGCATCGGTGTGTTCTCCTGAATGTTCCTGGAGTGACATCTCAGCATTTTGCAAGTTAGTTGGCTTTTAGGAAACTTCCCGAGGTGGTTTCCAGGCCACTGTAATGAATAAGAGAGAAAGCCAATGAGGGGAAGGTATTTCTGGTCTCCCAAATATGTGATTATGATGCATTGAATCTGAATTCTGGGCGGGGTGTAAATTTGTTGATGATTTCCAAAGAAAGTTCCAGAAATGCTTTGAGTTTTTGCCGCGCTGGAGCAGACGTGTGATTCCCCGCCCCCGCCCCACCGCAGAGGGGCAGCATTCATTTGAATGCTGGCTTTGGTCTCTTAAATCCAGGCTTGTGAACTTTATAGCTGAGCTTAGAGTTGGACAAAGGTAGGCTTGAATCCCAGCTCCATCTGGCACTGGCTCGGTGGCTCTGGACAATCCTCTTCACTTCGCCAAGCTCACTTTCTTCATGGGGGAAATGTGAACTCTAAAAATAGCTGCCTTGTATGGTTCTTGCGAGGATCTCTATGAGCACTCAGAACCTCTTAGGTGCTCAATAGATTGTGCCTGCTATGACGGGCGAGGCTGACTTGTTTTGGACCCCTCTCCTCCCTCCGTAGCCATGGTGAGAATGCCACTGGGACGAGGAGGAGGCAGCCTGGAGCCAGGGGCACCAAGACGTGTCCACACGGAGGTGGTGATTTTTCCGTGGGACACGACATAGGGAGGCAGAGTTTAGGGTTAAGAGGAAAGTGGGGTCAGAAATGCTCCCTCTCCTTCCCCTGTGGAAGGAGGAGGATGGGAAGAAACAGAGGGGAGGGGAGGGAAAGGAAGACTTTTGGAGTACCAGCGACCTCACTTTCCAGCGGTTAATTCTGAAGGGCCTCTGTCTGCCCATCAGAAAGACGAGGTTGGATGAGGGATTACGGCTCCTGTTTTTGTAAGAAGTTGGATTTTGCTCCTGAATGTTCTGCCCTGCCCCGCCCACCCTCCACAGCCTCAGGCAGATGGAGACAATGGCAGAAGGAACAAAAGAGGTAGAAAGGGATGGAGGGCTTGGAGAGTGCTTCTCCCAGAAGGCCGAGGGCCTGTGAAGAGGCGTTGGAGTCTGGTGGCCCGTCTGTCCCTGTCCTGGCCAGCCTTCTGTCCTGAGCATGCCCGCAGAGGCTGCTGAGCTGTGAAAGGGCCAGGGTACCTCTTGGGCTGTAAGGGCCAGAAGAAGGGCCTTCACAAGCCTCAGGCTGCCCACCTGGGGGGCTTCTCTCATACTTGAGGTTTCCCTGTTTAGTAGCCCGTGCACACGGAGCCAGGCCCGGTGCCTACTCCCCGGTGGACATAACATCTGCTGTTGGTGCTCAGACTTGTTCCTCTCCTGGGGATTACATGTTCTGAGGCAACAAAAACATCTGTGTTCACTGACCCTTCCGGGAAGACTCTGGGCCATCTTTCTTTCCCACCTCCCACCTCCTCTTACCTCGAGTTTATTTTGCCACATTCCTTTGGTTAAGCAAATATTTTGCTCACTGGCAACTTGTCACACACTGTGCCAGGCTGTGAAGAGGATCCCTGGGTCATCGGTCATGTGGTGCTTTTCCTTGTGGGAGCCCACGGGTGACTTGGGGCTGGGTGAGGGGGGACATGGGTGCTCCTTCCTCTGCTTGGGTGGTGAGGGGGGAGGGGCATGGCACTTGGGGCACAAGGACCTGGGCTCAGCTCTTGCCTCCTCCACTGATGGGCTGTGTGGTCTGGGGCCAGTTGTCTGTCCTCCCCAAGCCTCAGCCTCCCTTGCCTGTAGGACGCAGATCAGAGCAAATGCTCTAGCTCGCACGCGAGAGGCACTCAGTAGGCAGCGGCCATAGTTTTCACTGTTGAGTCCAGTGGAATGACGCCCCTTAACGGAAGCAGATGTATCCAAGTCCACTGTGGGCTCACCTTACCCCAAGCGCTATGCTAAGTGGGTTGGGGACAAGCTCCAGAGGGTCCCACCTTGCTCTGCGTTGCCCAGCTCTTGTGCTAGATTGTAAGCTCCTGACTGTGGATCCTTCAGGAGTCAGCACGCTCTGGGCTGTGGGCTTCATTTACCTCTGCATCCCCGCAGCAAAGCCTGTGGAGTGGCCCAAGGTGGGCACTTGGTAGACATGGGGCACGTGAATGGACAAATGGGCATTCCACAACGCTTGCCGATGAGCTGACTAATAGGCCACACTGGTTTATGTCTTGGGCACTGAATCTCTGTCTTGTCTGCGGGTGAGGCCGGCCTGTCAGGCTGCCTTCACGGGGGCCCAGGCTTGGGCAGTGGCAGGGTGAGGGTGCCAGGGGTGGGCCTGAGAAGGTAGCCTCTCCCCATCCGTTTCCCAGCTGCTTGGCCTGGGATACGGAAGCCTCTCACGCCCAGCTTCCTCAGGAGAAAGAGTACTTTGTCTGCTCTGTGTGTCGGGCGGCCGCTTCCCACCTGCAGACAGTCTCCCTCTCTGTCTGATAAAATGACAGTCCTTTTCTTCCCCACTCACCCCATGTCCTTCCTTCAGTCCCCGAGTGAAGGGGCCTTTGTCAGGCTAGCCCCCAGCCATCCTGAGAGGAGCCAAGTTCCTGGTCGTACTGTGCTGAGCCGAATTGCTGCAAATTGGATGGAGGAGGCAATTTTAGCCCGGACGCAAACATCCTGACAGAGAACAGAGCGCGTGTAGTTGTTGCTGCACGTGGGAATGAACCCGGCATCTGTTTGCTGCTCATTAACCCGCGGTGCACACTTTTGTTGCCTCGTGAGCCACCTGCAGCCTGAACTGCCTCCTCTGAGGATGGCCCTCTGGTAGCCAAACTCAGTTGGCCCAAAGGCATCCATAACCTTCTTACTTGACTTGTTACCCCCACTGGATCTGATTTTAGACAGAAGCGTTGTTTTTGTGGCCAAATGTCTTTGAGTTCTTGAATGGGGTGCAGAGTGTATCGGAGAGGCACAGAGCACCTGGGGGTGGGGCCCGTTAGCTCCAGTCCACCAGGGTTTAGGGGGCTTCTGGGGGGTTTTAAACCCTGTGCTGTGACTGGGAGAAGGTTGGGGCCGGGGAGCTGTTGTTTCCTGAGGATAGAGTGAGTCATAGTTTGAGCGGGGCCACTTGGCATCTAAAATTCTCAAAACAACCCTGAAGGGCAGGTGCCCTGTAGGAGCTAAGACTCAGAGAGGTTGAGTAATCACCCCTGGCTCACAGAGGCCCCCCAAGAGGTGGAAGGCACAACCCTATTGTGTGGTCTAGAGTTCCAGACCATTTGTAACTTACTCTCACAATTAACACTATACAAGCACCTATTGTATGCCTCTCTGCTGGTGGAGCCAGGGTGGGGGTGGGGGGGGGGAAGACCAGGTGGTGGTGGTGGGGGAGGCCAGCTTTGTCTTCCTGGGAGCCAATGGCTTCAGTGGGTCTCTTTACCTTCATTGTTTTGTTTTGGGGCCAGGAGTGTGTCTGGGATGCGTGGGAGGCAAGGAGAGGGGGTGGTGCTGAAGAGTGCAAGGTCAAGAATGTTCAATTTGAAACAGGCCTTGAGGGACGGAGGAGAAGGAACCTGCAAATGTTTTCACTTTCATTTTTTAAATTGAGGTCTATATGAATTCAGGGCATGCACAGATCTTCAGTGTATGGGTTGGTGAATTGCTACCTACGTATGCACCTGTGTAACCGCCAGTTCTTGGAGGGAAGAGTCCACTCTGTGATGTGCATCTGGCCGAAGGATGGGATATACCAACTGTGAGTGCTGGGAGGAATTCAGAGGAAATGGAGCTCAGTGAACTCTCCGCAAATCTGGTTCCCATCACAAGGGAAAAAGATGAATATTCACGCATCTTGATCTCTCTTTGCATCATTTACATTTTGCTTTCTCTGGATTGGAGACGCCCCCCTCGCCCCCCCCCCCCGCCCCCCAATAATTGTTTCAGGAATCACATTCCTGCTGCATTGTGAGGAAAAGAGGGGAGAAGAAAAGAAGTTGGGGGAGGAGAAATGGACTGGCCTCGAGTACTGTAGCCAGCTTTGTGTGCAGGTCCCAGAACGGGTCTGGGTCTCTGGCCGCGCACACAGAATGTGTGTTATGTTTGGGGTTTGTGGGACAGAGGCCCGGTGCTGGGTTCTGGTCTGCTTTCCCTGCACAGTCTCGGAGGAAGGGTATTCGGGTCTGGACAGGCCCTGTGGGAACACAGGGAGCCAAGGGAAACCAGAAAGCCACTCAAACTCCATCTTTTTCTTCCTTGAACCCTTTCAGCTTTTGCTGTTGAATTGCTTAAATCATGTAACGAGGCAAATCTATGCTTTCCTGTTTTGTGAACCTTGGGTGTGGCTTGCAGATTAGATTACAAACTCCTCTGTTGGATTATAAATCACAGAGCCCTTTTCTTCTCTTACACTCTTTCCCCGGCCTCCCTCGTCTTGTCTGAGCACACAGTAAATCACCCAGCAGTGCTGCTGTGTGCACTGATTTCAGGGCCCTCTATGAAGTTGCCTGTGGCTTCCCATTGCAGGCACATGGAATTGGGTTATAAGGTTATAAGGTAATAGTGCTCATCTCTGGACATCTGGGTGAACATTGACCTCGGTGAAGAGCCTCGGAGAAGTTTGGAAAAAATCTCAGTAGCTCCCACTTTGAGAACTCGGGATGTGTCAGGAGAGACTCTGTAGCTGATTGAGTTGTGATGCTTTTGATGGTAAGTAGTGGGAATGCTGGTGACATTGACAGGCTCGAACATGAAAGGGCTTCATTGGCTCATGTAATTGAAATGGTGGGTGACGTCAGGTGAGACTTAACCCAGCGGCTCAGTGGTGTCTCTAGGACGCAGTTTCTTTCTGTCTCACAGGTGGCATCGTTCCGAGGCTGCTTCGCCTGAGTTCCCAGGTGCTGCTGCAGTTCCGAGGCAGGAAGTAAAGCACCTTTGTTGGAGCATGCCTTACACAGGCCCTGAGAATCTGATTGGACAGACCAAGGCCAGAGGGTCTGGTCAGGGCCCTCAGAACCTTAAAGACCCCATATGAAAAACAGGGTCTGCAAGGAAGGGGGGTGGTGGGAGTTTCTGAAACAGTCAACCAAAGCCCCCCCACATGTGATCAAATTTAATAGTGCCCAGGTGAGGTTGGCTCAATTATTACCCCAACTTACAGATAGGAAAACTGAGGTGCAGAGAGGCTAAGTGATTTGCCTGAGCTCCTACAGCGCAGGGTGTGAGCCAGGAGCTGAGCCCGGACAGTCTGGCCCAAGAGCCTGAAAACCTGACCACTCCATGGCGTTTCCCAGTGAGTCTTTTCTCTTGTTAATTGACATAAAATTCACCGTCTTAAAGTGTACAATTTAGTAGTTTTAAGTATATTCACAAAGCTGTGCAACTATAACTACTAATTCCAGGACATGTCTATCATTCCAGAAGGAAGCCTTGTACCCAGTAAGTGGCCACTCCCCACCTAGCCTGCTCCCAGCCCCTGGACAGTCTGTTTTCTGTCTCTGTGGACACTTGCTGTCTATGGAATCACAATATAGCCTTTGTGTCTGGAGCTCTCCCTCAGGCAGGGGATTGTTTGTGACTGGGATGTGCTGTGCTTGACCTCCAGGATTCTGTATTCTCATCTCTCCCATCATGAAATGGACAGGGCTGCTGGTGGCTGGGGAAGAAAAAGATTCTGTGTTTGTCACGGGGGGTGGGGTGGAGGGGCACACATATCACAGATGGGCTCTGTGAGGGCAGGTGGGCCTTTGTCTCTGGATCCCAGTGCCTTCTGAACAGGTGCAGTGAAGGTTCCCCCTGCATTCTTGTGCACCCCATGTGCCAGGCACTCCTTAGAGCTCTGGGAGAGCCCAAGGAAAAGGGCTGGATTGGGAGCAGGGTTGAGGGTGGAGCAGATACTCAGCAATCGATCACTAAGTGAATGAGATAACTTGTAGTGGCACAATGGAGAAAACTGAGGAGGGTGAGGGGATTGAGGAACCGTGGTATGTAGTCAGGACAGGCCTTTCTGATTGGGGGCAGTGTACGGGGCCCAGGGTGAGACTGGGCGGCCTTTGGGCTGGTTGGAGCTGATAGTGGCTGCCACCTGGTTTCTGCTTTTCCCCATGTGTCTTCGCTCATCCAGACATTCTTTTACCTGGAGCCTCTCCCCTGGGGTGGTTTGACCCTGACCTGAAGGTCATGGGGAGCTTCATCTTGGAGGTTTTGGAGCCTGGGGCTTTATCTCCTTCTGTCTTTTTAAAATTTGAGCTCAGACTTCCCATTGTTTCTGACTCAGGCCTGAGGTTGCCGATCAGCTGTCTTTTTTTTTTTTTTTTAAAGAGAAATTAGATTATTCAAAAACTTTTATGCCTTTTCTCTTTAAACGTTGTCAGCCAAATTCAGAGACTATAGGTTGAGCCCAGATGAACGCGTGATATCTGTGTGTGGATCTCGCTGGGTGGTGGAGTGCGGGTGGGTAGGAAGGGGAGGGTCTTCTTTCGGGGAGTTTGTAAAGTTGAGAGGAAAGACCTGGTGCGCACCGTGCAACCCACTCCCCAGCAGCGATGGAATGGCTTGTTTTGGAAGAGACGCTAAATAAGGTAGTTCCAGGCAGAGGGGACCAAAGAGACGTCTGCCTTGGGGTGGGGATGAGTTCAGGGGTGAGCAAGACAACCACACCCCTGCCTTCAGGGCCTGGATCGAATAGATGATCTCATTCGTACAGGCACACACGCACACATGCACACATGCACACCTACATGCACACACAGATAAGTACACATATGCACACATGGGCACACACATGCACACCCCCACAACCATGCCCATGGGGGTGGGGGCCGAAAGGGCTTAGAACGAAGGGGACTGCCAGGTGTAGACAGGCCTCCTTGGCTCTAAGGAGTGCTGTGGCAGTGACTGCTGGGACTGGCTTTTGTCTGGAGGAGGCGCCTGTACCTGGCTACCGCCTCCTTCCAGACAAGTGGGAGTGGGACTCGGGGCAGGGCTGGGTGACCCTCAGCTTACAGCCAGCCTGGCCTTTCAGCAGCTTTACCTGCAAAGGGCCTGAGCAGAGGGCCAGGGGGTCCAGAGGTCTGGAGCGAGGGTGGAAGGGGTGCCTGAGCATACCTAGGCCACAGCCACTGCGGTGTGGCGGGGAGGGTGGCCACTCGGTTTCCCCTCTAGGCTGAGTGGGTGTGTCCCTGAGGCCAGGTGGTGCCCAGCCCTGCTCTGCCACTATGGCTGCCTGACCTTGGACAGTTGTACGTCCTCTATAAATCTCAGTGTTCTGTAAAATGGGCACCTTCCTCATAGGCTGTGTGCCAATGCAGTGAGCTAATGTGGGTAGACACCTGGCCCTTAGGGAGCCACTTCCGCTATCATTACCATGTGTCGGACCCGAGGGCCTGCGCGGCCTGGCCTAGGACAGGGGAAGCGGGGCCCACTTCAGCCCCGGCCATGGTGGGAGTGTGGGGAGGATGCTCGGGGCCACCCCTGTGACAGCACTGGGACTTTCCCACGGGTGTGGGAGGCTGCCCTCTAGGCTGATGGGCCCTGTGTCGGAAAGCCACTCAGCAGAGGGCTGAGAGGCCGCCAAGTTCCGTCCTGGCATCCCCGACGGCCTGACCTTGGGCCTCTCCAGGAACAATTGAGAAATTGAGAGAGCGCGGGGTGGGCAAAGCCCATGTTTGGGGCAGACAGATCTGGCTGGAAGCCCTGTGCAGTCACTTCCTAGTGGTGCGTCTTCTCAGAGCCTCGGTTTCCCCATCTGAAAGACAGGAATCACGCCCAGCTTGCCGGGGCGCTTTGAAGCTTAGGAGGGTTGAGGGGTACCATTCACGGAGCCTTCCGGCGGCGGTCAGGGTGCCAGGTCTCTGCTGTGCTGCCTGTGCGACCTCCTTCGGGAAGGGCTCGGGTGCAGCCCTGGCCGCTCGTGAGCGCCTCTTCTTGCAGGTGCCTCCGAGGGCCTGCAGTGTGTGGCTCTGGCTGCAGTGGGTGGGGACCTGGGTGGAAACGCCCACTGTGGTTCCCGGGAGCAGGAGCAGCTGGCGGCTTTGCTGTCCGATGACTGTCTGCTGTTGGAGCTTCGGGTTTTTATGGCTGTTCCTTGTGCTCAACCTCCAGGCTGTTTTATGGCCGCTGTGTTCCTGCAGCCACGCCTCAGACGGGCCTGGCCTTTGAGAGCCTCGGGGGTCACGGTGGCATGTGGTGGGCCCCGAACTGCCGGTGAAAGGGAGGAGCTGGGTCGTGAGGTCGGGACACAGAGTTCCCAGGGACCGGGAGGCCTCAGAGGAAAGTGTTGGTTTTCCAGTTGCCACTTCCCATGGGAGCTGTCTGCTCATCTCAAAGGACCTGAAGAGAGAATTTGGTAACTTTTCAAAGCTAGTAAATGCCATGCCTGCTGATGGCTTTTTGAAGAGGCTTATTTTATTGTATTTTTCAATTTCTATTTCCCTGTCCTTGATGGAAAGGCTCTTCTGTGCCCACGGTGGGTCTTACAGAGGCGGTTTGGTGCAGGTGGTTAAAAGCATGGGCTTAGGACCCCACACATCTTCCAGTCCAGTCCTCACCACTAACAGTGTGACCGTCACGTGGACTTGGGGGGGCACTGAGAGCATTTACCTCCCCAAGGTCAGAAAGGGTCACATCTGGCCACGTAGGTGGTCCCAGCCAATCAGGAGCTGCCCGGCCGCCAATGCCAGTAGCTTTCCTGGAGACACACTGTTATGGGTCCCCAATTATCACTGGCACCCATTGTACACCTTCATGTGTCAGGCACTGTTGCAAGAGCTTCCGATGAGCCTGGTGAGGTAGGAGAGGTTATTGCCCTTATTTTAGAGGCGGAGAACTGAGGTGAAGTAACTCATCCAAGTTCATACTGTTACTAAGCGTAGAGCCGGGATTGGAACCCAGGGAGCTGGACGCATGGTTCTGCGTGAGTGGGCAGCCCTGGGGCGGGCGCCTGTGGGAAGAGGGAGAGGTGGCACTTGCTGCTGTGTACTGGGAGGGGTGGGTGTGAGCTCAGGCTGGCATATTGCCTCAGCAGGTCCCCTGCTGCCCCCACACTTTTATTGTTGTTGTTGTTAATCCTCACCCGAGGATATTTCCTCCTCCATTGAACTTCAGAGAGAGTGGGAAGGGAGGGGGAGAGGCACAGAGAGAAACATTGTTGTGAGAGAGCCACATCGATTGGTTGCCTCATGCGCCTCAACCTGGGTGGGGATCCAGCCTGCACCTGAGGTACGTGCCCTTGACTGGAATCGAACCCACAGCCCTTCAGCCTGTGGGCTGACACTCTAACCACCGAGCCAAGTGTGCCAGGGCTGCCCCCATACTTTTGACTCCTTCCCTTCAATACTGGCCAGGACCCTAGAGCCGTGGTCGGCAAACTGTGGCTCGCGAGCCACACACGGCTCTTTGGCCCCTTGAGTGTGGCTCTTCCACAAAATACCACAAAATACCACGTGTGGGCGCGCACGTACAGTGCGATTGAAACTTCGTGGCCCATGCGCAGAAGTCAGGATTTTGTGGAAGAGCCACACTCAAGGGGCCAAAGAGCTGCGTGTGGCTCTCGAGCCGCAGTTTGCCGAGCCGCAGTTTGCTGACCACTGCCCTAGAGGGTTGGGGTGGGATCTCCCATCATTGAATGGATCTGTATCCCGGCCCCACACTAACAGATGCTCAGACCCTGTCGCCCTGCAGAGTCACAGCGTTTGGTTCTGAAGCCCTGGGTCACATCCGGAAGTGGGACATCAGAAGAAATCTGCCCCGCCTCGTGACTCGTGGAAACATTTCTCTCCATCTTGGACTCCTTGCTGTCCCATTGTGCTGTGGAAATCCACGCTGAGGTTGGGGAGGGTGGGGAGCAAGGAAACTCGGAGGAAGCCCAGAGGGAGGCTGGCCCTGCAGGACTCCTGAGAACGTTGGCATCACAAATACCAGGGCCTGGCTTTATTTTTAGCGGCTTGAGGGGCCCTGAGGGCACCAGGGGGATGTGAGTCCTATTTTTTGCTCTGTCTTGCTAATGGAACCTCCAGCAGTTTTTATGCCGGATTTGTCTCTTTTGAAGTCTGTCATCCCTGCAGCCCAAACCGTACTTGGTATTTGAATGGGAAGCGAGGTATCCCCCTGGTTTCATGTCCTTCCCCATCCTGGGCTTGGGGAAAAGCGTCGAGCTTCTGTACCAGATGAATAAATATTCCCAGAGGTGTTTCCTGAGAATATTCTGAGAATGTTCCCATGCTTCATGGGAGGAAGGAGGGCAGTGGCCTGACGGGAGGGCCTGCCCAGGTCTGGACAACGGAAGGACAGCGTGTGAGGTGCTGGTCCCACCCCTTTAGGACTGCCAGGAGCGAGGAGGATATGAGGGCCCAGTGAGGACATGACAGGTGTTAACATGTGGGGCAGGGAAGCTCCTCCTAATTTGGTACATTCATATTCTCTCTCTCTCCCATCAAAATTGAAAAACAAACAGCTTTACTGAATTTTATTGCCATAAAGTTTACCCTTGTAAAATGGTTTACAGTATAGTCATCCACACATCATCTAGTTACAGAACATTTGCAGCACCCCCAGAAGAAACTCTTTATCCCCATTCCCTCCTCGCTCAGCCCTGGCAGCCACAGACTGCTTCTGGTCCCTGTGATTTGCCTATTCTGCCATTTCATGTAAATGGCATCATGCATTCTGTGGCCTGTCTGATCTCCATGTCAGGCTACAACAGTGAGTCTCTATACTTTTTTGTCTACAGTAGACACAAGAGTCCACAGAACCTGAAAAGTTACCAGCAGGGCATCTCTCTCTTCCAACTGAGGCTTCGGTGCCCAGGTGCAGATGGGAGACCCGGATGTCAGCATTGGGTTGGGGGAGTCCAGTGCTGTGCATTTGTCTATGAAACCAGACTCGGGGGAACAATGGTGTGGTGATCTCTTGAGCTTCAGAAAAAGCATTCAACATAATCCACTTGGCACTTGATGAAAAAACATTGCAAACTTGGCATGGAAGGGGACTTCCTTAATTTGATGCTAGATAGCTACTAAAATCTATAGCAAATGCTATTTTTAATACTAGGTTAATGTGAGACACATACTTTTCAAGTTGTGAATAAGGCAGGAATGCCCACCATCACCTCTCTTATTTTACATTGAACTGTGGGCCTGAGCCAGTACAATAAGACCAGAGAAAGGTAAGAGAAACATAGCAATGAACAGGAAGAGATAAAAGTGCCTTTTTTTTTTTGGCTGCTGATATGATCATCTGGCTAGAGGAAATCCTAGACTCTAAATCTATAAATAGTAGAAGCAATACAGTTCAGTCAATGGCCAAAGGTCAAGTACAAAAATCTATGGTTTCAATAAGAAAACAGTAATTTGGAAAGATACATGCACACCTATGTTCACTGCAGCGTTATTTACAAAAGCCAACCTAGGGAAACAACCTAAGTGTCCAGCCATTGACGATTGGCTGAAGAAGATGTGGTATATGCATGCAACGGGGTACTACTCAGCTATAACAGAGAAGGAAATCCTGCGATTTGCGACAACATGGATGGACCTAGAGGATATGATGCTAAATGAAATAAGTCAGATGGAGAAAGACAAATATTTCTGCATGATTTTACGCATATGTAGAATCTAAGAAACACACAGAACAAATGAACAAATACAAACTCACAGATACAGAGCCAGCTCGGAGGTTACCAGAGGGGGAGGTAGAGGGATGGGTGGTGGGCGCAATGGGTGAAGGGGGTCAATTGTAAGGTGAAGGATGGTAACTAGATTTTGGTAGTGACCACTGTGTAGTATATTCAGATGTCGAGTTATAATGTTATACACGTGAAATTTATTTAATGTTATATACTCATTTTACCTCAATTAAAAAAATTTCATGGCTTCCTAATAGACCAACAGCAATGAACTAGAAAGCAGAGTTGAGGAAATCAAGGCTCTATGTAGTGTGGGGTTGTTGTTGTTTTGTTAATCCTCACCTGAGGATAGCCTTTCCATTGTCTAGTACGGGGTTTTGACATTATCCCAGGCGGCATCCTAACTTATATTTGTGTAGTAAAAAAAGCCCTGTCACAGAAATCCAGCCCACGGGGGCAAGGCAGATTTTTTTTTAAAGAACTTTTAACTTTTGTTTTTCAATCCCAGTTTACATTCAGTATTATTTTGTATTAGTGGCAGATGTACTGCATAGTGGCTAGAGTCTAGCTAGACAGTTATATAACTTATGAAGTGATCCTCCTGATATCTCCAGTACCCACCTGGCACCATACATAGTTATTAGAATATTGCTGACTATATTTCCTATGCTGTACTTTATATCCTGTAACTATTTTGTAATTACCAATCTGTACTTTTCAATCCCTTCACCTTTCTCACCCCATCCCCCAACCCCCTCCCCTCTGGCAACCACCAGTCCACGCTCTGTGTCTATGAGTAAGAGATTTTTTTTTTTTAACGTTGAATTTTACAGAGGAGGAACCTGTGGCTCAGAGAGGTTAGAGTGACCTTGCCCAAGATCACTCCATGAATATGGGAGGCAAGAGCTGGGACCGGGCTTCCGGGTCAATGCTCTTTCCTGTCTGCTGCTCTCCACCGCTCTTCTTCAGACATCACCATCCCTAGCAACTCATCTCGGCAGTTCTTCGTTACCCATCTGCAGTCATGGCAGAGCTTGGAGGGAGGGGAGGCCCAGAGCACTTACATTTAGGCTAGAATGTAGTTTAGGTTAGAGCAGTGGTTCTCAACCTTGGGTGCACATTAGAATCACCTGGGAATCTTTTTAAAATCCTGATTTCTGGGCCTCATCCTCCAGAAATTCTGTTTCTTTGTTACTAATGTTGTGGCCTTACCCCATAACAAAGAAACAGAAGAAACATAACGGGAGAAAACTGAAGCAGGAAAAGTCCTTCTTCCTTTGCAATTTTGAATGAAGAGATTAGGGTAGAGTTTACTGAGAAAGAGACTTGTGTACAGAGACCTAAGGGACAGGTGAGAGACAGCCATGAAGATCTCTGGGGAGGAGGCGTGAGGCTGAGGGTAGGTGCAAAGGCTCTGGGGCCAGGTGGGGTCTGGTAATGAGCTGTGTCACCTGGAGCAGAGCGAGTGATAGGAAAAGAGGTAGGAAATGGAATCACAGAGGAGAAGGGAGAACTGGAGCAGGAAAGGTTGTATAGGGCAGTTTGGTTGGTTCATGAAAGCGGGATCTTACGCTCTTTTTCCTCGCGGCCTGCTTTTCTTATTTAATAATACATCATGAGCACCTCTCCCGGTCCGTGGGGGGAGACCTCCTGTTTCATATGTTCATGTACCATAGTGGATGCAGCCATTCTGTTTTGACGGGCGTTTGGGTGGTTGGCAGGTTGTTCCTTCCTCCACTAGCACAGTGCCTTCCACTCTGGGCTTTCATTCTCTATGTTGGAGTGCGGGGTTTCTAGGTCAAGGGCATATGCATATTTAGTTTTAACAGATATTGTTGGATTTCCCCCCAGAAAGGTTGTAGAACTGTTCTTAAGTCTCCGATGGCTGGCTTTGTCCCCAAGTGGCTAAATAGCTAGTCTGCAAAAAGGGCAGATCACACCTACGCAAAAGGACAGCACCGGAACCCGTCATCGGGTGGGAAGGTGTGGAGCCTGCTGCTGGCAACAGCATCATTTGCTCTTTTTGGGAGCCCGGTTGATGGTTGTGATGTCAAGAGAGACAGAAGATGAAAACACAGCTGCTGCTGTGCTGTTTGCATTACAGCTAATTTTCCGTGTGCCTAAAATAAGCACAACAGCGAGGAGCTGCGGGGACACGGATTGACACCTCGTCAGATCTGACTCGTGTTCCCGTGGCAGCTTAAGGCTGGGGCTCCCTCTGAGTGTCCCGTCCTGTGAGCAGGGCCTGCTGGGAGCAAGGCGCTGGGTGTGCAAATGCTCGGCTCTCCTCCTGCCATGACGTTCCCGAGTGGGATCTTGTAAAGCTTGATGCAGCCTCCTCGTTTGTTGAACAGCCGCCACATGTGTGAGTGAGTTGTAGGTACCGTTGGACATTAGGCTGCTTCTCACCTGTCACAGTTCAAACAGTGGATGAGGTTGTGCCTGAGCCTTTTCGCACAGGTGTCTGAGTCTATTTGTTGGGTAGATTTCTGGAAGTAGAACCCCTGATTCAAAAGGGATTTGCTGTTTCCATTTTGAGAGATGTTACCAAATCGACCTCCCTTGGTAGAGGGACCAGTGTCCCCGTCCATGGGCCATGAAAGCAAGCGCCTTCTCCCCAAAGCCTCCACTACACAGAGTCTTGTCGCACTCTTTGACTTGTGCCCGTCGGATGAGTGCGATGGTGAATCTCGTTTCTATTTTATTTGGTGTTTATTTCTCATGAGAAAGGGCAAACACCTGTTTAGGCGTTCAGGAGCTCTTTCTGTTCTATGTTGGTGAACTGGCTTTCTAATCCTGTGCCCGTTTTTATTTCCCTGGTGGGTTGTTGGTCCCTTCTCGGGCCCCTTCAGGCTTGGCCTGTCCACTGTGAGGATACTGGACACTGTGACCGGATCGCTTCACCTGTCTGACCGGTTAGAGGTCAGTCCACAGCATCCTCATTGTCAGGAGTGAAGATCTAGGTGTTGGAGAAAAGGAAGGACGTCTAAACATCACACAGTGGATTGCACTTGCACGTTGACAGATGTGTCGCACTGACTATTCCTCAGGTTAAACGCAGACATAGCGGAGAGCTGTGGGGCCCTGGCGTCCATCAGCTTGGGATCATTTGTATATGGTCTCACTTTACCCCATCACTGGTTTGCAGCAATGTGAGGAGACTTGGCTGTTTGCTACTTTAACTTCTGTTTCCATTTGCTTGAATTTACAACCCCATTGTGAGAGTTTTTGAAGCAACAGCTCTGCCAGTTTTGCCAGTTTTTATGCTAGTCCCGGTGGCCTAACCGCAGTCTCAGACACCCCCCAATTTCAGTAACTTCACATAATAAAAGGGCTTCTCCCGCCTCTGTAACATTTATGACGAACACCAACGTGGGTGTACCCAATGGGGCAGCTCCCCAAATGTCCGCTCCAGGGTTCAGGCTCCTTCTGTCTGTGGCTCTGCCTTTTCTAGGTCCCTGGAGGCCTCCTCTGGGTCCTCTACTGGCTGATGGGACAGGAGAGGAGAGGATTGCCTGTGGCAAGGTTTCATGGGCCAGATGCTCTGCCCACACTCCACTGGCCAGCACTGTCTTGTGTCCCATCCAAGTGGAGGGAGGCTGGGCAGTGGAGGCCAGCATGTGCCCCAGGTGGTCAGTTTTGATCCCATGTGCTTGGTGCGCCTCGGTCCCTGGGCACCGTGCGGGACTTGTAGCTTTTCAGAGTGTCTTCTCCAGAGTGACCTCACCCTGTGAAGGAGAGGTCAGAGGAAGGCCTTTCACCCCCATTTGGAGCCAAGCCTGCTGAGGCCCAGAAAGGTGGGCATCCTATGCAAGGGGAGACATGTTGAAATGAACACAAGGTGCGTGTAGAGTGGGCTGGAGACAAAGTGCTCACCGGCTGGCCCTTTCTGACAGGACACGAGCACAGTCACCCTCTCGGGGTGTGCCTGGGCCCCCCTCTCACCGGGGAGAACGGGGCTGTTTGGAAAGGGGGACCATGGAGGCTGGCCGGAGCCATCCTCTATCCTGGTGAGTGGTAAGAGGTGAAGTTGTCTCTAGCCTGTTGTAAATTCCAGTCAATTAGTGGGGATGACGCTACTGCTACTGGTAGGAAGGCTCGGCTACAGTTGCCATATGGGGTAGACCCGCCATAAACCTGGAGCTTCCAGGAGCTGTCCCTCCCCTTTGGCCACTGTCCCTTTTTTTGTTACTTGCATGGGACACTAGCATAGACGTCGGGGTTTCTTCCTCACACACCCGTTCCCTTTACTGAATTATTTTGAAACATCTGATGCAGCAGTGAGATCCACATGTGAGCTGTGATACCTCACCTGTTCTGTTTCGAGCATCAGGGAACCAAAGGTGGGATGCCGCCGCCACCCCTCTGTGTCTCCAATAGCCCATTGGATGGATGGAGCCAAGGCAGGGCTGGGCCCATTCTGGATGCTTCCCCCCTGGGTTTCCTTACAGTGTGAATGCCTTGAGCTGGTCACAGCTTATAGAGACAGAAGCCTAGGTGGTGGCATGGAGAGTGGTGGGAGCAATGACAGCATCGAGCAACAGAAAGAAGACAAGGCGTCAGAAAGGTGATAGGGCCTGTTGGCATTGGCATTCCTCACTGAGTGGCTGCTGAACTTGGTTTTTCTCATCTGCACAAAAGGAATACCTTTTCTCCCACTCTCACTGGGAAGTTATGAGGATCACAAAGATGACGTGCACAGAAGTGCTTCATACATGGAAAAGCACTCTGCAATATTACTTTATTAATAGTAACAACTGTCGTTTGCAATCCTTGTGATTCATTTGGGGTGGAAAACCGCAGATTCGATCACCGCTGCCGTTACTACTCACACTGCCCTTCAGAACTGCAATTGCCATGTGCGGTTTCATTGCTGCTTCATGATCATGGAATGCCCGACCTGGAGAGAATCGTGGGGATTAACGCATTCAACCGTATCACTTCATAGATGGTGAAACTGATAGATACCTGCAGAGGAGAGACTTGTCTGAGGTCCCTAGAACCCGGGGCTTCAGACTCCCAGAGTGGGCTGTTACACTTTTTGGGTTGTGATGCCCTATACCCGTGGTCGGCAAACTGTGGCTCTCGAGCCACATGCGGCTTTTTGGCCCCTTGACTGTGGCTCTTCCACAAAATACCACATGCGGGTGCACGTACAGTGCGATTGAAACTTCGTGGCCCATGCGCAGAAGTCAGTTTTCGGCCTGGGTGAGTCTACTTTGAAGAAGTACTGTTGATATTTGGCTCTGTTGACTAATGAGTTTGCCGACCACTGCCCTATACCTTCTGAAGAGACTGGAAACAGGAACTCTGATGCTTAGTCATGAGGTGGAGTTGCAGCGCTGACTCATGTCTGCTTGCTCACACTGGTCCCACTCCCAGCTCCCCTGCTCCAGGTTCTGGTCAAATTTGGACAGTGCTCAGAAGAGAAGCTTCGATGCTTGGGCACAGGGTCCAAGAGAGAAGGGAGTAGGAACTGAAGTATTTGCTGGCAAGAAAAGGAGACCCTGGCAATTCCAGAACATGGAAGGCGGGGGCGCCTTTGTTCCTGACCTTGGTCCCTGTGGGTCCTGCTCCCACTGTGCACTCTCTGACTCAGGAGGTGCGGCTGCAGGACTGCGAGGCTTCCTCTCGAGAGGAGGCTAAGGGGATCCAGTGATGCTGTAGGTTTCCAGAGAGCGGTCAGGCCGAGTCTGATAGAAGAGTAAGGATCAGTGGGCAGAAATCCTGGAAAGACCGGTTTTTGCCTCCTTTTCACTCCCGAGCCTCACTGGCTGGCTCCTTTATTGCCTCCCAGTCCTGCTCCCATGTCACTTTTGAGATGAGGCCTAAGGAACCCCTCAATTTCAACATGTGATTGGCACCCCCCGACATGTTGATCCCTCTTTCTGGCCTGGATTCACCATCCAGAATAGAAAAGTTGCAAATCAGTACAGAGATTCCTGTCTACTCTTCACCCAGCCGCCCTAATGCTCACATCTTAGACCAGCGGTTGCCAACCAGTGGTCCACTGGTGGTCCGTGAGGTCCGCTGTCTTAGACAACCAGGGAACAGGGCACTGCTGGACCCCAAGGGCTTAATGCTGGTTTAAACCACACAGTAAGCCGCAGACCTTCGAAGGTCACCAGTTTTCTCACGAATGTCCTTTCCCTTTCGCAGGATCCAATCCAGGGCCCCACTGGATCTGTCTGTCACGTCTCCTTAGCCTCTGCTAATGATCTGTGACATGACTTTATCTTTCATGACTATGACATTTGTGAAGAGCATGGTTTAGTTATTTTTGTAGATTGTCCTCCAATTTGGGTTTGTCTGATGTCTCCTTGTGGTTGGCATGTATTGATTGTATTTGCTGTCCACTGGGTCTCTCCTGAACTGGGCTGTCGGCTCCCTCAGAGCAAGCGTCGTAGCCTGTCCTGTTCGCTGATGTACCCTGGCCCCTACCAGAGTGCCCGACACACGTGCTCAGTCATTATTTGTGACCTTCCCAGTGTTAGCAGAGCGTGTGACCTGAAGTGAGGGAGACCCGGAGCAGAGCAGCTGGGCCCTGGCACAGTCTCGGTGGCGGTGGGGCTGGATGGGCCCTGAAGCACCTTGAGCATCAGATTCTGTGATTTCATAACACGGTGGTGACACGAGCTCAAGTTCAGGAAATGCCACAGACATTAGCTGAATATATTAGCCTGCTGTGGAGCCCTGTGCTGGGCAGGTGGGGCCCTGATGGGCACCTGAGATACAGTCTCTGAAATAAATGCAGATTCCCTGTGGACCACGAGCCTGGGGAAGTGCACGGGAAAGGCCGGTGTCCGTGCTGCAGACAGTGGTCTAGGATCTGGACTCCCTGCCATTGATTCCCGGCTCCATTCTGCTCCCGAATCACCCAGCAGACTTGGTTAAAACACAGATGCCTGGGTCTCACCTGCAGAATTTCTAATTCACTTCATCTATGCGTGTGGCCTGAGAATTTGCATTTTCAACAAGTTCCCAGGTGATGCTGATGCTGCTGGTCCAGTGACCCCCACTTTGAGAACCACTGCTCTGCCTGTGGAGAGGAGAAACAGGCCCCTGCCAGTTAGCAAAAGCCAGGAAGGCTTCATAGAGGAGGAGGGTCAGGCTTAAGTGGGGTAGGATTTACCCAGGGGGGTGGGGCTTGAATCACACACAGCCATTTTGCTGCCCCCGAATGCAGTCTGTGGGTGCTTTTTGTTTGCTTTTGCCCTGTTGGCTTCTGGTCTCACGGTGGGCTTGTCCAGCCTTCTCAGTACCATGAGCAGTCTTGGCCAGGGGAGTCTGAGACCCCAGAAGAGGAGGTTGACTAAGCTTTGACAGTTGACCTTGGCCAGCTGGGACGAAGCCACTCTGAGGCCTGCATGTGTCCGGTATTGCACAGGCTGTCTAACTCTGTTTATTTGCCTGGGCCTCGCCCGCTGCCTGTTGGCACCGTTGGAGGTGTTGCTGTTGGGCTCCGTGGCTCTATTTCTGTTTTCCTGTCTGGCACCAGCTCAGCGGGGGCAGATGAGGTGTGTGGCCACCCATGCTTTCTTCCTGGCTTCATGTTCTTGGTCAAGTCGAGCAGGTGAGTCTCATTGGAGTCTGTGCTGAGAAGCAGATGGGTTCTTTACCAGAGAGAGAAAGTTTATGAAGAGTGAGAAAACCTTTAGGGAGATAAAGGATTAAATTATGTTTGGACTTCGCACACGGTGGTGGTAAGAGGGTTTACGCATGCGCCTGTGTGTTTAAGCTTCCAGAATCATTTAGGAATCGCTATTCCTTTAAGAGGCATTCACACATTGATGTGAGAGGTGGGGACAGGCATCAGGAAGCTTGGAAAGACCATATTGTTTGTGCAGTTGGAAGACTGGGCAGGAAGGCCTGGGTTGTCCAAATCACGCAATGTTGGAGCGAGAGGGACATCAGTGCGCATCTGGCTCACCCCCATCACTATAACGGAGACTTCGAATGGCTGTGCCTTCCCCTCCTTAACTGGCATTGCCTCAGCTCTCCCTGGCCAAGAACAAATTGGTCTCTCTCTCCTCTGTGCTCCAAAGTTGTTTTACTAATAACACACCTGTCTTGTTTTATAAGTAGTCATGGACAGGTTACTTTACCCACTTAGATCAGGGGTTAGCAAATCAGAGCCTGCGGGTCCAATCCGGCCCACTGCCTGTTTTGTAAATAAAGTTTTATTGGAACACAACTGCGCCTATTTGTTTATGTATTATCCATGCTGCTTTTGGATTAACATGGCAGAGGTGAATAGTTTCCATAGAGGCCCAATGGCCTGTTCAGCCTAAAATATTGACTATCTGTCTGGTCCTTTACAGAAAAGGTTTGCCAGCCCGTGTGTGAAAAGGAGAGTTCCTTGAAGGCAAGAATAGAGTTTCCATTTTTCTTTGCATCTTGCATTCCTTGCTCATAACAGGTGCTCCATAAATGTATTTTGTTACCTATTCCCCAGGTCATGCAGAAAGCAGACAATTTTCATAGTGGAAGATCTTCTATAACAAAAGGCAGGGTATTTTATAAGGAATTAAGAAAAAATCTTCACCAGAGGAGATGTTTTTATTGATTTTTAGAGAGAGAGATGGAAACATTGATGTGAGAGAGAAACATGGATCAGTTGCCTCCTATATGTACCCGACTAAGGATTGAGCCTGCAAGCTGGGTATGTGCCCTGGCAGAGAATCGTACCCGTGACCTTTCCGTGTATGGAGCGATGCTCCAACTGAGTCACATGGGCCAGGGCTTGTATTTAAAAAAATATTTTTTTTATTGATTGCAGAGAGGAAGGGAGAGGGAGAGAGAGAGAGAGAGAAGATCAATGATGAGAGAGAATCATTCGTCGGCTGTCTCCTGCATGCCCCACACTGGGAATCAAGCCTGAAACTCAGGCATGTGCCCTGACCAGGAATTGAACTGTGATCTCCTGGTTCATAGGTCGACAGCCAACCACTGAGACATGTTAGCTGGGCAGTAATTTTTTTTAATTAAAAGTTTTCCTTATCTACACTAATAAAAGAGAAACATGCAGATTGACTATCCCTCCGCTATGCCCACCAGCCAATCAGAGCGAGTCTGCAAATTAACTCAACAAAGATGGTGGTTAATTTGTATACACAGGCATGGGGCGAAGACTGAAGACAGCATAGAAGGAAGCCAAGTGCTGCAGAAGGGAGTGAAGCAGTGGAGAAGGGAGGGAGCCAAGGCAGCAGAGACGGGAGCGGAGCCGAGGCAGCGGAGACGGGAGGGAGCGAGGCAGCGGAGAAGGGAGTGAAGCCCGCCAAGGCAGGCCTCACTCCCTTCTCTGCTTCGCTCCAGTCGCAGGAAGCCCTATTCTTACAGGGATCTTCCTGCAATGGGCCTCTAGTTAAAAATAAGTGTTGACTGGGCTCTAAATTTATCAAAGATGGAGGCACAGCGCTGGAGCTGCCACCTGGTCCCCTGGCGTCTCCAGCTTTCTTCCCACTGCTGGACAGTTCTGTGCCAGTTTTCTCTCTGTAGAAAGAAGATAATATTATCTGCCTTGCTGAGTTCATTGATCTGGGGTGAGGATAGAACAGGATATTAAAGTATCTTACTAGGTCCGTAGGCCTAGCTTCTAGTTTTCCTGACGATGCTACCCCAGCTTAGCACTGGACTTCTCTTTCTGAAACTCTCGTTCCCCTGCCACCTACAGGCTAAAGTACACACCGGGCCTGTCATTCATGAACCTTCTTACTCCGATCCCACCCTACCTGTGTGTCCTGACCTTTAACTCCTCCAGTGCAGCTTCCTGTTGCAGCCAGAATCTTCTGCATGATGATGTCTCCTACATATTTGTTGTACCTTTGCCTGGGACCCTCGCCCCAACTGACCGGCCCTCTTCCTGCTTCTCTGCTGTCTGCTCTTGAAGGTCCCCCTTACACTGACGCTGCTGGAGTCTTCTGACCTTGGCCTGCATGAATGACTGTCTCATTTGCCACCCAGTGTAGTGTTTTTGTTGTTATTTCTTAATCCTTGTGAATGCTTGTTAAAAAGAACAGAAGCCCAGACCCCCAGACGCATGGAGGTGAAACCTCTGAGGGTGGGACCCAGTCCTCTTAGTTTTTAACCATCTCCTCATGTGGTTTTGATTCTGAGGAACACAAAGTTGATCTAGAGTTGCTTTGCAGGAGCATTTATCTTCTATGGGACTCTCTTGTTTCTTCAAATAAACTGGAAACACCTTCAGGGCAGATCTGGGCCTCATTTTTTCTTTGCAGAATAGCACACATTGTGTGAAGGTGAGGCCGTGAGGCGATGTGCTGGTGAGATTAACTCCGGCAGCTGGCCCTGCATCTGGCAGACTCTCAGTAAATGTTTGCTTGTTGATCGATACAGATATGAGGTGCTGGGGAAGGCAGAACCTGCTCTGAGAGCAGGGATCGCTATGGGGCACAGGCCGGCTGTGTGCCTTCCGATTCTGCTGTGACGTCCTCAGGTTTGTGGACCTTGCAGCCCAGACACCGAGCGTCAGCCCCCTGAGACGAGCCCATCCAGCCGACTCCAGGTGCCTCTCTCTAGCTCTCTCTCTCTTTTTAAAATATTTTTATTTATTTCAGAGAGGAAGGGAGAGGGAGAGAGAGATAGAAACATCAATGATGAGAGAGAATCATTGCTTGGCTGCCTCCTGCACGCCCCCCAATGGGGATTGAGCCCACAACCCAGGCATGTGCCCTTGACCAGAATCGAACCTGGGACCCTTCAGTCCATAGGCCGATGCTCTGTCCACTGAGCCAAACCGGATAGGGCTCTCTAGCTGTCTTCTTTTTACCTTCACCTCCTACCAGCCGTGGGCAAACTACGGCCCGCGGGCCGGATCCGGCCCATTTGAAATGAATAAAACTAAAAAAAAAAAAAAAAAAGACCGTACCCTTTTATGTAATGATGTTTACTTTGAATTTATATTAGTTCACACAAACACTCCATCCATGCTTTTGTTCCGGCCTCCGGTCCAGTTTAAGAACCCATTGTGGCCCTGGAGTCAAAAAGTTTGCCCACCCCTGTGCTAGGCTTATGCAAAAAGCCTCTCTTCTCCTTTCCCTTTGGCTTATCCCAGTAATGCAGAGCCATCGAAGTGCATGTCTCTGGGAAGAGTTTGTTTGGACACGTAAGAATGTAGAAGAGGGTTTAGCTCGGAGACTGAGTTCCGCTTTCCCACGTACAGTGGTGGAGAGACGTGCAGATGTTTCACCCGTGCCCGCGAGTTCTGCGGCCTGCCTTCAGCAGCCTGAGCCTCAGCGAGGGCTGTGTGCCTCCTCGGGGAGGGACGGCACAACCTTGGTGTCGAGTCTCCGCGCACACACAGTGCTCAGGCCTCCTGTCTGCCTCCCAGTGATGAGGCCAGAAGGTTAGATTTCAAAAAAACACTTTCAAACAGCGCTTTGTTTCGAACCATTGGGCAAGGCTGTTTGGACCCAAGGATGCCGTCTCTTTATTGAGGCACAGAGAGTGGGGCATAGACTGCCCGTCAGAGTTGTAAACCGGGTGCTGGTCAGGGCTCTCTCACTAGAGCAGAAAATTCTTGGTCTGTGTGGAGAGGGATGAAACAATAAAAACAGAGTAAACGCACAGCGGGGGTTGGTAGTGAGGGCTGATGCAGCAGAACTGCATTTCCTTAGGGATTTACAGCCACCGAAGCAGATACGGGAACCTTGGCTTTGGCGGTAGGAGCGCCAGTGGGATGTGGGTGACGGCCTCCTTTCCTATTGTTTCCTTATTATTAGCGCATGTTACGTGGAGGAAAGAAACGCAGGTTCTCAAACTTCCCGCCTCCCTCATGATTTCACTCCATTAGGATTCAGCTTAATTATTCCAATTTATTATTTTAGAGGCTTATGGCTTAATTTAAAAATTGAATGGATTATTAGCTTTGTAATAAACAATAACACTGACTATTTACTGATGAGGGCGCAAATCATTTAATTTATTACGGCATCTCTGTTTGGTTCATGAAATGGAACAAAAGCGATTACTTACCAGAAAGTGGACTTGTTCGCTGTGCCCTAGGGATGTGGACAGTGGAGCGGCTCACGCAGCACCAGGGCGTGATTCACCTGGAGCACAGGAGAGGCCGTCAGACGTGAGGTAACACCTCGGTGCCTGACGCTCGCAGCAATGTTCTCCATCGTGCCCAAGACCAAGAGCATGGGTGGGATAGCTCAGTGACGCGACCCTGTGGCCCTGTGCTACAGACAGACAAAAATCCGTCATCGGGTCCCTCCCTCCTGGCATCGGTGACTGACACCGACTGGCTTCAGGCTCAGTAGGGGTGAGTGTTACATAGCGATTTCAGGAAAACGTTGGACAAAAATGGGGGCCCTTTATTACATAGAAGATAGAGAAAGTGTGTGCTGGTAAGCACTGTTGGTTTGGGTATTCCATTTCATGGTGCTGTAAAGTGTGCTTTGGCAGATTGGCTTCTGTTTTTGATAAAAGTGAGGTTCTAGATGGCCGTTCTGGCTCATGTGCTCATGAGAAAGCGGCTTCAGAAAGGAGTTTGGTGTGTCCCCCCACGGACATAGCACAGCTATATGCATTCTGCCATCAGAAACGTGGCACTGATGAGTAAAAGCAGGGATGCACTCAGTCTCTTCCTCAAGGAGCTCATGGTGTGTCGGGGCATACACCCTATCTACACAGAAGGGTGTGATGGAGGTGGAGGACCAGTGTTCTCACTCATCTGGGGACTCAGGAAGCATGGAAGCCTACTCCAGAGGTGGCATCTGAGCTCATTCTTGAAGGACATATATTTTATAAACAATCAGATGCAAGAGATAAAGGGGACAGAGAAAAGGTAGTAATGTACAGAGCATGCTCAAGCCAGGTTAATGAATATTTGTTGGGAGCCTGCCATCTGCACACTCCATTCTAGAGAAAGGAATCAGAGAAGAGGTTGGTACTAAATCAACAATATTTCTTCACTTGTCTTCTTCACTTTTCGTACAGAAATGATTGAGTACAATAAACATTGTCTTCAGTTGCATAAATTGACTTAATCATGACAGCAACCTGATGAATGAGAACCATACTTGATCTCAAATTCTAGAAGAGGAAACCGAGATGCTAGCAGTTGAGTGACTTGCTTACATTCATGCAGCTGGTTTGTCGTGAAGCAGAGACTCATGCCTGCTAGACTGACCCTGACCTTGTGCTCTTGATTGACTGTGGCCCCAGGCAGCGCCACTTCTCACCTTGAGTGGCAGTGATGAGCAGCTTCAGAGCAGGAATGCGTTTCTCTCCTCTGGGTCCCCTGTCATCCAGCACACTGTCGTGTGTGGTCTGAGCTCAGGAAAATGATGTTGAGCACAAAAGATTGGCTATGGAGATTTTAAGGAGGGAGCAAGCACATCTTTTAAGGGACAGCTTAGGAAGGATGGGGAGCATTTCAGGATGAGAAAACCACAGGCAAAGGGCCAGAGTGGGTAAGTGAGGACTGTGCAGGGAGTGAAAGATCCTGGTGTCCCTTGGGCAGGAGTGTGGGGTCCATCCATATCCAGCTCCCTAGGAGGGGAGGGGGAGGCCAGGCTGTGTTGGGCCCTAAGTCTCCAGGAGGGGCGGGGGGCAGGTTTCTCTGTGGAACATCTCAGGGTCTGAAGGATTGAGTTTGACCTCTGACCTCTGAGGTGGTATCAGATGACCAGGCCATCTCCCAATTTCACCTTTGGTGTCTCTATCAGAGATAGGGTCTGGGACTGACTGACCTGGGTCTGGATTCCAGGGAGCAATTCCTTGGTTAAAAACATGTATTGAACAAGTTAACGGTACCACCTTCTGTGTCTTGAAGGCAAATGCTCTTATTTGCATTTTGGAGTGTTGGTGTTCATTGCTGGGGAAGAGGGGTGGTGGTGGGGACCCAGACATGGCTCAAGGCAGTCAGGGGTTCTAGAAGAACAGCAGTGTGGACGGACAGTGTTTCTCTGACCCTGTGTTGCTGACTGGCATGGTACCCAAGTCCTGCTCTCTGAGGGGTTTTGTAATTGAGCTAAGCAACTGAAGAAATCAACAAATTGTCACCAAATCAGATTCTCGTTAAAGTATGATAAAATATTACTGTGAAAGAGGAAACAGAGGTTAATCTTCATACCCCATAAATCAAGCCTGCCCTCAATGGATGTCATTTATGAATGAGGCTACTTTTCACAAATGGAAAAAATTTAAAAACTCTACATAGGGTTATACCTTCTTAGTGTCTACTGTCTGGGTGTGGTCAGGGCTTAGGGTCGGAGACCAGGATTTTAGGTAATGGGGTTGGATGTGTTGACCTCTCCTGTGGAGCTAGTACCAAAGCTGAACTTGGAAGGTGAACTTGAATAAAGAATAAAGCACCAACACCTCATCTCCTCCCCTTGTCTTCTGCTATAAAACGAAGGAGGTTACTCCAAACCCCAGGACTAACCTTGATCCTGCTCTGCCTGTGTGGAACGTTAAGTCCTTCATCAAAGAAGGATGGACCAGTTTCCCTCAAGGATGGGCTTTTATCACAAAGCTGAAGCTGATCACTTAGATTTTCAGGTCTTAGAAATTCATATCAGCATAGGCTCTAAGGTCAAACTTTTATGATCATTCCTTCCTGGGATTAGACTCTTCGGGTGTTAGACCAGTCCCAGAGATGCTGGAGTCCCCGTGTGAGAAATGGTACCCACCCAGGCTCCGTCAGCCTGTGTTTGCCAGGACCTGAATCCCAGTGGCCAGTTGTGTCCCCATTCATCTCTCCGTGAAACTGGGCCAGTGATACATTGGCCTGATTTCTGATGATCTTCAACTGCTCAGAGTGGAATCAGTTCTGGTTGGGCCGGGATGGGGCTGACCAGAAGGAAGCCCAGCCTGGGCACCCAGGGAGCAGAGTGAAGGGCAGACCCAGGAGGAGGGGCCAGAACCCGGAGGGCTGGGCTCTGAGTGGTCAGAAGTCAGCAAGAGCAGCCCTCTTGTGTGTTTGGTGTAGAGTTGTTGATTAGTCATGATCGTCCTAGACCAGTGGTCGGCAAACTGCGGCTCGCGAGCCACATGCAGCTCTTTGGCCCCTTGAGTGTGGCTCTTCCACAAAATACCTACTTCTGTGCATGGGCCACAAAGTTTCAATCGCACTGTACATGCACGCCCGCACCTGGTATTTTGTGGACGAACCACACTCAAGGGACCAAAGAGCTGCATGTGGCTCGTGAGCCGCAGTTTGCCAACCACTGTCCTAGACCTATGAGCGATATTTGTAGCCAAAAGATGGTTGGAGGCCCAAAGCGCTGCTGACTGCAGCAGGAGGGGACGGAGATGCAGGAATTATCTTATCTCCCCAGAGTCAACTTTGCAGTGCAAGTCGGCAGATGGGGCCGGTAGCCCTTCATGGGGGCAGACAAATCACACGGAAAGCGTGGCTTCCCTGTCTGGCTGCCTGCCTGCCCCATGCTTTGGGGCCATGCCCGTAGCTAAGCAGTCACATGTCTATTAAATAAAGTTGGCAGAAAGTTCCATCTGAAAGCTAATAGGGAGCCAAGCACCTGGGTGTCTGCCAGGGCCTCAACCACTCAGGTCAAGAGGCCCCCAAAGGGCAGGCGCTTCCTCGCAGTGTAGTTACAAGAGGGCAGTGCCACTTGCTTGTCTTAGGGAGACCAGAGGGCAGCGGTTCGGGGCCTGGCAAAGCAGAGGCCGCTTCCTGGTGAGTGAGCATTTCTTCAGGTTCTTAGATCCCAACTTGAAGATAATGATATTGATTCTAATTGTCAGCAGTTGTTAAGCTCTTATTCCACTTATAGTAACACGGTGATGTCTCCTAACAACCCTGAATGGCAGGCATTGTTATGTTGTTTTACAAAAAAGGAAGCTGAGGGACAAGGACAGTAAGTAACTTGCCAGGGCCGATCAGCCAGTGAGTGTCAGGGATCCAACCCCCGGCCGAGCAGCTCCGAGCTGTGCGCCGGACTTGGAGGTGGATCCTCTGATGCCCTGCTGTGGCGGGTGGAGATGCGTTTGATCTTGTTGGAGAAATTGCCAGTCTTCTCAACCCTTGGAAAAGTTGAAAGTGCATCCTCAGGGCTGTATCCCCAGGGCAGGTCTCCTGGTTTGCTGAATTAAAAGGAAAGTTTTACTTTTTTACTGATTTCAGAGAGGGAGAGAGAGCCAGAAAGATCAATGATGAGAGAGAATAATTAATTAGCTGCCTTCTACACACCCCCTACTGGGATTGGAGCCTGCAATCCAGGCATGTACCCTGACTGGGAGTCGAACTATTACCTCCTGCTTCATGGGTCGAAGCTCAATCACTGAACCACATCGGCCGGGCTCCTTTTATTTTTATGGCAGGTTTTTATTTTTTAGGGCAGGTTTTTTTGCCTGGATATGGGAGACTTGTCACAGCTTGCAGGACCGGCCTCTGTCCTAGATTTCTCTGACCTTGCTGCAGCTCAGATGCTCTTTGAAGTCCTTCCTTCACCTGTCAAGGTGTGTGTGCATCTGGAGTCAGAGCCAGAGAGCCGGCCCAGGGCGGCAGGGCAGCCCTCACGTAGCCCCCTGGGCACATCCCAGTCACCAGCCCAAGGTTGCGATGGAGTAAATGGGGATGTGAGGGTGAACATCTCTTCCCCAAGGAGGTAGAGAGTGCTGGCAAATTGGGCTCATGGGCTGATGGGCCCAGGCCACAGAGACTTTGTCCTGCCTGGGATAGAAGTCCAGACTTGGGTCTCAGACAGGTCCTAGGGTCTGTCCTGGCTTTGCCTTTTGGGAGCCTAGAATCAAGGGACACACCATAAGTGTAACTTCTCACTGTGTCGTAGTTGGGCTGGCAGGTGCTGGGGTCTGGTGGCCTGGGTGCCCAGTGAACCATGTGACTTGGCCACTTTACTCTGAGCAGGACTCTACCTAATGTGCAGGGGCCAGTCTAAGTGAAACGGGAGACTCCTTGTTAAAAAGGGTTTTACAGTGGTGACATCAGAGCAGTGCAGGGGCCTTCCTAAGTATAGGGACTGTGTGAACTGCAGGCCTCAGTTTCCTCACCTGCAAAATGGCTTGCTGTGATGTTTACAAAAGATGAGCCCTAGCCGGGGAGCTCAGTTGGTTGGAGTGTCGTCCTCATACACCACGATTGTGGGTTTGATCCCTGGTCAGGGCACATACAAGAAGCAACCAATCAATGCATCAATAGTGGAACAACAAATTGATGTCTGTCTGTCTGTCTCTTTTTCTCCCTTCCTCTTTCTCTCTCAAATCAATCAGTAAAAATTTAATAAAAAGATGGTAACAAAACGTTAGCTACCTGGCAAGGGCTTGATAACTGTTAGCCTTGATAAGGGCAATGTCAGAAGTTTACAGCCTTTTTTTGGGCCGTTGGCAAAGAACTGTGGAGAGTGAAGGAACCCTCAGGAATGGCTCAGCTTAAGGAACGGCTCTGGGCTTTGCTCTCTGCCCTCACCTGTCTGGGGTTTGGGACTTTTGCCTCCTTTGCAGGGAGCCTTCTCTGAGGGACCAGGACGAGACAGTGAGAGGCAGAGCTGCTCTTCTGCACAGGCGCGGGCAGCCTGAGGATCATACAGGCCTCGGGTCAGAGAGTCCCTCATGGTGGCCGCACCATCCCTTAGGCCATCTCTAGAGCCGCCCGGCATTCTCCCAACCACAGGCCTTCACCAGCAGCCCCTGTGAGATGGCGGGGAGGCACTTCAGCAATGGACCCGGGTGACCTCTTCATTTTAAGAGGCAAGACTGAAACCCAGGGAAGTGGAATCCCTTTGTCACTGGGCTAATCAGAAGCAGAGCCAGGACCAGAATCCTGGTCTCCTGATCCTCATAGGAAAGGATCACTCATCTCCTTCTGCTTTTATGGGCGATGCCCGGAGAAATCGGCCCCCAGAATGGAGAGAAGGCCAGTGGAGGTCGTTGGGAAACGCTTTGTACCAGTGTCCCTCCCAAGAGACAGGCCCCTGGCTGAGAGTCCGCCTGCGTGTCACCAGTGCTCTTTCCTGGTGTCCAGGTGCTCTGGCCCACACTGCTGGCCTCTGGTCCTGCCGGTGTAGTCCAGCTCCGGACCCGAGGGAGGCTGTGCTAATTATAGCCAGCCAGCCATGCTGGGAGCTATAAATAGGGTCAGAGGCACCTGTTTGCTCATTAGTAGGCATTTATCAAGGTACCTACAAAGGATTCAGCCACTGGGCTGGGCATGGTGTGGGCACAGAGAGCTCCTAGAAGCCTTGAACTGTGCCCTTACGTCGTAGTTTAGTCAGAGGAAGCCAATGGGAACAGGAGGGGGGTCCATAGCAGGACTTGGGAAACAGGCTGGCTTTTCCACCTGTGAGCCCTGGCTCAGTATAAGGAACAGCTCAGATGGTCCATCCAGTTTCCTCACCTCTAAATTGGAGGTCTTAATGACATCTACCTAATAAGGATGCTAGATTAAGTGAGTGTCTAGAAAATATACTTTATGTGTAGATTATGTATTGTAATTAAACAATTATATACAGCTATTCCTTTATATAATTATATGTCTATATATAAGTAATTTATGGCACATATGTATATATCATTTAGAATAGCCTGGTATCTTAAGTGTAATGAAATTGTTTGTTATTTGTTATTGTATGACATGGCATGAGGACAACTGTGGACACAGCCAGCCCAGGAGTGACCATCTGGCATGGAAACCTTGGACTTGGAAGAAGTGCTGAGTCTTGGATCCTTCCAGCCTTTGATGAGACAGAACTGTGTGCCAGTTAAGAGTGTAGGTTTCTCTACCTGGGGTTAAATCTCAGCTCTCTGCCATCCTGTTACTTCATGTTGTTTCCCATCTGTAGGCCTCCGTTCTAGTCAGGAAGATGTGGCACATAGTTATGAACATTTCTTGGGGTTTTGGTAGAATTAAATGAGGCGGTACCTGTAGAGCACTTCCCGCAATGCCTAGCACCTAGTAACCGCTGGACAACGGAAGTTGTTGTTGTTAATATCTTCTCGTTTGACGTTGGCAGGTTCCACAGCATCTCTAGGCTGACACGTGTCACCCAGAGAACGGGGTGCAGAGGACTGCTGCCCTGCAACACTGCGGCCTAAAGATGGGAGGCTGGGTCTTCCTCCATCGCAGTCTGCTCCTCCAGCTGTTGTGCCCCTCCTGAGGGGCCCCATGGCACCCTCTCCTTCAGTGCTGTTTGCGTCCTGCCCCTCTGTCTTGTGCCCCAGTGGGTTCTGAGTATTAGCCAGTGGAGAGCTGTGTTTGCTGTGACACAGGAGGAAGAGTTAAAGGGGTGGGGATTGCTTGCTTTGTATGGAGAGAGATCAATGGGGTGGAGGTAAGGACAAGTTCCCTGGGAGCTGCTGGGAGAGGGACCTATTTGCCTTGTCCTGTGCCTCAGAGCAAGGACATGGGAGTGGACGTGTCAAGGGGCAGGTCTGTTAGGGAAAGGGCGAGTTGCCTGCTTGAAGTGAGAGGACAGGGAGGAACGTGGGCCCAGGAGTGAGGCGTGCTGGTCTAGGCCCTGCTACTCAAAGCGTGGTGTGAGGACCAGCAGCGTGGGTCCCACCGCAGACCCGCTGAGCGCTAGACTGAGTGTGGAGAAGGCCCTAGGTGTGCACACGGAAGCTGAGGTGAGGCGACTGCTCTGGACCCGTGCTTCCCAGCCAGGAGCCTTCTCCCCAGCCCCCCGCTGAGCTCACTGAGGCTGTTCCACGTTCCATGGGCCTGGAGCTCTGGTTCTGAGAGCTCTGCTTCTTGCCTGGAGCCCCAATGAGTGCGGGTCCTCTCCCTGGACAGGCAGTGCCAGCCGCACCGGGGGAGTGTGTTAGAAACGGGAATTCTCAGGCCCCCGCCCAGGGCCAGTGAATCAGTACGTTTGGGGGTGGGCAGGGCTGTTTTACCAGCTTCCACATGGCTCCCAGCGCTGGTGAGCCTGACAGCCAGGAACAGAGCCCTGGTCCTCAGCCCCAGCAGCACCCTGGAATCACTTGGAACGATCAACAAGGGAAGTGCCTAGGTCCCCGAAGAGCCTCTGGGTGTGGCAGGGACACTGAGTGTCAGAAGCTCCCCAGATGACTAATGTGCAGCCAGGTTTGAGAGCCAGTCCCTAGGCCTATGAAATAAATGCCAGCATTCTTGGCTGTGAATTGGATAGAATTGGGGAGCATAACCTGTTTGCCTGCCAGAAATGTGAAAGTGCCTTGGGGAACCCTGCACTTGGTGAGCTCAGGTAGACAGGAAAGGTGTTCCCTAGATTCTGAGCTGGGGGAGGCGGGATCGGATGCCCGCTGTGGTCTCGGGGGTGGAATGTAACGTGGTTGCTGGCTGATCCATGTACTAAGTGCCATAAAGGTGATACCCTACTTGATTCAATAGCTCCACTCCAGAGAAGAGTACTGTTCATTCCTTGAGAGCCCAGTTCTGGCATTCTCTTCTTCCCTGCTGCCTGCCTTTGCCTCCAGCGCCTAATTCTGGGGTTTGCCTTTAGTGGGGTCCTTTGCTCCTTCCTGGGGAGATGAGGAAGTCTGCACTGCCCCAGGATCCCTTTGATTGGGATGGTAGGGCTGTTGGGGAGCTGGGCCCCCTCGTTCTGAGAACTGGTGGTGGCCAGAGTGAGGTTTAGAGAAATATTTACTCAAAGTAATCCCTCTGCTATGCCACTGCCCGTCTCCCAGGTAGCGGGGTAACAAACACAGAGTTCTGGTTGTAATTTATTGAGAGACCAGCTGAGCCTTCCAAGGGCTAGGCGGGGCGGGAGAGAGGTGGTGGCTACGGTCTCCAGCCCCAGGTCCTGCAGTGATCAGGGCCGAGGGGCTCCTGAAAGTAGCCATGAATTCCAGATATAAGGGTTGCCAAGCTGCATGTGCATCATAAATGCGGATTCAGAGTCATCGTGAAACACTAGACATGGAAATTAATCATAATTTAATCTTCAAAATGAAATTACAGGCTATTCACCACGTGCCCAGAGGCACTGACCACCCATGAGCTGTGTGTCATCATTTCTCCCACCTGCCATGAGCAGCTGCTCCAGGGTCTGTGGTGGTCAGCCTCTGCATTTCACAGATGGGGAAGCTGAGGCCCCGAGGTTAGATACCTGCTCGTAGTCAGAGTGAGTGAGCAGCAGAGACAGAATTAGGAGTCAGGTCCCCATCATTAAAGCACATCTTGTAAAACAAAGAGTTTAGCGAGGACTTCTGGATTTCTAGTCTGGGATGAGTTTAATAGAATGCCTGGATTATGTAACACCAGAAAAATAATGCACAGGACATTTGTTCTGAAAAGATTCACAGAAAATCAGTCTAGCACAGTAAATGTGAAAATTTTCGACCATGTTCCACAATAAGAAACATATATCATACAATGTGTATATGTGTATATTGTATATCTGTATATTATATATGCATATATATACAGGGTGTCCCCCCCCAAAAAATGTATACACAATTTAAACAGCTGATAGCTGTAGATTCTATTATATTTTGAAGATGAAATATATTCTGCCTTTAAATTATTCAAAGTGTGTATAAATTTTTGGGGACTATATATATGTATATATATACACACACAGGTACATATATGCTGTATTAGGTATATGTATGTGTGTGCATGTATGTATCTGTATATCTACTATCTATCTATCTGTGTGTATTTATATATGTGTAATATACACAATCTCACAGTAACACAAGTTAATGAAATAATGGCTGTTCTTAACACATGAGCCAACTTGATGTAGTCTATTCTATTCTATTCTGTTCTATTCTATTCTATTCTAAAATGTTGTTCATAATCCATTAAGTAGACTTTGTGACCAAACAGTGGGCTAAATCCTGCCACTGGTGCGCCTCGCTCTCTCACTGTGCATAGAGGAAGCTGAAGCTTTGCCTCAGGTTATACATCTCTCAGCCACAATCTGAGACCAGAATCCAGCCTTACTGACTGCTACACCGTGCACCGACCCTGCCATTGCACCTGAGACTTTGCTGAGAACCTTCGGGCCACCTGCTGACATGTTCTGTGGTTTTATGCCCATGGTTTCTGGCTCTCTTGAATGCACTGCAAACCCGAGGCTTCCAGGCTGGGCCAAGCTCTCTGGGCCCTGCCCGCCCTGGCAATTCACTCCTCTCCCTGTCACTGTTCTCTTTTGAAAACCAGAGCGTGGATTTTGAGACTGAGTCCCAAAGATTCGGGGCTGCAGCATTTCAGTGTGGGGGTATTTTGAGAGAGGACTCATTTACCCGGGTCTACAACCTCTTGTTTACAATTCTGAAATCCCCAAAGCTCTGAAAATGTAGGTTTTTATATCATTCATGTGGGGACAAACCTACCCAGGACTGATGTGAGGCTATAGATGGTCTTGATTCATCCCTCTGAGTCCGAATGGTCATGGTGTCACTGCAGAATTAATTGGTAGCTTGTGTGACAGTGACTGCCCAAACCCCATGGGTTCACCCGATTAATTCTCCAAAATTTGAACACTTGGAATTCTGAAACACATCTGGCCCCGGGTTTGGGGTGAGGGATTGTGGACCTGTGGCTTTGTTGGAATGTGTGAGTGTGTTACCGATTAATCAGTGGCTGCTGTTTGAGAGGAAAGAGTGGTAGATGGTGGCAAGCGCAGAGGACCCGTTCTCAGAAAGTTGACCATTGGCAGCTATGCTCTGGGCCTTGGAGAGTTCTGGCGAGGATGAAGTGAGCGATGGCTGTGAAAGCACTTTGGAAACTATAGCGATCTGTACCCATACAAGGTGTTCCATGTGGTCTGGCTCCTTCGGAAAACTGAACTATAGTTTAACAAAGGCCCATACCACAGTGTGTGTGTGTGTGTGTGTGTGTGTGTGTGTGTGTGTGTGTGTGAAGGTGTCACTTTGGTTTTTTGTTTTGTTTTGCCACAGATGAGGAATAACCAAGCAAAGAAAAAAGACAGGAATGCCTCTGCATTCTCTGTGTATTCTTTGCACATCTGCTCTGTCCCTTTCCTCCTTCTGTTTTCCTTCTTGGTGATGTTTCAGATGCCCCTCAATAGAAACTGCTGCCTGCTCCCCAGAGCACACCTTTCTTCATTATCACCCGCCTTGCAGGTCATTAAAACCTCGAGGCGGCTGCTGCTCATCTCTTTCTCGAGGAAGACCTCAACGTTTCAGCCTCTGAGGGCCCTGGGGATTGTGGGCTCCTGAGATAAGAGATGGGATACACAGTCTCCAGTGTGGGACAGGAGAGGACACAGACCCAGGCCCTGAGAAGTCCTTGGTTTATGTCCCAAAGAGATCAGGCGAGGGGGTGTCAGACTCAAAACCAGGATTGCAAGTGCAGCCTTTCCGAAGGCCCAGGAGACCAGACTGCGGGCCCCTGTGAGGTGGGAAGTTGGAAATGAGATTCCTGCATGAGGCCAGCCCCAGGGGGTCTGCTGTCTCAGGAGCAGGTGGTCCAGCAGGCGTCTGCCAGAGGGCAAGGGAGCAGACAAGGGAAATACCCCGTTTCCCTTGGGCTTGGTATTGGAGGATGCAACACTGTCTTCTGAGAATTTGTAGTCAGGGCCCCCTTTGTGAGGTTCAGGTGTGAATTTATGCTACCCGAGCGACCCAGGAAACCCCAGCTGAGAAATTGATCTGATGTAATTGCTATTGTTGTTCATCCTCACTCCATTTTTAGAGATAGTCAAAGAGAGGAAGGGAGGGAGGGGATATATATACATACATCAATGGGTCTCACAATGACGGGTTGCCTCCCGCACACACGCCCAGACTGGGGTGAGGATGGAATCTGCAACCCACGTATGTGCCCTCGACTAGGAATGGAATGTGAGACCCTTCCGTGCGCAGGCCAACACTCTTAATCACTTACCAGCACCGGCCGGGGCTAATCTGATGTAACTTGGAGTTGGGAGCACCGCAGAGTGTGTGTGAGAATCAAATGAAAATTCTCTGGAGGGACGTACTCATGGCTCAGGCATTGAAAAATTCCTGTAGGCAAAGCCCAGCTACTCAGATACAGGTTTACCCTCACATTACAGAACACAGAAGGAGACAAGTCACCATGAGCGAATGTCAGCAGAAACAGTACCTACAAGGGCCAGACCCAAGGGTTCAGATGTAAGACCTCTTGGATATACAATGTATTTAAAATGTTAATAAAATTTAAAAAGTAGTTGAAAAATGAGCAAGAAATGCTATATGAATTTTAAAAATCTGTGGGTATTTGAAGAAAAATAAAATATTTAAGAAATGAAAAACATAACTGAAATTGAAAATAGGATCTTTAGCATTAGGCATGTACATTTACAATTTCTCTTTATTAGAGACATTAAGATTGGAAACTCTAGCCCTGGCCGGCGTGGCCTAGTTGGTTGTGCGTCATCCCACCAAAAGGTTGCCAGTTGGATTCCTGGTCAGGGCACATACCCAAGTTGCGGGTTCGATCTCTGGTCAGGGTGTGTGTGGGAGGCAGCTGATTGATGTTTCTCTCTCACATTGCTGTCTCTCTCCCTACATCCCTCCCTCCCTTCCTCCCTCCCTCTCCCTTCCTCTCTCTCTAAATATCGATAAAAAACATAAAATATAAAAATAAACTTTTTTTAAAAGAGATAGGAATCCTGAATGAGGATACATCAAAGACAACATTAAAAAAACTAGTTTGCACAGTTATTCGGGTTGAATGCATTCTAACAGAAAGAAAACAGCGGTGGGAGGCAGGCAGGCGTCCATAGAATGGCTGTGTAACCTTGGGTTACTTCTCAACCTCTCCGATTCTGTTTCCTCTGGTGGAACCTGACCCCAAGGTTCCCTCTATTAAGTAGTCTTCCAAAGAGTCTTGGTTTTCCTTTTCCCTTCACTTCCCTTGTTCTGGAGACCACATAGTCTCCCCCACCTCCTTCTCTCTTGGGAAGGGTCCTGCAATTTCTCGTTTAATTAAATTGGCTCCTCAGATGAGAAAGGGGACTGTGTACATAATTGCTGATAGGGGCTTCAGGGACTTGTATATTACTCAAGAGTTACACAGGTTCATCGGAAAGCTGATGGGGGAGCCTGGCGGCTCTGTGAGGAGAGGGCAGGATGGCTGAGGCAGGCGGCCAGCCCAGGAGTCAGTTCCTGGCAGCGAGGCTCTGGCCAGTCCTCCATCCCAGGTGGTGATGGATGGCGGGGTTCCGGATTTGAGAGGGGCCTGAATGTGGTTAATATGGTGACAGATATGGATCTTGGTCAAGCACAGCCTGCAAATCCTACCCCCAATTAATCTAATCCCAACCCTTGGGAAATCTGAACTTTGCATTGAGCTTGAACTCCACGGTAGGGCTCAGGCCCAATCTGTTACCTCGTCCCGCAAGCATCCTGTGTCCTGTACTCTTTGTCGGCTCTTCCAGAGGCGAGACCTTCCAGGACTGCCCCAGGCCGAGCTCCTGAAGGTGGGGAGGAGGGAGGACCTGACTCCTGGGTAGGGATGCTCAGCCGGCAAACCTGCTTTGGGTCTAGACCTTCTTCCCTTCATCCTCCCTCCTTCTGTCCCTTCCCTTCTTTTCCTCTTTTCACTATCTCCCCACCATTCTTCTTCTTCTTCTTTTTATTTTTGCTTTTTCTTCTTTTTTTCTCTTTCTTCTTTTCTCTCCCTCTTTAGCACAGGAATGCCAGAACATTCTTTCATCCCAGCAAATGAGTACAGTGAGAGTTTGGGGGGGTAGGTCTCTTCTGGGCTCGCCTGGGCCCAGGACAGTGCTTGGCACATAGTAAGATTTTAGAAGCTGTCCGCTGGGGTTGTCCTGGACCTTGGAATAGCTTCTGGATCTTTCCTGGTGTGAGCCCAAGTCAAGACAACAGAATCCTACTCAGGAGGGGAGCAGGGAACCTGAGCAGCGCTGGCCTCCCGGAGGAAATGGCCGGTTCCCCCCTCCCCAGGGACGTGGCCCAGCCCAGCCTTGGAACTCAGCTCGGTCAGGCCTGCGGATGACGTCACTGGCCTTCCGTGGGACAGCTGCAGCCAGCAGCAGGACACTCCAGAAATGCCAGCAGTAACTGGACACTTTATTTTCAAATGTTTCCCACAGCATTCATGCATGGCGAGAAGTGCTTCTGCTGCGGGACTTTCCAGGTGGCTGCCCAGAGCGGGACCCTGGGGAGCAGGGGCACCTGAAGTCAACCTCCACCTTCCCTGAGCTGGGCTTCTGGGGCCGGGATGTGGAAACAGTCCCCTGGGGGCTGCAGCTTCAAGTCAACGGGACCCCACTTGAATAGGCCCCCTGAGCCCACGATATTCCTGAGCAATAATTTCAAGGCCCTTTCTTCCTATTTCATTTACAAAATATTTTCTTCTTATTTACCTAGCTCTAATGCCTAATCTGCTCTGTGCAGCCGGGGAACGTAGGGAAATGAAGGGAGAGAGAAGCACAAAGGAGGATTTCAGAGAGGAGACTTTTTTGGAGACACAGCAGCCGCCTTCCCATCCGAAGTCTATAATGGGGAAGAGGCGTCCGCTGGAGCTGTGTGCCCTGATAAGAGAATTAGGGCTGAGGGAGGCAGGTTTCGTCCTGGGATTCCAGTGGGGTGGGGAGCTCACATGTCCGCACCTGTGAGGGGCAGCCACAGGGCAGAGCCCTGGCTCACAAGCCTCAGGTATGAGAGGCCGTTTCCGCTCTAGAGACAGCCTCTAGCCTCAGATCCTTCATCGCTGCACTGGCCACGTACCCATCGCAGGCTGGGTACTAAGTGTTGCCTTGGATTCCCAGGGCTGCCCTGTTGGGTGGGACTAGCATTAGCATCCTTCACAGATGGGGAAATTGACTTGAAAAGAGTCCAGTTGCCCCAGTTTTCTGCCTGGTGTTATTCACAGGCTAGTACGTGTCAGGGGCTGAATTGGACCCCAGAGCTTCCCTCCCCCACCTCATAACCACCAGGTTTACTTCCTAACATTGTTTTAATGTGGGTGGAACCCACCAGGCCTCTCTTTCACGCTTTTCCTCTACCTTTTTTCGGTCAGAGCCTTAGATGTCATATGAACATATTTACTTATAAAATAGTTGAGAAAGTTGAGAAGATCCCACTGTGGGGAAATGTACTCAGCAGTGAGAGCTCTCTCTCTGTACCCCCTTCCTCCCACCCCGGCCCGCCTCATCACTGTTTATCTCCTTTAAGGGAGAGCGGGCTAAGGAGCTGTCATCTAAAAATGGACTGGCTGTGCTCAGAGGGACTCAGAGGGGGAAGGTGACCACGGCAGGAAGCGGTGCTGGTGCAGGGCAGGGGGACCAGAGGACACTTGAGGTCCAGTGCGACGAGGACAGTCGTTGAGGGTGGCCCTTGGTGGAGCTGGCTCGGTGTAAAGACGGTGCTGCCGGAAGCGTGATCGGCTGTGGAGGCAGTGATCCTGGCCCTCTCGCCACCTGCCTGAGTCAGTGTCGCCTCCGGACTGCGCTGCCAGGTTCGCTTCGCCCCGTCCTCCAGGCTGTCCTACACGCAGCTGCCGGACCCATCTCCCCAAATGCTGATTTCATGATGTCACTCCGAACTCCCTCCTCTACCCTCTGTGCTCAGAGGCCTAACCCTGCTTGCTTTCCCCACCCCCATTCCTTGTCTGCCCTCCGTGAATCCCACTCCACCTGGACTGGACTGGTCTACAGCGTGCCCTGAACCAGCCCTCATGACACACTTGCTTTTATCTGGGGTTCCCTCCTCCTCCCCTAGGTGTTCGGATTTCTGTTCATTCAGGGCTCCCTTCACTCAACACATCTATTCCGAAGCAACTTGGTGCCAGGAAGAGGCTGGGAAAACTGAAACATACAAAACAGGCCCCTGCCCTTGAAGAGCTCTCAGTCTAGGGTAAGGGTGTGTATGAAATCATCTTTGGTCAACACAGTGAGAGCCACTCCAGGCCGTGTACAAAGCCTCCTCTTCCAGGAAGCCTTCTCTGATTGCTCTGTCACTGTGAATCACCCTTGGCTGGAGCCCTACCGATCTGTCTCTCTTCTGTTTTAGTGCCTTGTTTTCTGCCTGGTGTTATTCACTTTCTTTTGCTGCCAGTATCTCTTGGACTTTATCCTAAAGGAACATACCACTCTGTGCTGCACCATGTGCCTATTAATAGTAATATGTGTTTATATTGAGGTCTGAATGAAAGCACATTCACATCCATGATTCTCCCTGATTCTCATGACAACACGATGGGTTAGGCAGGTCAGATGTGATTGGCCCTAATTTGCAGAGTGGTAAGAAACTTGCTCACAGGCACCCATTAGTAAGTGGCAGAGCCAGGGTTGGGCTCTGGGATCTTGCCGTGTGTCTGCCACACAGCTCTATGGAAGGACGGATGGATGCGGCCGCCTCACCATGCCCGCTACCCTGTGCCTGCAGCATGTGTCAGGGTGTGTGTTCAGGTAGGATGAGAGAGTGAAGAGGAGACTTCTGGGGCTGAAATCCAGGGGGTTCGTTAAGGATCAGGGAGGTACAGGGGTGACCAGGGCTGGTTAGATAAAGGGTGATTTGTACTCTTAATGCTTCTCATTTAGGCACTCACTCCTCCTCGTCCTCCATGGGGCCTGGGAATGGCTGGGTGGAGTGAGAGGCGAGGGAATAGAGTGTGGGAGGCGGGGCTGGGGTTGGACAGGATGGATGAGCAGAGAGCAGGTGACCCATCACTGCTCCCTGTAGGATGAACCCCTGGGTTTCCTTATCACCTTATTACCTAGAGATGAGGAAACACATTAGGCCTGACCACCCAGCTTAAACATGTCAGAATGCTATGGGTTTCTTTAAAGTATGTCGGGGAACTTGGGACGAGTGTACAGGAAGTGGAACCCAGCTCCCTCTTGTCCTGGCTGTTGAATTTTGGTTTTGCACTCATAGCAAAGGTGCTGCCACCGTGAACACTAGCTAGTCGGAAGGCTTGGGCTATTGAAGCTCAGGGGTTTGAGCTACCTGTGTGTTTTTTTTTTAAAAATCTCACCTTGCTTTAACAAGAACAAAGTGTGTCTTTAGCCGAGGCCTGAATCAAAAATAGTTGAATTTCTTCTTCTTCTTTTTTTTTTTTTGCTCAAGTTTAAAAATAAAAAAGTTACCTTTGGGCTGAGATCAAGAATGGAAACTTTCAGGGCACAAGAGTAATGTTTTCCCATCTGCTCTGGCAGGGGACGCGAGGCGTGTTGACGGAAGGTTGTGTGTCAGCCTCAGTTTGGGTCCCGCTGCATTGCTGCTTTGCAAGGTCTACTTGGGTCTGATGTCTTCAACAAAAGGCCCCTCCCTCTCTTGGCACCGCTGAATATGCAGAGTACAGGAGAGGCCTGCGGAATTGACTGTGAGCTCCTAGCATAGGCAAAGGAGGGGGATTAAAACTAACAGCAACTTTAGCTTTTACAAGGTGTGTTTTTCCTTTTTTTTAAAATTAAATCTTTATTGTTCTGATTATTACATTTGTTCCTCTTTTTCCCCCCATAACTCCCCTCCACCCAGTTCCCACCCCACCCTCCTCCCTCACTCCCCACCCACTGTCCTCATCCATAGGTGCACGGTTTTTGTCCAGTCTCTTCCCGCACCCCCACACCCCTTTCCCCTCCCCAAGAATAGTCAGTCCACTCCCTTTCTATGCCCCTGATTGGTGTGTTTCACATATAGTACAGGTTAGAACCCAAATGATCAGTTCCCAAATGATCAGATAACTGCCGGGCCCAGGGAATTGCTTTGGCAAGTGAGAATAAGACTGGGGACACTTGAGTTTTCATTAAAAAAATCTGGGCAGGAAGCATCTGGACTGTCCTTGACTGCTGTGGCTGACTTTGAAGGGTGTTGTGGTTAAGTTTACTTTGAGGTACTCTACTCTTACAGCTCAGTATTAGTCAGGTATGAAGATGCTGTTTTATGTACGTCAATTTTACTGTTTCTGACAACATCTTCCGAGGAAGTATACATTTGTGCAACAGACAGCCTCGGATGTTAATGGTAAATTTAGAAGCCGCCTCCAGTGGATGCTAAAATCAGTCACACTAAATTCAGGTGCTTACTCAAAAAAAAAAAAAATATGAATACCCATGAGGCTGTCGCAGTCACTGATGGACACCCGGGCAGCTGAAGATCTGCTCCTCGGATCCTGGGATTGTGGCCTACCAGCTGTGGGCTGGGCCCAGACATGTGTATCATCAACACTTATTTACTGAGCAGAATCAGTATGGATGGAGGAAGGGCACACCACCATGATGGATGAACCCTCAGCACACCATCCAGGTTCATGACCTTTGCCTGGGCCACAGCCTGCTAGCACACCAGGCCACGTGATAGTCCGGAGCCCGGAGCGCTGTTGCTGATTCTGCTGGGACAGCAGTGGATGGAGTGGTGGCTTCTCTGTGTTTGGCTGGAGAAACACATAGTTGAAAATTTTGAAATATATAGTTGTTGATACCAAACAGATTTTTTAATTTCAGAGGTGTAGCCAGGAGCTGCTGCTTCTGTTATTTTTCTTCCTAGAAAACGAGTGGGCATTTACATAGACTTAAAGGTGTGGATTCAGTACGCGTAGGGCAGTGGCTCCTCCCCAGCATTCCCTAGTCCCGGTGGGAATGAAGGAGGATCCCTCAATGAAGAGGAGAGCTGGGTGAGCCCCTCTCACCCTGTGGAGAGCAGTCCACAGCGTTTATCAGCTGGTTCCCAGCAGAGCTGGGTCCGTCCGCCTTCCCGCCAGTGGGGCACAGTGGTCTAAGCTGCAGCACCAGGACCGGGCACACGTAGGGAGGGCACGCCCATTGGTGCACGGTGCACGGCCCGACACCAATGCGATCCTGGAGGAGCGTCCACCTACTGCACCAGGTGCTGACTCCTCCGCTGTTGGGTCATGGGAGGTCTGGGGTCACGGGAGAGGTCAGGGTGGGCACACAGAGTTCATGGGAGGAGGCTACTTACTAACATGTAAAGAGCGTTTCAGCCTCTTAGCACTGGTAGAGCTGTACCAGTGCACCCATCCCGTCTCTGCCCTGGGCATCTGCCCTGCTGCCTTAGTTTGTTCCGAAGAGACCACCATAGACCCCACTTCATGGACCAGCTGTGGGTGGTCTGAGCACCTGCTGAGCGTTGACAGGGGCTGGGCTCTCCAAGGGCCTGGAGAGTGACTAGCTTTCTGGGGCTGAAGCCCAGGCAGCAACAACCCATCAGGCTTCTGAGGCCTGTGCCGGAAGTCTGTCCCTCCCACCCCGTCTTAGGGTGAAGTTGTGGCAGCGACTCGCCACCTAAGGCTCATAGGTGGCTTACGGCCTCACTAAAGAGAGATTGGCTCATCAGAAAATGGGTTTCTTGGGGAGGCCCTGAAGCCCAGCAAATGGGGACGGTGCCAGGGGTTTTATCGAGACACCTGCTTGACGTTTACTTCTGCGTCTCTCCTTCGGTTTATTTGGTGCCCTTTCTATCTTCCATGTGGATGGGCAGAAGTCTTACCTGAAACTGCAGGACTGCCGTTGAGGCCCCCTTTGAGATGCAGCAGGTTCCTGACTGCCAGGGGCTAGCTATGAACAACTCCTTCTCCCGTAGGACACGGGTCATCTAAGGTGTTTCCTGGCATTCCGTTTATGCTGGTGAACCATGGGTCAGAGTTCACGGTACTCCCTTCCCCGGCCTTGATTGTCCTCCACTCCCACCTCCATCCCCCCACCCGGCCTCAGCATCACTGTGATCAAATGGATCTGATGGATTAGCTCCAGTGGTTCCCAACCTTCTGGCCCTTTAAATACAGTTCCTCATGTTGCGACCCAACCATAAAATTATTTTCGTTGCTACTTCATAACTGTAATGTTGCTACTGTTTTGAACTGTAATGTAAATATCTGATATGCAGGATGGTCTTAGGCGACCCCTGTGAAAGGGTTGTTCGACCGCCAAAGGGGTCGCTACCCACAGGTTGAGAACCGCTGACCTACACGGTGGGAGAGGCGTGGTGCTTGGCACACGCCGCCTCTGCAGGTCTGTGCTGCGAGGGAGGTGCCTTCCAGCAGCACCTGACCCAGGAGTCCTGTCGCATCCCTTGCGTGCTTGTTTTTGTAAGGCCAGAATCACAAACCTTCCCGGAGGCCACTGAAATCTGGAGAAGCAAGAACTCCCTTTCTGAGCTGTTTCCTTCTCCTTCCAAGGTGGCTAAGGATACCCACTTCAGAGGTTTCTTGTCAAGGTCAAATGAGATAGAGAACTCGAGAAAGCCTTGCAAATTATTCAGGTCAAGGTGAAAGAAACTAATTTATTGTTATTAATTAGTATTGCTGTTGCTTAGCATTTCTTATAATTTGCACACGCAGATGTCTTATTTGACTGGTGCAATCTTTATATAATTTCAGACTGGGACGTTAGCTTACATTCTTAGAGAATGGTGTAAAGACAAAAAAAGTCATTTCCAGGCAGTCTGAAATTCTTTTTAAAAAAATATATTTTATTGATTTTTTATAGAGAGGAAGGGAGAGGGATAGAGAGTTAGAAACATCAATGAGAGAGAAATGTCGATCAGCTGCCTCCTGCACACCCCCTACTGAGGATGTGCTGGCAACCAAGGTATATGCCCTTGACCAGAATTGAACCTGGGACCCTTCAGTCCGCAGGCCAATGCTCCATCCACTGAGCCAAACCAGTTAGGGCCAGTCTGAAATTCTTAACGTGAGCAGATAACTTCATTTTTTTTTAAAACATGGGGTAGGGGGATCTCGAGGCACCCAGCCCCTCTCCTAATGGCACATTATTACTGTGTTTTCTCCATCTCCTGTTCATCTCAGAAAACCCTAAAGAGGATGAGAATTATATTCTTTGACACTGCCCAAAAGTCTCCCATGAACCATATAAACAGTATTGAATTGCACGCTTGTTTCTCATAAACTCAATTGGGCTAATATTATAGATGTGTTTCTGTCACCTCTGGTTGATTGAGCACTTGTGTTTGTCCACACATCTGTTATGCCCAGGACACATGCTATGGAGGAGGAGCTTGTGCCCTCCCAGCAGGAGAAAGCCCATCACTCATGGACTCAGCATTAAAAGGCTATTGTGGGCCTTGATTCATAGTGCTCCTGAAAGCTTTGGGGCAGGATTACACTGCCTTTTGGCAGTGATTGACAGCTGCCAAGATTGAAATAATGAGTCCAGGGCCCCGGATTCCCTGCGAATCTCTCTGGAGTTAATTTCCTTGCATAGCTCTTTCTACCTTTTAGAAACCTGCCTCTTGTACTGCTCTTCACTCAGAGTATGTCACATCTATCTCCTCTCTTTGGCCAGACTTAATTGCCAGAATTATCTGAGTGAGTTATTTATATTAGTCTCCAACCAACCTGCACCTGCAGCTAGAGGGCCATCAAATAGCACATATGCTCGATTCCCTTGGCGGCTCTCAGACTCCGCCTCAGCCGGCCCACGGCAGATGAGTTGGAGGCATTGTGGTGTGAGTGTGCCTGTGATCGACGGGCCAGGGGTGGAGCTGGGGAGTTCCCCGGTGATGGTGTTTTTGGCTCACAGACATGCATCACTGCAGCATGACTGTTGGGTGTTGATGGAAGATGGTGCCCTGATGTTGGGCTTGAGGCACTTGGCTGAGTGTGTTCATGGCCCAGAGACTCATCGTGCTCATCTTGATCCTTTGGATGGGTCTGCCCATACCTTTAGGACCCTGGCTTCTACCTGGTGCAGCATGGTCATGCTTTACGATGAGTGAGGAGTAACCTTATTGTATCACTGTCTTCATCATCATCATCAGCAGCAGCAGCAACATGGACACTTTCAAGGAACACTTGAGAGGTGACGAAGGTCTGTCATCCGAGCTACGACTTTCAGTTCCTCCCAATCACTTTGAAAACCACAATTCCATTTTTAAAGGCGAAGAAACAGGCTCGTCTCAGTGAGATTGGGTGACTTGCCCAACATGCCCCAGGTGGTAGGTGGTAGAAAGTGGCTTAGAACCTCAAACAGAAGCCCAGGCTCCTTCTCTCTGGTCATGCTGTGTATCCACTCTGGACTCTTGTCCAGTCTTTTTTTGAGAGGAGCTCAGAATGCTTTCAAAATCCTGCATTTTGCTATTGCTCCTGGATAGAATGTCAGTGTTTGCTTAAGTTAGTTCTTTGATAGCAACAGTTCATTGGGGTTGACCTGGTTGATTCTAGCATGGAACCAGAGGTCCCCAAATGCAACCCAGATTCCTGGTTTCTCTAGCACTAACTTCATCTCTAGATGCCACCCTCCTGAAGCGTGTGTGTGTGTGTGTGTGTGTGTGTGTGTGTGTGTGAGGGGCATGGGGAAGCTAGGTTTGTAGCTCTGTACTGTTGTTCCCTTTTCATCTGTTTAGTTTAACCACCAAAGGCTTATACCATGTTCTCTGTGCCAAATGGAAAATGATGTTTTTATATTGCTTCATACATCATTCTTAACGCCAGCGTGGGGGCTGGGATCTTGGAACACTCCAAGACACTCGGCACAGGCCTCTGCTTGAAGCTAGGAGAACCTCTTGGATTTTGCTGTTGTTGTTGTGAAGTTGGCTGAACTAGCAGAACTTAGAGTTTTACAATCGTTTTTTACATTTGGTTAAGAAAGATACGCTTGAAAAACAAGTGACATTGGATTGTCATTTTAGTAACTAAATTTATTTTCTTCATTAGAAGGGACATTAGCTATTCCTTGATTCTAATTTCCAGGTTCTTTCTTCCAGATCTTCATTTCTGTGATTGTTTTCCTGACCCATGGGGTCTTCCATCCTGGATACTCACTTTTTATAATAGTCCGAAGTGACTATTGATCCATAGAGTTTTTGTCTGGGCTCAAATCAAGTCCCAAAAAGCACCGAAGGCCCTGTGACTTTGTCATATAGTCACCTGGCCTATGGGGAAGGGCTTTGCTGATCTGTCCTTGAAGTACATCTTTCTATCTGTCTGTTCCCAGCCACCCAGCTCACTTCCGTAGAATGAATGCCCTCCCACCCCCCCATTCTCAGTCCTGAGAATTTTTTGCCTGATACATCTTCCTGTGGTATACACCTGTGTGCATGTGTGTATGTGTGTGCAGATGTGTGTGTGTCAGACTGAAGAGATGGTGAGGGAAGAGGTACTGTGGGTAGAGTTTTCATGAGGGAATGGCTTTTTTTCCGAAGAGATATCCTGTTCCCATGGTGGGAGGAGCTAGTACGATGTCAATGCCAGCCAGCACACCCCCTTCGTGATGGGCTGTTCTTGCCTCTTCCTGTCTCCCACCTTCCCCAAGTTCCTCAGGAACTGCCTGTTCCAAGAGTGAGCTCAGGACGGCGGACTCCGTGGGCTTGGCGTCCCGACCACACAGTCAGGGCCTTTCAAGTGCAAGGAGTCTTTGCAGATGGCTCCGATTCCAGGACCAGGAAGGCCTCGGAAAGTATGTGGGCTCATTAGTGGAGGCAAAGGTTTTTTTGGATGCTTTCTTGGTTGTCTTTATTTCCAAGTTGCAAAAGCAATTTCTGTGGATTCTTCCTCACCTCATCACAGAGAACTTTGTTCTCCAGGACGGTGTTCAGGGAGCTTTGGGCAGTTTCTGTGCTGGGCCCTGCCACCTAACCTGGGCTTTCAGAGGGTTAGAGCGCCAGCAGACTCGCTGTGACTTAGCACCAGGGAAATTGTTCGTCCTGTTTTGAAGACCTTATATGAACCTTTTAGTCCTCCCGCCACCCCCACCAGGTGTGTGCACAGCGATTGTCCCTGCTTTCAGAAGAGGAAATAGACCCAGAGAATTAGATACACTCATTAAGCTCACACCGCTGGTAAATGGAGGAGTTGGGGTGCTCACCTGGGCTGATGGTTCCTGGAGGTCTCACGTGCTGCCTTTCCCCGAAGCAGAGGCTCGCTGGTTCAGAGCCGCCCCTTTCCACACGAACCTGTGTGCTTTCCTGCCCTGTGCCCACTGGCAGGACTCTCCCTCGGAGGACTCTCCCATCTCTTCGTGGATAGTCTTCCTGGTCTGCACCCAAACCCCTTTATTGTCTCTCCACGTTTCAGATACGGCTGGAAATGACCCACTTGTCCAGGGAGTGTTTTCCCACTGTGGCTCTGGGAGGCCTGTGCCTCTGTCAGTGACATTCGACCTCTTCCTTGCCGCTTCCAGCCGTTCAGTGAAGCTGGAAGTTGTAGGCATCTCTCAGCTTAAACCTGTGGTCCCCTCTTTGTAATCAACTCCCCACAGCATCCCCGGAAGGAGAGGGTGACCTGTGCATCCATGTCTGCTGTCTTAGTGATGGCTGGAGTGGATTTGCTGGCCACTGGTGACTGAGCCCCACCTCCCTCCCTCCCTCCAGAGCACAATCCATATAGTCACCCACTGTGTGCACATTTACATAATCAACTTGTGCAGATTTTCCCTGTCATTTCATGGTGTGTGTGTGTGTTCTATTTAATATAAAAATGTTGTTTCCCTCCCTACATCTTTGAGTCAATTTTATACTCCAGGAGGGTGTCCCCTGAGTAGCTTGGTGTACCTTGACACCAAAATCATGTTTGGGACCTTACTTTCTGGAGCAGAGCTTGTGCCGTGCTTGGGTTGAAGGCAGCATATAAAACTGATCCCACATGGACTGCCCTTTCTGCTTGTCTCAGGGTCTTATTCTCACAGTGCTTTAGCATCTTTGCTCACAGACTAACAATCATGTCAAGATCTTACCATAAAACTGCTCCACTTTTGAAAATGTGCTCAAAGAGAGGAGAGCATGGAATGGTGAGCCTATTCAACAAATAGTGGATGAGAACTTCCTACACCTATGAAAAGAACTAAATCCTCAAATCCAAGAAGCAAACAGAACATCTCATTACATCAATCCAAAGAAGCACTTGGGCCCTAGCCAGTTTGGCTCAGTGGATAGAGCACTGGGCTGTGAACTGAAGGGTCCCTGGTTCGATTCAGGTCAAGGGCACATGCCTGGATTGACAGCTCGGTCCCCAGTAGGGGGCGTGCAGTAGGCAGCCTATCAATGATCTTCTCTCATCATTGATGCTTCCATCTCTCTCTCTCCCTCTCCCTTCCTCTCTGAAATCAATAAAAATATATTTAAAACAAAAACAAAAACAAAGAAGCACTTGGTATTAAAACTGCCTAAAATTAATGACAAAGAAAATACTCTCAAAGCATCCAGGGAAAAGAAGGAAGTGACCTACAAAGGAAAACCCATCAGATTTTCATCCGACTTCTCAGGAGAAACTCTACAAGCCAGAAGAGAGTGGAACCAAATATTCAAATGTCTGAAAGAGAGAAATAACCAGCCATGAGTAACAGATCCAGAAAAATACCCTTAAATATGAAGTCAGAATAAAGACATTCCTAGACATACAGAGGCTGAGGGATTTTATCACCAGAAAACCTCCATTGCAGGAAATACTCAAGGGAGTTATTCCACCCGAAACAAAGAACATAAGGTCACAACACTATGAGTAAGATCACCAAAAAACTTACCACATTAACAGGGATAATTTGTGACAACAAAATATAAAAGGTGAGGATGAAGATGAACTGGTAAAGGAGTACGACGATCAGATGCACTAAAAAGAAAAAGAAACAACTACGGTATATGCAAGTTTATTTTTTATAAACCTAATGGTAACCACACACAAAAATCCCCAAACCTGGACACACAGCTTTAAAAAAGCAGAAACAGATAGATAGAAATGTGCTCTGAGCACGTGCAGCCCTCGCCTCTCCCCAGCCTTGCTGGCTTCTGCATAGATACGGCCAGGTTCCCCAGGGAGAGGCATGCCCGAATCTGAGATGCTTGCTGGGGAATGTTTTCCAAGGCTTCTTCCAGCTCCTCTGTTCCGTGGGTCTACATGAGGTCACAAAGCTAAGACAGGCATGCTGACAACTGTGTAGATGGCACAACAATACGTTAATCCCAGAGAAAAAGGAAAGTGAGGCAGGAGAGAACAGTGGGAAATCCCAGAGGGAGCTTGAGGTCCCGGGGACTTTCCATTACTTCCAGCAGTAGAGTGAAGGGCGAGCTGGATCCTGTGGCACTTCTCAGGGCCAAACACGCTCATGTCAGCACTGCAGGCACCTGGAGAGGCAGCCCCAGCCAGAACCAGTATCAGATGGGAGCCTCCGGGGAGAGATGAGCCTATCTGGCCCGGGAGCAGGGCCAGTCCTGTCTTCCCCGACACCCCACCCTCCCAACCGGATGCGCCAGGGCTTCCCTAAAAGGCGGATTATGTCTCTGTCTTCCTTTCCTTTCTCCTGTGCTCATCCCGGGCCCTGGTGGTGAGCAGCCCAGACAGGAGCACCAGCGCCCGGCTCTGGAGAGTCTCTTGCATGCCTTGGATGGGGGACCCCACACGGCCCCTGAACCTGAATCCTTTGCTCCACACTCCATTCTCTCGCCGCGCTTAGCATCCCCCTCGTCTGTTTTACCCTTGAATACAGTAGCACTTTATCCTTCAACATTAGCAAGGGAGAAAAACCCTCCACGTGGGCCAGAGGTGCCTGTGCCCTTGACTCTCTCCAGTGTTACCTTCCTGTGGGGGGATTTCTCACTTACAAGGACTGCCACCAAGATACTAGTTTTCAGGGGGCACTATTTTCCCTGAACCGTATGGATCCAGCGTGTATGCATGGTTTTCCAACCTTTCCTTATTTCTTGTGTTGGGAACCTGGCCTGCCACTTAAATGTTCTTTCCTGAAAAGGGGATAGCAAAAGGGAAATCAGTGGAAGGTCACATCGCCTTACAGGGCATCACTTCTCCTTCTTAGCTCATAAGCCCAGGGAGGCAAGGGTCCCTGCTCACTGCCCACAACTAGATACATGTCCTCCTGGGAATCCCCAGCCAGGACAATGTGACCCAGGGGTAGGGCTGAGGGACCATCTCCTGGTCAGCTCAGGCCTAGGATACAGCTCTCCTGTAGGAAGCCGTCTTCTTGTTCTGTGACTGAAACAGTGAATGAGAGCTTCCCTTCCCCACTCGGGGACACTTTCTCCTAGCTTCCTCTTCTTTGTCACAACAGTCAGTTCAACACCATTACCCGGCAGAGACAGCAGAAGGGGCAGGACACTCACATTTCCTTCTCAGTAGAGGCAGGATGCGGAGTGGTTAAACGCGAGCGGCCAAGGCCAGGATGCCTGGGCTGTAGTCCTGTCTCTGCCTTTACTAGCTGTCACCCTGGGGGAGCAGCTTCCCCGCTCTGGCCCCAGCTTGCCTGTGTGTAGCGTGCACGTATTTACAGTGCCTTCCTCAGCACTGAGGACTGCTTGTGATTGCCGGCTTGATACTCACAAGGCGTCCAGAACAGTTTCCAGTCCGAGACTTTGGTCAGCGATTTCTTCCCAGCAGGTCTGCTCTGTGTGTGAATCCAGCCTGCAAACGGCCTGGTGTGGGAAGATAAGGCCACCATCATGATGCAGTGGCGAGCATCACGGTTTTCAGAGCATCCCTGTGCGCATTCCTCATGAGGTTCCATTCCAACCCGAGTGTAAGCTCCACGAGGCAAGACTCCTGCCAATCTTGTTGTTTGCTATACTATACTCAAGTTCTAGAACAATGTCTGCACAGTAATTGTTAAATGACTAGCTCTGTGCATTAGGTATAACAGGTAGTATTAACCCATTTGACAGAAGAAAAAGCTGAGGTACAGAGATATGAAATGAGTCTCCTGAGGTTGCATGAGGAGGCAGCAGCAGAGCTGGGATGAGACCCCAGGTCTCCTGGGTCCCAGTCCAGTGGCCCTGTCCCAGTACCCTGTTGCCACGCTCAAGAGTCATGCCGTAGGTAGGCTGGAGCAGAGGCTAAATGAAAGGCGACAGCTCTCTGGTCAGCGTCCAGATCCCACGCACCCTGCCCCCAGGGACGATCTGTGTGTGTGCTGTGAGTTGGAGGCTCCAGAGCTGTGGTATCTGTTGCACGAAAACCTGCCAGGGCACAGCTTCAGGGCACGCTTCTCCCGCCCCTGAGCCAAGTGGGGTGGAGTAGCTGCCTGCTCGCCCTCCTGCAGCAGGCACTGTCCACCTTAGGCCACCGGTGCTCGATGTGGGGCAGAATCACGCTGTGTGGTTGCACAAGGTGTGATGGTCTGGCTTCCCCAGGATGGCACACAGATCACCCTTCTGAAAATATATTGAAGCACTGGGTACCAGGCCCCCTGCCCCCTGTGGGGCTAGAATAGACCTCAGGGCCATTTTTTCTATCCTTTGCCTTCCAAGCAAGACTGTACCAGATATACTCCCGAGATATTTGCTCTTTATTTTTTTTAAAATATATTTTATTGATTTTTTACAGAGAGGAAGGGAGAGAGAGATAGAGAGTTAGAAACATCGATGAGAGAGAAACATCGACCAGCTGCCTCCTGCACATCTCCCACTGGGGATGTGCCCGCAACCCAGGTACATGCCCTTGACCGGAATCGAACCTGGGACCTTTCAGTCCGCAGGCCGACGCTCTATCCACTGAGCCAAACCGGTTTCGGCGAGATATTTGCTCTTTAAAAAGCTCCAGCAATCCACCCAACCACTTCTGAAAGTTTTTCTAAATAGAGGCTTGCAACTTTTTTTTCTATAAAGGACCAGAGAGTACATATTTTGGGCTTTGTGGGCCATGCTGTTGCAGCAACTCAACCATACTTTTGTCGCATGGACTCAGCCATAGACAACACATCACAGATGAGCCTGGCTCTGTCCCAATAAATCTTTATCTGCAAACACAAATGGGCCAAGTTTGACCCGTGGACCATCAGTTTGCCGACCGTTGTTTTCAATGATCATCGTTGGGCTCCGCCCTTTTCCTTTGGTCTTTTTGGTCCGGGTACTACCTGAGTCAGAGAACCTACGAGGAAGGTGATCCATGTCGACTCCTCAGCCTCTGCTTTAAAACCCTCCTGCTCGTGAATGGGCCTTGGAGGTAAGAAGCCTTACTGTGTGTGGAAGGGCTGACTCTCACCCCCAATCCAGTGGATCTGGCAGAGCCACAGAGGTGGTGCTGGGTGGGGGCCCTGTCTTGGCTGAGGCTGGAATACTGTAAATGCTCAGATTCTTGGGTTCTTGGCTCCATTTCCCCTCTCTGCCTTCCTAAAGCCAAGAAAAATGAAAGGCAAGGGCTGTCTGACTTAGGCATACTATTTAAGGTTTAGTGGGTAGAATAGAATATAATTGACCAGCTCTGTGTTTCAGCCAAGCCCGCAGGATTTCTTAGTAACTCCTGGTGGGATTGCAGGGCAGTGGGGAAGCAGGCTTGGGAGAGGTGTCTGATTCTGGCCTCTAAGGCAGAGCCAGCCTGCTTTTTTCAGCTCTTCTTTGCACAAGGAGATTTTTTTAATGGAACTTTGAACACTCCCAGCTAAACACCCTTGCTGGGAGCATCCTTCATTTTGACAGAGGAGTGTTCTTCCGCTGCTCTGATGGATGATCCAGGCTGGGCTGCGTTCCTACATGGAGCCATGGGCACTCTTCAGGGAAACCATTTGGTGTGGCAGGAAGATCATGGTTTCTGGGACTATATTTATGTCTGCTGTGCATCGTCACTTGTAACGGCCTCTGGAAGTTCCTTAGCCTTTCTGAGCTCCAGGCCTCACCTGTACAAGGGGGAGAAGATACCTTCTCCACCATTGTTGGAGGACTGTATGGAAGCTGGTGTGCAAAGCAGCGAGCAGAGTGCCTAGCACATAGTAGGTGCTCAAGAAAGGAGAACAAAAATCCAGGTGTAACATCCAGATCTGGTTTAACATCTCTGAGGTTGTCTGTGTGTTTCCCTGACAAGTAACCACCCAGCAGTAATGTTCTGAAATGTGAAGGAGGCCTGACAAGGCAGGCTGTGCATGGTGCACAGGCCTTGCTGAGAGCCAGCCTGTCCCTCCTTTCCCCACTGGAAGCACTCAGCCAGCACAGGGGCCAGGCGGCGCCATGCCTGAGGCTCTTGGGAAATAACCTTCTTTGTGTGAGCTTTTCCAGAAGGAAGGGACAGGAGAGGCCCAGGACTCGGGTGTTTGCAGTTGCCTGCTTGAAGGGCTTGTCTTGCCCCTCTCCTTGCACTGGTGTTGTTGTCGATTCTTGGAGGCTGAAATGTTCCATTGCTGTTCTGTCCACACATGGTCTCCTTCTGCTTCCCGGGTCCTGTGTATCCGTGCAGGGCCGAGCCCTGTGTATCTGTGCAGGCTCACCCTCTTCCTGGTGGGTGGACCAGAGCTCTCTGTAGGTTCTCCAGGAAGCTGGGTGCCACGAGCCAGTGGGAGGCAGTAAGCTGGGGACTCAGTGGAGGCGGGGACCTTGAAGGCATGGAGTGGGGGCAGGACGTGGAGAAGGAAGAGGAGGAGGAGGAGGAGGCAGTTGAGAGCTCTCTCGCTTACGGCAGAGAGTGTGTGATCACAGCCAGCCCCACACAGACTTCCCTCCTAATGAGAAGGGAGTGAGAAATGTAATTTTAGTGTCTGGCTTTTGACTGATTCCCTGCGGAGGTTCCTTCTGGGCTGTGGTGTTGGGTGCCTCCCCTCCCTGCAAGGGACAGGCCTGCCGGGATAAATGAGATCCCATACTGTCTGAGGAGTGGCCCTGGGGAGGAGGTGGAGAGCAATGCATGTGCCTGAGGGGTTGGGGGGCTTGGGTTTCTGGACATGGAGGTGACTCCAAGAACACTGCAGAGGATTTAGGGACAGGGCAGTGGGGTCATCAGCCCAGCTGGGCTGAGCTATATTGGATCTCTGTTCCTATGCCGAGAAATGAAGCCACGTTTTCCAGGCCCTGTTCCATGGCCTGGCTGCCAACACAGGTTTGCATTAAAAAAAAAAATTCAGAGAGGAAAGGAGAGGGAGAAAGAGATAGAAACATCAGTGCTGAGAAAGAATCATCTATTGGCTGCCTCCTGCACAACCCCCAACTGGGGAGAGAGCCGAAACGTGGGCATGTGCCCTGACCTGGAATCGAACCTCCTGGTTCATAGGTTGATGCTCAACCTGAGCCATGCCGGTTGGGCCAGGTTTGCATTTGGATGGAGGCATGCCTAGCTCTGTTCAAAACCAAGGCAGCAGGATCTTTCCTTGGGATAAGACCCTGCTGGGAAGTGCGCAGTCCTGGGAGAATGTGTTCCAGGCCAGGCCTGGGGCTCCTGTGCCCAGCTGCCTGTGGGGCTCCCATAGAGCATCTTAGAAACATCGCGATTTCTTTTAAATTCATCATCCAATGACTTTGTCACAGGGCAGAGAAAATGCAGTCTCTTCTTTTTCTTTTGCACCTGGTGTGGGATCGCTGTGGGGCGGGGGGGCGGGGGAGGGGGGCAGAGAAGGTTGGTCAGATGAGACTCACGTGATTTTTGTCTTCCTTTATTGCAAGGCAAGGACATGTAGAGCAGCCAGACTGTTCTGGTGTTTCCCAAGAGAGCGGAGCAATTCAAGGAAAAGTAGGTATTAGTGCCAGAAGATACAATAGCAGGGAAAGCAGTAGGCAGAAAATGAGCTGCCCTGTAAACTTGAAGTTGCCCTGCAGTGGGAGGGGACAGTTGGGTGGCAGCGAATGCCTCCTCACCTCCGAGATTTTGGCCACAGCTGGGTGATGGCTTCTCAGGAGTGTGCAGGGAGATGTCTGGGCGAGAGGAAGCGGTCTTCCAACTTGGCTGTGAGCATCGCAGCCACTGGGGAGTTTTTCTTCTTAAAAATAATAATTGTTTTTGAAATATTTGCTTCAAATAATTCAGGCAACAGCAATATTTAGATAGAGATTTTTAAGAACAATTCAAAACCTCACTACCTAGAAATAACCCTCTTGACTAGAAGGAGAAGACCACGAAAGAATCTTTCTATGGACATCTATGGCTGAAGGATACAGAGACCATCGATTGGTAGGGGTGATCTTAAAATAATAGGATCGCCCTCTATATCCGATTTTAAAAAGAAATATGAACCTACTTTGCTTAGGTTTTTAAGAGGATACATCCAAAAGCAGTGCTGAGTTGTGGATAACTATCTCTTCATCGAAACAGGCATTTTCTGAAAGATCTCACTAAGGTTATAAACAATATGAGGTTGAAGTCATTCCTTTCTGTTAACAACTACTTTTAATTTTAGACCTTGAGTCCTTGCTATAAAAGATGAAGAAAGAGCATTCACGCACTTCCTCCTCCCTGCCTTATTTTAGTAATAGCGTTGTTTTTATGTTGTTGAGGTGGATAATATTTAATGAGTTCCAGAGTACTTTAGTCCCAAGCCTTCCCCCTATGCAGCAATTCAGTTTTCACTTGCATTCTTTCTGTCTCCCGTTTATTCAGCAATCTGAAATGATTTTTATTTTGGTCTTCAATTGGTTAGTTTTGATCTAACTTCTTGGTAGTTCAACTTTCTGGTTTTATTGGACATATATTCTGATTCATTCCTCCTATTGCTTTAAGCACTGGTAGGAAATTTCCTCTGTTATTTTTGTCCTGTTTTCTTCCAGACAGGGCTCTTCATCTTCTGTGTTCCTTATATCCCCCCAAAGTCTGTGTCAGGTGCCATGATCTTGCTCATGCTGAACCTGGGCAGCTTTGTCTGTTTCTTCTAACTGCTCTGATAGTGTGGGCAAGTGCTTTGTGACTCTTTTTGTAACCTCCGAGGTGGTATCTGAGCTGCACTTGGAGATGATTTGTGGTGCCTGGAGCATTATAGGGAACATGGGGGATGGAGGAGGGTAAGAGCGTGTTCCTTTGGACAGGAACACAGGAGATTTTGTTAAATGTCCTGTTCCAAGGTTCATTTTACTCTTAGGGGACGTGCTGTCCTCCGTGAGGGGATGTCCTTGACATTTAGATGATCCCCTCAATTAAGCCCTGAGTCCTGGAGCCTGTGCTGCTAGGACAGAGATTTGTTGATTTCGCGGTTTTGCAGCCACTGCCTAGTAGTTTCTCGTTTGTCCCTATCAGGTCAGAAAAGGTAAAAAAATAACAGTAAGAGCATACTTTGCTTCTCTCCAAATGTGCAGTAATTAGTGGGAAGTCTTGGGATTTTGGCCTAACAAATAATGAATGCTTCCAGGGCGTGGGGTAGGGACAAGAACCTCACAAATCATGCCAAATCCTGTCCCCCACCCTCCATCGAGGGTCTCCATCTTTAAATGTTGATGGCATTCCTTGTCTGATCGCTGGCTTTTTTTTTTTTTTTTTTTTTTTTTTGCTTAATTTTGCCTAGGGACATGGAGTTATTGTGATCTGACTCCATTTAGCTATCTCCCTCCAAAAGCCTCTCTGAGTATGTTTTAAAAAATAATGTCTTCCAGGCTTGAGTCAGACATATGGAATCAGATTCCCCACGGGCAGAAACACAGAATATATTTTTACAAAGTTTCCAAGACAGTTGTAACGGTCAGCCAAGTCTAGGAGCCATTTTAAGTTTCCTATACGATTCTCTCCACCCCTAAGATTCTGTGATTCTAGTCTCTTCAAGAACTGGGGGTGGGGGTGGGGGGGGAGAGTGCGCTCTCAGGGTTTCTATCAGCTCTTTTCTCAGATATTCCCAGATGTGGTTTCCTCTCACTGTGCAGAGGAAGCGGATCACACACCTCCCCTTATTCTAATTTTTCTGTTTTGAATTGCAGGCAGAAGGGATGAAGTCGGAGGGCCATCTAGTTTATGCTTTTCACAACGACCTAAAAGTACCCTTTATTTTAGTAGACTTGCCCTTGAGTATGTGTACAGGTCAGTTGTTGTCTGTATGTTGGAGTCACATTGGAAGCGTTTAAAATACTGATGCCTCGGCCTCACCCTAGAGATGTTAATCGATCTGGGTAGGGACCAAATCACTGGCTTTTTCTTAGGGCTCCCTGGGGTGTTTTCACTGATCTCCCTTTAGGATTGAGAGCCAGTAGATTTTTTTTTCTTCTTTAGTGACTCATGACCCTTTCTCCATTTCCCTCACTCATACTCCAAGCCTTGATTATGGAATATGTATTTTCCACGCACTAAATATTTCCCAAGGTAATGTTACTTAGAACAATAGAGTGTTTAGGTTGAAAACACGGGGTCTGGAGTAATGGAAACCTGTGCGTGCATCCTCTTTCTGCCCCAGCTGCTTGTGGGACCCCTGGCATGTAACCTAACCTCTTTGTTCCTCAGTCTCCTTCTGCAAAATAGGGAATTCAAATCCACCTTCCACTGTTTTGAGGACCCAAGGTAGTTTTGAATGACAGTAGTGACATGCCATACCAGCTTTATTTTGGTGGTGGTAGCCTGACATGTGCTTTTCTATCTCTTTATTGTCAGCCTTTTAGGGAAGTTTTCTTTTAGATATGTCACCTGTGGCCATCACATAGTTGAATTTTGTTCAAATGTTTCATCTGATGATCTCAGCCTTTTAATAGGTAAACTTAATTCATTTATATTTATTGTAATCACTGATACGATTTTTGAGCCCTTTTCCTACTGTTTTGTTTTGGGTTTCTGTTTCCAGTCCTTGTCTTTGCTCCTCTTTTCTTTTTCCTGTCTCACATTGATGGATCGTTTTGCATCCCCTTCGTTTTTCCTCTGCTGGTTCACCAGCTGTAGATCGTATTCTATTCTCTTTGTGATTGCACTAATATTTTTAACATACGTACGTAACCAACATTTTTTCTAGGGACATTGAAAGTGATACAGGATTATTAATGAAATACTGTATGTGAAGTATCCAGCATAGTGCCCAACAGTCATTAAAATGCATAATAATTTTCAGTTCCTAGTTGCTACTCTTACTACTAACAACAATGCAATTAATATTAATATCATGATCTTACCCAAAGGCCCACTAAGCATTATTTTTATTCATGAGTACGTTATCAGGAAAGTGAACATCATGAAAGTTATCTAGGAGACATTCTGGCCGGAATAGTGACAGTTTTTCCCAAAGGAGGGCCTGTTGGAAAGGAGCGCTGAGTCCTGGTGCCTTTCTTCCCTGAGCTTATGACAACATCTTTTCACGTGAGCTTTCTCATCGGTAAAATGCCACACTGAGTATTCCGTGGGATAAATCTTGCAAAGCCCTAAGCATATCCTAGGTAGCTGTTACACCAAATGAACTTCCCTTTCAAGCATTCCAGCCTTGACTCATTATCTTGCCTCATTCCCCTGACAGCCATTGCTTGTCGTGCAGCCCTCTGGCTCCGACCCCCTACCCCAGAGCTCCTGGGCTGAGCATGGATGTGCCTGCTTCGCTCCACCTGGCTGGGGTTCAGCGGGCAGGAGGCAGCCTCGTGCTGTGAAATCAGTCATGATTCTGGAAGGAATTCTTGGTGAATTAGTGGAATGCTGGGAGGGACAGTCCAGATGGAGGTAGGTGTAAAGTAGAGCTTTGCTGGATGGAGTTGTTTTTACACAACATATTGATCTCCTTGGGGTGGGAGAAAAAAGAAACGGCTTCTCGTCCCTTTCTGGAGGGGTGGCTGGGAGAGGACAGGTGGGAGTCTGTGGGCCCCCTCAGCTGGCTTTTTTTAGATGTACCATCAGGTACTGCAGCTGTATTCCCACTGCTCCCCTGGCAATGGATGCAAAGGGCACATTACTAAGCAGGGCTGGGCTGGCAGCGAGCATTGCTCTGTTTTCCTCCTGCGGCCACAGCATTCCCAGAGGTAGATGGTGCAGAGACTGAGAAGGGCAACATCCATGCCCGATGCCCACAGACCGAGGACAGAAAAGAGAAGTATGGTTCCCCAGTGCCCGAGTGGCCCACCTTTGATGGACCCTAGAGGCAGCAGTAGGGGGGTGAATGGGGACATCTGGGGGTGAGGGACCCTGCCAGAGTTGGGTCCCATATCCCCTATCCACCCTTGAGAGGACAGAGTTCTGGTCCCCCTGCCTCGATTTTGCCTGACCTTCACCATACATTATTTGGAAAGCCCTAGGCTACTCCCTTAGTTGGGTGTCTGTTTCCTAACCTGTAAAATTAGAATTGCAGGTATTTTAGTGGATTAGGGGCCAGAACATGAAACCTAGGTTTTAATTCCAGATCCTTCACTGTGGTGATCATGGACAAGCCTTCTGACTTGGGTGCCTCAACATCTGTAAATGTGAAAAGCCACACGTGCCCTTGCTACCTCCCAGGGAGCTTGGGGAGGGCGAATGAGAGAATCACCTTGCAGGCCCTGGTGGGGGAGAGTGAAAGAGAAGAGGGTTCCTTTGCTGCTTCGGGGACATCTGCTGCTTATCTAGGGTGGGGGCAGCAGGTATATGAATGTTGCAATCTCAAAGTCCCTAGTCTCTTCCCAGGGGTCCTACTGGACCAATCAGCCGGAATTGGAATCTGATTAGGCCCCTGGGTAAATGCAGGGCCACAGCTGGTGACATGATGGAGACAGATCACTGTTCAGTGAGAGGAGGAACCTTCTCGTAGAGCAGCTCAGCCTTGAAGATAAGTCATGTATGAAGCAGGGACGCTGAGCCAGGCCTGTGCTAACCACTTCCCATGCAGTATCCCACGTAATCAGATCTTAACAACCAGCCCCTGTCACGTGCATGGATCAATTAGATGAGGTGTTTTTGTGGAGCTGGAGCAGGATCTTGGAGGCTCCCTGTTTGGTCAGGCTTTAACCCTTTAGTCTTTAGGTTGTGGGAAGATCCAGGGGGGTCCATGGAGGAGGGAGAAGGTGGCGGCACTTGTGGCTTTATAGACATGGGACTCATAATCTGGCTGGGCTGTTGAAGACTGGCTTCATGTTGGCCCAGGAGGTTGGTGCTGGCTCTGTCCAAGACACACATGAGGAAATTAAGGTTCAGAGAGGTTAAGTGACGTTGCAAGGCCACATAGCTAGTAAGCTGGGATTTAGACTCAGATCTGGCTAATTAAGAGGTCCAGGTGGGGATAGCGATCCAATGATGGCTCTAGAGTTGGAAGGGGCCAGAGGAAAGGGTGCACAGGTCTGCTTCAGTGGCCAAAGAGCTTAAAGGGGGGGGGGGGGGGATTCCTGGCCCAAAAGACCACAGTGGGGATTCTTGGGTGCTGGTGGACAAGAGAGTAGGGTATAGCATATGTATAGAGTAGGTGTGAGTAGGCTTGTGTATAGCATTTGTGTGTAGGGCAGGGATTGTGTTTGTGTAGAGTATATTAGTGTCAATGCACATGTGTAGAGTATGTGAGTGTGGGTGATGAGGATTGTGTATATGTATAGTATGTGAGTGTATGTGTGAGTGTGTATAGAGTATATGAATGTGTATGTGCATGTGTACAGTATGTGTGTGTGTGTAAGATGAGGATTGTGTGTGTATAGTATGTGAGTGTATCTGTGTGGGTGGGTGTGAATGTGTGTGAGTGTGTGTGAGTGTGTGTGTAAAGTGCCTCCCCACAGGCCCCGCTCTGCCAGCAGCAGCCTGCTCATCTATCATCTATCATCATAACAGAAGACAGTTCCATTCCCGCAGGGCCCCACCAAAAAACAGAGTGAGGGGGAGGCGTAAAGAATGTGTGCGCCCAGGAGGAGCAGGGGGTGGGTTCCAATCTGAATGGCTCGTTGTGATGATTTGGGTGACAGTGGAGTCAGATTTGCCACTGAGACTCACTGGCTCCTTAGGATCTGCTATGTTCTTCATAACAGATTGCTCCCAGTTTCTCAGTGTTGGTAGGGCTTACACATTATCTATTCTTTTTAAAGCAGAATAGGAGGAAGAAAGGGAGATGGAGAACAAGAGAAACTGAGAGATTTCAGGTATCATCGAGTCAATTCTGAAGTTCTAATGAAAAGAAAGAGAATTCGGGGTGATTTTTATTCTTCTGCAGTCATGGGAGGATCTCAATGTGGAAGACACTCGCTGAGCAAGCTCACGTGTCTCAGATGGTGGGAGCGCCTCCTCAGGCCCAGCTCTGGTGCTTGTCTGTGCGGGGAAGGTGGGCCGATGGCTCCTCCATCCATGGCGTGGGCGCTGCAGACTCAACGTGTTTCTGCCCAGTGAATGGCTCTTTGGCTTCTGGTGAGGCCTGGCTTAGGACCAACTGAAAGGAGGGCATTTCTCGCCACTGAAATGAAAAGAGAAGGGGGAAGGTGGTAGAGAAGAGAAGCTTGGTTCTTGAGAGAAGTGAAAGATCTTGGGAGTATTGGAGTTAGGTGACACGATTGCTTTCGGCACTGGGGTTCTGTGTGTTCCCTTGCAGATTGTAAAATTGGCGATCCCCAGTGTTTAGGGCTGTCTCTGAGAAACAGCCACGAGCACAAAATCCTAAGGGGCACCTTTGAAGGAAATGAACGAGAGTCAGGGAGGTTTTTGGATTTCCTGCTCTCTGCCAGGCATTACACTAGGTTGTGCAAATCACTCAGAAGTGACTAAGACACAGCCTTTGCCCCTGGACCTCACACTCTGTGCAGTAACTTTGAGTTTGTTATGTGTTTCCTAGTCCGTGGCTATGCTGAATCATGCCTCCTCCCTGTATCCAGCAGGAAGCATTTGCCAAGACGGCTGTTGAGAGAAAGGTGCAGAGTTTGGCTCTGTTGGCAGGAAGCTGGTGATATGTTTTCTATTGAGGTTTTACCGTGGTGTTTTAGATAGTTGACTTTTACAGTCCAGATGATGACCCTCCAATTGACATTTCCCCCCTCCAGTAGACATGGTTCTAGTGTAATGGTAAGAGCCTGGGAGACAGAGTGCCTGGTTTCAATCCCACCCCACCTCCAGCGAGCTGTAGGCCCTGAGCACATCCTCACCTCTCCGTGCCTCCACCTTATTATGTCTAAAATGGGGGTGATAGTAATAGTAACCCCTGCTGTCCTCGAAATAGAGTGCGGTTGTAAGGAATAGGGGCGTTCTCAGATGGAAGGCCCTTAGCTTTTGTATCTAGCACATTCTAAGCGCTAAAAATATTGGTATTACTATTACCAATGAGGAGATTGAAGCTTGATGAGATAAGGTAACTTGCTTATGGTCACTTCCCAGGACCTGGTAGAGCTGGAATTTAAACTCCGCTTCAGAGGGAAGCTGAGAGTGGGGATCACATCCCGACCTTGGCCTCAACCTCTTCTGCTCTTATCAGCTAGACAGGGGAGAAGAGCTCTTGACTTTTGAGGTGACCTCTCCCAGAGAGAGGCGAGGCCCTCTGTCTCCGAGGACTCTGAGTCGAGGTGGCAGCATCTTCAATGCATCGTGAGCAGCACTGGGAAGAAATGCATTGGCAGGATGTAGCTTTGGGAAAGCCCCTGCCCTCTGATTTTAGTAAGAAAGGCTGCTGTCTTCCTTCTGCTTCCAGATACCAGCTACTCTGCCCTCACCTGAGGGACAGTTCTTTTTTAAAAATATATTTTTCACTTAGAGCTGGCATACAGCATTGTGTTAGTTCCAGGTGTACAGCACAGTGATTAGACATTTATATACCTTACGAAGTCATCACTCCAATAAGTCTAGTATCCATCTGACAACACACATAGGTGTTACAGTATTATTGACTATATTCCCTGAGCTGCCCTTTATGCAGGCACAATTCTAAATCATTGTCTCTAGACAAATGGTAGTTGCCAAAGTGAAAAATTACACAAAATGTACCTGCCAGTATGTTTTCCTTTGTCTTTTTTCACAAAAATATTTTTATTGACTTTTAGAGAGAGAGGAAGGAGAGGAAGGGTGGGACATCGATTGGCTGCCTCCTGCACTCTACGCCGGATCCAGCCCACAGCCAGGCATGTGCCCTGGAATTGAACCGGCAACCCTTTAGTGCATGGGAAGACGCCTAACCAGTTGAACCACACCAGTCAGGGCTCCTTTGTCTTTTTTAAAAACTGAATTAAAGCTTCTTCTCTCTATATTTTTAAAAGGAAGGTGGTAAGCTTCTTGAACCAAACCTGATAGGCCCTGAGAAATGTTGGGTAGATGAACAAGAGTCACATGGTGACTTTAGATCCCTGAGAGGAATTTTCTGATAAGTTAGCGTTGCCTTCTGGAATCAGGATCCAACTCAGTGAACTGATATGCTGTTGATATTACAGTATGTATGTGTGCAGATCTCAAGAAATTATAAGAACTTCATGCCTCACCGTCATATACCATCTTCATGCAAAGACTGGCACTCGGGTGATCTCCACAACTCTTATAGCTGTAGGCTGTAGCCGTGGGTGCAGTTTGTAAGTATAATAATTTTTAGTTACAGGTTGTCGTTGTGGGTTATAAATGTAGGTTGTGGATATAGGTTGTAGGTGTAGGTTGTAGTTGTAAATGTGGGTTTAGTTTGCAGGTGTAGGTATTGGTTATCAGTTGCTGATGTAGGTTGTAGGTGTAAGTTGCAGTTTGTAGGTATAGGTTATAGGTGAGAAATAGAAACCAAGGGCTTTTCTTCTTTTAAAATATATTTTTATTGATTTCAGAGAGGAAGGGAGAAGGAGAGAGATAGAGACATCGATGATGAGAGAGAAACATTGGCCTGCCTCCTGCACCCCTCCCCCTCCGCACTAAGGATGGGGCCTGCAACCTGGGCATGTGCCCTGACCAGGAATCCAACTATGACCTCCTGGTGCATAGGTTGACGCTCAACCACTGAGCCATGCAGCCGAGCAAAATAAGGGGCTTTTCACTTCTCAGGGTCACATGCCTTTAGGAACAGACACATCTGAACCTAGGACCCAGATCTTTCGATGCCAGGTTTCATGATCTTTCTGAGCTTATATTACTCCATGAGAAATGAGATGTGTTTCAAAGGAAATGCTTATAGCTTGCTGTTATAAATAAATGTAGATTGAGGAGGGTCCTTGTCTCTGGTCTCTCTACCTAGAGACACCTGTTGATTATCTTTTGATCCATTTCCTTTAGGCCTCTTTGTACAGCTTTTCATATTATTGCAATTTCCTTAGCTATGATTGGACTCTATCCAATTTGTATGCTGCCTCTCTGTATAAGTCTGTAAACATTTTGTATGACTGCATGCTGTTCATGATGGCTGTCCAGCATTTCTCAGCCTTCTCTGGTGTGGGATGTTTAGGCTCTTGGTACTATTTGACTTTATAATAAGACTAGCGGCCCAGTGCATGGGTGGGGTCCCTCAGCCTAGCTGGCGATTGGGGCTGATCAGGGCCATCGGGGCCATCTGGTCCAGTCCCGATTGGGGCTGATGGGGGCTGGCTGGCTGGCTGGGGGGAGGGACCGCGGGAGGTTGGCTGTGGAAGTGCACTGACCAACAGGGGACAGCTCCTGCATTGAGTGTCTGCCCCCTGGTGGTCAGTACGTGTCATAGTACCAGCTGGTCGTCGGGTCATCTGGTAACCTGTCGTAAAGGGTCGCTTAGGCTTTTGTATATACAGATAACAGCAATCATCTTAGAGTGAAGTTTTCCTGAATATGGTATATTTAGGTTTCCAGGGGGAGCATGAGGCTGGGGATTGATCATACCCAGGAGAGGTCGGGAAGGCCTGGTAAGTCCCTGACAGGAAGCCTGGAGTGGCTCAAGTGTGCCCTTGGCAGGGGCTGCTGGCCCAGAGGTCGGCATGGGGCAGTGTAGTGGACCAGCCTGGGATAGATGGAGCAATAGGGAAGGGTTCTCCCTCTCTTAGACAGGAGTAGGATATTCAGGGGCTCCTTCATAGTTTTGGGTGAATCTTGGGGGTAGAGGAGAGGAGAGTGAGGGGCAGAGACTGGCACGAAGAGGGGTGGGGTGGGATATGGAAGGAAGACTGGTTCTTGCACTTGAGGAGGCTGGGATCCTCAGGAGCCCTTCTTCAAGCCCTGCATGCTCCCAGCCCTGGGATGCGCTTCCTCCTTTAGTTTGGCTTGTTTTTGCAAACACAGAAGTCAAGGCTTGGGGAAGTTATTTGTCCAAAGCCATTAACCATTGAATGGGGCCGGGAAACCAGACCAGAGAGCTCCAGCTTCCCCAGGCCCTTTCTACTATGTCATGTAGCCCCTGTGTTGGCTTGTCTTCCCTTAGGCTCTCTGCTCCCTGGGGTCAGGGTTGTGTCTTACCTTGTTGACTCCTCCACATGCATGACATGACCTTCCTAGGACACGATGGGCAGTCGCAGCCCTGGGTGGTTTCCCAGGGTGAAGAAGGCAAGGGCCTGTCGTGGTGTGGATGGTCAGTTCATGTTCATCAGAAACACACGCACATTCATTCTACAAATAATTTTAAGCACTTGCTGTGTCTGTCCTGAGCGTAACAGCCGAGTTCTATTTCTGCAGAGGAGAAAGCTATTGACAAGAGTTATAGAATTAATAATTAGAGGTGCTGGAAGAGCCAAGGAACAGAGGTGTTTCACGTTGCCAAGAGAACATATTTGGAGTGGCATGGTAGAATTTGGGAAACACCTTTCAGGATCACTCAGATGTCCTGGGCTCAGAGGTCAGGGTCCTGGGCTTATGCTGTCCAGGGCAGATTTTCATTAAAACAACTAGATTTTTCTACAGGAACTCTGGTTTTGGCTCTACTATTGATCATCTGGGATACTTTTAAGACGTGGTTTGCTTCTTTATGTCTTGTTTGCTTTATTTATAAGCAAGAGATTATATAAATGAAAAAATTGTAGAATCCTGCTGTGAATAATTCAACTGCCCCATCACCTCACCTCCACTACCACCTGGTGTTGGAAACACACCAGGGAAATTCTAATTCTGCCTTAAAAACAATCAGAATAGCTCTGGCTGGGTGGCTCTGTTGGTTAGAACATTGTCATGTACACCAAAAGTTTTCAGGTTCAATTCCTGGTCAGGGCACATACCTATGTTGTGGGCTCCATCCCTATGCACGGAAGCAATTGATGGATATTTCACTCTCACATCAGTGTTTCTCTGTCTCTCTCTCTCTCTCTCTCTCTCTCTCCCCCCCCCCCTCTCTTATTCTCTCCTTCTCTCCTTTCCTCTCTTTTTCTAAAAAAATCAATAAAAACATATCCTGGTGAGGATTAATAAAAAAAATCTGTACATGCAACATTTTAGTGTTTGTGTTTTCTCTTTTGTGTGGGATTTGGTCACTGGCTGGTTCTTGGTGGGTAAGACTTGGACGGAGCTGTTTTCCAGGGTTCAATGAGAAAGAAAAGAACTGGGAAGAGAGGGACGGACCACCCAGCAAACATGCTCTGTATGGGGCACATCTGTCTTTTCATTTGCTGGTCAGTCTCTCATCTGCTGCCAGCCTTTTGCCCTACTCATTGGTCAGATGGTCCAGAGAGCCCTGCGCCCTGTGGGGGAGAAGCTGCCCCTTGTGCACATGTTATGAGAAGGCTCAAAGGCATCTTGTTGGAGTCAAATGACTTGTTAGCACATGCCTGCTTGGGGATCCGTCTGCAGCTGACATATTGTGAGACACACGGGGCTTTGCATGGTGCTGAAACGCATGGCGAGCCTCTTCTCTCTGAGCACCACTTCCGTGCAGCCCCCTTCACTCCTTTTCGTTGGAGATTATTTCTCCTGCAGACTGACTTGTCACTGGGAAACGCTTCAGAGGGATAATGAGCTGGGTCGTTTTCCTCTTCATGTTTCCTTGTTACTGTTGTTGAATTCGTGCGGGTAACTGGGTTCTCCACTTACACGTATCGATTCCTGAATTTAGGGGATGGCCCCGTAATTGACAGGTTCCTCCACCCAGTGTGGCAGAGAGAAGGGCTGTACCTGCGGATGCTGACTCTAGGAGGCTGTGCGACTCCTGGGCCAGGGTGCTTGCCTGAGACGGGCACTTCTGTCCAGCCTGTGCGGACAAGCTGAGTGCCCTTCAGAAGGCCCTCGCTGCCTTTTTCCTGGCTCTGTTTCCCCTTGCTGCCCTAGTAGATGACATTGGGCGCTGGACCTCCCAGTTCTTACATTTTCCAGGCTGGGATGGAAGCCCTATTCTTTGCTGGCGTGGTGTGAAGGCCCCGGGCATTCCTGCATTCATGGATGACACCACCGATCCACGTGCTCTCGCCATTGTTTGCCCAGGAGGCCTGCGGTGTGTGCTGAGTCACACACGGGCACAGCCAGAGTCCCTTGTGACTTAGCTGTGTGTCTTCGGGAGGGCTGGCAGGGCAGTGGTGCAGCCTGTGGGACAGCCCGAACCCAGTGTTGCCCAGGTGGGGGACACACGGTGACCTTGCCGGTGTGGGTGAGGAGCCCCGTCCGTGGAGCTGACCCGTCTGGGCTCACGCAGTGCTCTCCTCTCCATTCCGTATTCTGACTGTCAGCTTTGCTTATGCAGAGATGAATGACTCCTGTTTCAGATAATCATGGAAAATCTTACTGTCAGGTTCTTAGGACAGGATTAAGTAGAATAGGTGATAAAGGTCGTCAGCATTATTTTTAATCTCTTGACTTTTATTCACCCTGTAGCCTGTGGACAGACTGGATGCTTGCAGGAGAGGCAGAGACTGGGGATTCGGAATCAGGCACGTCGGGTCTAAAGTCCGGCCCTGGTGGTTTCAGCCGCGTCACCTCCGACACTGGCTCCCGAGCCTCAGCTCGCCTTCTCCAGCATGGAGGTGGGTTGGGGGCAACAGCACTGCCCTGCCCCCAGAGGGCTGCTGCAGAGACAGTGAGAGCGAACCCTGTCTAGTGCAGCTTCCCGGCACTGGTGGGTGCTTTCAGGTGGGGCACGGACGCCTTTCTTATTATAGTTGTGCATTTGAATGCACTTGTGAAAAAATAGAACTAGCACATCAGAACTCGTGATTTCACATATGTTACTGCTCAGGACAACGCTAATGTACAGTAAAGTGAGACAAAGTAGATTTAAAGAATAGGGTGCGGTGAGTTTTAGGGCAGGGTATGCCGACATGGCAGATATCAGGAAGGTGGGCGAGTAGGACAGAATGACCTAATACAGGACACGTGGTAGGAGGAGAATTCGGGCATCTTGCCTTTTTGTGTGTTCCGGGTGCAGAGAAGGTGTAGGGTGCTGGTTTAAGAAGCGCAAAGAGCCCTAACTGGTTTGGCTCAGTGGATAGAGCAGCGGTTCTCAACCTGTGCGTTGCGACCCCTTTGGGGGTCGACCGACCCTTTCACAGGGGTCACCTAAGACCATCGGAAAACACATATATAATTACATATTGTTTTTGTGATTAATCACTATGCTTTAATTATGTTCAATTTGTAACAATGAAAATACATCCTGCCTATCAGATATTTACATTACGATTCATAACAGTAGCAACATTACAGTTATGAAGTAGCAACGAAAATAATTTTATGGTTGGGGGTCATCACAACATGAGGAACTATATTAAAGGGTCGCGGCATTAGGAAGGTTGAGAACCACTGGGATAGAGTGTCAGCTTGCAGACTGAGGGGTCCCAGGTTCAATTCCGGTCAAGGGCATGTACCTTGGTTGTGGGCACATCCCAGTAGGGGGTGTGCAGGAGGCAGCTGATTGATGTTTCTCTTTCATTGATGTTTCTAACTCTCTGTCCCTCTCCCTTCCTTTCTGTAAAAAAAAAAATCAATAAAAAATATACTTTTTAAGAAGCTCAAAGAGAAAAGTTGACAGTAGCTCAACTTTGCACTTTGTATCAGCCCGACAGAAGGCTGTGCCCTCCCAGCCGAGAGTTCTGCTAAGTGATCCGAACAAATGGCCGCTTCCCCTGATCCTTCCAGGGCGGGTGTTCATCATTATAGAATTAGCCATGGAGCTAGAAGAGATCTTGGAGACCTTCTACTCCATTTTATATTATTTATATGATTAAAATTTATTTTATATAAAAAATGGACCCAGAGAGGCAGAGACTTACTCCGGGACACACATACAGTGGAGTGGCTGAGATAAACCGTCACGTCTTTCCCCAAAGATCTTTCTTCCCTCTGTCGTGCTTAACCGTCACCGGCAATCGCTTCACGGATTGAAGTGTGTCCTTAGGACAGGAACTGGGATGTGAAGTCCCATGCTGCTGGGCTGTTCTGCATTGTGGCCCCTGTTTCTATGTCTCACCTGCTGGTGAGAGGGTTTGAGAGCCAACTGTTTAGACTGTGGGGAGAAGAGGAAGTGAATTTTACAATCACAAGGTCACACAGCTCCTGAGTAGTGCGTCTGGAATTTGAACCCAGATAGACTGTCTCCAGAGCCTTTCCTGACACAGCAGATGATGCCTCAGAGATGGGCGTATCCACAGCCGAGGTCACAGGCTGAGCCTGGGAGGTCTCTTGACTTATGGTGGGTGGCAGTGTGTGCAGCATGGAATCCACATGAGCCCTTGGGTTTGAGGGCTTCCTCAGGGCGCACTCAGCTGTACCCTCACCCTTCCACCCTTCCATCCTTTTTCACCTTGACTTTTCCTCCTCCCCCTCCTCTCTCCCAGCTGCTGCCAGCCTCATCTCTCTTCCTTTTAATAAATGAAAAGGGGCTATGGGCTCTCCTAGAAATAGTACTAAAGAAAGACCCTGCCCTCTGGTTGATGGGGTGAGAGGGAGAGAGAGCAAGTGCTCTCAGCAGATCTGAGGAGAACCATGGGACCACCAGCTCGGGGTGTTCGTGGTGCTTTTGGGCCTCCTGCAGAGGTGCCCTGAGTTGTCCTCGGGCTCTGGAGTCTGAGGGCTCCCTGCCTTGGGGCTGTTCACGGGACAGTCCGCTTCATCTGCGGTTGTGTAAGCAGCACCCACGGAGGATACTCCGCGTTGGGGCTATTAAGTGTGTTGAGCCCTCATGGTCTCCTCTGGCTGAGGCTGAAGGTGGGGAACCCAGGGACAGGGAAGGCCCTCCTGGACCATGAAGAGGGAGCCCCAAACCAGTTTGTCCTGTGGGAGCTGGCCCAGATTATGGTTTACAATGCAAATCTGGGAGCTTGCCAGGGCCATGTTAATACTGCATGAAGCAGTAAGGGGACCGCAGGCTTGAAACCAGAGCTCTGGCCTAGAATGGAACTGAGCAGGGGGCCTTGTCTTAAAGGGACATGACGAACTCCCGGAAGCATGTGTGGCATTATTTCCCTCTAGTGCTGTTTACTAGATTTGCACTTAATGCCCTCAAGGGTTTAAAAAGGAAATGGCAGTGTAAGATGGGAGGTGTTTTTACTGCACGTGGTAGCACCATTTAATACTCATTGACTTAATTATTTTTCTTTTGTTACCTTGGTGAGAGGAGAGTGGGGAGTGGTTGAGAAGGGTGAAGGGGGTGTGGAGAGAGAGAGGAGAAAGAGAGACGAGAGGAAGGAGGACAGCCATGTCTCTCTCTCATGCTTTGCTGAGACCTGCCTCAGCTAGTGAGCAGACTGAGAAATCTGGGACTCATTCACAGCTAGAACAAAATGAATGACACTGCAAGAGCTCAGAGCCACCAACACAACACAGAATCCCGCCTTCTGACTCTGCCGCTCTTGTGATGGAGTCCATGGCTGTGCCCATTGTTGCCATGGAGAAGGGCAAGTCTGTGCTGTTTCTTGTTGGAAATCTCAGGCACTCGTTTGTCTAGAAACTAAGCAACCACACAAAATATAAATGAATAAAAGAACTACAAATAAGTGCTATTGGCTTATGAGGGAGGAAGGGAATGGATATCAGGAACTTATCTGAGGGGACACCCTCCATCCAGAGGGTATCCCAGAACATTTCCCAGCATTACAGGAAGATCAGCCACCTGTCTGTGCATAGCTTTGGTGTTCAGTGTGTTTCAGAATACTTTCATTCTTTTCACATTGGTGATTCAGACAGTAGTTGGGATGCTTTTGGCTGCAAGTAATGGGAAGCACAGACTCAAATTGGTTTAAGAGTAAGGACGTGTATCTCCCATAAGAAGATCAGAGGTTGCTGGGGTCTAGGGAGGGGTGCTGTGGGTGTGGATGGCTCAGTGGCTGAGTGATGGCTGAAGCTCTGGCTCCTTCTGTTTCTCTACTCTGCTCCTTAGGGATAGTCTCATCCTAAATCTGGTTCATCTCATGGCTGCAAAGTGGCTGCAGCAGTTCCAGGCATCACATCCGGACATCTCTTCTGGTGAGGGTCTTATAGAGAGAGGAACTCTTTCTTGGAAGCCTCCCCCGCACCCCAGTCAAGGTCTTCATCTATCTCATTGACAAGAACTAGGCCAGTTGCTCACCCCAAGTCAGTCAGTGGCAGGTGGAATGGGAATTCCCACGGACATAGACTAGACAGGGCCAGCAGCTGGGGAGGGAATGGGCTCAGCTTACCTGAGGCTCAAGGCAGGTAGGGAAGGGCGGGAACCTGAACAAAATGGGGCCGTGCTCAGAAGAAGAAGGGGGCTGATGCCTACCTGTCTCCTGCGTTCATGAATAGCGAAAGGCAGCTCCCATTTACCTGGATGCACAAGGCAACACTGAATGCTAGAACTTGGAAGGGAAATTAGAGACGATCTGTTCCAATCCCTTCATTTTACAGTTGAAGAGACTGAGCCCCAAGAGTGGGGGTGACTTGCCTAAAGTCACCAGATTCACCCTGGAGTCCAGGTTCCAACCGTGCAGGTACCATGGGCTTTGCGGGTATTCTGGCTGATGTCACACGGCTTGTGGAAGAGCGCCAGAATGCCGGGTGGGGGAAGGTTGGGAGGGCTTCTGGAGACTCTGTGTAGGGCCTGTCATTGTCGTTAGCAAATTTACTGATCAGCCACTGGGTCTGTAACCCTGCACGCTCTGGGTGTTCTGAGAAGTGCAGTATAGAAGCCTCAAGGCATCCACAGGAGACCTAATTGCAACTCACGAGGGCATGGTCAGAGCTGGGTATGTCTTCTCTTTTTGGAGAGTTCTCATCCTTCGTATTCTCTGTAAGGCCAGGTTCCAAGGACTTACAACGGTGCCTGGAACACAACTGCTACTCCATAGATGCATGTCAAATAGCGTCAACTGAAACTGCACGGTGCCCAGAAAACGTTGATTTCATCTTATTTTAACCTTCTCAAGGTGCCTATAAAATTAAGTGATGGTAACGATTCCTAGACAGGATTGTCCAACAACAACAACATTAAACCACCCTCCTTCCTGAGAGCAAATCTCTCTGGCCTCATTGGGGGGACCATGGTCTTGCTGGCTGGGCATTGACTTGGTTAGGGAGTCAGGTGGTCTTGGTGGCACAGCCCCTTGGTGCTGAGAGAGGCTGGAACTCATGTCTATGAAGGTCTCCATGAGTGCCCTTGGCCCCAGTGTACAGACCAGGGGTGGGCTTTTTTTTCTGTCAAGGGCCATTTGGATATTTATAACATTATTTGCAGCCATACAAAATTATTAACTTAAAAGAATTCGCCTGCTATATCTGGTCAAAAATTTAATTCACTCACCCCTACTGCCAGACCAAATGATTTCACAGGCCTTATACGGCCCCTTAGGCCAGATGTTCCCCATCTAGACGGAGTGTGTCCTACTCTTGCCTCCTGCTTAACCCTCAGAGCACTCGTCAGCGCCTCCTCTCACTGTCAAGGTGGCTCTGTGACATCTCATGTCTGATGCCAACTGCAGAAAACGTGGGTGGGGAGCAGGTCCTGAATAACGAGACCAGATCCCTCAGGCCCTGGGTGCCACCCTAAACACAGCCAAGAAGCAACTCACAGCTGCTTCGGTGTCTGACATTTTCGTTTTCTCCTCTAGAACCAAGTCACCAGGGCTGTAAATCACTCAGCGCTCAGAACGGCACACCCCATCGCGCTGAGGTGTCTAATTCCAGGCTCTGGTTGCTCTGTGATCTTGAGAGTAAAAAACTCCAACCCATTTGAAGCAGCCTTCTTATTATTCTGAGAGAGTGTAGTTTGCACACATCCCTGGCTTCCTCAGCATTTAGATGCTGGAGGCGGATCGGTCTTGGGACGGAGAACAAAGTTCATCAAAGCGGCTCCTCTGTGGAGCCGATGGAAATCTCTGCGTCTGTTTGATTACTCGGCCTTCCGCGCTCCCTCTCGCTATCTCACACCCCGCTGCTTGCCTTCGCACGGTGACTTGTCTCACTTTGTAGGTGGTAGCAGCCGAGTTCCCTGTAGAGCGAACTCTTGTAAAACAAACCCTACTCTCGCACTGACTTCACTTGGACAGTGAAGGTACCTGTCCTGGGGGGAAAGATCGTCTAATCATTTCTCTTTCTTTAAATTGAACTATAAGGTGAGACTGAAAAGTGAACGTACCGCCAAGTCTGTGCATCCATGAAACTGAACACACCAGTGTAACCAACACCCAAATAAGAAACAGAAGACCATCATAATTTCTTGCAATAAACATGTAACTTGAGATACGAGGCTCAGGTATGTTCTTACAGTAGCATTTCTGGACTCCAGCATCTTCCTTCTGACACCATCTCCCCTACGCGTCATCAAACAGTGGGCATTTCTCTCTGGCTTGCAGTTCCTGTCTTAGCCTCTGTCTTCCATATACCTCCACCTTAAGCAAACCCAATGTGTGAAAAGCCGTATTTCCCAATGAGACCAGCCGGGGACAGTCTCACTTAACATCAGTGTTGCTTTCATTTTTACTGTTCCTTCAAAAGGGTGAGCTCTTCTCTTGCATTTCTATAGTAATTCACCTGACAGCCCATAACTATTTATTAAGCACCTACTATGCCAAGCATTCTGGCAGATACTGTGGTGAGTGCAGTGGAGGCAAGATTCAGAGTTGAGTAAGACATGGCTTCTCTTCTCAAGGTGTCTAGGTGGAGACAAGATGTGTGCCAGCTTGACCGTGATCTTGCTGTTTAAGTGAAATATCAGAAAAGAGCTGGGAGAGAGTTTGGGGGAAGAACCCCCCCTTCCTGTCTGAAGGGGTGTTTCAGGAAGACCATGTGGAGGAGGGGGCATTTTACACTGCTGCTTGGAGATGCAACTCTGCCCCTTAAGTTTATGCTGTGAACAGGAAAAGGAGTCTTACATGTTGAGAGCACATGCTGCTATTTAATGCATGAAACTTACTCAAAGGGAAGATTTGGGGTTTATTAAAGGAAATGAGAGCTCTTTGCATTAGAAGTTCTGGAAGTTCAAAATGTGATCCAGCGGGTTTCCTTAAACAGTTGGTTGCCCTGGGACCCATTTCTTGTGCAGTTGGAAGCTTGGCAGAGTTTGAATTTTTGGAGATCACTCTCTGCTCCCTAGGTACCCCCCTCCCTGCCAGCTTGCTCAAGCCCTGCTCCTGGGCAGCGACAGCTGGGAGGTGTGGGTGAGGGGCTGTTGCTAAGAAAACGATTCCAGCTTGCCTTGTCTGACATGCATGTTTAAATTAGCATCTTTAAAGCCAGTTCCCAACAGTTATTTCAATTTTGAAACTACTGAGGATTTGGTGGCAGGTGGAGGTATTGAGGGGGAGGAAAGGCGATCTGAAAAGGCAAAACATTTGGGGGTGCTTTTAAAAAAGTTAAATGAAAGAAAGAATGTCAGATGGGGGAATGCACCCCCGCCTCAGGCAAGGTTGCAGAGCCCCCACAGTAGGATCACAGAAACCCCCTACTTTGCACCAGCTGCTTTGGACAGCCCAGAGGAGTCCGTTGAAAACAGCTCATGGGAATGCATGGGAAGCCCTGAGTCCTCTTAGGCTCCCCCCAAAAGCACTGTATTGCGTGAGGACTTGGGATGGCCACATCTGCTGATAACCACCCCAAGGCAAGAGGGGTCAGGTGTTTGGGAATCTGGATGAGGTGCGGGGGTGACTGTCAATCATCCACCCAGTCAGCACTCCCAGGGGCTGGGTGGCGAAAGGGGAATCTAACAATAAAGTGATCTTGCTTAAATAGGGGTCATGATGCTCATGTTTATTGGGCTTCTCCGATGTGTCAGGGCCTGAGCTAAGAGCTTCATGTCTTTAACTTGACTAATCCTTGCAGTAGCTCACAGAATTGCTTCTCTGTTTTCCACGATTTACAGAGGAGTGAACTGAAGCACAGAGAGGTTAAGTAACCTTCCCGAAGCTGTCAGTGGCGGAGCTGGGGCTGAAATCCCGGCTTTCGCACTAGTGTGCACACCTTTAACCCGGCACTTTGCTGCCAGCAGGAATTAGGACAGAAACCGAGGCAAGCAGATGAGAGCGACAAACCAGATGTGGAAGTGGAGGACAGGAGTTGGGGCCCGAGAGACTTGCATCGACACCCTTTTGAAGGCTGCTTTTGGGTGAGGGTGACAGGAAGGTGTCCATCTGTCTTGGACATTATCTGGCCCTAGGATCTTGTCCACAAAGAACGTGCCAGGCCATGGCATACCGCAGGGCCTTTACACATGCTGTGCTCTGGGGCCAGGATCATTGTTCTGCTTGCTTTTTGTGTGCTGGCTCCTCCTCATCTGTCCTGTCTTAGCTTAATGCCTAGACATGTGGGACAGAGAAGCCTTCCTGACCACCTAACAACATCCAACAAATATTTACGGTGCATCCATGCACATGGCTGTAGACACAGGCATATGTAGTGAACAGACACAAACCAGTGCCCTCGAGGAGCTAACTTTTATGGGAGGAGACAGAAAAAACACAAAAAACAACATAGAAGTACAACCTTCTTCATTTCAGCACCCCATTTGCTTCTCTCAACGCCCTTATCACGATTTGTAATTATTTCTTGTTGAGTCCCATCATGAGGAGAGGGACCTTGGCTGTTTTGGTCACCCCTGTATTCCAAATACTGAGCCCAGAGCCTGGGATAGAGTAGATGCTCAGTAAATGTTCGCTGAATAAACAAATGAGAAGTAAAGCTCTTAGGCTTTTGGTGGAATCAGTGCACTGAGAAGTTTGGAAGAATTTTCTGCAACTGAGTCTTTTGGGATTTTGATATTTTCCAAAGCCAGGTTTTTTGGGGAAATGTTGCCCACGCCAACATGGGACCTCACCTGAGCTCTAGTCCATGCCTTGCCCTCAGGGCAGTCGGTGAGAAGTTACTTGGATACAGCACATCATTATATTGGGGTCAGTGGTGCCCTTTCTTCTCAGTGAAGGACAGGAGGGAGGGCAGGAAGGAGGGTGAGGGAGTGGGCTTGACGTGCACTAGCTCCCGGAGCAGAGAGCTGAATGGTGCCTGGTGATCAGCCCTCCCCCACCCCCCCCACCCCCCACCTGGGGTGAGTGCTGCACCCCAGGCTGAAGGATGGATGGCAGAGGACATGCCATTCTCATCTCCATTCCTGTATCTGCATGGGGACCAAAGAGATCACATCTTCATAATTAAGATGTCACTACCATGAATAATAAGTGTTACAATAGGAGCATGTTGAGGGGTACTTGGCACCGTGTCAAGCCCTTTACCTGCATCCTGTCCTTGAGTCTTCATTTCCCTGTGTGATGGGAGAGCCAGCCTGCCAGGTGAAGCGACTTGCTCAAGGTCACACAGCTGTGGAGCTGGGAACCCAACCCGAGCCCGCCAAGGCCCCCCACCGCACCTCACACAGATCCCTGCTCTCACTGTAGTGTCACGGGCAGAAGGCCTTTCCGCTGTCAGGAGATCACTAGCTTGAAACATAGAAAAACACTGTTCATTTTGTGCTTCACCAAGGAAGTCCTTAACTGTTGAGGCAATAGCAGAATTCCTTTGCTTTATAAACATACATGGCATTTACTGTTCTTGCTATTATTAATAAAAGCCACAATAACTCAGTCTTTGGGTGAGGGGGGCAGCAGGAGGGAGCTGAGTGACCTTAGTTGGATGTTAATACTCTTTTGCCGTCTCCTCTCAACGATCCAGGCTAAGGGAATGGGAGCCAGGGCCCACAAATAATCATAAAACCCCAAAACCAATTATCTGCTCACCGGGGTGTTGGCTGACAAGTAGGAGCTAAGTCTTTAACGAGGCTGGCCTTCCCCGTGCCTCCCTTCTCCGTGAGCTTTGGAGAGGGCGAGGGGAACCTGGGCACCGCAGGGCAGCATGGGGAGCAGCTGCGGCCCCGGCCTCGCGTCTAACGGCAGCCGCCAACGTGGGGCTGGTGCTGTTTTCCCCTTCCCTGAACAACTTGGGTGATGGAGCGAGTTGTCTTAATCCCCCTGAGCATTTTGCTGGCTGGCGTGGTCCATGGAAAATGTCCGCGTGCTGGCCCGGGCCAGGCGTGGCTTCGTCTGGGGGCTGACGTGGCGTGCGGCTTGAGGAATGGAAAGGTCAGAAAGCCTGGGACAAGGGAGGAGACGGAGCCAGCGGCACTGTCCGGTAACGTTAGATGGAAGATGAAATTGTAGCGTGGAGCCGAGAGATGCCGGGCTGGGGAAAGAGACCTCAGCATTTTCCATGATTAACTTTCTAATAGTAACCGTGTGTGTACAGCCGGTGCCTAGCAACCGGAGATGATCTTCACCGAGTGTGCAGTAACACAAGTACGCGCGGCTTCCCACCGTTGGGTTTTCCCCATTTTGTTTCCATCATCATCCGGCGCGTTATTGAGGGATTCGAACACAAGCTGGTTGTCCTTGATGCCGAAACGAGAGACAGCTAAATCTGTCTCCTCTCCTAATTGACCCCCACCCCCATCCAAGCCTTCTGTGACCACAGAAACCCTCCCAGCATGTCACCGGGGACGGGTGCCTAGCGAGGTTACTCAGATTTTGAGGACAGAGTTGGGACCACCACCAGGTCTCGTCCCCTCCGGTCCTGTGCTCTGGACAGCAGGCATGCCTTCTTCCCTCTCCACGTAGCGGGAGGAGGAGAGGCAGAGAACTCTCTTAGGTATTCCTGTCCTTGTCCTTGTCCTTGTCCCGTGGCCTGATGGGAGGGGCTGGCAGGGAACCGGCCTCCTTGCCCTGTGAGCCCCAGCTCAGCAGAAAGGCCAGCAGGTGGCCAGCACCTGGAGCCTGGCTGTCCCAGGCTGCGATGTTCATCGGACGTGCGGCTAATGGTACAGTGCCTGGTGCTGCACTGCTGCCTCCCTCCGTGCTGGTGTTGGCCTTGTATTCTGGGGGCTGTGTAATTGCCTCCCGGGCCTGTAACGGCGGAGGCCTGGGTTCCCCTTACATTGTTTCTTCCCATGCAGCTTGCTGTAGGTCAGGGAGCAGGGGAGAGGGAGGATTTACTGAGGACTCAAGGCAATGCTCTCTCGACCCCATCTCTGCCTCTCCAGCCGGAGTTTGCACCAGCACCTTCTCCTACCAACACACCTCCCCTGCATTCCCACCTGTGTGCACACCTGCGCGTGCTTGCCTTCTTTCTCTCTCTCTGGCCTTTTTAACACAGACCCCTGTCCACACTCACTCGTGCCCACACCCATCCTTCCCTGGCCAGGCTGGCACCCCTGCAGCTCCGCAGACAGGCCTCCGAGGGTGGGCCTCTGCACCCCTTTGTCCATCTGACACTCAGATGCTCACCCCATACCTGTGCCCCTCATATGGACACCCCATCATACCCTCTTACACCGACACAGAGGGGCGTCCGACCTGCTCTATGGCACCGGGGCCACAGACATGTGCGGAGGTTCACAAGGGAAAGTTCTGCAGGTGTTCTGCTCCCTGATGGCAAAGGAGGAGGCAGAGGCGGAGTTAGGGAGTTAGGGGATCAGGCGGTCCAGCTGCGTCTTGGGCCTGTATGAGGCTCAGAGGCCTTGGCTTCCTGCCGTGCTTCTGTAAGGCCCTTACTAGTATTTTCTCCTTAGATTCATCCCTTTGGCCAACATTTATTAGCCCCACCACGTGTCAGGCACTGCAGGGAACGAAGCAGACGCAGGCCCTGCGCGCACGGGTTTCTGGTCCAGGGTGGAGCAGAGCGTACTCAGGCTGATGAAGGAAACAGGGTGAGCCAGACGGTGACAGTGCAAGAGGATGAGTAAGGAGGGGAAGGGGAAGATGGTGATGAGGATGGTGCTTTCATACAGGATGCGAGGAAAGCTCTGGGAGGTGAGCTTGGAGCAGCTGGGCTTAGAGCAGAGCAGGGAGAAGGAGCAGCAGGTGTGGGGTGTGGAGTGTGGAGGAGCCGAGACGGGGAGCACAGAGAGGCCAGGAGGTGTGGCCATGGGTGGGGGCCAAAGGGGGGTCTCCTTGGTGGGAAATTCTTAAATATCTGTCACCCCAAAGATTGTGGTTCCCCGAAGCCCCTGGATGCATGGGACTCATCTCAGTGGCCGCTGTGCACCTCACATGGCACCTGGCACAGATCGGTGCCCAGAACCTTGGCTCCTTGACACTTTGCCTAGTTCATTCCTACACAGAGCTGCTTCCGTGTTCTGAGGTACCGTGCTGGCTGCCGGGGATGCGGGATGGCAAGTCCAGCCCTTCTCTGGCTATGCTCCTGGCAAGGGAGGCTGCCGGCTGGAAGTGTGAGCATCCTGAGTGCCCTGAGAGGCATGGCGGGCTGCTGGACCCCGGGGCTGGTGGAAGGAGCTTCGAAGGAGGTTGCTCTCTGGAGGAGCTGATACCTGAGCAGAATCTTCAGGAAGGAGAGGAATTAGCCTTGAGGGAGAGGAGGGAGAGGAGGGAGAGGAGGCAGAGGAGGCAGAGGAGGGAGAGGAAAGAGCCAAAAGGATGGCCCACAAGCATTTGGGAAATGACACTCAAAAGCATGGAGTATGGTGGGGGGTTCCCAGGGTTGGGGGCTCTGGTGCTGTCTCCTTTGGCATTCCTGCTCTGTGCTGGGCCAAGAAGGGAGCAAGGCAGCTCCCAAATACTCCGTCTGTCATGAGGACAAGCCCTGTGGCTCCCCATCTCCCCCCCTGCCCTGCCCCAATCTGTGGGTCTGGGACCACTTGGAACAGCCACCCCGTCATCCCCTGTCTCCATCCTGGTTCCCTCTTCAAAGGGTGGCGGCCGAATTTCCTGGCTCCTGGGTTGGGCCTCGCCCTCTGGACTGTGCTGCTGTGTGACACGCAGACCTGGAAGGCCTCGCAGGGAGAAGCAGGGAAGGATGGAGGCCCCTGGATGTGCTCCCCAGAATCCGTCACCCACCCTCGCTTTCCGAGTAACAGGCTGCTGGTCTGCAGGTGTGTTTGGTTTTGCTCGCACAGTTTTATAATATTTTGTTCTATTTTTTTTTGGCATCAATTTTTTTTACATTTACAAAGTGGGAGGTCTTTTGAATTAAAAACTGGGTTTCTAGCTTTTCTAGGAAAAAAAGGTAGAAGACGGACATTTGTGGTCTGGGCAGAGCCTTTGAGGCCCCTCCTGTGCAGGGTTCCTCACGTCCCTTTGTGGCCTGGCTCCCGGGCACATGAACGTGCAGCCTGGTTTTGCATTAGGGAAACACACAGGTAGGCTCATACTCCGGCAGGTCCTCAGGGATGGCTTTTGAACCCTTTAGCATTTCCAGGTCATTCTAATCTCTCAGCTGGACGCCAGTGGGAGCCCCTCTCGGCTTCCATTTGCTCCAGAGCAGTTGGATTTTAGTGTTTATTAGAAATAATGGGCAGGGAGTGGGTGTGGGCTCTGCTGACTGGTGTAAGAATGGCATCTGGACACGGTGCAGAGGTAGAAGGTCAAGGGTCTCCAAAATCTCAAAGGCTGAGCACAGAGCTCCCCAGTGCAGGGGGCGGGCAGAGCCAGGGCCTCCTTTCTCCTCTTACTCCCACCCCCCCAGGGACCCAGTGAGTCTTTGTAGAAGGAGAGAAGACATGACTGGTACCCTAAGGGTCTGATGAGATGGTAACCCCTTCCTCACACCCCACAGCAGGGGTTTGGTTCCCCTTAGCTTCTAGCATTCGCAGGTGGTCATTTCTAGGAAGTGGAAAGCCCAGGGGCCTTGCCTCTGGGGTCTGTGGTGAAGTGGGAGCTGTGTTCACACTCTGAGGAGGAGCCTGAAGTCACACCTCCAGGGCAAGCTGCTTTGATGTGGCCACTCGTGGATTAGGTGTCAGATGACCACCCGGGGAACGTGCCAGCCGGGAAGCCAGGACACAGCGATTTGCTTCCGCCTTGCCAGTACTTTCCAAGGTCCGGTGTTTGCCTGCAGCTTCTGGTGAGGCCTAGCCAACCTCTGAGTGAGGGCAGACCAGGACACCTGTGGGTGCAGCGGCCTGTAAGGTGGCTCTGCCAGGCCCTCCAGACCTTGAGCAAGGCCCGATGCACCAGGGCAGGCGGGGGGAAGCCACATGCTGCCCACCGTGATGTTAGCGGGGCGGCTCCAGTCTTGGGTGCCAGGGCAGACTGACTTTTCAGCCCGCAGAACTTCTAAAGATAGGCGCGGGTGGCGCTCTGCTGGCACGGGCTTGATGGGCCATCTGTGACTCACAGCCTCGCCTGCTTCGGGAGTGTGGGCCCCAGGCGGGCAGAGCTGCAGTGAGAAGGGTCCAGATGAAGGAGGGGAGGGGTGAGTCAGTCCCCTCCCAGACCACCCCACAGAGGGGGCCTCTGTGCGCCTGTAATTTATGTGGTTGCTCTGGCTGGGTGGAGCAGGTGAAGCCTGAGTAGAATAAAGCCATCGTCAGTACGGTTTGCAAGCCTCACATATTTAAGAAAATACGTTGCTTGGTTTGTTTCTTAAATCACCATCTGAAGACCCTCACGTTCACCCTGACTTGTCCATCCTCCTCTTCCCTCCCCCGCCCTCACCCCTCTTTTCTCTGAGTTACTTGCTTGGCTCTTTTGGGCACTTGTGACGCTCAGATTTATGCAGCACTTTGTAAAGCATTTTCTAGGCAACACATATTCGCTAAGCTCCTTCTGGGCCCTGGACGAATTCTGGGAAGCAGCTCTCAGTGCAGCATTGACAAGCATTGCTAACATCTAGGGACACAACAGCGTGAAGTGATAGTGTTTTTCTTTATCGTGGGTGGGAAAGGCCTCTCTGAGCAGGAGACAGACAGCCAGGTGGACATTTGGGAGAAAAGCGTTAGAGCTAGTGGGAAAAGCTCGTGCAAAGACCCTGAGGTAGGAATAAGCTGTTTGTTTCAGAAACAGAAAAAAAAAATAGCCACTGTGAACAGAGTTTAAGGCAGGGTGGGGGGAAAGTGCTACAGAAGGAGGTTGGCAGGGCCTTTTCTTGTAGGGCTTTGCAGAGAGTGGTGTGGAGTCTGCATTTCCTTCCCAGTGTGATGGGGCATTGCCGGAGGGGTTTAGGAGCCTTGCTTGTGATCTGATGAACCTTTCTAAAAGCTTGCTCCTGCAGCAGCGAGACCAGGGAGTGAGGGCGGGAGTAGAAGCAGAAGGACTGCTTTAGGGGCCACTGCATCTATCCTGGTGAGAGTAAGCAGGTGGCTTGGACTCTGGGGCTCAATTTCGATATACTGTCTCAATCCTTAGAGCGGTCCTGTTGGAGAGGAAAGAGGAAGAAACAGAGGTTCAAAGAGGACCAGTGACTTGCCCCATTGCCAGTAAGCAGCCAGGCTGAAAATTGCAACCAGATCCCGGCTGTGGTGTTTAGGAGGCCTCCTGCCCCTCTTGCGCGATGTGACGCTGGGTCATGCACTGAAGGCATCCTGTGAGCCCCTGTATTCGTCTGTTAAGGCTGCCATAATAAATACCACGGCCTGGGTGGCTGTTAGTTTGCAAATTGGCACCTGTGCAAGGGCAGGCCGAAGAAAGAGGCAGGCACTCCAGCTCGGTAGGTGGCAGGTTTAATTAGCAAGGGAAATTACTTACTAAGCTTGTCTTGGCAAGCCGAGTAGACCTCAGCACTTGCTCACCAGAATCTTAAAGTTTATAGAGGCCGCTGGATTCAGTCATGTACACCGTCCAGATGGTCTCAACAACACCTTACTCCATCCAGGCTACCTCCTTGCAGACGCCTCCCACTGTGCAAACGGTGGGCAGAACATGCATCGCAAGGACAGGGGAGGGGTAAGGAGCCCCTGATTGCTCGGGTCCAGCTCCCGGTCACCCAGCGGTCATGTCCTCTTAGTTACCGCCTGCAGCAGCGGCTTAAACAACAGAATTTCATTTTCTTACAGCTCCGGAGGCTAGAAGTCTCAGATCAAGGTGTCAGCAGGATTGGTTCCTTCCGCAGCCTCTCTCCTTGGCTCTTCTCCCTGTGTCTTTGTCTTCACGTGGTCCCCTGTCTGTATGTGTCTGCGTTCTCATCTCTTCTTCTGAGGACACTGGTCATATTGGATTAGGGCTCACTGTAATGACCTTGAGTTAGCCAGCAGGCAGCACCGATGGATGAGGTGGGCAGCATCTGATGAACCATTCCCCATTATATAACTTTAATGACTTCTTTAAAGACCTTGTCTCCACATACAGTCATGTTCTAGGTCCATGGTTGGCAAACTTCAGCTCGCGAGCCACATGCGGCTCTTTGGCCCCTTGAGTGTGGCTCTTCCTAAGCCTTAGGAGTACCCTAATTAAGTTAATAACAATGTACCTACCTATATAGTTTAAGTTTAAAAAATTTGGCTCTCAAAAGAAATTTCAATCGTTGTACTGTTGATATTTGGCTCTGTTGACTAATGAGTTTGCCGACCACTGTTCTAGGTACTGTGTGTTAGGACTTCAATATATGAATCTGGGGGCACAGTTCAGCCCTTAACAGCCCCTTTCCTCACAGAGCCAGCTTGGTAGACACCAGGGAGATTCCTGTGGTTCCGCTGTGTTTTGAGCACTCTGGCCCACCCTTGGTTTTCTCCAGGACGCTGACCAGCCAGCACTAACAGATACGTAGTGACCGCGGTGGGGGTCTGTGTGTAGGAGGCCAGCCCAATGCCACAAGCGTAGGAGGGCAGGTGGGTTCCGCAAAGAGAGCAGGTGCACTTTTTGTGAGGCTGTGGGTGGGAGGAGTGAACTACAACATCTCTCATAGCCACTAACTTTAAAAAAGTGTCACCTGACAGCATGCACTTAAGTGCCAGGCACTCTCCCCAGCATCCTGCGTGCTTTATTTGGACATCACAGACATTCTGTGCGCTGGATGTTACTACTCTCATCCCCGTGTCAGAGATGAGGAAACTGGCTTGGAAAGCTTTAGCAGCTTGCCGGGGCTCCTCCGGCCGGTGGTGGTGGAGCTGCGATTCACAAGTGCTCTTTTCTGGTCCAGAGCCTGCTTCTCAAGCTGCTCTGAAATGCATCCTTTCAGAACCTTCCCCAAAGAGAATGGATGTGTCAAGGTCTGAGTGAGACTCGATTTCTTTGGTGTTGCAGAGAGTAGGCATCCTCTGTGTCTGGTGTTAAGCTTTTATGTGAGGACTTTGTACTGTCTGCCTCAGTGGTTCTCAAAGTGGAGTCACCTGAGAATTTGTTAGAGATGCAGATTATCAGGCCCTGACCAGGATCTGCTGGATCAGAAACTGAGGCCAGGACCGACCCAGCACTCTGCGGTTCAACAAACCCTCCAGGTGATGCTCACACTTGCTAAATGTTGGGGTCCACACCGACCCCCCGATACTGCAGGAGTTTGCATTTGGAAAGCCAGGCTTCAGTGCATGAGGACTAGCGCAGCGTCAGCTAAGCGGTATTTACCGGTAGGTGTGCTGTGCTCCTTCCTGTGGTGGCAGCTGTGGCCAATTCCAGAAGTGAATAGGGATCAGGCCTTATCTGACATCTACTCTGTGACAGGCACAGTGCAAGGCCCTACAATCCTAAGGGGTTGCATCATCAGTTTCGAGTAGCAGATGAGGAAACTGAGGCACAGGTGGGTGACACTGCTCTTCTTACAGCTGGCAGTGGTGGAGCTTGGATTTCATGTCAGGACTGTGTGAGCCCCGAATCTCTTTTCTTTCTCTTTTTGTATCACCTCATGGAGCTTGGACAGGAAGATGGGAGCCACTCATGGGACAGAGGACCGGACCCCCAAGGGGCATCTGTGAGGTGATGTGTGCTGTGCTAAGGGCAGGGGAGGGAGGCTTGAGTTAGCCGGCAGCACTGACGGATGAGGTGGGCAGCACCTGATGAGCCATTCCCCAGCACAGTCTTTAATTTTTCAATTGCAGTGGACATACAATATTCTATTTGTTTCATGTCTACAACATAGTGATTAGACATTTATATAACTTACAAAGTGATCATCCCTCGAGTCTAGTACCGTCTGACACCATACATAGTTATTATAGTATTACTGACTATATTCCCTATGCTCAGCACAGTTTTAAAAACAACATGAATTATGTTTCTGATTGTAAACATAACACATGCTCCTGGAAGGAAACTCTGGAAGTACATGAAAGTAAAAAAAAATCATAGCCATTAATATGGCTATTATAACCCGCTCCACAGAAAATAACGATGTAAGGATGTAGAGAAATTGTAACTTTTGAGCATTGCTGGTGTGTATATAAAATGGTGCAGCTGCTGTTGTAAACAGAATGGCAGTTGGTCAAAATATTAAACAGAATTTTTCAGCCCAGCTGGTGTGGCTCAATGATTGAACCAGGAAGCCACGGTCCAATTCCCGGTCAGGGCACATGCCTGGGTTGTGAGCTTGATCCCCAGTGTGGGACATGTAGGAGGCAGTTGATCAATGATTCTCTCTCATCATTGATGTTTCTCTCTCTCTCACCCTCTCCCTTCCTCTCTGAAATCAATAAAAATATTTTTTTTTTAAAAAATATTTTTTTAAAAAAAAAAAATATTTTTATTAAAAAGAATTTTCATATGCTCCACACAATTTCACTATTAGGTATACACCCCAAAGAAATGAAAGCAAGGACTTCAACAGATTATTTGTGTGCTCTCGTTCATAATAGCATTATTCACAGTAGCCAAAAGGTGGTAGCAACCCAAGGGTCCATTGGCAGGAGAATGGATGAACAAAATGTGATATATACACACACTGGAATGTCATATAACTTTAAAAAGGAAGGAAGTCCTGACACAGGCTACAATGTGGAAGGGCCCCGAAGGTATTATTCTAAGTGAAATAAGCCAGTTACAAAAGCACAAACAGATCGGTTCCACTTACATGGGACACGTAGGGCAGCCACGTTCATACAGGAAGGGGAACGGTGGTTGCCTGGGGTGGGGGTTGGGGAAGGTGGAGGTATTGTGTGCAGTGTGTACAGTGTGTCAGTTTGGGAAGCTGAAAAAGTTCTTGAAATGGGTAGTGGTGATGGCTGCACTACAATGTGAATATGCTTAATGTCACAGAACTGTACACTTGAAAATAGTTAAAATAGTAAATTTTATGTTATGTATATTTTACCAGGATTTTTAAAAAGTATGAAAATGAAAGTAACACCCCAGAGATGATTGCTGTTAATATTTGGATATATTTCACAGCAGTCTTATTTTAATGCATTTAGATACATATTCGGTTCTTTCACCATTTCATCAACAATTCTCTGAAATCAACTTTTTAATGATGCATATTAGTTTCTTAAGTAGCTGCACTGTAACGTAATTAATTGCTAGGCGGTTAATCTCTGTAACATCTCCCCGTCGTTGGTCTTGGAAGCGAGTTTCGGGTTTTCCCTGTCTTATGCTAGGCTGCAGTTAAGGTCTGTGAAGAGTCGCTATCCACATTGCCAAGTTGCTTTCCAGAAAGGCCATGTGGCTTCCACGCAGCCTCACCAGGAGTGTGTGAGAACGTGTCCTTTCCCATCAGCTTCCCTGTTACTGAAAGGAAGCCTGGGGCTGCACAGGGAGAAAGAAAGGCAGCGGGTCCCTTCAGATCTCAGAGCTGGTCTTGGGCAGGGAGTGGGCGCCTGCTTGGCGAGCCAGGACAGGGCTGGTTAGCTGCCTGAATGGCCAGGGGTTGGGGGCCCGCCCGCGGGAAGGAACAGCCAGTTCAGGCGTCTCCTTGATATTGGCGCTGTGGTTTCACTAGAGATTTTATCAGGGCTGCTTGCCAGTCCGGCTCTGGGCTGCTGCAGGGCGCAGTCTGCGGAGCTGGTCGGGTGGGCTTCACTAAGCCTCCTGATCGGCCCTTGCATCTCCTTTCGGGGGACAGGGAACATGGGAAAGCTGTCTTGTGTTGCTCTTCTCTGGTATGACATTTGCGGAGTGAGGACACAGTGCCTGCTTCCTTTCTCATGGACGTTTTCTGTTCAACAGGGAACTAAACTAAGTTGTAAGAATATATGTATCTTCCTGTGTTGTTTCATATAGCCATCTACCTTTGGAATGGAAATAATTAATTTAGAGGCTGCAAAGCATCTTCTGTTTTTTAACTGTTCAATTTTTGTGTGGTTTGGGGAAACAAATGTTTGCTTGCCCCAGCCCATTTGGGAAATAGTGCCCTGTTCCTTATTCGGGGCCGACAGCATAAGCATGAGTCTGGGACGGACGGCCTATACCAGTGGTCGGCAAGCTGGGGCTCGCGAGCCACATGCGGCTCTTTGGCCCCTTGAGTGTGGCTCTTCCACAAAATACCGGCTTCTGCGCATGGGCCATGAAGTTTCAGTCGCACTGTACGTGCGCGCTCGGACGTGATATTTTGTGGAAGAGCCACACTCAAGGGGCCAAAGAGCTGCATGTGGCTCACGAGCTGCAGTTTGCTGACTACTGGCCTATACCTCTGGAAGTAAGCTCTGTGATGGGTGCTAGGAGGGGCCTAGGAGAAGGCTGGGAGCTGAAGGCTTCAGAGGGAAAACTCTCTCTCTTCACATTTACACCCCCCCAACCCCCAACACACGCACATGCACATGCACACATACATTTGGTACCTGGGAACATCAACTGTATGTCCTTGGTTTCTCTCTGGGTACAGTAAGCTCTAAGAAAGCTTCCTGAAAATTCCTTTTGATTTTGGATTTTTCTGGAAGGACATGTTTCCCGGCCCTAACCACGCCCAGGGGAGTGGGGCTCCCTTGAGCTGCACCTCTGGGATGTGGAGATGCCGTGAGGAAGCTGGATGAGTCATGGGCGGGATGACCAGGGTCTGCTCCTGGAGGCTCACAGTTGGTGGTTTCAGAACCTTTAGAACAAAGTCTAATTAGTTTTCTACCTCCCCCGGAGCCAGTGGGCTTACATTCAAACGAGGGATGGGGAAAAGAGTCTCTCTCCTAAGCAGCATGGTTTTCAGGGACCAACTTTCCCTTGCACCTTTTCTAGTCTTTGCCAGATCCTCACGGCCCTCCCTCAGCTATTCCTTGAGTGCATGTCTTCTCTCCATTGCTGCTGCCTCTGGTCTAGCTCAGGCTTCCATCGCTGCCTGCCTGGACCATTGCAGTAGTGACTCTCGTTTCAGATTAGGCACACTCTGACTACCCAATTAAACTTTCAGAATGTTAGCTGATTGTTTCATTCTCCTCATCAAATGCTCTTTCATCGCTCCTCATGAGCCACAGAAAAACAAAAAGCACAAACATCTTTTCTTGGTGTTCAAAGATCTCTGTAATCCCTCCTTTTCCCCTCTTCTTTATGTTCCTGGCCGCCAGCCCACATCACTACTCCCTGTCCTTGTATCTCTATTTCCTGCCTCATGTTTTAGTTTATTCTGTCCTTTCTACTTCCTTGTCTGTGCATCTCTAAGTCCCATGAATTCTTAGCTTTGGGCCAAAGCCAGCTCTTTCTGGATGCTTCTGTTTTTGGTGCTCGAGTTAGAAGTGATCTCTCCCTCCTCTAACCAGCACTCTCCTCCCCCATTGCCTTTTTTTAAAGCACTAAACTTTAGCACCTTCTGTTAGAGTTCTCTGGTCTTACTCCTGGAACTTTGTGACGCTCTGATTCATCATTGCCATGGTGCATTGCCTTGCACATGGCAAATACGCAATACTATCCAGTGAATAAACGAACAGAGGGCTGAGGGTGTTCCCTGGTGATCAACCTTTATTTTCACTCTGCTCTATTTGCACTGTTTTCTCAACCTCACCATTTGGCCTGCCCTGCCCTGGACTGGTTCCTGCTGGTGACAACTTGCTGCCAAGGTACCACTTCCCTGAAGAGCACATGTGTATTCCAGGCACTAGCAAGGGGCAGCGGGTTAGTGATTCATGAGTAGGTGGGGGTGAGGGCCTCGAGAGCTGCTGACTCAGCCGCCAGCCGCTAACCCGGAGCGCCTCTGGGCCATGAATCAATGAGTGGATGGTATGAATGAACAGATGATCATGGGATCTCAGGGGACCCGTCTCCTGGATCTGTACTTCCTAACTTTAGAAGAATACAGCCTAGGGCCTCACAGGGAATAAACATGGCACATCTTCCTGGAGAACCAGTTCTTGAAGGTTTGAGAATATATATCCTTTCATATTCAGTCACATTTATCATGGGGAGGAATGCAAATATGCATACATTTTAACAGATAAAATACAACACTTCCTGCCTGGGGAAGGCTTCCCCCAGTTTCCAACCCAGGCTCCCAGGTAGAGAGAGGTCTGGTCAGTATTCTCGCCTTCAGGGCTGTGATGAAAAAGTTTGCAAGGATCTGGGCTAGTTCAGCCCTGCCCCTATCCCCCCCACCCCTGGCCGCTCGTGTCCCCATCTCTGCCTCCCCAGCCCATGGCCAGCCTTGGGCAGGTGTGGACTGTAAGGCAGTCCCAGTCTGCAGTGATGACTGTAGAGGAGAGGGTAGACTTGGTGAGCGTGGAAAGTGGGGTCCGAATCCCTCCCGATGTACAGACACTGCATCCGGAAGACGATGGGCAAGGGACAGTCGTGCTGTCTTTCCAGGGGAGAGACATGGCTGCTGGAAATCTGATAAACTGTGAAAAGTCCACGTGGAATAGATGACATAGTGAAATGTAAGCCCGTGGGGATCGGTGTGAGAAACACACTCATTTCAAGCAGGAACAGAACCAACAAGGGACAACTGGGAGTACTGCAGCGGATGATGCTACTGAGCGGTACCCCCTTATGGAGAGACCTTCCACTGCCACCCCCAGTGACCCGCACTCCTGCCCCTCCCTGCCCCCTCCCTCCTTTCAGCCCTGCTGGCCATTGCCTGCCTGTGTGACCTTGGCAAGTCACATGCTCCCTCCCTCAGTACCTGACTCATTAAATGAATACCTGATGCAGAAGGGCATTGTGATGACAACTCATGTAAGAAGCTGCCTGACACCTGTGACTATTTTTCAGGGACCCCTCCCTGCACCGGGGAGTCCCACAGCACCTTCACCAGTTCAGACAGGGGAGTGGACCTGCCATTTGCTCCTTTGGGATTCTGGAGAAACGGTTTAAAGAATGCCAGCTCCATGTGGGCAGAGACTTGCCTGGTTCCCCGCTGTCTCCCTACCTGCTGGAACAGCGCCTGGCATAGGAGGTGCTGGGTCAGTACTGGATGGCCGGATCCCAGAAGTGATCTACTGACTCAGGCGGGCAGCCAGGCACCAGAGGATGTGCAGATCCTCTGAGAAAGGTACTTGCTAACATGTGTGAATTTAGTGACCTCCTCAATTTGAAATGAAGCTACTGGGCTTTTTTGGATCTTTTTTAGGAGCCTAGAACTAAACACTGTGTCTTATGGAATGCCCAGCTGGGTGGATGGGGGAGAGGGTGTTCCAATATATGGTTGTGTCTAGAATATAAGTGAACTGACCTCTCTCTCCAAGCCACTGATATTGGGGGGAGAGGCGAGAGTGTGGTCTCTCTTTAAGGGATTGAACTACCTCTCTGAGCCTTGGAAGAAAGAAAACAATCGTGACATGTATTAAAACAATGTTTGAAGGGATCAAGAAATTAGTCTTTGGCCAAAATATATAAGGAACTCATACAACTTAGCAAAAGGAAGACAAACAATCCAAGTAAAAAAATGGGCAAAGGACCTAAATAGACACTTCTCCACAGGGACATACAGATGGCCAAGAGACATATGAAAAAATGCTCAAATTCACTGATCATCAGAGAGATGCATATTAAAATGACAATAAGATGTCACCTCACACCTGTCAGAATGGCTGCCATCAACAAATCAACAAATGACAAGTGCTGGCGAGGATGTGGAGAAAAGGGAACCCTAGTCCACTGCTGGTGGGAATGCAGACTGGTGCAGCCACTGTGGAAAACAGTATGGAGTTTCCTCAAAAAATTAAATATGGAACTGCCATTTGACCCAGTGATCCCACTTCTAAGAAAATATCCCCCCCGCAAACAGAAACACCAATCAGAAAGAATATATGCACCCCTATATTCATAGCACAATTTATAATAGCTAAGATCTCAAAACAACCCAAGTGCCCATCAGTAGATGAGTGGATAAAAAAGCTGTGGTACATTTACTATGGAATACTAAGCAGCAGTAAAAAAGAAGGCTCTCTTAACCTTTGAGACAGCATGGAGGGACCTGGAGATTGTTATGCTAAGCAAAATAAGCCAGTCAGAGAAAGACAAGTATCGCATAATCTCACTCATATGTAGAATCTAATGAAAAAAATCATCTGCTGAACAAAATAGATCCAGAGACATAGAAGCATGGAACAGACTGTGGAATCTCAGAGAGAAGGTGGGGATAGGTTGGTGGAAATAGATCAAGCAAAGAACTTGTATGCATATATGCATAACCCATGGACACACACAATAGGGTGTTGAAGGCCTGGGGCGGGAGGTGGGGCGGGCTAGAAGAGGTCAATAGGGGGGGGGGGGGGGAAGGGAACATATGTAACACTTTCAACAATAAAGATTTAAAAAGAAAAAGAAAAGAAATGAGTCTTTGGGAAGGCTGCCAGGATTCTGCTCCAGGTGGTTACTTTAGCTGGGCCAGTATTGACTCTGAGATATGAGGTCAGCTATTTACAATAGTCCCTCCTTACCCGTGGTTTCACTTTGTGGTTTCAGTGACATGTGGTCAACTGTGGTCTGAAAAAATTAAATGGAAAATTCCAGAAATAAACAGCTCATAAGTTTTAAGTTGCGAGTTGTCCTGAGCAGGGTGATGAAGTGTTGCTGTCCCGCTCGGCTGCCTGGGCCGTGAGTCATCCTTTGCCCAGCGTCTCCATGTGGTATAGGTTCCCCACCCGTTAGTCACAGTAGCCGTCACTGTTGCAGCATCACGGTGCTTGTGTTCAGTCACCGTTATTTTACTTGATGGTCCCAAAGCACAAGACTAATGGTGCTGGCAATTCGGGTTTGCCAAAGAGAAGCCGTAAATTGCCTTAAGTGAAAGGTTATGTGTGTCTTGGAGCCCATCCTGCAGATAAGGGGCAGGCTGCTGTACTAGTAAATTGCTGCCATGCTCAGGTATTTATTGATGTATTTTTCTCCTATGAATTGGGCTCTTTCTCCAACAAACTTGACAGCCCGGATGGGGTGAGTCTTTGGTGCCTTTGTATACTCTATATAATCATTACTAAAAAAAAGGACATTGATCTCTATGATGAAAAGATGATAATTTCACCTATGAACTGTTCCTTGTATACTTCCCTGATACTCTTTTTGTTGTTGTTGTTAACTGTCACCTGAGGACACTTATTTCCATTGATTTTGAGAGAGAGAGAGAGAGAGAAACATGGATGTGAGAGAGAAACATTGATTGGTTGCCTCCCCAACATGCCCCAATCTGGACTAAGGATTGAACCTGCAACCCAGATATGTGCCCTTGACCGGGAATCCAACCTGCCCCCCTTCAGTGTGTGGGATGATGTCCTAACCACTGAGCACACCTGCGAGGGCTCCCGGAGTTTCTTGAGGTGGCTAAGTTAATTTTTGTTTGGAAGATGGATTTCATGATTATATTTTTCTTTTTTTTTTTTTTTCTTTTTTTTTTTTAATATATATTTTTTTATTTTTCGCTAAAAGTATTACAAAGTGTATTACATAAGTGTCCTTTTTTCCCCCCCGCCCTTGACAGACCCCTGCCCTCCCTTACCCCCCAGTGTCTTATGTCCATTAGTTATGGTTATATGGATGCATACCAGTCCTTCGGTTGATCCCTTAATCCCCTCCCTCCTCCCCCCCAACCCTCCCTGGCCTTCCCACTGCAGTTTGACAATCAGTTTGAGGCAGCTCTGCCTCTGTATCTATTATTGTTCAAAAGTTTGTAATGGTCTTTATTATCCATGAATGAGTGAGATCATGTGGTATTTTTCCTTCATTGACTGGCTTATTTCACTTAGCATAATGCTCTCCAGTTCCATCCATGCTGTTGCAAATGGTAAGAATTCCTTCTTTTTTACAGCAGCATAGTATTCCATCATGTAGATGTACCACAGCTTTCTAATCCATTCATCTACTGATGGGCACTTAGGCTGTTTCCAGATCTTAGCTATGGTGAATTGTGCTGCTATGAACATCGGGGTGCATATATCCTTTCTGATTGGTGTTTCTGGTTTCTTGGGATATATTCCTAGAAGTGGGATCACAGGGTCAAATGGGAGTTCCATTTCCAATTTTTTGAGGAACCTCCATACTGCCTTCCATAGTGGCTGCACCAGTCTGCATTCCCACCAGCAGTGCACAAGTGTTCCTTTTTCTCCACATCCTCTCCAGCACTTGTCGTTTGTTGATTTGTTGATGATGGCCATTCTGACAGGTGTGAGATGGTACCTCATTGTTGTTTTGATTTGCATCTCTCAGATGATTAGTGACTTTGAGCATGTTTTCATATGTCTCTTGGCTTTCTGAATGTCCTCTTTTGAAAGGTGTCTATTTAGATCCTTGGCCCATTTTTTGATTGGATTGTTTATCTTCTTTTTGTTAAGTTGTATGAGTTCCCTATAAATTTTGGAGATTAAGCCCTTATCAGATATGATGTTGGCAAATATGTTTTCCCACGAGGTGGGTTTTCTTGTTGTTTTGTTGATGGTTTCTTTTGCTGTGCAGAAGCTTTTTATTTTGATGTAGTCCCATTTGTTCAGTTTCTCTTTAGTTTCAACTGCCCATGATTATATTTTTCAACCAAGAAGTCTGTTAGCATCCGGCCTCCTTCCCTGACCTAGAGGGTTTGGAGTTGATGTATCTGCAACATTTTAGCCAAAAAAGGTCTTACCTGTCTACACTTCTTTAATAGAGTTGCCAAGTGGTCTTGGACAAATCAAACCAAATGTAAAAGTATGTATGTACTAATGATATTCACTATCATCAGAATCATCGTCATTTTTATTATAGTGACTTCAGCTCGGTGTCTCTTAGGGCACTTGGAGCTCTGTGGCAACCTAGGAGGAGGTAGTATTGCCTTTTTCCAGGTGGGAAAACAGGCTCAGAGAGTTTCAGTGGCTTTCCCAATTACCCAGAGTGGGTAAATGGTGGAGGTGAAATTTGAACTTGGGGAGGTGAGAGTTCAGGCTTCGCCATCAGACAGACCTGGTCCTTTTCTTGGTGTCCGTGGGGTGTCAGAGAGGTAGGGGCCATGCTCTCTTCTTACGGAGTAGACACAGCCGGAAGTCTGAGGACAAGCGACGGTAGGTAGATGGTTAAACCCGAGCTCTGGTTCCTCCAGGGCATCGTGGTAGAAGAGGGCAGAGCAAGATGAAGTGTGCCTAGAGGGCTGCCTGGAGGAGGAGCTCTAAGGCTCTGAAATGCGGGAGATTGGGGGCAGGTAGGAGGAGGGGCAGGCATTTCGAATGGAGGAAGTAGCCTGAGGAAGGACTCAGAGGCGGCTGCTCAGTATTCTGGCCTCAGTCTCCCAGCTCCTAGGCATGTTGAACTGTGAGAGAAGCAGCACAGAAGGCATTTTTTTTCCATGTAAGTGAAGTGCTGTAAAAAAAAGCATTTCCTGCGACAGGAGCACGATGATCAGTGGGAGTGCCAGGTAGAAGTTCTCTTCTCGTGACTTCTCTCTCCCCAGGCGCCGCAGTTGTTGTGTTCCATGGCAACCTGATGTAGTGGAGTCCTCAGATGTCTGTTAGTCCTCGAAGCTGGATGGTTCTGCTGTGTGGCCTTGAGGTTGCCTCAGAGCTCCGCTGTGCCTCCTAGGTCTCCCTGCCAGACGAGGGGTGATTTCCTTGGGCACCTGTCGCTCTAAAAGGCTTGAGCATCTGATCTGATCAGGCTGCCACACTTAGCAACAGTGACATCCCTGCCACATGGTAGATTGGAATCACATTTGTATGAGGAGAAGAATCATCTCCTGTCATTGGGACATTCTCACGTAGGACACGCCTGACCCTGGTCTGCTTACAGACACGGAGAATTTGCCGCGTGCCATGTGCCTGGGGCTCCCCTGTGTGCCATCTTTGTCTCCTCTGTGGGGAGCAGGGCCTGGGGTCTGGGTTTGCTGCTGCCCAGCTCTGCAGACTCGCCAGGGAGGAGGAATGGGGCTGGGAGGCAGGGACGGAGGGCAGTGTGTGGGCAGGGGAAGGAGTCCTGAAGTGACAAGCTCAGTGAGTCACTCAGCGTCAGCTCCAGCTGGAGAGAGTCTGGGAGGGGTATATGGTGCTGCCTATTGCAGCAGGCGAGGAACCAACCATGAGATGGCATCGATTCATTGTCAGGGGGCGGCACATCCTCCCTGGGCGCAGGCAGGAGGAGTGGGCACAGAAGAAGGTTCACTGAACAGGGAGGCAGGAGAGCAGGGGCTTCGAGGCAGGCTCTGCTGGGCATCCTGACTGCAGTAGAGTGTTAATAATGCGTGCTCCCACTGCAGGGACCACGAGTGCTTCACAGGCGTGACCTCGTGCCATCCTCACAGCCAGACCAAAGGCGGGGGCGGGGGGGACACTGTTACTTTTCTCAGTTTATGGATGAGGTTAAGCATCTTGTCTGAAGTCACCCAGCAATGACTAAATGGGGGTGGATTGCTCTTGGCATTTGGAGCCTATGGGCAAAATCACTGCATTAGTGATTCTCAGCCTTGAACCTGCATCAGAACCACCCAGAGGAGTGGGCCTCATGCCATACTTTCTGAGTCTGATTGGGTCTGGGATGGGCCCGAGAACATGAGTTTTTAATAACTTTGCAGGTGATGTTGGTGCTGTGGGTCGGGACCACACTTTGAGAACCACTGTTCTTTATTCTACTCATCTTCCCCACCGCAGTCTCCTCACCTGTGAAATGAGCACGTTGGAGTCTCTACCACAAATGCCATCCTTCTGATCACTCATAATTGTGTTTCATCTTGGCCTGTTTAACTTATGAAAGAGCAGTAGCAGTTTGATAAACTCTTCCTACTACTGCTGTGTTCCTCTCACTTGTCGCCTTTCATTTTTGACAATTCGCTGTTACATGTTTGAATGTGTTCTTAATCAGTACGTAAAGTCCTTGATGTTAGACACTCTGGATCATTGTCTTTATCAACATAAAGCCCCTTGAATTGTCTAATTTAATGTTTTATGTCTTGGGGAATTTTTTTTTGTTAATCCTCACCCAAGAATATTTCTCCCCCTATTTATTTATTTATTTATTTATTTATTTATTTATTTATTATTTTTAAAATCTTTATTGTTGAAAATATTACATATGTCCCCTTTTTTCTCCTATTGACCCCTTATAGCCTGCCCTGCCTCCCACCTCAGGCCTTCGGGAGGGAAGGAGGGAGGGGAGAGAGAGAGAGAGAGAGAGAGAGAGAGAGAGAGAGAGAGAAACATTGATATGAGAGAGACATACTGATTGGTTGCCTCCCCCATATGCCCTCACCTTAGCCAGGGACTGAACCTGCAACCCAGGTGTGTGTCCTTGCCAGGGGATCGAATCCGTGGCCTTTTTGGTCTGTGGGCCAGCACTCTCACCACTGAACATACCAACCATGGCTAACTTGAAATTTTTTTTGATCTGGATATCAGTGCCTCCATCCTGGCATCATTGCTTTTACTTGATTTCTGCTGACATATTTTTGTCTATTACTTCACTTTTATTTAGCCTTAATTTATCACTTTATTTAGGGCATATTTAATAAAATGTATATAATTATATATATTTATTCACCATGTATTATACATATATACATATGTATTTAAAATCTTCATTCTAAAAGTGAATATAATTTGGCTTTCTGATTCTGTTTTTAATGTCTTTTTTTCTGTTTCCTTCGTCTCGCTATAATGAACCATTCAAAATTTAATTTTTCACTTTTCTCTCATATATTGGACTGTTGGCTTTACCTTTGTTACTTCTCAGATATTTAAAATTTTCTTCAGCCATATTTTGCTCATGGTTAATGTGCAGAATGAAACAGCATCTTTTGACTCCTGACCCTGTAGGGTAATAACAGCTTTTCCTTCTTTTCATTCCCTACCCCTATAATGTTACATTCATGCCTTTATTGTGTAGTTGGATATTTTAAATCTCTATTGTATTATTCTTGCATTTTACTTTTTCACATTTTAATCTTCTCTTTAAAAAGTTTTATTTTAGGTTTCACTTTGATTTGCAATATATCACAGTTACCACAATTATCTAGACCGAATGGATCGTAGCGTTCATTGCCAGACCTTTGTCACCATGGCCATCCCTATCAGTGACTTCCTTGTTTTGATTAGTCTTTGTCGGCAAAGGTTATAGAGCTTCACTCCTATATAGCCTTCCTGGAAAATTCATTCTGACTCATTGTGCTTCGTTTCTTCCAGCAGGAACCACAGCTTGGCCCTGTGGTTGAGGTTTGCAGGGGAGAAGTCAGAGTCTGACCTGAGATTTCCTTTCATAGGTAACCTGCCATCTTCGGTGAGGGTGCTTATACTTCATCATGACATAAACTATACAGTAATCAGTGGGCCTTCGCACCTTCGGACCTAGGTCTGTCTTTAGTGTTGGAAAGTTTTCTTGTATTTTCATGATTTTTCTGCCTGTCCTTGATCTCTGCCATCTTTAACCTGCCACCTTAACCTCACTGTGTTTCTTCTTATATCTTTCTTCCTCTTCATTTTGGGAGTGCTTTTAAACTTTGTCCTTCATGGCAAATCCTTTATCAGGGGGAAGTTCTCTTGACTTTTGTTGCAGACACGGAGTAGATGGTTTCTCGATGTTTCAATTATCATAAGAGTTGTTGTTCACTGAACACTTGATATGCTGTGGGCACTGTGCTAAGCTATTTGCTTGCATTACCCCATATAATCCTTAGGACATGTCTGAGAGGCCGTGCTGTGAGTGTCCCCACTCTGTAGACTGGGAAACATGAGCAGCGGTGGAGCCCTGCTCAGCCTCTCCCAGGTAGAGCGTGCTGGGGCCAGGGTTCAGGGCTGGCTGGTTTCACCGCAGAGCCTGTGCCGTTAGCTGTGATGACAAAATGTCTTTCTAACCAGTAACGCTGTTTCAAATCTCTGTTTTTGAATACTACGTTGTCTGCTTTTTGTGTTTAAGAATGATTTGACAGGTCTTTGACTGGTGGGAGAGTTTTGTGTTTTTCATCCATGAACTGGGACAGTGTTGGCCTGTGAATAGGGAGTTTTGATTCCCCTGGGTCCCTTTGCTGGGCACCTCCCGCTGATAGAATGCTCCTCCTGGCTGTTACGCCAGAGTGCTGGCTGATGGAGTGAAGACTTACAGGACCCAGCGAACTGTAAGGCGGGGCCGGTGACCTCGAGCCATGAGTAGTTCCAGAAGGGAAACTTAATCCCCGTGTTATTGCTTCTCTGCATTTGGTGAACCCATTACACCATGAGCCAACTGTTTGCATCTGGCTTGCTGTTTGACCTGGCCACCATGCCAGGTACACACTGTGCTTGAACTTGTCCTTCTACTGGAGCTGCCACCTGCCACGTCAGGGACAAGTCCCTGCCCCCAGCTAGTTTACTCCTTGGTGCTCCTGCCATGTGATTCCTGCCCTCCCAGGGCTGCTGATGACAAATGCTGCCGTGGATGCTCAGTGACAAGAGGAGCCTGGTGGGTGCAGCTTCACACCCCCGTGCCTGGCTCTCTGTCCCGTTCAGTCCTCCCCATCTAGGCAGCTCTGATGTCTCTTCTTCAGCGGCCTGTGCTCCTCGCTGCATAACCATTCTGCACAAAGTGAGGCTGCCCAAGGGGCCTCACTGCCTTCTCCCTTCATCACTTAAAAAAAAAGAGAGACTCTTATAGGATTCTGACACAGCGATGGCACCCATTCCTAGGTTTTGGAGCTGTTGCACGTTTCCCAGGCTTGCGGGGCTCGTTTGGTTATGTCAATAGGAATCTGGGCAGAAAGGCACTGCAATCCTCTGCTCATGTTGCCATGGCGACTCATAAAGGGACAGTTCCCTCCAAAGCCTTTCTCTCCCCACTGCCCATGCTCATGCGTGTGGGGATGGGAGACAAGTGCCCACTTTCTCTTGACTTCTCCACTCACCTACTAGGTGCACCTCCCTCTTTCTGCCTTTCTCCCCGACTCAGATCTCCGGCCTTACTTAGCAGGAGGAGACCGGGGCCTCTGGATTTGACACCGAGTTGGATGAGGCCATTGCAGCCTCAGATTCTGTGACTCGGTGGCATTGGTCCTGGGCGTGTAGGTCAGGGTAAACTCTGCTCTCTTTTAGGAGACCAAGATACTTTCGAATGAAGAGTGGTTCTTCAAGAGATCTCCCACACGGTCTCATGCTGGGAACTTGGGTTTTAGGAGCCTGGCTGGGGTTTCTGGAACTCAGGCGGGGGTATGCAGTGTCATTGATTCATTGTGGCATTGACTCATCGTCAGGAGGTGAGAGGAGCAGTGTCAGGAATACAGAGTGTGCCTCACTCACCCTCAGGGTCATGAGCTTGGTGTGTCACTTCTATCCACCTGTGTCTGGCATTAGGCACCGTCGCATCCTTTAGGTTTACCTGATGGACAGTCATTTTTACCAAGGTACCTACACTCCAGAGCCATCAAATGTAATAGGCAAATGGCCTTCGCTCCCAGGCTAAGAAAGGACGCTCTTTCCCCATTGGACTGTGATTACTCGTAAATGACAGTTGATCCTAAAGCACTGGCTCCTTGAGAAAATTCATTAAAGGAGGTTGCAGGGTTTTTCCAGGTGAGAGGACAGAAACCAACAGGAGGACGTGTACAGATCAGTACTTAGCTCCCCAGGCCAGTGTGAGGTGTGCTGTTTGATGCTGCTCGCTGCCATGCTTGGGCCTCTGCACAGACCTTTTGTTTGTCTGGCCAGCAGAGTAGATGGCAATGACCTAGTGAGGAGAAAGAATACAGGAAGAGCAAGCGCAGGGGGCAGGGCTGGTGAGGAGAGTGGGAAACTTGAGGAGGGGAAGACAGTGAGGTGAACTTGGGCGAGGTTGACTTTGAGGTACCCATGGGGCACCAGGTCCGACAGCCAGTAGACAGCAGGAGGGGGGAAATGTGCTCCTGGTGGGGCAGAGGGTGGCATGGTGCTCCTAGTCACCTTGTGTTTTGTGACACTCCCTTGGGGGTTTTGAACTTTGGTCACCTTCCCTGTAAAATAGGAGTGTTCCTGGCACCTCACAGGGCTGTTGTGAGATCAAGTCCTCAGTACACGTGGTGTTGCTCTGTGCCCACCGGCCTGACAAAGAGCTCAGATCTCTTCTTTGAAGGGCGTTTTTTCTGGAATATTCTCTAGAAAAGCCATGAGGTGCTCTCTTATGGAAGTCCTGTCCCCTGGCGAGGAGGATCGATAGGGTTTTGTTGGCACTGAGGTGGCAGGGAAGAGTCTGGGGCCCAGGATGGCACCAGGGCTGGCCAGGCCGTGTGGTCAGGCGGGCACAGCTGCATGGGAGATGCTTCGTGTGCCTCCTTCTGCGGCTGGGCTTCAGGCCTGCGAGGAAGGCTCTGCTTCTGCATCAGACTGATGCTCGCCGAGAATCTCGGCAGATGGCCTTGCCAGCCTGGGTGCCTGCGAGCTTCCCGGGCAGGGACGTTTCTCGAGACCAGCAGCTTTTGGGGAGAAACCACAGGGAATGAGGCAGAGGAGGCTCAGGAGGGGCTGGGTAGTGAAGCCTGGGACTTGGTTGCTGGGGAGCTCCCGGTCTGGTTGGTGAGATACTGAGATTGAACAGAGGTTGCCTTTGAAAGTCAGATGCCATGCGGTAAGTTTCTTTGGAATTCACAGCCCTCCATCCCCTTCTGCTGAGGGTACTGCCATCTGCGCGTTTCATCCGCCAGCCCTCGGTTGTGTTTATTGCTTTCTCAGGTTAGATTTCATCCCCTTGATAAACTGACAAGCTCCCAGAGGGCACAGACCTCTCACCCTTGCTCGGGTCGGCCAGCATTTGCACCGGGTTTGCCTCCTGCTCATTCAGCCGGCCGGTGGGATGTTTTATCAGTGTCCTCACTATGCAAGGGAGAAAACCCAGACTCTGGGTAGAGTGGTCAGCTTAGTGTTTCACAAGCAGCTAAACACAGGGGTCTCTGGCACATAGTAGGTTCACAACAAACGTGGTACCTCGACTGGCACCCTATCAGAGTTCTGTGTGTGATGGTGCCCTCAGCTTTTCACAGGTGTCAGTCTTGTGCCCTCGGCTAGGACCGCGAGCCACCGGGGACAGGGATAACCTCTTCACTGCCACCCCCTGCTCCCAGCCCCGCCTCGGGCACACCTCCCCTCCTGTGTTGATTGACCGGCATGGCGTTAAACACGTGGCTTCTTGCCGGCAACTCGAGGAGGGCGATGAGCTTTATAAATCTGCCTGGTGCCTGAAATGGAGCCACACACTCCATTCACTCACACGTACTTGCGCGATGGGGCTTACATTCTCCCTGTCATCCTGTCTCCAGCTCACACTTGATGCCTTACAATTTGGACTTCTTCTCCAGCGCACGGTCGCATGTCCACCGGCCTGTCCCAAGTTACTGACCTTCAGGCTTTGGGTGTCCCCTGGGCAGCTTGCTGCCATTGGAACACCAGGCCTGGCCCTCGGGGAGGCTTCCTGGGAGCTCTGCCCCCTTTCCTCTGCCTTCGGAGCACTGTGCCAGCCCGGACACGGGCGCAGAAGGGGGCGATAAGCCAGCGGTGCCCTGGGAGGGCCTGCAGCCAGGGTCGCTCATTTAGAAAGCCTTGCCAGAAACCTAGACTTGATATTGAGTTTCTTTGCAAGGCCTGCCCCCATGCCAGGAACGGAGGGGAATGTCACATCACCGTTTCCAGAGAGACAAGACAGGCAGCAGAAGATTCTAGTTAAAACTCACTCAGACTTGTGTTCAACCATCGGTTCAAATCTCCATCGGTTGGCTTTGACCTTAGGGGAATGATTTCACGTCTCTTAACTCAGTTTCTTTGTAAACTTTTGCAAGGTTTTTGTGAGCATCAGCATAGCACACAGGACATTGCAGGCACTGGTGAATGTTAGGCTAAAACACTCTGGCCCCTTCCCTCCACTGCAGTGCAGAGAGCTGACCCATAGACAGGGCCTGCTGTGCACCAGGCACCTTTAAAGGGTTCGTTCACCCCTTTCATCCTCACGGGAACCCCGGGAAAGACTGGGCACAGAGTGTTGTAAGGAGCTGTCTGAGATTCCAAGGTGCGGATGGAGCTGGGGTTCGATGCCTCTGTACCTTAGTTTCCTCATCTTTATAATTGGGATGAGGGTGCCAACTAGGACCGTTAGGAGAACTCCTCGAGCGTTGCAAAGGGCTGGCAGATGCCTGGCTCTTCGTAAGCACTCGGTAACTGGCACAGTTCTCTCCACGTGGGGTGAGTGCGCGGGTGACCACAGGAGGCTTGGATGTGCAGTGCCCCGAAGGCGAGGCAGCTTCCGTTGTAGGTGTTCACAGAGCGAGCTCAGTGTGGGCTGGATTAGGGGGGTGGGACGGGGCATTCAGGTGAGGGGTCATCGTGGGCACCAGGAGGAGGGGGAAGCAGAGAGCGAGGGGCGGTAGGGGCAGGAGCAGGTCTCTGTGGGAACACTGAGTTGAGGAAGTTAGGTTGGACTTCGGGTATGGATTGTGGCCTGTGGGCTGTGCGGAGATCCCGAGGGAGTCGTGCTCATGGGGATCATTTCCGAGTCGTGGCCCGTTAGCAGCTTGGCTGTTAGAGATGTCTATTTCATTCAAGTCCTGGCGCCCGTCCCTTGGGAACCAAGCGCTGTCACAAAGCAGGGCACGGGGTGCTCACCCATCCCCTCCGTCTGCTGTCCCAGGAGGGTGGCCCTACACCCTGCATATATCTAAAGGCTCTGAGTTTACTGCCTTTCAGCTGCTGTTTGTATCACAAATGCCTATCCCACAAGGGGCATTAAAAATAACCCAGTGGCTAATAGCATTTCTCAAAATAACTGCTTGTAAAGTGCCCTGCTGGGGTGATTGGCTACTAAAATTAGACACCCTGGCATGTGTGTGTGTGTGCGCGCGCGCGTGCGCACGCATGTGCTTGTGTGTGTGTGTTTGTGTGTGTGTGTGTGAGTTTACACCCATTTCCCCCACAGTTTGCGCCTTCTTGTTCTGTGGTTCCTTCTGTCGTTGCTGGGTGTCCCAGAGATGTGATTACCCACTCACCCCCCGATGCCCTCTTCCATCCTCCATCCCTCTGAAAACTGGAGCGGTGACTGCCCTACATTGCCTGGTGTCCTGCCCCGAGGAGAATTTTTAAGAATCTTGGGGGGCAGGGTGGCCTCATTGTAGCAGTGGCCTGATTCCTTGGTGTGCCAGGTAATAATATCACACCATGGGGGCATCTCGCTCAGCACGCTGGCCAAGGGGGAAAGTGGGCCGCAGGACAGCAGGGCAGCCCCGCTCAAGGTGCCCCAGACCCAGGGCACGGGCATGATGTGCCAGGCCCTTGCTCCAGGCCAGGCTACCAGGCAACTCAAACCAATCATTTCTCCATTCGCTGATAATACAAAAGGGAATGTGGGTACCCTTAGAGCAAGTTACAGAACAAAGGGAATTAGCAGTGCTTGCTAAACACACACACGCACCACACACACACACACACACACACACACGCACGCACACACAGGTATGCACACACACAGATATGCACACACACACACACACATGCACGCACACACGCACACGCACGCACGGAGTTACAAAGAGTGTTTCAAGGTTAAAACAAGGTCAGGAAACATGTACAAGGTAGTGTGCAGTATGTGTGTGGCCCCCATAAGGCCTGGGCTTCTGTGTGGCCCAAGGAGAGAATGCATCCCTGACACCCTGGCTGCGGCACTGGGCCTGCTAGCCTTGGAAGGTCCCCAGAGATCTGGGTCCTGGACAGGAAAGCCTCTGAGTGTTTTACCCTAAATGGAGGCCCAGGGCAAAGGGAGCTTCCTCGCTCTGTGGGAGCTGTGTGTGATGGAGTGTTCCCACAGTGGAAAGAACACAGGCTGTGGAGGCAGGCGGGCTCTGTAACCTTGGGCATATGGCTTAACCTCTCTGACCCTACTTTTTCAACTACTAACTGTGACTGAGCATAGCCTCCAGGGCTGCGGTGAGGATTAAATCACATAACGCATGCACCGTGCTTAGCCAGCTCCTGGTGTGTAGTGGGCACTCCGCACATTACAGGTATTTGTAGTAGTAGTTATATTAGTGTTAAGCCAATAAAAACTCTGTGTTTGCCTGAGAAGTTCTAATAATCATCACTTTCCATCGGGGTGGGGTGATTTCATTTTGGGGCACTATCCAATCATTGCTGTCTGTAAGACCATCGCAGGCTGGAGTCACTTACTCGAATATGGTTACGCCAGTTTCTGAATGCTGGGGTGGGAAAAGTGGGGGCACATTTATAAAAGTTTACACATGATCAAACGTTGGTAGCTCACGTCCTATGTTAGGTTCTTGATAGAGTTGGATATTTAAGAGGAATCTTTTCTTTTTTTAAAAAAAATACATTTTATTGTTTTCATAGAGGAAAGGAGAAGGGAGAGTGGGATAGAAACATCAATGATGAGAGAGAATCATTGATCGACTGCCTCCTGCACGCCCTCCGCTGGGGATCGAGCCCACAACCCGGGCGTGTGTCCTTGGCTGGAATTGAACCCAGAACCCTTCAGTCCCAAGGCCGACGCTCTATCCATTGAGCCAAACCAGCTAGGGCTAAGAGGAATCTTTTCTAAAAATCCACATGTAAAGCCAAAAATGGTTGACTTTAAAGTTGGTAGGAACCTTAGACATCAGGACCTACGGTCCTCTAACCCACCAATTCTGGATCGGGCATTATTTTACCTCCCCCCCCTCCACCCACTATGGGACTTTTGGCATCACTGGGTGGCATGTTACTGCTATCTGGTGGGTAGAGGCTAAGCATCCTACAATGCATACGACAACCCTTGAAGGACAGTCAGCTGGCCATACCTCAGTGCAGTGGCCTTTCTTCATGTTGACTGAGAACAAACTTTGAAGTTCTTCGAGGACAACTACTTAGGGGAGTTGCCACGTTACCTGCCATCTGTGCACACCCGTGGGCCACCTGAGGACCCATGGATACACCTGGCCTGTGCTGTGCAGGTGTTCAATAAGTGCGTGTTGAGCAAAGGCACAAGAGAGAACACAGTCACTGCATATGGCACAAGGTTCTGATGAAGTCACTGGTTCGCAAAGTTGAGCATCTTCTGCAGCACCTGGAGCCTGGTTCAAACAAGGACCAGCTCCATCCTCAGGAGTCCTGGCTCCGCAGGGCTGGGGTAGGAACCAAGATCTGCATCTCTAACAAGTTCCCTGGTGATGGCGATGCTGCAGGTGAGGGCTCAGATTATTGCCCTTCTCAAATAATTTGCACCTCAATGTTACTTTTATTAAGTGTGTTTTAGGGACATGGTAGGCAACAACAACAACTATGCAATTTATTACCCGAGAAAAGATGTCAGGATCAAAGAAGCGAATCCCCAATGGTGGGATTTCAGGCCCAGGTGTATGCGGACTCACTGACTTGGCTTCTGTTAGACATGCCTCCTTCTGGGGCTGACCAGAGTGGAGACTGGCTCAAGCAGGAGGGCGCCCTCTCTAATGCAGCTGACATTTCACCTGCCAAGCTCTAAGAGGCCCTGAGCTGATGCTTACTTAGCCTGGGAACTGGGCCTGTCATGGCCCCAGGGAACATGCCCTCACAGCAGGGGGCAGAGGCCTGGGTACCTTTCTTCAGAACCAGAGGCGGGAGGGAAGCTGCCCCATGGTGACTGCTCAGGGCTATCTGTGAGCTCCAACTTGAAATCAAAGGAAAAGTGCTCCTTTTTCTGAACAGGGTCAGGAGGAACCCTCAGGCTCTGCCCGGGGCCTGGGCTGGCTTCCCTGTAACTTTCTCTACACACAGGCTGCGCTCCTCTTCTGCAGCTTCAGGAGTGGCAGACAGGAGCAGAACTAGGCCTGCCATGCCATCGTTAATAACAGAGATATGCACAATAGCTCATACTCGCGGAGCACTTACTGTGTGCAGAGCACTGTTTGTAGAAAATACCTTCCATTCATTGCAGACCGGGAAGGCTCAAGAGAGATTGGGAACAGTCAATATTGATGAGCACATGCTCGCAGACGGTTCTCTGCGTATTTCACTTCGTTCAGTCTTTAAAACAACCCTCAGAAGTGGGGGTATAATTGACCCCATTTTAAAGAAAAGAATATTGAAGCTGTAGGAATTTGAGTAACTGTCTCAAGATGTCTCCAAAAATGGAAGGGTAGCATCAGGTTTAAATTCAGTGAGACTTGAAGCCTGGATTTTCTCTCTGTTGTTCTGCTCCTGAGAGTAGTGGTCTGGGGGGTGGGGGTGGGGAGTGGGGGGAGGAGAGAAAGATGAAGGTGAGGGAGACAGAAGGGCCTGTTTTGATTTGTGCTCAATCTGCCAACTCCTAGACCTTGGTTTCCCCATAGAGTCTATCCCGGCTACTGCTGCCTACATTAGCTCCTCTTCTCACCCTCTTTTCTGATCTGATATGGATGTTTAATTTGGTTTGGATTATTACTTTTATTTCTACTTTGGTAGAATTGCAAAGCCCTTGACAGCAGGGATTGGCCTCAGGCTCCCTCCTGCTATCCTGGGACACCTTCTATCAGAGGTCAGGGTGGGGATGACAAGCACCCATGCTCACCCAGGGCTTGTACCTGGTTCACATCTGGTGTGACAAACCATTGCAGTTTAGTACCGCCAGCCTGGCATTCTGGGAAATCCTAGTCACACCAAAAACCAGGATGCGGTTTGTCACCTTATACCTCATTTGATAGGCAAGGATGTGGTGTCTGCCTATCCATAGTTATTGGTGGAGGCCGATCCCTGGGCCTGCTCCCTGGTGCCTGTCCACTGCTTTCTCCTCCCAGCGCCGGTATAAGCGAGGCAGTGGTCTCCTGCTCTCCGCCTTTAAGACACAACCTGTGTAGGCAGCTGCTGTCTTCTCTTTGGGCTCCTCGTCCTCTTTCAGAGAAGTGGCCCCCCAAATCGAGAAGCTTTGGCTAAAAGGTCTTTACAGGCCACTTGTGATGGGCTGGGGGCAGTATGTGCACTCTCAGGGCTTATAGTCAGCAAAACAGAGCTTACTTTTTCTGAACCACAGAGCATAGCGATTCTTCAGCAGGGGCAAGGGGGTGATGAACAAGTCCTCACGGGTGACCTGGCGGTGGGGACCGGTTCATCGTGCAGAGGGAACACTGAATTCTAGACCAGCAGTCTCCAAAGTGGGGTGCCCCAAGCTGCTCTTGGGAAGATGGGAAGAAAACGTTAAAACATCTTTTTCTACTTACTTTTGTTATCCTTTAAGGTGACTATTTCTGTGTATATTTATATGTATGTAATGCTAGGGCAGAACGCACCTGATGCTCACGCAGACACATGTCAGGGCGTGCACCGATGGGAGCTGCTCGTCTGCAGTGCTCTCCGTGCTAATGCAGAAGGCGTCTTTGATGGTTGGGGAATGGATGTCAGAATCTCTTTCAGTAGGGGTGGTCCAGATGAGGAGCGGAGTGAGTGTTAGTGTAAATGGCGTAGAACACCCCTCAGTTGATGTGCATGTGATGCAGATGGTGCTTGTGTGTCTCAGTGCGTGATGTGTGCTCTGTTTATGACGATGCGTCTCAAGAGAGCTGTTCTGTGCAGGTCGCTTCCTGCAGTCACGCCTTGTTTGCCCACCTTGTTTCATCACACCTCTGACAGGGTGGACCTGTTAGCTGATGGGTGACAGGAGGGAGTGTTAGAGAAAGCAGTGGTTCTCAAAGTGGGGTCCCCAGACCTGCAGCGTGAGAATCACCTGGGAACTTTGGGAAATGCAAATTCTTAGGCCTTGCCTCAGATGCCAAAATCAGCCTGGGGGTAGGGCCCAGCAGCCGTCACGAGCCCTTCAGGTGATCCTGATGCACAGGCAGAATTGGGGACCCCTGAGATACACTGGCAGGAACTTGGGTTTGAGTCCTGGTTCAGCTCCTGTTGGTTCTGCGACCTTGGGTAAGTTACTAATGGCCCAGGGTCTTGGTTTTCTCATCTGACTAGTGAGGGTTGTAGCACCTCTCTCCCAACTTTAGTGTGAGGATTGAAATAGGAGATGACTTGGGCTGAGCCAGCTCAGTCAAGGGTTCGAAAGCCTGAGTGAGGGCGGTGAATGGATGAAGAAATGACAAAGAGAATAAGCTGGGTCTAGGTGGATCTTCCTGTGTCTGGCTGAGGCCACAGAGAGAGATCTAGAGGCAAGCTGAGCCTTTATTTTATAGCCAGAGGTAAACAAGGTAGTGGTCACCATAGTTACAGTGTTCTTGTGAGTTTCACTTGTTTTGGCAGCACTTGCTGCACCTCCAACAGCCCATTAGCTACCTAGGAAGGATCTAGGGAGCTCATAAGGTCAAGCCTAATTATGCTAAGAAGACTGTGCCCTTTAAGCTGGGACTTGTTTGTGGCTTTGCCAACAGGTCAGTCTGAGGCTTACCCCTATAGCCGAGCCCTACAATGACTGATTCAAAGTGCTTAGCACCATGTGGAACTCATAGAAGGGTCCATATCCAGCATCAGTTATTATTTTGGTCATTAATTAAATTGACCTGGGATGGTAGCAACTTCTGTAAGAAGGAGGCCCAGCGACATCTGGCTCCTAGTTCCTTCACTTCTAGGTCTGTTACCTGGGGCAAGTTGGTCTCTTTGTCTATAAAATGTGGATAACAACCCCCATCTAACAGGATCAGATGAGATAAGGTGCCTAACGTGCTTTGTAATCCTATATAATAAAAGCTTAATATGCTAAGTGTCTGGTCGTCCATTCAACCAATCAAAGTGTAATATGCTAATGATATGCTAAGGCCGCTCAACCACTCGCTATAATGTGCACTGATTGCCAGGGGCCAGACACTCTGACTGGTAGGTTAGCTTGCTGCTGGGGTCTGGCCGATCGGGACTGAGCGAGATGGGCCAGACACGCCCTGGAGCCCTCCTGCGGTCCCTCCTGGCTGGCTGCTGGCCAACCATCCATGGCCCCTCTTCCCTGCTGGCCCGTCCCGATGGGCCTCCATCTGGGCGGGCCTGCTGGACCCCACCCGTGCACGAATTGTTGCACCGGGGCTCTAGTTTGTAAAATAATCAAATATGAGAAATTTCTAGATAATTAGTTACTGAGGTGGCTCATACTTTGTCCCTCTTGGAAAATATTTCCCCTCCTCCCAAATGATGAAAGAAAGTCAGAAGTCCCACCACACCAGTCCCAAAGGGCTTTTCTGCCCCAAGGACCATTTTGTATGCTCTCGATGCCATTTCTCTTCCCTCCCACCTGGATCCTACCCCCCAGATCCTGTCCTCAGCTCCTTCCCCGTGTCCTGAGGTTGATCCTTGACTAAAATGTCACCTGCAAGTCACGAAAACTCTGTGTGGTTTCCTGGAGGAAAGCGGGGTGGGAGACTGTCCAGCGTGTCCTTTTGTCAGAGTGCTAATGGCTCCCGTGACTGTCCCAAGACATCAGATAATCTCCTACTCCCCGTCAGGGTTTCAGTGCTGTTTTGCAACGTGTCACCTCTTGTGGAGATAAGCTTTGCTTATAATTTCACCAGGTTCTTAAGTGAGGAAAATGGGCAAACAGCTTTCCCTTCCCCACACCCACTTTTTCCGTGCCCGTGTCCAGTGATAACACATCCATCACCAGAGCCGCCGGAGCTGGCCGCACGGGTTGCTGGAAGGTTCCTGTCTCCCCTTGAGAGGATGGCGGGCCCGTGAGGGTGTCTGCAGAGCAGAGATAGAGCTGAGATCCCCGGGGAGAGAGCCCTCCACCCAGGTATTTCCCGGCAGGAGGCCATCGCTCTTGTCTCTGGGAGGAGAGGCGCGTCACTTTCCTCCCCGGCCTCAATGAGCCGCACATTGATAAAGTGAGAACCGTGTCACAGCCACGCTCCTCATTAGGCCAATGATGAATAGGGACAGCAGGAAAAATGAGCTGAGCTCTGCTGTGGCATTTCTCTACTTTTCCAGCAAACTGCCAGGACATCCTTCCCCTGGAAGGGTGGAAGGGAGAGGATGGGAGAAGAGTTGAAGCAGCCAATGAGCAAGAAATTAAAGCAGAAATCTCTGCTGGCTGCTGAGCGCCACCATTTCTTCTCCTGGCCCCTCTGCACCCTTGAGGAAATTCACTGGATGGTGTTGACTGGGTGTCAGCTGAATGCTTAGTTGCCAGTTTTTAGTATGATGGGGAGAGAGGAAGAGAGGGGATGCTGGGGGAGGGGGGAACGTAAGGGGTGAGAGGCACTGGGGGGGCATGAGAGTGAGTTGGGGGCAGTTCAGGGTTGAAAGCATGCTGCATGAGATTTGAGCATCTTGGGGTGGATGAGACACAATCTGCTGGAATTTCGTCTCGAAGATCAGCAAGGGTCTGGGAGAGACCTAGGCCTGGAGGAAAGAGTTTGAGGCTATGACACGCTCTTGCCTCCAGATTCTTCCTTCTCTGCAGACTCTAATGAGCCGTGAGGAGGACCTCTATGGCTGGAAGGGCCGAGGGAATGGTCAAGGACGGTCCGTGGTGCTGTTAGTTGGCAGGAAGATGAACAGGGTGATTTTGCCCTTGTTTCAGGTCACACATTTGTCTGGAAGCTTTATCCCATGTGTGGCAAAGAGACAGAAGGAGGAGGCTGTCTCCCCTCTCTGGGACCGGGCATTTTGGGTCACCCGGGCTCCTCCCTGACCTTGTGATGTCCTCAGCCTGCCTTCCCCACAACCTCTCTTTTTGGTAGCATCTCTTTAAGAATGTGGAGAACAGCAGCTGTGGCTCTTTGGCCCCGGGGTCCAGGAGGAGTGTCTCATTTCGGTCAGGGCAGGCGAGCGGCCGGGCAGTGCCCATGGTGCCTCTGCCCCTGCTGCCTCCGCCAGCTGCTGCTCCGACCCAGGGACAGTGTGGCCTCCCTGGGAGCGGTCCCTGGCACACACTGAGCCATAAAAAATTAAACTGCAGGGTTATCAAATATTTAATCTGCCTGATGAATGAATGCTTGCAGGTTTTTACGAATTCTTTGCTTTGATTAAATAAAATTGAAGGATGGGAACTGTCTTCTGAGCACTTGAGCAAAAGGCGAGTGAGGGCGGTTACTTCCTGCCTGGGACCTGGTCCCCGGGAACAGCGAGTCCTGCAGGACCCACCTGCTCCGTGTGCCATCCCAGACTCTCTGCCCCGGAGGGTTGGACTTTGGCCAAGCTGTGCTCAACAAGGGCAGTTCTAAGACCAGCAGCCCTTGCCAGTGTATGTGTATGAAGCATTATCCCAACAGATCCCATCTCCAGTATTCTCAACCTTGGATGGTCTCTGATCTTCATTTTGCTTACCAATAAAATGGGAATAATACCTTGGTTCTACAACTGCTGTGTGAGATATATATCCAGTGCTTCGTACCTAGCACCTAGAAGGTTCAAAGACATTATTACTTTCAGTATTACTTTATTTCTGTAACATCGTGCCTGAGGTGAGTATCTTCTTGGATTTGGAAAGGCATGGTTTGAAGGAGGAGGATTCTCTGTAGGTTGCTGCCCCCAGTTCCTTAGAGTTATCAACTGGCCAGCTCATTAACAAGCCAACTTTTTTTTTTAATCTTATAATCATTTTTTTAGAGTGAATGAAAAACTAAGATGCATTCCCTTTTTTTGGCTACCAAGTTTGTTTTTTTAAAATTTTATTTTCTTGTTTAAAGTATTACAAATAGTAGTACATATAAGCCCACTTTTCATTTACTCATTAATTCAAGGCTGTGGGGTTCATTCTTCTGCTGAATGCAGAAAGTGTAAGTCCTTGGATCCCAGCCCCTGAGGGAAATATGCATTCACTATGTATGTATGTGTGTGGTGTGTGTGCCTTAATATGTTCATCACACAGAGAGAGGAGGTTCATAACACTTGGGTTACTGGGCGTGGGGTTATCAGGGAGTGAAGCCTGTGCAGGGCAGGGGGCAGGGCCAGCACTTGGGCGAAGCCTGCAGCAGTCCCCGTGGTTTCCAAGAATTCAGAATGGGAGCTGCAGCCCCCTGTCTGCATATGCGGAGCATCTTGGGGGCAGGCTTAGGCTTAAAGGATAAGTTAAAGGCTTCCTCCCCAACCTGCATTTGCTGAGTGCCCTGGCCGGAGAGGGGCACTGCTTCCCTATTTGCCTGGTGCTTGAATGGTGCAGCAGAGCCAACATGCCCGTCTGAGTGCCTCTGCCTCGGCGGGAGGAAGATCCGCTCTGCTGCACTTTAGGAGTCGCCTCGCGGGTCGCAGCGGATCAGACCAGAGTTTTATGACTGGGATTTGCCGGCTGGAGCCCTGGGTCACTGTGCCAGACAAACCGCAGGTCAGAAACTGGAATCGGATCCTCGTGGCCAGATGGGAGGCGGGCAGGGCCAGCCCTTCCCTGTCACTGGCCTGCAGCCAGCCCAGGTCTGGTGAGAAAAGTGAGGGACACATCCTGGTGTCTGAGTGCCCTGTGGTTATTGGCTGGTGCTCAGTCCTCTCGGGGACTAATGCCAACATCACAGTTGCCATACATCGGCATCCTGGTTGGCATTGGGTCAGTGGGTCCTGAAGGAGTACATCCGGCTTCTGTCTTCATTCAAGGCCAAGGTGCCCCATGGGACCATTCCCCGCTTTAACCTAGTCAATCAGTCATTCTGTGGGCAAGTATCTCCCGAGACCTGAGGTGTCAATTATGGAAACAGTCTTTGGGCTTAGCTCTGGAGGAGGTACAAGGAATTATAAGGCAGGGACCCCTCCTCTGCCCAAAGAGCTCTCAGTGCAGCTGAGGGCAGCAAGAGAGATAACACAGGAAAGTTAAACAACTTGTACAGCCTCAAAGGCAAGTCTCAGAGCCACCGTTTAGATGTCCTAAAGCAGGGTGCTCAGCGCTGGAAACATCCAGAGTGCGACTGGCCAGCCGGGCACCGGCGAGCGTCTGCCTCCTCGGTCAGCACCTGTGTCTCTTGGTTTCATCAACTTCTCTCCATGAAAAGAGACACATTCTGTCTCTTTCCAAATCCCAACAAGGACCAGTATGGTCTGTGGACATTCGTCTCCATTTCTTAGTTCCTCCCACAGCCTGTGAAAGTCCTACAGGCACATTGTAAAGTATCTACAAAGAACAGAAGGGTGCAAAGCAGCAGAAATAAAGTCACCAGTGATCACATGCGACTGACGTTTTTATTTATCTTCTCCCAACAACATTACCGCACTTTTTCCTTTTGATGCCAAGATCACAGAGCATGTGTAATTCAGTGTTCTGCTTTTTTCATTCACATCATCTTTTTACCAGTATTTCCACGTGATATTGAGACTCTATAAACTTATTTTAAAATGACTAATATCCCATGATATGGATACTCACCGCTCTCCCTTATATTCTTCATTTAGATCTTCCTTTTTTATCTATTATAAATAGAATTGCACTGAACATCTTTCTGCAGAATTATATACATCACTTCATTTGTTCGTTTAGTTTAAAAACTTGGAATATCTGCAGATTTCGAGACAATGTGCTTTTAGCCCCGAGAGGGAGAGGACTTTTAGACAGAGTGGGCACTGAGAACACTATGGGAAGACATAGGCAGGAACCGCCTGCAGCAGCAAACAGGCACATGTATGAAATACTTAAGAACATGCACTTTGTGATGCTGTTACCTCTAGTTGCTGTCCCTGGCTTGTACTAGGACCGTGGACAGGTTAATTTTGGAGGCCCAAGTTTCCACATCTGTAACCACGGTGGGTTCTAAGCTGCCTCCAACTTCAGCAATCTGTGGTCCTACCTGCAAATGTAAGATCACCCCAGGGCCCCTCTTCTCCCAGGACTCACTGAGGCCCTTTGTGTTAGGAGTGTTCCTGGTGCGGCTGCTGGGCCTGGACCAGCCAGTTCTCTTCCCCTCTCGGCCCGACCCCAGCGCTCGTTTGCTCAGCTCTCCTTTCCATAAGTCACTCAGGCCTTGACTGCAGCCCAGCTCTGTTTGAAATCAGCACAGACTCATAGAATTTTATAAAATGTGAGCAGAGCCACCAAGGAAGGAAGGCTTCACCAAACGCTGGCATGCTAAGAGAGAGGTCCCCTTTAAAGCTTGAGCAGGTGAATCTTGGACAAATGGGAGGAATTCCCACTACACTGAGCCCATGATAAACTCAGAGAACTTATTTTCCTGAGAAGTGTTGAAGGCAGAAAGTTGCAAAGACTTTGAAAAATGCCACAGAATGCAAGGCCAGGGGTGTCTGCAGGGTATTTTACCTGGGTGATTTTATGTGGCAGTGCCCACGTTCCACAGACCCCAGTTGATGGCACCCAGGTGTGTGAGACATGTTCTCAGTTTATGAAAACATGATCGAGCCCTAGCCGGTTTGGCTCAGTGGATAGAGCGTCGGCCTGTGGACTGAAGGGTCCCAGGTTCGATTCTGGCTAAGGGCACATGCCTGGGTTGTGGGCTCGATCCCCAGTAAGGGGCGTGCAGGAGGCAGCCAATCAATGATTCTCTCTCATCATTGATATTACTATCTATCCTTCCCCCTTCCTCTCTGAAATCAATAAAAATATATATTAAAAAAAGAAAACATGATTGAGACATGCTAGCACATTTAAACAGGGACCGAGAGACTAGCTAATTTCCTAAGGGTAACCATTTCCTGCTGAGGTCACGCCTTTACTAGTAGCTTTACTGGCTGAGAGAACTTAATTTTAACAGTTCATGTAGAAGAATTAGATTCAGGGGATTGATCAAAATTCAGCTAACTCTTGAATGCCTGGAGGATAAAACTATAAATGCATACAATGAGTGTGGTTGAGTGGGAGTATCAGCTGCCTAAGTCATAAATGACAGAGTGCTACCTCCTGTCCCTTATTCACCACACACATCATTAATCTATCAGGACACTTTTTCCAGCTAAGCCTAGAAGCAGGCTCAGAATCCTTAACACAGTGCTCCGAGCAGCCACTACCAAACGAATGGAGTTCATTTGCTCCTGGAGCAAAAACCTTCTAATCATTCCTATGCATAAATGCATTCTTTCTCCTATGGGCAACACTATCTGGGAAAATAAATCAATGTCTAGAAGGTTCTTTGGTAAGCACAGTCACATGAGGCCTGATAAATTGTCTTTCTCTAGGGATATTTGTCCAAGGAACGGGGTGCCATCTTAAGTAAGACCAGGGGATGTGGGAAAACAGGATATTCTTTTTATTATCAGGCATCAGAATGAAGATTGGTTCCATGTTATGAAAGATTGGTTCATGTCTATGTTACAGACATTTCCCAAAGGGCTTGTCGCTGTGTTTTATCATGTGTCTCCATAGCAACACCTGTGGGATGAGCAAGGTAGGGATTATCTCCATGGAATAGGTGATGGAGGCTCAAGGAAGATAAATGACCCTCATGAGGCAAGTTATACAGCTCAGGGCTTTTCCTGGGAGCCAGGTGTCACTGCCTCGAGGTGCCAGTTCTCTTGGTGTTCCTTTAAAATATTTTTTTTAACCTGTCCAGTGAGTTTGTGCTAATGTGAATTCCTCTAGGGCAGGGTCATGCATTATTTATTTCTGTATCTTTGACTACTTTTCCCTTGCGATCTCAAATGCTGTGACTAAAACACAGGAAGTGCTCAAAAATATTTATGGCATATAAGTCAGCAGACAATTCATCATTCATTCAGTCTTTCAAGGAAGAACAGGGAGATGCCCCTTCCCTTCCACGCTGGCCTTTCCTAGTCCCTTTGGTGGGGAGGGGAGTGCCTGGAGCTTTAATTGCAAAAGCAGCTCTGGCGGAGAGGCCACCCTGGCCCAGGCACCTGTGCAGCAGATAATGACATTATCATTTCTTGGGAGGCTTTCTTCCCATAAAGAGACCAGTCCTTAAATCCTTATTTGCAGCTCCTGACAGCAGGAGTGACAAGCCACTAACCAGCTCAAGTCGTGGGCTTAAAGCTGCTTGAGTCCCCAATAGAGAGTCCCTGTGCAGAAGGACTTCCGGGGGAGTGCCAGCACCTCTGGTGCAAAGGGCAGAGGGCTGGGGATCAGGGGCCCCCAGCAGGTAGGCACTGAGGCGAGGCAGCAGGGTAGAGGCCAGGGTGCACGTCCTGTCTAGAGGCAGGAGGGGTGGGGTGGGGGGTGGAGGGATGGGAAGCAGATTGGATTAGGAGTTACAGGGAGGCTGGGAGGCCGAGGAGCCCTGCTCCCCAGCCCCTCTCTGAAAGTCTTTGTTTTCTAATTTATAATCCATCTCCTTTGGGGATGGCCTTTTGACATGTGCTAATTATAAATTGTCCTTCCCTGCGTTCGGAGAGTTCTAATAATTAGAATTTCTAATTCTGGTCCTCCGAGCTTCTCCCAGCAGCTTTATTCTGCAAGAGGAACACTCCACAAATTTGCTTTTCTGCTCAAAGTCACTGTAGGAGGCCTGCATGGTGCAGTGGGGGGAAGGACCCAGATTTGGGGAGTAGGGATGGAAACTTCTCCTTGCCACCCCAATACATGTCTTGGAAGACCTTCTCTTGGTGGTTTGCTCGTTTTTACGGAGGAATATTTTCAAGACAAATGGACAGGGCAGGGTGGTCTAAGGAATACATCCCGGGCCCTGGTTCTAGCCTGGCTAGAGCCTCACTGTGAGACGCTGGTCAAGGGACGCTCCCCACCTCAGTTTCTTGCCTATAGACCAGGGGAATCAGCTCTGTGGTTGCAGGGCCCTCCCGGGTCTGAGAGTCTTTGAATCTGTGAACTGTGGCGATAGTGTGTTCTGAATTGGAGGCTTCATAACACACAGCGACTCTGAGAGCCAGCTACACAACTTCATTTGCATGTAATTTGATAAGATATTAAACTTGTTCAAGGTCAAGCCCTGTGTCTTGCTTCACTTCCCCTAGCCTTAGTTTCTTCATCAGTAAGATGGGAATGATAATGCTTGGGGGATAGATAGTCTCGGTGAGGCATCCACAAGCCATCTTCATACTGTCAGTCTCGCCTTGTAGGGTCCGTTGGAAGAGGCACAATGCAGTCCCTCCCCTGCCTCATCTCCCATAGGGTCACACTAGTGAAGTGTCATTAGGGCCTGGCAGCATTTGGTGTCCAGGACTGTGGTGGAGAGAGCTGGGCACTCCAGCCCCACCTCTGGCTGAGGACTCACGCGGCATTGCTGGGGAGTTGCCTTGTGGGGACTCTGAGAGATGTGGAAATCGGTCCTGAGAAGCTACGAGGTGCCCACCCTTCCTTCTTGTCCGTGAATAATGGCGAGCTGGCGTGATGTGGTCGATACTGTACTGGTACATAGCACGAAGGTTTCTACTATCTCCTTTATGGGTGCTGTGTGTGTGTGTGGGGGGGGGGGGGTTGCCCAAGGCCATGCCGCCAGGAAACCGAGGAATGAGACAGGGCAGATCATGAACTGAAGCTTCTAGCTCCAAGAAACAGTCTAACAGCCCCACCACTCACCCCCCACCTCTGTGTGCTACTCTGGAGGTCATCCCACTCTGTCCCCCAGGACCTCTCCCGTCTGGATTGTGCCCCACGGCTGCTCTTGCTAGCTCCAGTCCTCAAGCCTTAGAACCTGAGTGTCAGTGTTGGATGTCATTTGTCATGTGGTCCAACTGTTTCAGCTGATGATGGAATGGGACCAAGATGATCGAATGGTTCATGGCCACATAGCTTGTTAAAAAGCCTGGGAGGAGCAGCCCTCCCGCCCAGTGGCCTGGGGCCCTTTCTCCTACACCCCTACACACCCTCCTACCCTTATTTCCTGGAATCCCATTCGGGCTCACACACTGGTGCAAGTGAGGTCCAGGCCCTGCTTTGTTTGGCTGGGCTAGTCTCTAAGAAAGAGGGAACAAGAAAAATGTCAAGCCTCTAGACAGGACATGCACCAAACTTCCTGGCTGGGCTGCTGTCCCAGAACCCAGGACTGGGTGGCTGGACAAGCATCTGTGTTTCAGTTCTGGAGGCTGGAAGTCAGCTCAAGGTGCCGGCAGGGCTTTTTTCTTCTGAGCCCTCTCTCCTTGGCTTACAGATGGCCGTCTTCTCTCTGTGTGTTCACATGTCTTCACTCTGTGCACGAATCTCGTCTTATACCAGTCAGGTTGGCTTGAGGCCCACCCACCCTAATCACCTTTTCACTCATCACCTTTTTAAAGACCCTGTCTCCAGATACAATCGCATTCTGAGGTACTGCAGGTTAAGTGTTCCAAAATATGGACTTTGGGTGCATAACTCAGCTTCTAACACTCCCTCTCCCGTGACCTTGTGTATGACTTACACCCTTTTGCTGTTTGGCCCCTGTGGGCACTCGTGTTTTCAACCCTGTCTTCTATTTGGAATCTTGGTCAGTGATCAAGGGAGATCCCCAGAATGCACCGAGTGTCCCAGGGATGCTAGAGAAGGGGCAGCAGAAGGGGCTGCCTGTGGCCACCCCCATCTTCATCTCGCTGCTCCTGGACCTGCTTGGAGTGAGGAGGAGGTCCCAGCCTGCTCATAGGCAGTCAGGACTGAGGGGGGAGTTGGCAGCCTATCTAGGGAGTGTAGCTGATTAAAATAATCATATTAACTGGCCCTCAAAGAGACATATTTATAGCCATGGTGACATGTTATTAAGGATCTAATTTGTCTCAGGACTCTGGGAATTCTACTTTTAGGCCCAGAGGAGAGCCCTGCAGGTAGGTGACCAGGAGGTTTCCAGCAGCTTTGTGTTCAGTCTGCTGAATTAGAGACTCTCAAGGTTGGAGAAAGGTCCTGTCAACCCATTTTCCCACCTGGTGCTTGTATCACTGCTCCAATGTCCCCAGCGAGGGACCATCCCACCTCGTCTCAATGCCTCCAGCGCCAGGGAGCACATACCCGTTCAAGGAGGTCCATCCTGTCCTAGGAAAGTCAGAGGAACTTTCTTCTTTCTGAATCTTCCATCTGCTGGTCTGGTTCCACCCTTGGGAGGGACAGACAGTCTAAGCTCTTCAGAGACCGTGAAGACAGAGCTAAAGGGCTTCTTGACCTTTGCTGCCTCAGGCTAAGAGCCTGTTTACCCTTCAGCAGCTCCTCTCAGGATAGAGTCCACCACGTTTTTTGAGTGATGTGAATGTTCTCTCCTGGGGTCCAGGACCTCCTTCAATACCTGACTCATGGGGAAGCTGCAATTTCGGGTCCAAGTGAAATATGGCCAGTAGTAGTCAACTGACCTTCATTGAGGAACTTTGGGGAAAATGGGCTACTTCTAAAGAGAAATCACTCCTTAGGCACCTGTGCTATAGGTTTGGCAAGGAGAAAAGTGGAGGCGGAGTATTGATAGAGGGGGTTTGCCCCATGTGGGGGCAGCTTCGTGCCCCATGGGGACCCAGGTCAGGCCACAGCAGGGGGAATAACCTAGAGCATCAGGATGGTGCTTTCTCTGGGAAATGAGCTTCTGGGCAGCTTTGGTTTGTATTTCCCCCCCCCCCCCCCCATCTCCTGCCCAGCCTGAGGATGTGGGATCCCTTCAGCCCCATTTGTAGGGGCCCCGGACAGGGAGAGTGTGGGGTGCACCCTCTACAAGGCAGTATCCCTGGGCTCACAGTGAACACCATCAGTGTCACGGAAGGGTCATGTGCTCTCAAGACCCAGCTCTGCACCTGAACTAGTCTTTGTGAGACCTTGAGTGCCCTCACTCTTATGATCCTTGAGTTCTTCCTGCCCCCTTAGTGTTCTAAGATGAAATGGGCGATGCCTGTGGATACACTCAAGAGCCAAAGTTCTCCAAAATGTCACAGATGAAAGAGTTGAAAGCTGCCTTTGTGCGCACAGATATTAATATTTTAGTGCCTAACAACAATAACAGAACAAAAAGAAATCAATTCGTTTTCAGATATAGGAAAATCAGACTTTAGAAGATATTTCATGGGAGCCCATAGTAGGATTGGCTAATTGTCCAAACACCATTTAAAAAAAAAAAAAATTTTATTGATTTTTTGCAGAGAAGAAGGGAGAGGGATAGAGAGTCAGAAACATCGATGAGAGAGATCGATTAGCTGCCTCCTGCACACCCCCCAGTGGGGATGTGCCCGCAACCAAGGTACATGCCCTTGACCGGAATCGAACCTGGGACCCTTCAGTCCGCAGGCCGACGCTCTATCCACTGAGCCAAACCGGTTCGGCCAAACACCATTTTTTGTTTCTTCTTAAAATTCTCTGTTTTCTATTAAAAGCAAGAAAGCAAACTATGTAGTGCATGGATATATAGTGTGTGTGATGTGTCTATATGTATGAAGTGTGTGTATGCCGTGTGTGCATGTATGTGTGTGTTTTGTCTATAGGTACGGAGTGTGTGTATGTAGTATGCGTGTATGTGTGTGTTTCTTTGTGGGCAGTATAGCCCTCAGACCCACTCCCACCCAGTTTCAGCCTTCTTACCTCCTCAGCTGGCACAGCTGTGCTCACAGTACCTAAAGGAACACCACAGGATAATCCAAGGGTCAGGACCAACAAATGCCTGGAAATTTCACTTTTTGGGGAAAAAACTTTTGGTGGCTCTTCTAGAGAAGTCCTTGTCACTTGAAATGAGATGAGTTTCCCAGCTTAGACCCCGGCAAGATGGCAGGTCCTACGGGCAGGCTTTAAAGTGATTAAGTTACCCCTTCAGTCTGATCAGGATTATAGTCCAAGTGGCTTATTTCTACTCTTCTGCTCGCTGGAAGCTAAAAATAAGATCCAGGCATTAGATTTTTCTTTTTTTGTCCTCAGCAAAGAGCAGCCTGTGTGAGCACAGGCACTTTCCAAAGGGAAGTGCCTGCCCAGAGGCCTTGTATGGCCACCGAGTTCTCCGAAGCTGTGGGTGCTCAGGGTAAGGTGTGTTGCCTTCGGTTTGTGCTTCTGTGGCCAAGTTCTTCTGACATGCCCTTCCTCCAAGTGGGAACTTCATCTGAGGCACCATCATGCAATTCTGACACTCGTCCTAATTTTGACCAACTATGGTTGTGGGCACCAATTACTATGTGTGGGGTTTCCCCCCACCAAGCAATACTCAGAGACACTGGCTGGGTGTCCTACAGTTCAACTCAATTCTTACACTATTTACTAGGAGATAGTGTCAGATCCCACAGATTAAGGGCCCAGCCCACAGACTCCCCCTCCTCCCATCATAGACACCAGTTGCAAGTCCACGTGATACCTGTGGATATCCTTGGGTTTGGTTAATTTGTAGAATGGTTCATAGAAATAACAAACATTTTACTTATTAGATTACTGGTTTATTAGACAAGGATATAACTCAGATACAGCCAGATGCTCTGCTTGCTTCTATTGCTATGCTCCCCCTCTGAGTGTATCCTGCGTGTGACTCCATTGGCTTATTGAGGAGGTCTCTCCTAATACCTGGCATTGTGGAAAGACACACACGTGTGTAAGTGACTGCTTTTGGGGATGCTCCCTTGCTCAGGACATATGCCTTCTCCTAGTGCACCCCACTTCCCCCCATCTCCACATGTTCACCAACCTGGATGTCCTTGGACCAACTGGTCCTTTGGGTTTTATGGAGACATCATTACACAGGCACGATTATTAAGTCACTAGAGGCCCGTTGCACGAAGAGATTCGTGCAATAGGTCTTCCTTCCCCTGGCTGCTGGCACCGGTTTTCCTCCGGCACCCGGGACCCAGGCCTTCACTCCTGCCGCAGCGGAGAAGCCAAACCTCTTCAGTCTTCAGTCGTCTTCAGTCTTCAGTCATCTTCAGTCTTCAGTTGTCTTCAGTCTTTGCTCCTTACCTGCATATGCAAATTAACCACCATCTTTGTTGGGTTAATTTGCGTACTCATCCTGATTGGCTGGTGGGTGTAGCGGAGTGACACAAATTTGCATGTTTCTCTTTTATTAGTGTAGACTGGCTGTTGGTACTTAAACTCAATCAGCCTCTTTTCCCACTCCTGAGGTGGGGGCTGGGATGGGACTGAAATTTCCAATCCTCTAATTAGAATGGTTGGTTCCCTTGGCAACCAGCCCCATCCTTAGGTGACAGGGGGCATCCCAGAGGTTATTTCATTAGCATAATAACAAAAACTTGATTACGTGCTCAGCATTTATGAAATTTCTAGGAGCCCTGTGCCAGGAATGGGGTTAGAGGCCAAATATACAGGGTATCCCTCCCCCAAAATGTATATACACTTTAACATCTGATAGCTCAACTTTGAAAATTAAATGTATTGTAATAAACACTGGCTTTATTATGATTCAAAGTGTGTGTATACATTTTTGGACACCCTCTATATTTCTTGTTATAAATCACAATATTACACATCCCCAGTCTTCCCTGTGCAACAACCAGTGTGACAGAATTCTGTGCTATCACCTCTTTGGTTTGCTCAACCAGAATTATTCCTGGACCATAAACTTGATGAGGGCAGAAACTGAGTCCTTCTTAGTTTTCACTGTAGCCATGGCATTCTGTGGGTGGTCATTATTATATGTGGGCTAAGTGAATGTATTTCCATTGCTAAGGCTTCCAGAATTGGCCCAGGAACAGAGAATTCCACCCACTTCTTTCTCTTAGACCCCTCCACACAGTTGGCACAGACCCACGGAGAAGATGGCCTGGGTTTCTGCCCCAGGCCCCAAATCCCATGTCCTTCCTACAGAGGCCCAGAGACCCAAAGGCATGAGTAGGCATCTGACCTTTGCCTCCTTGCTCTTGGTGACTGATGGGATTAATATGATCTTGGCAGCATCCTTAGTCTTCATCAGCTATTAGCTGATTAATTTTTTTAACTGCATCCCCAGACAGCCCGCTCTTGATGCGGTTGAAGAAAGACAGAGGGGATATCAGCCACTTCCTGGCTTACGTGGCCCTATATTTGGCCTCGAACCCATGGTGAATTGCTATCCTTCCACTAAGCGTCAGCAGGAAAATCCATTAACAAATGAAAATTCCCTCCAGAGTCAGAAGGGCTTTCGTTTCTGGGTTTCCAAATGACCTTAGTTTTAATCACCAATGCCATCCAGGTTTGGAAGCAGCCCCAGTCACCGAATCGCTTGTTTGCTGAGGCAGCAAAGGGCTGGGGTTTTCACATTTTGGCCAAGCTTCTGGGTTCATGGTGATCCCGCTGGAAGCCTTGCTGGTTTCTGAAGGTCTTTGTGCTCCTCTCTTCATTGGCCTCTTAAGCATTTTCTCAGGCAGCTTTTAATAAGCTCACCCGCCCATGGGAAGTTTTCCATCACCTCCGGTCATTTTGTTCTAGCCTCTGTGGATGAGAAAGGAGCCGCATATTAAACCTGATAAGCTCAGGGGTGGTGGCTTACAAACCCGAGGTGAAAGTAACCAACCACACAGGGTGGTCTGAACTTAAACATTCCCAACTAAATGTGGGTCATAGTCATGTCTTAAGCCTGTAGCTTTCTTGACAAAGTTCCATCGTGAACTGTGAAGTTGTCTGTTGTCTTTGAGCATCTAAGATAACATCCCTTTGGAATGTAATCTCCTTTTCCAGACCCTCCAGGCACAACTCCCACCAGAGCAGGAGACAGAACCCCTCACTGTTACCAGGTTTCACCACCTGCCATCTCTGTGCTGGAAATGTTACCTGCCCGGTACCCACCAATGTAAAAAGTATGTGTCTCTGCGTTTTACTTTTTATCCAATCCCAGAGGTTTCTCCACTTTGCTTTCTCCCACCTCCCTAATCTATCATCAGTGGATTCCGTGTAACCCTCCTTACATCTCTTCCATTGATTCTAATGTATAAAATAAGCGGCAATGCCTTTCTCTGGAGCAATGTCTCAATCCATTGAGATTTTGCTTCCCAGCAGTTATTGCAGTTTGGCTCAAGTACCCTCTTATAAGACTTTTTCTTAGGGTGGACGTTCTTTCGTAATCAGCTCCCGGGAGTCCCCGCTGGTAACTGTTTCCATCAGGGGCCCTTTGTTAGACAAATTGAAAATGAGACACAACTCTCAAGCTTCCACCAACAGGCTGCATTATCGTCCAGAGCCATGTCACTCTGCAGCTCACTTCAAAGTAAACCATCTTGACCAGAAATCCTCCCCCCGCCAATAAACTGGAAGAGGAGGCTTTCGATTCCCCTAGTTTGGGGATTTGGATGAACAGTACCTGCATCCTGTGCTCTGACTCTGAGGAACTAGAGGAGTCAGGGTTCCTATAGGGGCCTTGGAAAGTGCTGGGTGGGAGAAGGGGTGGGGGGTTGCAGGCGGGTCCTAGTGCCGTGGTCTGTGGGAGTGACAGATGAGTGGGAGGGGCAGAAGGACAGCCCCCTGAGGGCAGGTCTGGGAATCAAACTGTTTTGCTCTGAGGTACTGGGATGAAGGAGAATCGTGAGGCCTTTGGGCTTGCCTGGAGCATGTAATGTTCTCTGCTTTATCTGTATGTCTCTGCTCCCACTGAAGAGTGAGATCAAACAGTTTGCCCAGACCAGGCTGGGTTAAGGCTGCTTGCCAGTAAGAAGTGTAAGAAATACTTAGTAGCCCAACCGGCATGGTTGAGCATTGACCTATGAACCAGGAGGTCACGGTTAAATTCCTGGTCAGGGCATATGCCTGGGTTTCGGGCTCAATCTCCAGTGGAGGGTGTGCAGGAGGCAGCTGATCAATGATTCTCTCTCATCATCGGTGTTTCTCTCTCTCCCTCTCCCTTCCTCTCTGAAATCAATGAAAAAGAAAACAACAAAGAGAAATACTAAATGCCAGGGACTGGGTGCTCAGCAGGACTCGGTGAGGAAGGGACTCTCACTCGCTGCATTTTCCCGATGAGGAGGGCAGGGCTCTGTGTTCATGTGCTCAGGCCGCCATAACAAATACCACGGACTGGGCGGCTTAAACCACAGAAATTGATCTATTACAGCTCCGGAGGCCAGATCCCTGAGATCAAGGTGTCTGCAGGTTTGGTCCTTTCTTAGGGCTGCGAGGAAGGAGCTGTTCTCGGCCTCTCTCCTTGGCTTGTAGATGCCATCTTCTCCCTGTGTCTTCATTGCATCTTCCCTCTGCCCTGTCCTCTTCTGAGAAGGATCTCAGTCCTGCTGTATTAGAGCCTGTCTAATGGCCTCGTTTTAACAGAATCATCTCTTTAAAGACCTTAACTCCAGATGCGGTCATGTTCTGAGGTACTGGATGGAGGTTAGGACTTCGACAGGAGTCTTTTGAAGGGGACACAGTTCATCCCATAGCAGGCACAGAGAGGCTAGGTAAGTAGCCCGAGGTCACAGTTACAGGACCATGAGTCAGGCATTCTGACTCCAGAATCCCCAAGTTCTGTGCACATTGAAAATAAAAATGAAGAAATTTCAAAACAGGGTTATGCACAAGGTGGTCTATTTTGAATGTTTAAGTGATTAAATATAGAAGGTCTTTTAAAAAGAAAATAAACCGAATGCAATATGATTATGCTATTCAAAGGACTATTACTTAATAGGTAGACTTAACATCAATTCCTATTTTACCGCCAGGGATGAGATCTGATAACAGGATAAAAGTCTAAACTTGATGGGCAAAGGTATCTTTCTCTTATTCCAGGAGCTCATCTCCCTGGATGTATGTATCACCTCATCAGGGTGGCTTGGAGGTCTAAGGTTGAGGCCCTCTGTGAATGTAGAACTTGACTAGTGGCCTCTTGCACCTTCCTGCCCCTGTGGGCAGCCTTCCTGAGTCGATTCAGGACTCCCCAGTCTCTGAGGGTCTTGGACCACTGTGCTCTGCTTCCTCTCAAATCAGGAAATGTGGTCACTGGTCTCAACTCTTTCAGGAAGCAACGGTGACCTTGAGAAGGTCAAATGCCTCAAGCTTACCTTCCCTATGTGCCAATGGAGGTGTTGGAGTAGAAGGTGACTTTTATGGTCTCCAGCATCTCCAAATGGCCCCACAACATTGCTGCTGTGACCTAGAGTGCTATCATCCGATTCTATGGCTGAATATTAAGGCAAACTACATTGTAATGTCTGAAACCTTATTGGATTGTCCCAATGGCGCCCAGAACCCCTTGGGGTCTTCTAATCGCCCAGCATTACATCAGGCACTCAGCCAACATCATCGCAGATGACTGCACGGTGGATGAGCTTCCCATCATAAAACATGCAGTCAGGAGAGAAGGGCTGATTAAAGGGTAGTTATTTGATGTGAGCCTGTCCTGGCCTACCAGCAGCGTAGCAGTAGCCTGTGCAGTGTAAGATTTGTTTTAGCAGATGGATGTGTAGGGCCAGGAGCCATGGTCGGTGCTGATGCATGTCGAATAGAAGTGGCAATGGCTTTGTAAAGTGGTGTCCTTCCCAGGCAGTCCCAGGGGTCACCCTGAGATCTTGGGAGAGGCTCTGTGTTCTTCCAGCTGGGTTTTCCCTGGCACAAGTTTCTATCTTTTCTCTTCTCTTTCATCTTCTCATCCTTTTCTTCCTGTCTCCTCCACCCCCTGTTCTTTCTTCCTCCCTTTTTTCTTTTAAGGACTGTTGATGTGATTTAGGCTTCATTTTCTCCAGGGTTTCCAAATCAAAGGGGATAACTTGCCTCCCTGTGGGCACCATAATTTGCACGGCCTCAGTTCTGTGCATGGATGTCACAGTGTACAGAAGTCTCTTGCATAGAAGGGTTGTTTGCTCATGTCCTTAGGTCTCTCTCACCTTTCTGGCCCTTTACTCTTTCGCTAGCGTTATCTTTAGCCTCTCTTCGTGCAGCATTCTTCCTATGATTACTGTAGCCTTCTTGAAGGTTGTCACAATTTAACACGTGATGTATACGTTTGTGTGTTGACCGGTCTTTGTCTCTCATTAGACTATACGCTCTTTGAGGACAGAGATCATCCTCTCTGCTCTTTCCACTACTGCTGTCCCAGAGCTTTGCACAGCCTGTGGCTTACAGTAGGTTTTCAGCGCACGTTTGTGAGTGGAAGTGGGCTCGGGGGCTTTCTAAGCACCCTGTCAGATAGGTGAGAGGTAAGGGGAAGCCAGTCTTCCTTTGGAGCTGCAGAAACAGGTGCAGGTAGCTGGATGGCTTGCCCAAAGCAGAGGACCCAGACCCTGGCTCTCTCATTGCACTCAATTAAAGGGACCACAGTGACACTCCCCTACCCATGGGGATCTTACTGCCTAGTTGGGGAGGCCAGGGGAAGGAGGAGCCTGTGCTAGGCAGTGTGAGGGGTGAGGTCTGGGCAGCCAGGCTTCAGAGGGCCAAGGAGATCGGGGCTGGGGATGGGCAGATCAGCCCTGAGCCACACGCCCGTCTTTGCCTTTGCTTTTAGTAGTTGGTCGGCCCCTGACGCCTTTGCCAAGGGTGTGCCTTTCCTGGGCTTACACTTGCTGCCAGCTGAGCCCCTGGCAGGAGTAATTCCTGGGTGGTCCCGTTCCTGCCAGGACAGATCTGGGTCCTTTCTTTCCTTCCAGCATTTCCATAGGCGGAGGCAGGGTGTGGACTGCTCAGCCTTGGGGAGGTGGAATGTGCATTAAGACCACGATGTTGTGCATCGGAGCAGCCTTGGGCTGAGGGATGGAACAGGGAATGTGGCAGGGACTGGCCCACTTTCCTAATCTAATCTAATCTAATCTAATCTAATCTATGAAGGAAGGGTTCATTCTCAGGAAGGAGGAGGGAGCCAACACTCCTTAGATGCCTACTGTTTGCCAGGCTTCACTGAGGTGCATTGTATATATATGGTATCTATTTAATCCTCCATACAGCCCTTTGAGGCTGATACTGTCCCCTGATTATTATTCCCATTTGACAGATAAGAAAGCTGAGGTTCCATGTGGCTCATCCAAGGTGGGCACAGCTAGTAAATAGCAGAGTCCGGATTGAAACTCAGGCTCCTCCAACTCCAAATTCCCAGGCATTTCCATTGACATCACAATGCTTCCTCAGGTCTGGGGAAAGCCAGGCGGCTCTGAGACAGAGGTGCCATCCTGGGGCAGAAGGGAGGCCCATCACAGATGCCTTTCCATTTGCAGTCAGATGGCCTGGTGCCCCTGGGTCAGGGTGACTGCAGACTGCCTGGTGCCCCTGGGTCAGGGCGACTGGCTCTGCACTTATCCCAGAGCCCAGGAAGGCCAAGCAGTGTGCTCTCAGCACTCTCGGAACCAGCCGGGGGCGAGGAGCCGGCTTCTGCTGAGGTCTCCCTGCTACTCCCAGCATCCTCAGAGACTATGTTGGCCACCCAGGTGGGGGCCAGAAGACTCAGGTCTGGCCTTTTCAGAACTTAGCATCTGAATTACTAATGTGTTCCATTTTGGGTATACTTAAGCCTCTCTCTTGTTTTTGGTTTAGAATTTGGACCATATTCCTTTTTTCCCTACCCAGGTAGATTTACACCCAATTACAGTCCTTTGTGGAGGACAGGTGCTTGGTCCACTCAGCACCTGGAGCTAATGAAGGGAAGCAATGAATTTGATGAAACAAGATAAGCAATAATTTAGAAGCTTTTTAATCTAAACTCTGTAATGTCATTTCCTCCCATGGTAGATTTATCTTCTCAATTCTGTTCAACTCAGACCAAAATTAGCATGGCTTTTCCTTTTCTGTCCACACACCAGTCTGGGTTGTCTGTCAAGAGCACGGGTGCCCTGAAGTCCGTAGGAGTGTTTGCTTTAGAAGGCAGGGAGCTGGATTCTCAAGCTGACCCTGCCTCTCACTGGCTGAGTGACTCTGACCCACTCACTTAACCTCTCTGAGCTCTGAAAGCCTATTTTTTAAATGGGAATTCAGTATTGAGACCTGACTTTCTTGAAAGCAAAGGACAGTGTGAGACCTGGAATTTTTAAATGGGATGCTCTGCCTTACTTAGCATGTCTCGGATTTGCATTAGCAAAGCTGTCTCTTTCTCATTTTTTTTTTTTTTTCTAAATTGAAAGCCATTAAGGTTTAAAATGAAATTAGGAGGCCATCTTCCTGGTCTCAGTGTGGCCTTCAAGGATCATCTCCCTGCCTTCCTCCCTGGGCACTGATGACGTAGGAAGGGGGAAGGGAGCAGCCTGGTAGGATGCGGGATCATTTCTTTGCAAAGGCCCTCCTACTTCTCCAAGGATTGCAGATGGAGGGTCAGACCTGAGCCTCCCAGATCCCAGGGGAGAGAAGCAAGGCTCACTCGCATCATTGCCCCATGAGGAGATGAGGAAGCTCCAGCACACAGAGGAGTCAAGGGGTTCCCACACAATCACACAGCAGTTTGATGGCAGCAGCGGGGCAGAATTCAGGGGTTTTGACTTCCCATCCAGGGCCTCTCAAGCTTCAGTGTCCTGGAGATTCACAGGAATGTCCTGGGGATCTTGTGGGGATTTGGGTGCCGAGGTCCACCCAAGGTCGCCTGAGAGTCAGCATTTCAGACGAGGGCCCAGGTGGTGCTGAGGCCGCCGGCCTGGGACCTCGCTTGTAGTAGCCAGGGACTCAGTAAAGCTCCTAGGCTGGTCTTGCAGCCCAATGGGACCACCCCCCACCTCCTTACTGATGGCTGTGCCCCCAACTCTTTCTGGGGTTTTCTTTCCCTGGGCTGCGAAGGCCTGGGCTGCCATCCCGTGCTCCCCCGGCCATTTTCTTCGGTTTCATCTTGCTCAGGGTTGAAGTAAACGCCCCGTCTTACCCAGTTTCTGCGAGGTCCCCTGGCTCACGAGCCTCCTTCACGAGGCTCCTGCTTTAGGCACGCAGTCCCCGTCCCACGGAGATCCAAGTGCCTGAATTAACTCCCTCTTGGAGCAATAAACCACCCTGAGTGCCAGCCTAGTTTGTATTTTTAGACCGAGCTCCATCAATTACTTAACTTGCAGAGCGCTCCTCTGCTCATCGGGGAGGTGCGGGGAAGGCATGTTCCTCCTCCGGCTTTGTGAGGTGCCCCCACCCCGCTCCCATCGCGCACGAGCGGAGTCCTCTCTCCTTGGCACTGCCTCCTTAGCGTTTAGGACGCAGCGTTTATCCACCCCATTTGGTAGATGCGGCAGGCACGCTGGGGCCCAGAGCAGGTGACAGGTCAGGCTCTGGCGGTGCAGTGTGACGGGCCAAGAACAGGAGCCCTTCACCTCCGTCCTGGGAGGGGCCATGGGAAAGGGACACCTTCCAGTCAAGGAGGGCCAGGACTCGCCCTCTGAGCCACTGTTTTGCATGACGGTGGTCTGGAGGGAAGCCGGGTGGGGGCCGTGTCCCTGTCTCCCTCAGGCAGAGTGAGCTCGGGCGCTGGGTTTTATTTATGAAGTTCAGCTGGGAAACCCGCCTGCTGGGACCAGGCTGCCAGGGCCACTTTAGCCGTGGCTTCTGCCACGCCCTCCCCACCCTTGACTGCACCCTAGACTAGTCTTGCCATGCACTTGGCTTGGGTTTCATCAGGGTTCTCCCACCTCCGGCAGAGGGGTGACGGAGCAGCACGCCACCAAGAGGCTGGCAAGGGGCAGACTGGTTCCCACGCTGGGCGGGCTGGTGAAGGCATGGCCGGGGGCTCTGCCCATGGACATAAGGCCCATGGACGTGACAGCTTCGTTAGTTCTTCCACCAATTAAGCATGAGCACCAGGCAGGATGCTATGGGTGTTAAAGCGCCCTCAGTGGGGAGGGAGTGAACAGGACACAGCCCCTTTCTCAGCGACCTTAGACATCTTCCTGGGCAAGCACGCTGTGCACATCTGTACGAGGAAAAGCTAAAGCGACAGGCAGTGTGTGCATATGTGTGTGCCCATGTGTACCTGCTTATGTGGGTCTGTGTGAGTACGTGGCCATGATTAGGTATATGTGTGAGCATGTGTATGATTGTGTTACTGTGCATGTGTGTATGTTTGTCTCTGTGTGTGCTTATGTGTCAGCGTGTGCATGTACCTGTGTGCTCAAGTGTACATGTGTTATGTGTTGATGTCAGCATGTGTGTGTCTGTGTGAATATGCATGCCTGTGTGTGCATGTGTCTGTGTCTCTGTGTGTATACACATGTGTAGTGTGTATGCCCGTGAGAGTATGTGTACGAGTGTGTGTGTGCACATTCCTGTGTGTATGTGTCTGACTTTGTGTGCCTGCGACCCTGCTTTGGGCTGTGACTCTTGGTCCCCCTCCGTGCTGGGCACCCAAACAGCCCCAGGTCCAGGCTGCTCTGGGGTCTGCCCCCGATGCCCAGGACAGCGAAGGGACAGGGACATGTGTCCTGTGGACTGTCTCTATCCTTTACATCCCCTCTGCACGGAGGACACTGGGTAGTACTCTCAGGTGACGGAAGAGGAAGAAACAGCAGACGGGACCAACTCCACTTCATTCAGCATGTGCCTGGTCTCACACTGGGTGTGCCAGAAACTCAAAAGCACGGCCGACTTGCCTCGTGTGGGGACAAATCTCGAATGTACTGTGCCCAGAGAGAAAGTGAGGCAGCAGGTTAAAGAGCCTCTGGGGAGGGGGCCTGGCCCAGCCCTGGATCCAGGCTAGAATGGCCCCTGGAAATGCATGGCATGTGGTTGGCAGTGAAGCTTCCACTGCTGGGCACTCTGTGCCTCCTCCCCCCCAATATCGTAGCTCCCTAAGACCAAACTGGCTGGAGATTCCTGACACCTAGTGTCTGGTGGTGAACCTTGCTGTGTGACCTTGAGTAACTTACTTGGCCTCTCTGGACCTTGCTTCCTATCTATAAAATGAAGACACTGGGTCATCTCCTCATCTACTAGAAGAACCATTACATTCTACAGCTGAACAAGTCTCTCCACGAATGGCAGTCTGGGACAAGTGTCAGAATAGGAGAGCATACACAGGCACAGTGTTCTGGGGATGAGGCTGAGAAAAGAGGGAGGCTTTTTGCACTTAGCCCCCAAAAATAGGTGAAGCGGGGGGAGGGGGGGCAGAGGAAACAATGCAGGAAGAATCTGAGAGGCAGGAGGACACAGCACAGTTTAATTATTTATTTAACAAACATTAATGTATCATGTATAGTTCTAAGCTAGGGGTTGGCATTATTCTAAGAAATGGCCTGCAGGGAAATCTGGCCCACCCCCTGACTTTATAAATAAAGTTTTATTGGAACATCCATGCCCATTCATTTACGTATTGCCTATGGCAGCTTTGGGCTCCTGGGCACGGTTGAGAAATTGCTACAGAGACCTTATGGCCCACAAAGCCTAAAATTCTATCTGGCCCTTTACAGAACAAATTTGACACTTTGTTCTAAATCCTTTGCAAATATTGACTCATATGATCTTAATTACAGCCCTACTGCGAAGGTATTATTATTGTTATTATTCTTGTGTTTGCCTTACAGATGAGGAAACTCTAACTTGGAGATATCAGAAATGTTCTTAAGGCCCCACAGGAGTAGGAAGGAGATAGGTTGTGAGCCCAGGCGGTCAGGCTCCAGGAGGCCTGAGCTCTGGCCCCTGGGAGGGAGGACCAGCTGAGAGGGAGACTGTGAGTGCTGGTCTTCAGAGTCTACCAGGCTTTTGATCAGGCTGGTGATGTCTCCGAGCTGTGCTTAGAAATTGCATAATATGGTTATTCGGGGACCAGCCTGCCTAATGGAGGCAGTTGGTCTCCAGACTGTGTTGCTTAAGCTCTAGGTCATCATTGGAGGCAACATGTGCCACTCCCGGCACTGCCTGAGGGCTGCTTCCTGCAGGCTGCCTAACTGAGTTTCTTGGTCAGTGTCTGCACAGTTGCCACGTGCTGTGGTCGGTGTCCTGGCTGCCTGCTGTACATCATACACGATGGGTTGTGTCTTTCTGAGTATGTGGTCCAGGGCAGAGCGGCTTCTTCTCCAGGCAGAGGATTTCAGGGCCCCAGTCCTATCGGGAAGGAGCTGTGAGAACGCCTCTACCTATAGGGGCTTCGGCGGGAGTGGAGAGGTAGTTGCAGGGGGGCACTGCTGAATGTGGCAGACACTGTAAGCGCCCTGCCCATGTCCCCAGCACTCTCCATTCCCATCTCACCCAGCTGCTCCCACCGCCAGCACCCTCCACAGCCCTGGCTGCCTGGAGCCAGAGTGAGCCAGGGCAACCGGAAGTGCCAGACTCAACACCCTCCGAGCAGCCCCATCCCAGACCCCGATGGGAGTATAAACAGCCCAGTTCTGGCCTCTCGGATAGCGCAGTTCGGATTCATGTTCTACACCAGCACCGCCCACAGAACTTTCTGTGCGGGTGGAAACGGCCTACATCTGTGCTGGGCAATGTGGCAGCCACCAGCCACCTGTGGCCGCTGAGCTCTTACACTGTGGTTAGGAAGACTGAGGAACTGAGTGTTCAGTTTTAGGTCATTTCAGTGTGAGCAGCGGACATGGCTGGTGTCTGCCATGCATAGCAGGGCGCTTTGGCCCTCTGCCCGAGGTCCCCAGCAGGACTGGGACTTGGTGGTCTGCAGTGGTGTCCTGATGGCTCACAAACACTCCCCGACTGCTTCTTCCCTGGAGTCACCCCTCAAACTACTCGCTGGGGCCACACGAAATTGCCATTTTCTTAAAAGTGTTAAATACTTTTATAAAAAGAGCCAGATATTGAACAAGTATAAAAATGCTAAATACTTAAGCTGTGTATATAAACTGAGTGTGTATGTTTGAGTGTGTGTGTGTGTGTGTGTGTGTGTATCTATGTATACATATATATAATTACATATGTTATATATACATAATTATGTGTATATAATTATATGTATATATGTATATAATTCAATGTGATGAACACCTTCAGGCATATAAGTTTTTTTTCTCTTTTTTCATTTTTTTAATTAAGTTACTACATATGTGTCCTTATCCCCACGTTACCCCCTATCCCCCCACTCATGCCCTCACCCCCGTGTTGTATAATGAACAACATAAACTGATGAACAAGGACAGATCCAGAGATGGAGAGGCATCGATCGGACCATTGGGCCTCGGAGGGAAGGTAGGGGAGGGTGGGGGTAAGGGGGAGAGATCAATCAGAGGAGTTATATGCAAGCATATAGGCCTAGCCATTTTTTTTGAAGCAAAAAAATGGTTGAATTTCAGTACTTTCATATGATTCACTTCGAACTGAAATTTCCACCTCGGGTCTGTGGCTGGGTGGGACCCAAACTCATAGGATGCTGAGGTTTGTGTGTGCAAGTTGTGGGAGGTGGGGTGGGAGGGAGCCCTTCCCCGCCCTGGCTGGTTCTAATCCTGGCTTTGCCTCTGCGTGCGTGGCTGTGTGGCCTGGGGCCCGCCACCCGAACCTTCCTGTGCCTGTGCCTCAGTCTTCAGTGAGGATGGTCCAGCCACCACTCCCGGCTCCGAACCATACTGGTCTTGCAGAATGGTTCAGAGAACTAAGGGAGCATAGACAGGGCTATTCGTATAAAAAGCGAGCACAATGAGAAGATGCCATTCTAGGGTTCCGTGCCCCACTGCACGTCCTCCCTGGGTGGAAGGATCCTGCTGGTGGCTGACGGAAGCCAGACTGTGTGTGTCTTTGATGCTGCAGGACCGGTGCTCCTGGCTGCCCAGGCTCCTGATGGGTGTCCCCGGGAGCTGTCCTGCATTCTTGCGCCTTTTTGGCAGGGCACACTCTGCAGCCAGCTTGGGCTCCCTGGCTGGGACACTGGGAAAACTCACCCCGGCTGCCCTTGATCAGAGCGCAATTTAGCGGATGGCTGCTCAGGGCTGCACATTTGTTCCCCACATCCACGGAAAGGCAGAGAACAGCTTCACGAGGTGGTGATTTCGAGGCTTCCCATGTTTAGCTCTTTCTTGGCAGGGAACTGGACAGGCTGGGGGCCTTGTCCTTGGAGGCAAATAGTTCTGCTCCATCTTCCCGAACTTCCTAGGGTTTGCTCCTCACGTCAGACCTGCGTTTCTCAGAAGCTCAGAGCCTCCCAGAATGGCCACGCAGGAAACCAGAAAGCAGTAGGAGTTGACATGGGGAGAGCGGTATAAAGTGTGGGAGGAGATCAAAAGCAAGCAGGAAAGGGAGAAGCAGCCCTGAGAATAGCAACTGCAGGAAGCTGCTGGCATCCCTAGGGCTGGAGGCCCAGGGGCCTGGTGTTGAGAGGCCAGGATGCAGCAGAACCTGGGGATACTGGGGCTTTGGAAGCCTGGGTGGGCAGGGCCACAGAAGAAGGGACTCTGGGGAGAGCTGGAGACCCAGAGGTGGTGGAGCTACAGTGGACACCACCCACTTGATGGGAGAAGTACCCTGGCTTCTTCCCCTCCTGCCGCCCAGGCTCTGCCTGTGTCTTCGTTGGCCAGACCCACCAGCAGGCAGAGGAAGGGAGCTGGGGCGTATAGCCTGCAGAGGATGGGTCAGGTTGGGATCTGAGGCAAATGGCCCACATGGGGCCAGCCCTTAGCTGAGACGTTCTCCTCCTGGAGCCTGTGGGCGAGCTGCAGGGAGTCCACGCACCTCCAGGAAATGTAGGCACTTTTTTGTATATGCATTTCACTAGAAAAAAGAGTCGCTATCTTTCTTCGGATTCTTAAGTTGCTCTGTACCCACTGAAAGGTTTGACATAATAAATATTGTAGCCACCTTGTCTCACTCATGGGAAATCCAAGGGCCCAGAGAAACACCCATGGGCGACTCTACTCTTGCTCCAGGGTCCTTTCTGCAAACCGGCCGTGGTCCTTCAGTTGTTTGGGCTGAGCAAGCCTGTTGGGAAAGTACCCTCGGTGCTCTCTTTCTCCCCAGAGCCAGCCGTGTGTCTCCTGCTCTCGGGCAGCCTTCCTGATCTCAGGCACACAGACCGCCCCCTCCAGCAGATCCTGCAGCCCGTGGCGGCCATGCCGCTGAGCTGGTCCTCACACAGTGCGAGGCAGGCGGCGCTGGCACTAGAAATGGGACTCTTTCTCCTTCATTCAGTCTCCCTGCTTTACTAAACATTGACATGGCACCCACCAGGTGCCAGGCATTTTGCTAACTGCTGAGGAGACAGTGCGGGTCAGGATGGATGACACCCCGCTGTCATGGAGGTAGAGGTAGAGTCAGAAAATAAACAAGAGAACAAAACACAAACAAGTTCATTTCTGATTGTGACAAATGCCAAGGAGATAACAGAGCAGGGCGATGGGATAGACTGGTGAGGGTGGTGTCTGCGAGCTACTTTTGATGAGGAAGGTTTCTCCTGAGAGGTCATATTTAAGCTGTGATGTGAGGGCTGAGTTAGCTTTCCAAGATGCAGAGAGAAAGCATCTTAGATGGGGATCAGAGCCTGTGCAAAGGTCCTAGGGTGAGAATGAGGACAAAAACACCATGAAACGGGTCTACGTGGCTAAATGAGATTTTTGACTCTCTGGCTGGCCTTGTGGCGCCTCGGGCAGACTTTCTTGCTTTAGAGGGTGAATGGGTGGCACAGCTCTCCTTCCTAGCCATGCTCCATTCACAACAGGATGTCTGCCAGGTGGCTAAGAAGCTGGCTTTCTGCTTCCTGAAGCAGTGGCTGCACTGTGTGTGTGTGTGTGTGTGTGTGTGTGTGTGTGTGTGTGTGTGTGAGAGTGATGCCAGCAGGACAGCAGATTGTTTCTGTCCTGTTCATCAGTGGCACAAAAGCCCTGAGATCAAAGAGCAAGGGCTTAATTTATTTTGTAGAGGAAATAGTGCATCCTTGGACTGAAAGCTCTGAAGACTAAAAGCTGAATGGACAGGGGGAGTTTGGATTAAATGAATGGGCTGGCCAGCTCTGACCCAGTTTCCACTCCGCATGGCAGTGATGGGGGAGGGAATTGCTTTCCGGCTCTCTGCACTGACCCAGGGGCCGGCTGCTTCTCCAGCCTGTCCTTTTGTGGGGGACTGGCCTTCTGTGCAAGTCAGGCTTGATGGACGTGTCCTTGAAGGTGGCTCATGAGGAAGGGGGGAGGGTCACAGCATGCAGTGGCCTTGTGCCCTGCCTGAGTTTATGCTGGCTCCTTTAGGCTTGCCTGATGCTACCCCTTCACCCTAGCAGGGAGGGCAGGTGTAGGTTAAGTGAAGGCCACTTTAATTGTTTGTGACCTCAGATGTGAATGAATTGGGAGGAAAAGTTACTGCTTCTCTGGATTGCAAAGGAGCACTCAAAACAGGGGGTTCTGAGGAGGTCTGGAGCTCACGGGGCAGGCAGGGCAGGGGACATTCCTACATGGCTGTAACCAGCTCAGTGTTGCGACTCTAGTGAACAAGTCGTGTCCATGCGAAGCTTGGCTCTAGGAGTCCTGGGTTCATGTTCCTGACTCCACATTTCTTTCCCTGCGTAACCTCGAGCAGGTGACTTGTTCTCTTCTAGAGGCCTCAGCTTTCTCGCCTCTGAAATGGGGGTAATGACTCCTGTCTATCTTACATCTCAGGGTTGCTGTGAGGGTCAAAAGGATACAGGGTTGAACAGTGTTGCCAGGCACAGAGTAGGTGCCCGGTAAGTATTTGCTTACTTAAATGAAAGAATGCATGAATAACTGAGGGAGACCAATGCTGATATGTTAGCCTAGAACTTTACAACTCGAAGGAACAAGGATTAACGTGGAGCGAGAGGGAGGAAGTTTGGGTGGACGCTGCAAGGTACCCGAGGAGACCACCTCCCAGGGGCGTGGCCAGCTCTCTCTGGTGCCCTCCTTGCAGGGAGATCAGTCTCTGGACAAATTGTAGATTGTCCTTCGCACACAGGGTGAAGCACAAGCCTGGGGTGCATGGGTCTGTTTTTGGATTTCTCGTGACTGCTTTAGACAGCTGTTCATGGGCGGGCCTTGAAAGAGAATGGAGCCCACGAAAGGTGGAAGGCTCTACACACGGCATTTGACGTATGTGCCACTCGTGAAATAGTCACATCATTAACCCCCAAGTGAAGAAGGAGTGGGCGAAGGCATGAACAGAAGCAGACACGTTCAGATGCAGTGAATACGGACAGACTGATGTTAACAGCCCCGATGAGTGAGGAGCACAGCATCACCCAACCTAGGGCCGATCCGAGAGGTTCAGGAAGGCTGGCACACAGGACGAACGAAAGCTGGTAAAAACAGAGAAAGACAGCCACAGACTCTGTAAGGTGATAGGCCCAGAGTTAGAAGACGAACGAGCCAGGTGAGGAACGCCACCGGGAAGGTGACACTGTTAGCAGACAGAGAAACGGGATGGAAGAGCGTTTTCTCTCTCTCCTTTCCACCTAGAATGACCCTCTTTAGAATTACAAAGATAGCGCAGGTCTCTGGCAGGGACCCAGAGCATCACTTCACCAGGCATCGTGGGCCCAGGTGGGTTCTGCGGCGGGTCTCGATGTGCGCGGCCGATGTGATGGCAGGATTGCTTGGGGCATCTTTTGATTTTTCTCTTCATGATGGGCTGTGCTTTTCTACTCCTTTGCCTCGCATGCCTGATAGTTTGCGACCGGCTGTCAGACACAGTACATCTTACCTTGTTGGATGCTCTGTACCTATTCTCCCGTCGTTCGGGGACACAGTTAAGTTACATGGAAACGGTGACCCTTTTGGGCCTCGCTTCTTAAGCTTTGTGAGGCGGGACCAGAGCTGCCTTCATCGAGGACGAAGTTTTCCCGAGCAGAGGCAAGACCCCCCTGGGTGCCTGTGTTAGTGTGCGAGGGCTGCCATACAGAATGCCACAGGCTGCGAGCTGAAGCAGTGTGACTTGATTTTCTCACAGTGCTGGAGGCTGGAGGTGGGAGATCGAGGTGCAGTCAGGGATGTTCCTCCCGGGGCTTGTCCGCTCCGCTTGCAGATGGCCGTTGCCTGGTTTGTGTCCTCACATGGTCATCCCTCCGCCTGTGCTGTCTGATCCTTATCTCCCCCTCCACGGACACCGGCCATATTGGATTAAGGCCCACGCTAATGACCACATTTGGTTTAATTATCTCGTTAAAGACCATCTCCAAATATAGTCACTTTCAGAAGCACTGGGGTTAGGCCCTCAACATAGGACTTTCAAGGAGAGACAGCTCAACTCATAACTATACTCCCCGGTGCCTGTGGATTCTGAGGTTTTCTGCTCTGGGGGTGGCCTCACCTATTCCTGCCCCGTGTGAGCCCGGGGTGCTCTGTGCTCCTCAGGGTGCTTCTCTCCCGCCCGGGCAGTTTCCTCCATGTGTGTGCTGACCAGTCCTTGACTGAAGACGCTTGGGGCCACCCTGCTGGTCTCTGCAGTGCTGTGTGCGCGGCTCTCCCCTCGGGTGCCCTGCCCCGTGAATTCCAGCCACCTGGGCCCCTCTGGCATCCAGCTCAGAGAGACCCCTGCTGCTCAGGGGGCCCCCTTCTCTGCGCTGGGGTCCAGACATACTCTAGGCTGGAGACTGGGGTGGTTGTGAGGCACCTTTGTTTCTCAGGGGTCCCTGTCCTGCCTGAGCTCCAGTGGGTGCAAACCTGGGTTTTTGGTTGTTTCAGGAGGGGAGTCAGTCCAGCTCCTGCTCTTCCTCTAGGTAGTAGGGAGCAGCCTCGTGTTCTGGAACTTCTCGCTCTTGCTAGTGTTTCTCAGTGGGCGTTTCTAATGGGGCTGGGCTCATCCCTGGGAGAATGTTTGATTGGCTTGTGAAGGCGGGTGCTTGTGAGCCCCTAGGGAATTGGGTGGTGGTCACAGGAGCCAACCTGGACCCCAGATTAACAGGTCGAGCTGGCACCGCCAGGTATTAAGGAACTGATGCCGACCGCGGGGCTTCCTTTACCGTGACTTGGCCTAAGTCATGACAGTAAGTTTTCAGTACATATCAGGATTTCCTTTGTTTCAGGTTTTGTCCGCACAGCAACCCTGCTAGGCAGGTGCTCTCATTCCAGATTTCCCGATGAGCAAATTACAGAGAGATGAAGGAAATTCCCCAAATCTAAGTTTGAGGTCAGGTCTGCTGGCCCTTAAATGAGACATCACATTGTCCAGTACCTTAATGAGCATCTTGATCGGGGAGGGTCCAAGAGCTGGAACTTCAGCTCAAACCAGCAAAACAAAAACAGATCGTACCCAAGACAACGATCCTTCTTTGTCCCTGCATTAAAAAAAGACGCCATCCAACCCTCAAGGCAGATGGAGGGTGAATACTTATTCCTGGAAAAGACCTCGTTTCTAGAAGGGACCTTAGAGATTATGCAGCCTCCAACTTATAGGCGAGGTTAGCAGCAGTCGAGGGCCAATAGCTCTGTGGCAGTGCCATACCTGTGGGCAGACAGGAAGTGGCCCTGGCAGGATTTTCCCTTCACTGCGTGAAGGTGCTTAACCTTGTGCCTGTCTACAGTGTATAACGTCCCACCAGGTGGGTGGATACAGCCTTGTTGATTACAAATAAATCATCACCTCACCTCCTCATCACCATCAAAATGTCTTTCTCGCTCCAATTACAATCACATTAATCCACTTCATTCTCCAATAACTTTTACAGAACTTACCTCTCCCCCTCCCCTCCAGACTGACTTTCTCTAGTGAAAAACCCTGGTTAGATGTCAACGTGCTTCCCCTTCACTGTGATCATCGCCCTTGATCTACGGTCCCTGTGTGTCTGGGTGACCACAGGAAGCACGACTAGTCTTACTTGGCTGTGTGGGTGACCCTACCGAATGGGGGCAGGGGCAGGGGCAGGCTCGGAGAGGATCAGTCTGGTACCTTCCTCCTAGTGGCCAGGTGGGGGCCACAGGGAAGGGAGAGTCTTGCGTCTTTTACTGAAAGAGCCCTTTGCTGTCTGGGAAGGCCCGCTCTGGTCCAAGCAGTGAGCAGATACGGGATCTGTGCTTTCATTTTCACTGCTGTTAGCAGAGTTTGGTGGGAGGGAGACATCGAGTGGGGAATGAGCCAGAGCCAGGAGTGCTTCACAGAAAATACTTGTTAGGTCTAGTTTCCTGTGGTGAAAAGACTTGTGAATTTCAAAAACATCTAGTAAATATCCATAGATTTGTTTACTGCCAATTTGTGACTGAGCTGTGTGCCCTGGGGAGATAAAAACAAGGCACGTAGGTCTTTGGAAATAGAGGTGACTGGACGTGGTGATGCCTGGCGGCTGAGGGTCCCCAGAACACGTGGTCCACACACTGCAGAGACTGCCCTCCCCTGGCAGGTGAACGCCTGGCCTCTATTGAGTACACCCGGGCTTCTAGCCCAGTTCCTGTTCCGCCTCTTCTGGAAGCCATCCTGTCCCCCAGGCTGGAATTGAGCGTCCCTCCTCCGAACCCCACTCCCTTCACCCGTCCCTCTGCTGCTGGGGCTCTGGTCACTTTCTGTCCAGGACAGTGATGGCGAACCTATGACACACGTGTCAGAGGTGACACACGAACTCATTTTTTTGGTTGATTTTTCTTTGTTAAATGGCATTTAAATATATAAAATAAATATCAAAAATATAAGTCTTTGTTTTACTATGGTTGCAAATATCAAAAAATTTCTATATGTGACACAGCACCAGAGTTAAGTTAGGGTTTTTCAAAATGCTGACACGCCGAGCTCAAAAGGTTCGCCATCACTGGTCTAGGATTTGAGTTGGTGACACACCTTCTCTCCTCTCCTGGACTGCACCTTCCTCTGAGGGTCAGGTCCACATCTGGATCACCTCTGTGACCCCTGTAGTGCTTTGCACAGTGCAGATGTGACTGCCCATTGGTGGACAGATCACCTTCAGGGTGGAGAGGTTCCTTTTAAAAACTTGTTTCATGTCCTTCAGCCACTTTATTGCTCAGGGTGGAAATCAAAGAAATATTCTTCCCTGTTTAATTCTGGGGTCGGGGTGGGGGCCTCTGTAACAGGTGCCAAGGGCTGGTGGGGAGTGGTCTCAGCTGGCATATGAGGCTAAGCCGTGTGAGTTTGGGGCTGCTGTGTTATCTGGCTTCTTGTAAGGGTCTCAGGTGGCCCTTTTCTTCCCCTGGACTCAGGACAGTGTGACCGCTGGGGCGGGTCTGAGGCAAGACATGACTGGTGAAACCAGAGATTTCTAAGGTCCTCACTAGAAGTAGTACATCTTCTTACTAGGAGGATGTTTTAAAGTTTAAAACAGGCATTTTATGGTAAAATTCATGTTTATGGTAGAAAAGTTGGAAAATGCAAAAAAAATATAAAGAGAAAGCAATCTTATCTATAATTCTGCAATTCAGAGGTCATGTTTTTGTGTCTTTTATTATTATAACAAAATGTTATTCTGAAAACATGATTGGATCATAATATATGTAAAGCTTTAAATATGTTTATTTTTTTTAAAAATAAAAGCAACACATGGCAAACATTCAAATAATTCATAAAGAAATAAAAGAAAAAGTAAGAGTTGTTTGCCCACCCACCCACCTTATTCCTTGAAACGTCTCTCCACAGTTACCTACTCTTCTGAGAGCCTTCGTTGCCCTCCATGTGGGAGGGGGTGCATTTATTAGGTTTTTACCTGCATTGGTAGTTAGGCTTACTTGTTACTTCTTAAACCTAAAAATATGTAATAAGCATTCCTTTCTGTTGCTGCTGCTATTTCAAGAATATTTTTAATGGCACCCGCCAGTCTATCACAAGGAAGTCCCTCCAGTCTTCTCTGCTGTTGGACATTTAGTTTCTTTCTGGTTATTAAAAGTAACAGTTCTTAATAAAAACATTTTTTTGCATGTAATTTTGTCTATCTTTGCTCAGTTTTTCAGGATAGATTCCCGGAAATGGCATTATTGTAGCAAAGGACAGAAACGTGTATGGCTGTTGGTAGACACTGTCAAATGATACTTTTTTTTTTTTATAGAAGTAGGACCATTTCTCTTGCCCATAAGTACTTTCTGATGTTTTGAAGATTTAAAAAGTAATACAAGAAGACCTGCTGTTCATAACAAATTTAAATAAAACAGGAGCACATGGAATGAAAAGTAAAAGGTGCCCCTCCTCAACCTCTTCTGCTTAGAAATAAGCCCCCTTAGAGCCAAACCATTTGGCTGTTGCTGCCAATTAGCTGGGTGATGCGGATAAGTTATGCAGTCCCCGGGCCTTGGTTCCTTTACCTGTAAAATGGGTGTGCCAGTCAGCGCCCTGTCAGATTGTGCCAGGGTGAAATGGGCGTGCGCAGAGCACCTGGCCAATGGGGGGCGCTAATACAATGATCATCTTTGTTGAATGACCTTGCTGTTCAAGCTGAAATCCGGCTAGAAAACAGTCCCCTCATTCTGATGAATGCCGGCCCTTCTCTGCAAGGTTGCTTTTAATCTGAGCTGAGAGAGTCACAATACTATGCACTCCCCAAGCAGGAAACAGTGTTCCCCCGCCCGCCCTCGTCTTGTGGTCTGGTGTGGTTGTCCAGGCCCTTTGAGTAGCAGGATACCATCGTCCCTTTATTAGGATAGACACACCCTGGATTACTGTTCCTGAGAACGTTAACATTAAGGAGAGAAAAACCAGGCCAGAAAAGCCCCCGCTTGGATGGACGTTCTCTGAGTGTCCCCTTGCCATGTCAGCCTGCTCAAAGTTATAGGCCTGGCACCATAAATCCTGCTATTTATATTGCACTAAACTCGGCAAATACCTTTAGTAACACCAAAGGGCTGTTTTAATAGCGTCTCTAATCGTAACCTTTTTAACATGATTGCGCTGCCAGGCCATCCTGACTCAAGTGTCCGGTGAGCGAGGCTGCACTTGTTGGCACCCTTGCCGATGAGATGGCGCCACCTTCCAGGAAAAAGGGCGGAGCCGTCGCTTAGAACGCGAGGACCCAGTGACCACTGTTCTGGGTCCCAGGATCCAAACATCCCAGATGAATCATCTCCACCTGGTCCTCGGGCTACTCGTCCGACATGAAAGAGCAAGTGTGCTGGGTGGTTGCCAGGGAGCCAGGGGAAGGCGCGCTCTCATGGCGGTCCATTCCAGGGCCTCGTTGTCCTGGGGTCTGCCAGGTGGACAGCTGCTCTGAGTGTGCCTGGGAGAGAGGCAGCTCTGCCCAAGCTCGAGCCACAAGTAGAAACATTAAATTATTCCAGCCAATTGTCAAATGTTTATTGAGCATCTTCTGTGGGAAAAACCGGATTATAATAATAATGGCCAACCATTGACCATTGAGAGGAACAGACACTAGTGCAGACTGGGTTCTCTAGAAACAGACACTGAGTTTGGGCGCAGGATGTTTAATTGGGGTCAGTGCCTGTGCGAGGGCAGGAGGGGCCCAGAGAGATAAGTGAAGGTGATGCAGGCCCCACCAGGCCTCAGCCAGCCCAGCAGGGAGCTCCAAGTGCACACGCCAAGGTTTTGGGTTTGATCCCCTGTCAGTGCCCAACAGTGCCCATCCTTTCTGGCCAGAAGGGCTGGGCCTCTGTGCCCTCGCCTCAGGTAGTCCCCAGGACTGTCCCTGTGGCCCTGGGTGAAGCCCTTTCCTGTCGCCAAGGCTGACCTGATGGAGTCCCAGGTGGAGGCCGTCCTCCAGGGGTCAGGCCAGGGCCTCGCCACGGGCAGGAGCAGCTTGATGAAGGCGCTGGAGGAGAGAGACCTCAGGCTTGGGTGTCCCAGAGCGACAGGCAGAGCTCCTGGGTGAGCAGAGCGTCCAGGTGAGCAGAGCAGCATGAGCCAAGGTGGAAGGTAGGACCGAGCACAGCACAGCCAGGGCCGGTTGGTAACCTTCGCATCTTGGATGCGCATGCAGAGGCCCTGTCGCCACGAGAAAGCCCACGGGGCCTGCACGTGACTTCCCGGTTGTTTGCTTTCTTAGCCATCACCTTAGTGAAAGCCAAGCCAGTCTTGGCTTGTGTCTCCCCAAGTGACCTGGAGTGACCTTGCTCGTTGTCCTCCAGCCAGTTTGCCTGGCGCCTGGGGAGATTACCTGCTTCTTCCTGCAGAGCCTGGACCAGGTGGGCGGACTCCTGGGGCCTGGAGAACCTCCTGGAGCCTGGTCGCCCATTTCACTCACAGACCCCTCTGAGTTGGGGGCAGAGATCCGGATGGAGCGCCCACCTCCCAGTGTGGAGGGGCTGTCCTCATTGGCGTCTGGGAGAAGCTGGCAGCCAGGCAACCATATGGCCTGGGCATCTTGTAGCCCTCAGATGAAGACAGACCGGTCTTGGGCCTGACAGCCTGCGGTTTTGAGTCCTCAGACAGCCCTGGGGGGAAGGGATTTCCATAGGCAGTTGCTGTGTTCACGTCGCTGGTCTCCTTAGCAGGTGTTTGAGAACAGGGAAACAATATCATCTGGCAGGTGCTTCCCTCTCGGCATCTTCCTCTCACAGGCGCCCGCCCCTCTCTGCCTCCTGCCATTCGTCCTCTGGCTCTATTGCTCGTGCTGTTGCTTGGCGTCTTGGGCCATGCCTTGAGTCCCTGTCCCGTGAAGTTAGAGTTCCCTTTGAGTGTCCTCAGAAGGTCTGGCTTGGGTGTCATCATGGTATTTTGGGATTTGACGAAGGAGCATAGACAGGGCGGCCCCATGGCCTGTTTGTGGCTCATCATGCCTTGGCCTTGACGGATGACTGTGGTGACATCTGTGGACAGTGAGCAGGCCCTTGGTGTGACGCCGTGGGATTGAGTTTCCTGAGTTATTCCATATCGGATCGCTGGCTGCTAATTGTGCAGCTCGTACCTGGTGCGGAGTTTGGGTTTCAGGTCCCTTCCTCTCTCCCTGCCTCACTCCCTCCCATTCAGTGCTGAATTCTGTTAGGAAATAATTGCTTAGTTAAAGTAACAACTATAGGCCCAGACCGAGTAGCTCAGTTGGTTTGAGTGTTGTTGGAATACACCAAGGTTTCAGGCTTGATTCCCAGTCAGGCTACACACAAGAATCAACCAATGAATTCATAAATAAGTGGAACAACAAATCGATGTTTCTCTCTCTCTCTCTAAAAGTCAATATAGTAATAGAAGTGTCTAAAGGTAATGTTAATTACACATTTTTATTAAAGGATCTTGTTGAAATTGGTCATTCATTGCTATTTTTGTGATGTACAAATCTACCATAGGAACCCGTGTATGTTTTTATTTTCTTGTGTGTGCTTGCATTGTGTGTGTGTGGGGGGGGGGGGGGGGGGTGAGGGGGGAATGAGGGGGAGGGCGTGGCTATTTTCCTTTAAACTCCCTGCAGCGCTCAGCTCCCCAGGCCTGCATCAGCTCAGCACACAGGGTGTTCTTGGAGCTCGCCTTCATAGAAAGCTGAGGTAGCAGCCATATTTTTTTTCCTGTATGGCTTTCCTGGGCTTTTCTGAAACTGAACAGAAACAGATGTTTTCCATCTCCCGGCACTGCTGGGGGTCTTTGCTGTCGGGATCCCAGCACTCTGGTTCTGCCAGGGACAAGCCTTGGACATCTTATAGTTCCTTGTGCAGCTGCCGTTGGGTTGCTATGGAAACCAAATCTCCTGGTGTGGCATGGGGCCTGTTTACAGTGCCTCATGTCCTGCTCCTCACCTGGGAAAAAGCGGCGCTGGTGACACTCCTGCTGAGACCTGTGTTGGGAATCCCTGTGCCATTGGGCGAGGCTTTTCAAGGCCCTGGCCCTGGCGACCACAGCGGGGTTCGGTAGCTTCCGCTCAGAGGGAGCCTTCCCCTTTGGACAGGCTGCCCAGCTGTCCCTCCAGGCTGAGCAGTGCCCACTGGGCAGGGAGTCCTCGGGCCTCTAGGACTGCCTGGGGAGCCCCCGGGGTCACTTCTGGAGAGGTTGGAACACGGGGCTGACGGCCACTCTGGGACAGCTTCCCCCTCTTAGCACGGAGACAACCGAGGCATTTTCATGGCATTTCACATCTCACAAACCAGCTGACAGGAGAGTGAATATAATTGCCATGTGGCAAAGTAAAGTGGCTCCAAGTCAGCTCACAGGTGCCATTTCATTATTAATTCCAATCAAAGACATCCGTTGCTATTTAAGGATCTAGCTGCTTGGCCACCGTCCTTTATCAGGCTACCTGCAGCTTTCGAAGAAAAGAGAGAAAAGGTCTCCTCTCTTCCCTGCTGCCCATCCTTGGAGAACTTATTTTGGTGGAAACAGAGGATGATTCTCAGGACTCCAGTCTCCCCAGAGCAGAAGGAGTCTGGATAAGTCACACCATACTTCTGCATCCTGGCAAATCTCAGCCCTGTTAAGCAAGCTCCTACTGTGTGCTTATCTTTCTAAATTATATCCTCATATTCTCAAAACAGCCCATGCGTAAGGCAGTTTTTCATTCCGTTTCTCAGATGAGGAGATGGAGACTCAGAGGGGTTCAATGGGTCAGCAGCAGTCAGGGAGCCAGGAAGTAGCCAGCTAAGATGTGACTCTGGCCTCTGATTGCAAAGCCTGATTCTTTCCTGTTCCACCTGGGAGCCGGTGCCGGGCAGGCAGACTGGTTCCTGGTGTGCTCAGGCCTCTGCACTTCACATGGCTGTCAGTCTCTCTGATGGCAGACATCTCCCCCATGAAGACCAGCTTGAATGAACTCCTCTAAGAATTGTCCAGGCCTCAACTACAACCCATACATGGCTCTGAAAATGCCCTCAGTGGGCTCGGTGATGGATCTGAGGTAGGCAGGTGTCTGTGGCCGACTCCATCAAGGCAAAGGCTTCCAGATGAAGAGAACCTCGCCTCTGCAGGCAAGAGTGGCTGGAGCCTGCTGCGACCACAGAAGACCTTCCTTTTCGGAAAACGTGTGTGGAGGCAGGGACCTCAGCTGGAGACCAGTGCCCGCAGGGCCTTTTTCTCTCGCCTGGTGCCCATCTCTGCGTGTGTACCAACCCCTCCTGGATTCCAGCAATCCCTGGCTGGTCCCTGGTATCCTGTCGCTGGGTAAACACATTAGCTGAAAAGCAAACACGAGGTAGGAAGGAGGGCTCTCCTGCCCACTAGCCACCTGTGGCGCGTGTGGCCCCTGAGCCAGGACAGGAGGAGGAGGCCGAGGAGGGTAAACAGCAGGTGTCAGACACTTAGGGAAATGTGCTCAGATTCCCACTTGACACGATCGGGAGTCCCAAGGAGAGATGCCCAATGTGCCACCTGGCTTCTGCTGGGGCGGGAAGGGGCACGGGTGGGGAGAACCAGCCCATCATAGAACAGTGCTGAACCCTGTGTATTCCGGGGTGGGGGCGGATGTAGCTGAAAGCTGCCAGTGACACGCCTTAGGCTCCAGGAGAAACCCTTACGTGCTCTCTCTCTTCTGTCCTCATAACATCCCAGAGGTCGGTACCATTATTGTGCCCATCACACAGTTGAATGGACTGAGGCACTGAACCATTCAGCCCTGTGCCCAGTAAAGTAGCAGAACCAGAAGGCATAGCCAGGTTTATGTCACCGCAAACCTGGTTCCCCCCGGTGTTGTGGGGTCTGTGAGGAGAACCTGGGAGCTGAGGCAAGGGAGGGGTAAGGTGCACAGTGCAAAAAGCCCCTCTCAGAGGGTGTGGAGACCAGAGAGGCAGGAGTGACAGCTGGGGAGGGAGGTGTGGGGTGGCACAGGTCCAGGAGGAGAGGGGAAGGGGGTCCCTGGGTCAAGCTTCTCCTTGTGGCACCAGGAATCTAGGACAGGTGTTCCTGCCCTTGAATGTTACCCAGCTCGCCTCCTGGTTCTGGGTCAACTTAGATCAGCTGATAACCTGGGAGTGAGATGGGGCCAGAGCATTGGCTGAACATGGTACATGGGTGGTAACGTGGGGAAGGCCTGGGGTGACCGGAGCTAGATCTTGACCTCAAAGCAAATGGACCTTTCCAGCCTCCTGGGTGACCTCTTTCCTGACCCCCAGTTCCCCTCTAAGAACTATGAGTGGCCGACCAGGCTCCACTGCCGCTCGGAGGGGAGAGGAGAGGCCCCAGGTGACCCAGTGGCGTTTCTGATGCTGCCTCAGGCTCTGGCTCTCCCGGAGGGAATGGCCTGGCTGGGCTGAGGGAAACCCCGTGCTCCTCATTGTGCCAACTGGGGACCCTGTCTTTGTTTGCAAGACAGAGGACTCTCAGCCTATTGTCCAGCCTTCCTATTTATAGTCACCAAATAATTAGGTGGATGAGCCTGTCCAGGATCCGAAGGGGCCACTGGCTGCTGGGCCATATGGTGAGTCTGCAGGGTCGCCGCATGGCTAATAGGAGAAGGAAGTTTGGAGCCTCTTGTGGATGTTCACGCTTCATTTCTTCCCAGTGTGTTTTTGGTCAGAAGGATAAAAATAGCAATAAAGTCCTGCTCACTGGATGTGACCCTGGGGGACTCTTGGGGTCCTATTCGCTTACTTCCCTGATGACACAGAATGCCCAGTTCTAAAGAGTCCTGGGAAGAAGAAAGATTGCAGGTGTTCCCTCCCTAGTTGGTTTGTGAGGTGTATCATGACCTTAATCTCTTACTTTCCTTTGTCAAGACCCAAAAGCTCCTTGGCGAACGCCTGTTATAATGCATCAGGTTCCCTCCTTGGCACCCCCTAGTGAGTCCAGTTAATCACCTGCAGAGCTGGCCATGATGCTTCTCCCCCCACACTCCAGTTCCTCCGCGGCTCCCTATTCCCTACAGGGAAGGCTCCGACTCCTTGGCCTTAGTCCACATTTCCCCGGCCTTAGCCTACCCTTTCAGCTCTGCCCTGCTCTTCTATCTAAGAACCTTTAGTCATTTGGGGTCCTCCACCTCTTCAAATATGGGGCTCCCTCTTTGCATTTTACTTCTTGTTGGAATGCTCTCTCACTTCTTTGCCTGTTCAGATCCTGCTCACCCTGCAAAAGCCAGTTCCTATGCAGTCTCCTGGGCTTCCTACAGTCTCAGAATGACCTCACTGTTTCTTTTTCCTGGACCTTTAGAGCCATTCTGTCTGGTTGGCTGCATTTGGCAGTTAATCATGTTCTGCCAGGCCGTATCTTTCCACTATTATCTCAAAGCGTTATTTAAATATTTCATCAACATTTAAATCTTCATATTTGTCCTGCCACTCGGTTGGGCTGATTCTTGTCGGCGGGCAGAGAGGGCCTTAGGCCTCTGTAGCAGGCGGCGTTGCATGGCAATGGTCTGGGCAGACTCCAGAGCCTGCTGCTGAGTGGCATCTTGCTCTGCCTTTTACTAACCATGTGACCGTAGGAAATGGAACTTCTCTGTGCCTCAGTTTCCTTACCTATAAAATGTGGATAAAAATTGCACAGGCCTCATGGAGTAATTGTAAGGATTCAATGAATGAACCTGTGCAAAGGGCAGGCTTCGAACAGGGCTGTGTGGTGTCTGCTGAGGCCCTTAGTGGGCCTGCTTCCCCTTTACCCGCCGTGGACCCAGCACACAGGTCGCTGTTCTTCGGTTTTGGTGCAGCGTCGTTGGTACAGAGGAGAAAGCTCTGACCCAGAGAGGGTAGGGGGTTTCCTAGAGTCACACAGCAGGAAGTACTGGAGCCTAGGGCGGCAGGACTGAGACTCCAGTGCTGAGCAGCCTGGCCCCAAGGCCTTTCTTCTCACACATAGCCCACCGAGGCTCTTTACTTTGCAAGGGGCACCGAGAGAAAGCTGGGTTCTTCATGGTTGACCACCTTTTCCATGGAGCAGGTGGACTGGGGTTGGCCAGGATGCCACCCCTGGGGGGCCATTTGCATAGTTGTCCATGGAAATGACATTCCCTTGAGATATGCAATGAGGCCCCAGATGAGGAAGTCCCTGACAGTCCTCCCATCTCATTCCTGGGCTTGGTGATGGAGCGCAAGGCCCCCTGCATGTGGAAAGCACACCAGCGTCAGAGCCCAGTGTTGCTGTTAAAATCCCACCTGACCAGGTCAGTCCTGGCTCCCAGTGCCGATCTCCCCTCTGTACCCCTTTCTCTTTCTGGGGATATCTAGGCCCTGCCATCAGAGGGCCCATTCAAGCTCTATGAAATCCTTCTGGCCTGGTCCAATGGCCTTGGTCTGGCTCCCAGGGGTCCCAGGAGGACGCTAGGCACTGCATGTAATACTGTTTTGTAAAATCATCACAAGCCACGTTCCCCTTGGCGCAGTCCCTCTGAATTTTCTGCCTATGAATGTTTTACACCTTTCCACTGCAGAATTTTAAAGTCGTAAAACTGATGTAATAATAACTTTAAAAGTCATTTAAAAACCAGTCACAGTCCCACCAGCATATCTTTCATTTTTAAAAAGTGCTTTAAATTACTGAAAACCCTATTTTTATTTTTATCTTGTGCTACTGACAGTATATTTTAAGTGAGCTTCCTGCATTCTAGCCTCTCTTCCTGGCTCCCCTCCCTGTCTTTTCCTTCCTCTTTCCTCCCATCCTGCCACACCTGATAACCGCTGGGTAATCAGTGCTTCCAAGGATGAGCCTGGGCTGCTCTGAGTGGGAGCGTGACTGACCTTCTTCAGGAGGTAAACTCCAATTTAAGTCTTAGCTTTGGTTACGCCTCTGGTTTCACCTGGTAAGTTTCCTTTGCCCAGTTTTGCCTGGGATTCTCAGAACTCTCTCCCAGTTGGGTCTTGATTGAGAGCAGGCCCAGGTACTGGCCTGTGAAGGCCCATGTTGCTGTGGCCTTCCCGATTTCCTTAGGAATGGGCGTTGGAGTGGCCAGTTGTGCACGCCGCCCCCAGCAGCTCTTAAGGACGCCGGCCCTAGTTCGGTCTTCCCTTCCCGGTTCAGAGGCTCTCTGCACCTGCCAACGCTGATTCACAGCCTCCATGTCTTGCGGGTAATTTGGTGAATTCTACTCATGGTCTAAGATTGGGATTGCAAGCGTTTAAAAGCCCTCCCCTACCTCAGGATTTGGGTTTCCTGGTACCACTGAAGACTGAGAATTCTTCACTCTGTCACTGCCAGCTGGTGAACTGGGCACACTCTCGCTCTCTCTGGTCTTTTACGTCTTTGTAACCTGAAGATAGTAGGCTGTTTACTGTGGCGAGGTGGGCAGAAACTTTGGAAACCTAGTTCAGCCAGCGGCCCGGTGTTAACAGAAATTGGAGAGTCTGATAGGCTTCAGGGTTCCCCAAGTGCAGGGAGCACAGCATGGGGAGTGAGCGTGCCGGCTACAAGGGCAGGACCTGAGTCACCAGGAGGAAGAGCTACCACACCCGGGCTCTGGCTCTGAGGGCACTGTGCCATGTCTTCATACAGAAGAATTGGCACTGGATTCCTAGTGCCCCAGCCACACTGCACACGGGCAGGCGGCCTCTCACTGGGTGGACCGTTGAGCTGGTATCTCGCCTGGGCTTTGAGATGTGTAGGGAAGGGGCTTCGTGTTAATGGCTGCTTCTCCAGCCCATGGCTGCCTCCAGCTCTATTCCACACCGTCCAGACCAGGATCCTTGCCCATGACCCAGCATTCTTCCCCAGCGTGGCAGGAAGGCCACTGTTCTGGAGCATCTGACATCCCAGCAGTCGGTTCTTCCGTGGGGAACGTGGCCCGGAAGGAGAGACAGACCCACAGATGTCGGAGAATGTGCCTAAATCCCCACCCGGGTTCCCACGCTCTGAGGCCAGCCTCGTGTGTTACTGCAAAGAGGCAGGCAGCTAGGTCTTGTGCTGGGGGGCGAGGTTACATAAAATATTTAGCTGAGCTTCCCCGGGGGAGGCTATCTGTGGCCGGATGTGGCTCTGATTGCGTCACTGTTACCTTTGTAGCCTGGGTCCAGCTGGGGACAATAGGACATTGTGCTGCTCTCAGGCTTGATGCCACTGTGGGGATTGATGATGTCCAAATGACCTGTCAAAAACGGACATCACTTCTTTTGAAAAATTAAAGCAGACATCATGATGGTTGCCTGATTCCGGAGCCCCTGACCTTCCTCAGTTTGAAGTATGAAGTCTGTACTGCTTCTTATTATGAACAGACTCCCCTGGACTGTCCTCCCCCCATCCTGCTCTATCCCTGACCTTGACCCCTCCTTGACCCTCACTCAGTCCCTTACCTCACCCCTCTTGCCCATCTACCCCTGGCCCCTCTAGCGATCTCTCCTGCCCAGGTATAGGAGCAAAGTCGGTTTTGGGTCTTTTTGATCTTAAAGACAATGTTGAAAGTTCAACACGTCTATTTTTTAAGTTCTATCATAATGTCCCCGCTTTAAAATGACAGCGTAGGTGAAAAGCTGGGTTGAAAGCGAGTGCTTCTGGGTTCTCTGCCTTCTGGGCCTGACTCAGCCACCACCTTCCCTTGTGATGCTACGTGGGCCTGTCACTTTCCCAGGACTCTGTGTTCTCATTGGCCATCGGAGGGGTTTGGGTCAGATGAATGAGTCTCTTTATTTCTGGATGTCAGTCTGCTCCTTGGTGTGATGGTGACGCCAACACTCATCTCCAAGGCCTCTTCCCATTGCACGTTCCCTGGGTCTGACCTTGGATGGCTGTCCTTGGCTTCCACAGTTGCGAAATGAGGAAGTAAAATCAGGGCAACCGCTGTTTAGATAGGATTTATGAAGAAGGCACCATCATAGAATCTGATTGACAAGCGAGCAGGGCCTCCTCTGTCGTGTTTGGCACCATATGCCCAGCACCTAGAATAGTGCCAATAAAAATGGGCTGATTGAGTGAAAGAACACTGGGTGATTGTGTGAGATTTGTGCAAAGCAATAAAGAAGCTGAAGGAGGCAAAGTCCCTTTGGCTTATCTTTAAGCATGCCCTTCCCCCAGCACCTCAAAGGGGCGGCAAAAGGGAAGGGAAGGAGAAAGGAAGAGTGAAGACGTGGGTCTGAGTCCGGGATCCTGCCGGCATGAGAGGCATGCCTTTCCCATCTGAGGGGCCTGGCCTCCAGGTCTTTGTTGTCAGTTCCCTAGCAGCACAGACTCCAGCAGTTGCTGCGGGATTTCCTATTGCAGCTGTTGAGACACCCGCTGGCTGCAGCTGCCCCGGGCCTGAGCGCTCAGCCTCTCCTGCGGTCACCTCTGTATCCTTCAGACCTGCTGGAGGCTTGGTAAACCAGGATGGGGGCCGAGGCCTGCCCTGCACTGAGACCCTCCCCCACTTTCTGTCCCTGCACCCTTCTGTGTGGCAGATCACAAAGGACCAGAGCAATCCCTGGGATCCCCTTCGGCTCCCCGGCGCTGCATGGGTGTTGGCACCGGAGGCCTCGTGGTAACGATTACATCTCACTCCCACGCACAACTGGAGCACGTCACACCATCGATATTTTCCTTCTCTGTATCATATTTTTGTTTTGAGCCTGAGAATGGGTGTCCCTCGGTGGCCCTCCAGTGCTTGCTCTTGGAGACCATCGGCCACTGCATGTGGTCAGGCCCAGAGTCACAGGAAGCTGGCACCTGGGTGTGCCGCCTTCAGGAGGGTCACTGGGCCAGCTGGTCTGAGCTGGAAATTCATCTCCTGTCTCTTGGAAATGGTGGAACGGCAGAGATGGATGGTGGACACTTCCGGGGAGGAACAGCTGCCATCCCCCAAAGTGTAGTTTGGAGCCTGGGAGAGCCGTGGTGGAGTGTGACCCAAGGAAATCATGAAGAGACAGACAGGACAGGGGAGATGATTGGGTTATTGATCTGTGAATTTTAGTCAGACGTGTTGATGGGCAAGGCCTTGGCCTCTGGTGACGGACATACCCCTTCCAGCTCACTCTGTAGCAGCCACAATACAAAGGTGCACTGTATCGGCACACAGGAGAGTTAGGTGGATCGACTCTGGTGGGAATGGCACTTAGAAGGGTGGTGAGGGGTGCGTGGATGTGATGCTGAGACAGTGGCCCCTCCCTGCATCCTCCCGCAGTTTGGGTGATCACCACTGCAGGGAGTGCAGCCTTGCTTGCTCTCCTGAGGAATATTCGTGCTCCTATTTCACCAGCCCTGGCTTCCTAGGTGGATGTTCTGAGGGTGTTGGTAGAACCAAACTGTGATACAGCCCAGCGAGGATAGACTCCTGTATCTTGCTGTGGCTAACATGCCAACAATCTGTGCAGGGGGAGGTAGAGTGGGAATCAGGAATCCAGAGGTGGCACTGCCACTCACCTGTGAATAGGGCTTAGAAACCTGACTGGCTTTTTGCTTCAGCTGGTCAGGGGGGAGGATGGGTTGCCTGGTATGTTGCACGCACGCACCTGCGCATACACACACGTACTGAAATCTCACAATGTGTTCTTTGGGACATTAGCTCTGAAAGTTGTAAATAGATAAAAAGGGGGTTTTGTTTGAGAAAGTATGCAAAATACTAGGTTAAAATATGAGCTTAAACAAAGTTGCTAAATTGGCTTCTTCTTCTTGTGGAACTTTTAGGGCCTTTAACACACTAATATGGAGAATAGCTAAGGGGGGTGCAGTATTCAGTGATTCCCAAACTCAGTGGACCACGGAACACTTGTGTTGTAGAGGAGCTTACGGAAGTCATGTTCCTCGGAATCTACTTTGGGAGTTACTAGCCCAGATCCGTGGTTCTCAACCTGTGGTGATTTTGTCCCCTACGGGACATTGGCAATGCCTGGTGACATATTAGTTGTCTAGACTGTGGACAACTGAGAAGGGAGGTAGGGTGCTACTGGCATCCAGTGATAGAGGCTGGGGATGCTGCGAACATCCTACAACACAGGGCAGATGCCACAACAAAGGCTTATCTGGCCAAAATGTCAATAGTGCCGAGGTTGAGAAACGCTGGACTGTGTAGTCCCTGAAGCCCCCACCCCCAGCTCTAATACTTGGGGGATTAGGTGGTTTGGTGATATTTCCCAACTTGGTCCACCAGTGTACCCTGTGGGATCTCTGGCTCTTGAATGGCATTGCTCTCTGGAGGGCAGGAGAGGCGATTCTGTCTCCTCCTGCAGATACTTGCCTACCCCTGGCTCAGGGCCCATACGTCCACATAGCCACATGTTCAGCAAGCGTGGTCTGGTGTTTATGGCGGCTCATGGGCTGGTGTCTAGGTGAGAAGGACATGAAATCTCCCTTCCCTGGGTCCTGTTTCCATCCTCAGTGGCCAGGCTGGGCCGCTCACTTTGCTCTATTGCCTGAGAAACCTGGACTTCAAAGCCCACAGCCTGCCAGACGCTGCTCCCGCAGACGGAGCTGATTCCAGGAAGCATCTCCAGCTCCCAGAGTTTCCTCATCCTTTTGAAGTTTTAAAATCACACGTGGATTTTATGGCTACTCAGCTTTTCCTGCTTCCCCCTTTCCTCCTTCTCCCAGCACACAGTATCTTCCAGTGGCCAAAACATAACAGGTGATGGAAATGCCATCGCGGGCTGACCCAGAGACCCATGTGGGACCTGCGCAGTTATACCTGCAGCAGGCGCTGTCATGACTGATTAGCCTCTCACAGAAACTAACTGTGGGCAGCTCCAGGGAAACCAGCCCGCCGTGTCTCAGGGTGCACTCCGGGAGGCCTCCGTCCTCCTCCCGGCCTCAGAAATCACGTTGTCTAAGGATTCTCTGCTACCACTGGGCCCCCTGAGGGTCCCACCCAAGGTGGACGGTCACTTCCTGCCTGCCCTGCACCCATCAGGGCTGCGCCTGTTCTCATCGTGGGGGCCTCGCTATCCTTGGGGGTCTGAGCTATTCCACAAGAAGCTTGCTCCTCCCTTGGGAGGCAGCGTAGGCAGTGATGGCAGGCTCACTGTCCAGCTGTCAGGGACGGAGCCTTTAGGAGGGCCCCGGGGGAGCTTTGCTGGGAGTTCCCATCTCCATCTTCCCCATCATAGAGGAGGGAGTTTTGTCCTGTGTCCAGAGGTATCAGATGGGATCGAATGAGTGAAATTCATGCAAAAAGCTGTATGGCTCCCTGGCCCTAGAGAGTGTAGGAAACACCTTTTTTAAAAGAATACTCAGTGATGGGCGACTTAACGGGTGAAGCCCTGGGCCCTGGCTTAGTTGGTTCAGCCATTTGAGTGTTAACCACATGCTAGGGGTGCTGCTGTTTCCTCTGCATGTTGCAGGGTCTGTAAATATGGAGACTCAGAGAAGGGTGGGAACTCCCTTATAAGGTGTGTGAGCCAGTTAAGGGGGCTGCAAAGACTTCCCACCATCAGTGAGCAGCACCATTCAGTCTTATGAGCCCTGGCACTCCTCTGAGTGCTTTCTGCATCTCAGTTAATCCACACACTCACCCTCAGTGGGGGGGGCGGATATTAACCCCCATTTCCAGGTGAGGGAACTGAGGCTCAAGGGAGGTTAAGAACCCACCGAAGTTCGTAACTATAGCAGAGCTAGGATTCGAACTCATTTCCAGCAGATTCTAAAGCCACGTTTTTAATTCTGTGCTGGCTCGAATCCAGCCTTTAGCTCCCAGTTTTTAGTTCCCAGCTTGTACCCAGTGTCCACCGCTTCAGCACTCCAGCCAGGTGCAGGGCTCGGGGGAGGGTCCCAGGGCCCATCCAGGCTGTAGCAGCACCATGGTGCTCACACTCAGTAGGCAGGGCTGTCTAGCTCTTCCCTGGGGGTGAGTTGCTATGCATTGTGCTCAGAAAGTGCACGTGCCTCATGTTAGAAATGAACTCCCCGAAGAATTATTTTTCAAGTCATGGCCTCAACCCATTAAGTGGATTATAAAATCAATTTAGCAGGTTGCAACCAATGCTACAGAAAGGAAGATAGGGAAGTACATCTCTTATAATAAGGTTAGGCATTGTTCCATGAGTCCCTTGTTGCAATTACTCATGTGCTAGCTGTGTATGGGTCATGATGTAAAACCTACTTCTTACTTTGGGGGGTGGTCACAGTTTGAAAGCACTGCCCTGGAGGGAAGCTTGGCATGCAGCAGGCGCTCCAGAGAGAGGCATGCGGGCTGGGCTCTGAGTCTCCACTGGCGGATGGGTGGAAGGAGGCAAGGGGCACAGCAGGACTGGGCAGGTCAGTCAGCCAGGGTTGGCTGTGTACCTGCTCTGAGCTGGATACTTTTAGGTACTTCAGGGGCTTCAGAAATGTTAGAGAGGAGGCTCCTGTTGGTCCTCAAGATTCTTCTTTTCCGTCAGAGAGCCCAGGTTGCCCAAGAAGACAAGAAGATGTAACAACATCTACACGAATAAGAATGGAGCAGTGTGATGGAGCCGTTATTAAGAGCATGGATTCTAGGGTTTAAATCTGCCTGGGTTTACATCTCAGCTTGACTCATCCTCCTACACCTTTGTGACCTTGGGTAGATCACCTAACCTCTCTGCCTGGGTTTCCTCATCTGTAAAATGGGCACAATGGTAGTACACACTGCGTAAGGCTGTTATGAGGATTGAGTTGGTGTTTACTGAATGGTGAGAACCATGCCTGGCACAGAGCCACCATTGATACTTGTTTGTTACACAAAAATGAGTCATTGGAGCTTTACTTGCCTAAAAGAAAGTTTTCCCAAGGCAAGACTAGAAGCAGGCCTTGAAAATCATTCCATTTAAATTCTTCTCATCATGATTATTGACAACTATTTTCTTGCTGTAAATATATTCCAGCCGCTGTGCAAAGTCTTCGACGTATGTCCTACAATCGGGTGGAGTGAGGAACATCGTGCCCATTTTACAGATGGGGAGATAGATATCGAAGGAGGGGTCCCTCCAGGCCCCAGACCCAGTTGGTCTGGCTGAAGCCTGTGCTCTTGAACCGGTGGACACATTGTGTCCTTGGCCTGCTGCCACTGTTTTCTTTTAAGATGCGGCTGCTTCAATCGTTTCCTTGTCCCGAGAAAGGGACTGTCCTCTCCACTGGGCAGAGGGAGGGTTTGGAAGCACACCAGCTCTGTGACGCCCGGGATCACCCGAGGCGTGACTCAGGCGTCCACTCCGGAGACCTGTTTCCCGATGGCTCCTGCAGGCCTGGTCGGTGTTGCTGAGGTCTGAGAGGTGGTAGCAGCCTGCTCTGGCCCAGGCCTGGCTCAGAAGCCAAGGCCCTGCCTGGACAGAGAGCCCATGACAAACCCCGGCCCTTCCTCGAAATGCTGTTAAAGAGGCTTCTAACCTGGCTGCACAGCCCAGCAGAGACCCAGGCATTCTTACTAGTAAATGCCCTCCTGTCTTTGGAAGAAAGTCCTCAGAAACTGTAGGAATCCTTCGGGCTCTCAGTCATCTGACTCAGCACAGGGAACCTAAGGATCTCAGCCTTGTTCACAGCAGGGGGGCCCTGGGCCCCTCCAGGGGGACCCACACTGACCCATGCTTCCAGGGTGGGTGTGGGTGATTAGCAGTTGCCCAGGGGGAGCAAATGGGGACAGTGAGAAGGCAGGCCTTTGTAGAATTGCACTCAGCACCCCCGTCTCCCCCAAGCGGACACACATGACGGAGGATCCTGAACACCAGTATCATAGGAATGAGGGGAAAGTTTAGGGGAGGTGGAGTGGTCGTGAAAAGTTACCCACAGGAGAGAAAACTCAGGTGAGGGAACAAGGATTGGAATCACTACAGTGGTGGATCATGGGCATTGTCTCGACACATATCTGTCATTTCTGGAAGCACCCACTAGCCCTCCAACACTTGCCTCCTTGTTCATCCATTTATTCCTTCATTTCTTCATTCAGTGAATACCTCCCATGTGCCTACTCTACCCAGGCCCAGGGGTTCGAAGCCCAGGGTGTGTAAGATCACGTGAACACGGTAGCACACTGCCTCTCCTCCTGGGTACATGGTCTAGTGAGGTCACCAGCATTAAACAAACAAATCCCCACATATCCATGAATTTGTAACTGCAGAGTCCAACAAAGGAAACAAATGGGTTCCTGAGAGAAAGAGAACAAAGGGGCCCTGATTTAGACTGAGCCGTGCTGTGTGCATCTGTCGAAACCGTGCCCATCCTTCAGGGCTCGGCAGAAATCCCAACTCCTCCTGCCTCCTTCATGAAATCGGCCTGTTCCACAAACTGTCTCCTGCCTTTTAATAGCCTCTGCCATGCTCGGCCTTCCTCTCCCAGGTCATACCTGCCTTTATTTAGGTTTGGGCACTTGTCGTATTTGCCCTGATAGATCTTCAACTCCTGGAAGGAGAGGTTGTATTTTATCTTCTGAGAAGCTACTGTGAGCACTCCCTTTCTGAGTGACACACAGACATTGTGGAAGGAAGGAAGGAAGGAAGGAAGGAAGGAAGGAAGGAAGGAAGGAAGGAAGGGACAAACATAAAGTGAGACAAATCTGCAAGCCAGGACTGTCTGTGCCCCTGTGACAGCACATTCCTAACCCCCGAAGGTCGATGCAGCCGCTCTCTTTGAGGAGAACACAGGCTCCACAGCCGTCTGCCTAGGGTCAGCTCCTCAGTGTTTGAGCTGTGACCATGGGCCAGTGCCTTGACTTCTCAGTGTGCTTTGAGTCCTCATCTGCAGAGTGGGAGATCTTAATAAGGGTTATACGGATGAAAAGGGTTAGTGCATGTGCGTTTCTTAGATTTGTACTGGCCATAGTAAGTGATTGATGAGTTAGAGGTAATGTACCAGACACATCTCACAGAATCCTCACAAAACCCTGCAAAGGGTTGCTAATCTGCTGCAGTGTGCATGGCAAATTCAATTTCAATACAAACAAAACAAACATAAAGCGAGACAAATCTGCAAGCCCAGGACTGTCTGTGCCCTGTGACAGCACACCATTGCTCTGAGATGAGTTCTCCACTCCATAGTCTAGGCTGAGTTGTGGGTCCACTCTCCTGGCTGAAGGCTAACGTGCTGTTCATGATCAACTGGACATTTGGAAACTGGATGCTGGCCTTGAAGGGAGGAGAGAGGCAATTCTTAATGTCTGGGGGATGGTGTGTCTCTGCCCTGCCCACCTCAGAGAATCAGAGCCCTCTCTTATTTTCAAGGGCCTTCGAGTGGGAGGGGCCTCCTGAAAATCCCATGATCTGAGCAGAAAACATGGCTTGGCCCACCTATCAAACACCTGAAGGGTTTCAGGTTCATACTAGCTCCTGTGAGCTGCCAGCCTGGGTTGGCATGGATTGGAGAGGCAAGGAAGGCATTTGGTTGGCTCTGACTTTTTATTCTGTGGCCTCTGAGCTTGAGAATATAGACTCCTCACTTCCTGGTGTCCCCTTTCTGTCCATCAAAAATGACAAGCTGTGTCCATATTCCCTTCTTGGCACCTTTCTAAGGTATCAGGCACATAACTCTGTCTGCCTATTTTGAGAGTAAAAATTATAACCCTTTTATTTCCAAAAGAGAGGGGTATAATTTTGGACTAAAACCAGGGTACTCAGACTGTGAAAATATATACTGCTAATCTGTTTCCGTATTGGTTAGAGAAGGCATTTCTAGCTCAGACCGGAAGAGTAAACATTCTTTTTTTTTTTTTTTTAAATATATTTTATTGATTTTTTACAGAGAGGAAGAGAGAGAGACAGAGAGTTAGAAACATCGATGAGAGAGAATCATCGACCAGCCGCCTCCTGCACATCTCCCACTGGAGATGTGCCCGCAACCCAGGTACATGCCCCTGACCGGAATCGAACCCGGGACCCTTCAGTCCGCAGGCCGACGCTCTATCCACTGAGCCAAACCGGTTTCGGCGAGTAAACATTCTTTACATGTGACTGGGAAGCCCCTTGGGAGCATCTCCTGGTGAGAAATGGGACCTGTGGAGCCAGGATGGTGGAAAGCCACCTCTCCTTCATTTATTCATTGACTTTTTAAGAAGTCAATTATTTTTAAGAAGTTAGAGAAACATTTATTTAAGCATTCATTGGTTGCTTCTTGTATGTGCCCTGACCAGGGATTGAGCTCTCAACCTTGGAGTGTCGGGATGATGCCCTAACCCAGTGATGGCGAATCTATGACACGCGTGTCAGAGGTGACACGCGAACTCATTTTTTTGGTTGATTTTTCTTTGTTAAATGGCATTTAAATATATAAAATAAATATCAAAAATATAAGTCTTTGTTTTACTATGGTTTGCAAATATCAAAAAATTTCTATATGTGACACGGCACCAGAGTTAAGTTAGGGTTTTCCAAAATGCTGACACGCCGAGCTCAAAAGGTTCGCCATCACTGCCCTAACCAATCGAGTTACCCGGCCAGGGCCTCATTGACTTTTTTAAATTAAAAAGTAATCACATGCTTTTTGTCAAAACCAGCCCCAGGGCAGGAGTCCAACAAAGCATCATACTCATTAGGTCATCTAATTTCCCAAGAGAGACCCCAGCTCAAACACCCACCAGCTAGAGGTGACAAAGGATCAGAGAGCTGAGCAAGTTATTCCCTTGAAGTTCATATGGACACCCACCATACTTAAGACTTGGCCAGAGCTTCATCTTGGCCGTGTGTGTGTGTCTCAGAGAGAAAGAGAGAGTGAGAGCGAGCCAGAGGGCTGTGATGATGAAGGGGCACTCTGTCTGGGGGAAAGGATGCTGCACTAGGTGGCTTGAAACAACAGACATTTATCCTTTCACAGTCCTGGAGGCCAGAAGTCAAGAATCTAGGATTTGCAGGGACATCTCCCTCCAAAACCTGTATGGGAGAATCCATTTTTGCCTTTTTGTAGCTTCTGGTGGTAGCGGTCCACCCTTGGCCGTCTACCCTTTGTGGTCCATGCTTGGCAGCCCACCCTTGGCGTTCCTTGGCTTGTAGCTGATCACACCAGTCTCTTCCTCTGCCGTTACATGGCCTTTGTCCTATGTCTGTCTTCAGATGGCATCCTCTTCCCTGTGTCCCTCTTTCCTCCTCTTGCAAGGACATCAGGGATATTGGATTAAAGACTCACTTGATTATGTCTGCAAAGACTCTATTTACAATTAAAGGCACATTCACAGGTACTTGGGGTTAAAACTTAAACATAATTTGGAGGGACAAGTGTAACCCATTCCCTTGCCTTTCCCTGATGCTGGAGATGTGGGTCAAGGTTTCTTCAGCTGGTGTGAGGAAGTGGACAGTTGGGCTTCTCCTGGGATTCAGGCCCTTGGAAGCAGGAGGAATCCTCAGGTGAAGGACCTATGCCTGGAAGGTCCTTTTATCAGATCAGTGTTTCTCAGAGTGGGGTCCCCAGACTAGCAGCATCAGTATCAGCTGAGAACTTGTGAGAAATGTAAATTCTTAGGCCACACCCCAGACCTACTGGATCAGAAATTCTGGGCTGGGGCCCAGCAATCTGTTTTAACAGGTCTTCCAGGTGATTCTGATGCACATTATAGTTTGAGAACCATTCTTCTAAGTCCGTGCGGCTCTTTGGCCCCTTGGGTGTGGCTCTTCCACAAAATACCACGTGCGGGCGCGCACGTACAGTGCGATTGAAACTTCGTGGCCCGTGCGCAAAAGTCGGTATTTTGTGGAAGAGCCAGTATTTTGTGGAAGAGCCACAGTCAGGGGGCCAAAGAGCCGCACGTGGCTCGCGAGCCGCAGTTTGCCGAGCCGCAGTTTGCCGACGACTGTATCTAAGTCATTGCCTTTTTCCCTCACAGCAGTACTTTCTAATGCGGTTGCCCATGGTTACTGGTGGATGTTTTGGGTTAAAGTAGAAAGTTCTTTGATACAATGAGTTTGGGAAGCACTGTGTTGATCTGAGTCAAACATTTTTCTTTTGGTATGCTTTATGCCCTGGACGTTGACAATTTTGGGAAGGGGACAGTGGCATTTCCAAATTGCATTGAAGAAAGAGCTGTCCCTCTTGTGCGGAGTATCCCATTGGGCTGGTGTTCTGCAGAGTACACATCACTAACACTGCTCTTGTCCGCACAGCAAGGCATTCAGTAAATTTTTATGAATCACCTTCTAAGAGGCAGGCCTGGTGCTGGGGGAATACATCAGCGAGCAAGACAGAGTTTCTCTCCGTGGAACTTACAGCCTCGCGCAGGAGCCGGCAAACTGCAGGCCGCGGGCCAAGTCGGGCCTGCCATCTGTTTCTGTATACCCTGTGAGCTAAGAATGGTTTTTACATTTTTTAAATAGTTGGAAAACAATTTAAATGAAATATATTTCATGAAATGTGAACCTTATATAAAATTCAAATTTCAGTGTCCATAAATAACATTTTATTGGAACATAACCACTCTCATGTGTTTACATCTTGTCTATGGCCACTTTGCTCTACGACAGAATTGAGTCGTTGCTATAGAGACCATACAGTGAATAGGCCACAGAGCCCACAATATAATCTCTCTGACCCTTTACAGAAACAGTTTGCAAATGGTTTGAAGCAAAGAGGGGCCGACCAAGTCTCTGCAGGTGCCTTAAGTGTTACGGGGGAAGAGTGCAAGGACCATGGGACTGGGGCTCTCCTTGATGGAGGGGGGTGGCGGCAGGGGCGGGGCAGGGGCATTAGGGAAGGCTTTCTGGAGAATGATCTTAAGGATGAGTTAGAAGTCTGGAATCTGACTGGATGGAGAGGGTTGTTACAGGCAAAGGAGGTAGTACATGTAAATCCTTGGGTCAGAAAAGAGGACCACTCGTTGAAGGGAGGGAAGAAAGTCTAGTATGGCTGGAGCATAAAGGTGAGGCCAGGAGTGGCCCCACACGCAGCCAGATGCCAGGCAGAGGCCAGCCATGCAAGAACACCTTGGAAGGCCATGCCTAGGACTTTGAAATTGACCCCGAGAGCAATGGGGACTCATTGAAGCGTTTAGGCACAGGAATAATGATCTGTCTACACTTTGGGAGAATCCTCTGGCTTCAGTGTGGAGATTGGATGGGGGCTGGAGCCAGAGTGGTTAACGTGCTAGTAATTAGGAAGCTTAGCAGTGAACTAGAGGCGGGGAGAGAGAGGGTGGCGAGAAGTGCGTGGCTGTGAGGTGTAACGGCTTCCTGTGACGCTCACCCGCCCTCCCTCCAGGCCCGGTGTGCTCCTTGGCAGCCTAGGGCCTGCATGCTCTTGGACTCTGCTTTCTTAGTAAACATCGAGTGCTTGTTGCATACCTGCTGCATATTCATTAGGCACAGTGCTAGATGTAGACATTAAAATATATATACACACACATATAGTCTAATACACACACACACACACACACACACACACACATACATATTCTACAGATATGAGAACTAATAAGATCCAGTTTCTGACCTCAAGCCTCTTTGCTGGGGGAGTGATGGATGTATCCACAGTGGTTACATGTAATGAGGCTAATAACTAGAGGAAACAATACCACTTTGAGGGCACAGAGGAAGTGTTGCGTGAACACCACTGGGAGATGTTCATTCCAGTGAAGAGATCTGCAGAGGCTTCATGGTGGAGGTGGCCTTTAAATTGCATGGCGAAGGCCGTGTCAGATTTCCAATGTGAACATAATGATGGACGGGTGGTAGCCCTGCGAGGTGTGTGCAGGGAAGGATCAGGGGAGCAGTGTGGCTGGAATGAGTGATAAGTGGAGGCTCATGGAGGGTGGAGAGCTGGTTTGGAAACTTGTCTCACACCCAGTTGGCTAATGTGCCTGACGCCGTAATCCAGGCCGTGGTGAGGCTGTGCCGAGGCCATGAGCCCCTCAGGAGCGGGCTGGCAGGGCCGTGGGAAGCAGGCTCACTGTTTCCCTGATGGCCAGGACCCTGCCTCCCTCACTTCATGACCTCAGGGCATCAGTAGGTGCTCTTGTGTTTTCTAGCCCATTGATCCTAGGACTGTCTCATCGCCTTTAACTTCTGCTTTGACTTCCCTTTCTGGCTGGTGCCTGGCTCCTGGCTGTCTGGAGACCAGTCACTTCAGTGGGGCTTTTCTGGTTCCTGGTCCTGTTGTTCAGGCTCTGACTCGGGGTTATTTCCTTCATCCTGTGCCAGATGATACTTAACAAATATGGGCGACCATGATGGGTCCCTGAAGAACAGTTTGGCTGACTCGTTTTTTAAAGTGTTTAAAAAATAGTGAAATAAAATAAATACACAGAAAAGCATATACATATAAAAGTACAAGATGGTGAATAATCCTATGAGAATCAATGTAACCACCCACAGGGTCAAGAAGCAGCCCATTGCCAGTGTCCCCAGAAGCGTTCCCATGTGTCCCTTCTCCCTTGGCTTATTGCTCACATTGATGTATCTGTGCTAAGAAATCTTAGTAACAACCATCTCTGTCCAGCTTCGGGTCAGAAAAGCAGCTGCAGAAGATGAAGAAGAGCAAAGTCTGGGGATTCAGGGGACATTCTGATCTTTCTCCTAGAGCAGCCCACAGAGACAAGATCCCAACTTCATGAGTTGCTCGGGGGCAGACTGATAGTTGTCATAGAAACCTGGGGCACGCAGGTACCAGCTCAGGTGATGACCACAGTGTTCTTATCTCACTGCAGTTGCTAGATCTTCATGGTCGGAGACTTTGGAGATTTAGAAGTTACCTTCCTCTCGTGCCCGCCTGGTGTGGCCCTCTCAGCCCAGGAGACAGAGCACTCACGGAGGAAGAAAACATTTCTTTTTTGTCCAGGGGGAGGTTGTGGGTCCTCAGGCAAGGCTGTAGCAGGACTAACAACAGTTTAGAAATAATTCAGCAGTAATCTTGGCATTCAGCTTACAGACATTTTGGGAAACTGCATATTCTCACAATTGTCTTTGGACCCCTTCAGTTAGAGTCTGCATGTGTGGAAGGAGGCTAGTCTGCACAGGCAGGAGGGGAGAAGTAATCTGCATTGGAGGAGCAGCTGGAAGGCTTTGCCCGCTCTTCCAGGAGAAGGGCGTGTGCTCTCCGAAGCTTATGTACATTATTGCTCTTTAATGATTGGTGCATCACAAGTAGATTTGCAAATTCAGAAAATTGGGGGGAAGAGAGGGTTGCTGTGGGGAGGGAGGCCCTGTGTATGCACCGTTAGGCTTCCCATTGGCTTGTTTTCTGTATCTGACTTCTTTGGGCTGCACCCGCCGCTTTGTGAAGGGGGCCCTCCTGACTGAGGTCTGGAGACTGGGAGAGGGTGTGGGTGCTCCAGAGGTAGGAGCCAGCACGTCCAGACGCTCGGTGTGTGCTGTCTGGGTGGAAAACCGCATCTGAAGCCAGGCCGAATTACACCGGTTTCTAAGACATTCCTCAACCATGTTAGGCAAAAGAGTCCCCGCTGACGAGCTGGGGTAGAAAGAAACCTGATATAATTTTGGAAAAACCTTCGAGAAAGAAGGTTCTCACAGCTGCTTAGCCTCTCCTGACATCCAGGGTTGAGGGGGGGAGAGGGGGGGTCCCCAGGCCACAAGGAGGAGATTGATGGGTCTAAGGGTGCCAAGAAAAGGGCTGAGGCTCTGCAGTACCGGGGTCTCTCCGTTCCTCACTCCCCTCAGGGTTCTAGAAGGAGGAGAAGCAGCCATCTGAACCCGATAGAAATAGAAGTCCCCTCCCTCTTCCCGGGCTATTTGTTGAATTATTGTTATTATTTCACATTAACAGCCAGCCTGGACTCTCTTGAATTTGGCTGCTGTGTTGGAAACCTAGATACAGACTAGAGTGGGAACCAGGCACATAGGAGGCTGAGGTTTCGGAGCTCAGCCAGGCCTCCTGGGCGGGAGGTGCAGAACCCGAGCAGGGGGAGACAGGCAGCCATGTGGAGCCCTGGACATCGGAGCCTGGGCCTCCACAGGGGGTGGCCATTGACACTGCTCCTCCTGAGGGCATCAGTGAGCCTGGTAACCCAGCCATCCGTCTGCCTCCTCACGTCTCTCTGACTTGCTAGGCATTGATTTCCTGAATGGCTGTCATTGGCAAAGGCAGTGGGACGACCTAATTTTGACAGCTCTTTTGTCCTGAAGCCAAAGCCCATCTAAGTCCAGCAGATGGAAGAGGCTGAAAAACGTTCAGTCGGTGAGGGCTAAAAAGACATGCTGAGTGAGGGAACAGGTCGGCACTGGAGTTGGGGCAGGGCGAGGACTTTAGTGGGCCCCTGGGATTTGATTAAGGAGATGAAGATGGGTGGGGAGCGATGGAGAGGGCGTCCCAGGAACAGGAGAAGCAGGCAACAAAGGGTGGAGGTCAGGAGGACCGAGCCCCATCAGAGAACTCTGGTGGGCAAGCAGGCTGAGAGGAGGAGGGGCGGGCAGGCTGCAGGCCCGAAGGCCAGGACGGGAGGAGTTGGGGTTCTGTGCTCTGGACGGTGGGAGGATTTGTGAGATTCCAGAAAATATGAAAAGAGTGAAAACAAAGCAGAAGACAACCAGCACCCAGCATTTGTTCATTCATTCTGTAACACACTGTCGGGTTCCCACTCTGTGCGAGGCACTGCTCTAGCTCTGAGGCTGTGCAGTGAGCAGATGGGCCGCATGCCCCTGGAGCAGTGGAGCCCAGAGGAGATGAGCACAGCACGTGTGTGGGCAGGTGGTGGGAAGCGTGCTGAGGAAATTGCAGCCACGAGGGATAGAGTGACCTGTTTTGTTTGGGGCATTGGGCTGTAGCTTAGATTGCTCACAAGTCACCTTTTTACCCCATGTTGCTTCTGCCTGTTGACTTGGAGGGCAGCATTCACCCACAAGCAATTCATCCCATCTGTCGTCTGCTGGTACATTCTCTCTCCACTTACCCCTGAACAATGGTTTGGGGCCCTGGCAGCAATTGCACTGTTTCCAGGGAGGTGGTTTGGTTCTCTGCTGAGTGGCAGGGAGGGCCTCAGGTCCCACCCCTTGGCATGGCCCTGAGCCCTGATAACTGACGCATTCCTTTCTCTTCTGCTCTCCTGGCCAGCACTTGCGGAGCTGCTGGAACCCCAAGGGACCTTGTCTCTGTCCCTTAGGCTCCACCTCTGCTGACTCGGAGGCCGTCCCTGATGGATGTGACAGACATACGCTGGGGCCCATATAGAGGGGGTACGGCCACTATGAGCATGGTCTCTCTGGGCCTTCATTTTCCATCTGCAGAGTGAGGACTCGGTGAGTGGTTCCTAGCTTCCCCTGAGATCCTAAATTAAACTTTAAAAAACATAGAGACTATCACCGGTGGCCAGCTTTTTATTTTGACAAGCAAGTGCATGAAAAAGAAACTGTCAAATACCAGCTCTGTCATCAGCGTCGTTTCATTAAAAGGGCATATTCTTACCCAACAAAGAGCGATGGCACAGTGTTAAAGGAAAGGACAGTTTTCCCCTGGAGAGGAGTGTGGGCGGCTTTCACTGGCACATACATTACGTTGTGCTGCCGCATTTATTTTCAAACTGCTTCCTGGAGCCGTAGCCCACACCTCAGGGACCACAGGACCAGAGGCCGGTCAGTGAACCATCCTCCCACTCGAACCGGATCCGCTTCCCAATTCACAGGTGGAAATGGGCTTCCCTCCTTCTCCTGCCTCTCCCCTCTTGACCCTTCCACTGTTTCTCTCTCTCTAGCAAGCCCTTTCTGGAAGTGGGAACATTTCCAAATTGTCCTGGGCTGCTTTTCAGGAGCCAGGAGAAGGTGAGAGAGAGGAAGGGCCCATCGCCTCTGACAAGATGAGCTGATCGCTAGAGGATTTAAACTCGGCATCTTTGGGTAGCATTCGGTTGTTCCTCAACCATGTTCACATCCTTGTTTTGATTCAGTTTGCGGTTTTCTCCACTAACTTGAGTCATAAAAGTAAACTTGGCCATGGCATGGACATGTCTGCCTTCTTTTAATGGAAACGAGGGTGGATTTCCTGTAGTTATCCATATCATAACTAAGTTTCCTTAGTTATCCATATCTAGTCTATCTTGACTAGAAACCAGAGTAGGCCTCCACTTGGGTGAAGTGGACAGAGATCAAGTTTGCTGTTTGGAAAATATGGATTCACAACCCGATCAGTTGATATTAGCTGATCAGAACTGGGGAGGTCGTTGTTCAAGGTCATACAAGTGCATTGCCTGGCACTTAGCTGATAAGAACTGCTATTTACTGAGCGCCACCCAAGGGCTTTGCATTCCTGCATCATCATGGTTGGTTCTTACAGATGCTCGTGGAGGAAGGAAACTGAGGCTAGAAAGGAGTGACTTGCTTCCCACTCTTCTCGGGCCATCTCTCGGCCTCGTGGGGCTCTCCACAGCTGCTTGTGTTTCTGCCCTGTGTGGCCCTTGGCTCTTCCTTAACGAAGGAAGGGAATGGACCACACAAGTTCTAAGGCCTCTCACAGCTCTGACCTCGACAGATCTGGGACTCTGAGATCCATTTCATTTTTTAAAAACTTTATTTGAAGGGCCTTGCGTGCAAAACAAGAAGTTGTACTAAATCGCCTTTCCGTGAAACATAAGACTCTTCCGACAAGGAAAGGGCCTGGGATGGAGCTCCCTGGGCCTCGGTAAAGCCACGGTGCTAACATGGATCTTCAGAAAGCCTTCCTGCCTCAGTTGTTCATCTTCAAAATGGGGATAACGGAGCCTATTGTGCAGTATTGTGAACAGGATTAACCAAGATAACATAGGGCATTCAGAAAATTATACCCATTAGTAATCCATCTGAACTTTCGGCCCTGCCTCAGGCTTGCCTGGTGTGATTACACGTTATTGCTCTACTGGAAGACAATTGTGCTGTTTCTCTTCCGACCGGGCCGCTGTGATGGTTTTCTTGCCCGAGCGGTTCCCGAGCTGCTCTCCCCGGGCAGGTCAGGCTGCCCTGCAGACTAGCAGCAGAGCCAGGGCATCTTTGCAGGTGAGCAGGCTAACACGGGCCCAGCCCCGGTCACTCTGGCTGACGGAGCAGCTCTGAGGTCTCTGCTGGTCCCATTCTAAGTCCCTAAGGCCCTGATGTGAACTCTGGATTGTCATTTTATGTTCCCGTTTCCTTAAGCTGATTGAAGGAAAAGGAAAGAATAATTTTGCAGATGTGAGGCATTTTTAAAAAATATATTTTTACTGATTTCAGAGAGGAAGGGAGAGGGAGAGATAGAAACATCCATGATGAAAGAGAATCATTGATCGGCTGCCTCCTGCACGCCCCACACTGGGGATTAAGCCTGCAACCCTGACATATGCCCCGACCGGGAATCGAACAGTGACCTCCTGGTTCATAGGTTGATGCTCAACCACTGAGCCACACCGGCTGGGCAGATGTGAGGTATTAACTGAGATGTATGTGTTGGTTCTGAAAGTGTGGGATTGACATTAATTTTGAGCAGCACATGTGGCTATCTGTGAGCACACCTCCCATGGATATTATGTCTAATGGGTCATTCCATTCCCAGGTTGGAGCCCCCGCCCCGAGGCCATGTCTCCAGCTCCCTGTCCATTCATGGCTATCCAGATTGAGTTGTCTGTACTGCAGAGTTATTTAGAAGCTCATAGGGTGATTGCTGTAGTGGCAGTAATAAGCAACATTTCATAAGGAGATCCCGTCTCTTCTTATACTTTTTGCCCATCCCAAGGCAGTAAGGGACAGAAGAAAAACATGGCCTTCAGTCTCAGAATAGACTGGATTTAGATTTCAGCTCTGCCACTTACAAGATGAGTGACCTTGGAGATTACCAGGTCTCTGTGGGCCTCACAGCAGTCCTACCTTTCAGACTTGTAAGACGGTGCTAAAGCACCAAGTAGTGAACGTGGCCCATCGGCGCTCTGCCTTCCCCGAGCATTTTGCACCGCCAGACACCTGTTAGTGAGGGACTTACACTTCAGGCCTCAAGGTCAGGCCAGACAGAACCTTGGGGAGTGTTTGCACAGCCCCTTGAATCTGAGACAAGAAACCAGAGGCACAGGGATGGTAAGCGACTTGTTAAAGGTCAGCTGGCCTTTTCTGCTGTCACCTTTTTTCTCCCACAAAGACTGATGATGAAGGGCAGTTGTTCACACAGCTCAGGGAGCTCCCAGCAGCGAGAACCTTAGGAGGACTCTGGGTGGAGCCCGTCTCCTCTGCTGCCCTGCTTGCCCCGCCCCTGGGTGTCAGAGCCACCACCTCCTCCTTCCTCTCCCTTTGCAGAACTCTCACAGGAAAATCCCAGCAGGTGGTGCCCACATTATGCTTTATTTGCTTGAGCCGCTTAAGGTAATCGCACTAATCCCTAATACACAGGATTTTCGGTACCTGGGAGGATCCCCTGGCTGGGCCACCCGGCCAGGATGTGCAAGGGGCTCCCAGGGGATTTCCTCTGGGCCTGTTTGGCAGCAGTGGGAGTGGCTGCAGGACCCTTCTTCAGCGTTTAGGCCCAGTGAAGACCCGGGGCAGAGGGACCAGGACAGTGGCCCGCATGGAGGCACTGGAAGCCCCAGGGGGTTGTGGGTATTGAAGTTCAGGCTTTTCTGTCTTCGGCCAGCTATGCCACGGAATGTCATAACCATTGCCGGGAAATACAGCATCTTCTCAAAGCTGAACTGGGCCTATGGATTTGTACTGAGTGGATTCCAAACTCTTCCCCCCGCCCCCCACCCCCGCAGAAAACCCCTTCACAGAGAAGTGGTTTAGCACAAAACCTTCAATAGGTGGGAACTGCGCAGTGTAGAGCAGCCTCCTGCCTTCAGCCCAGAGCTCTCCACCTCCGCCATCCCTCTGACAGGAGAGCAAGGCTCTCCTGCTTGGTACTGAGCTCAGGGCAGCCGCATGCAGGGCTGCTGGGTCAGTTTTGACAGATGAGAGAGGGCAGGGAGAGGGGGATGGAATGAGGATGGAGGTTCCAGGCAGAGAGAAGAAATAACTCAGAAGCAGAATCTGTCAGTGCAGACTCAGGGGAAATGGCTTTCTGAGGCCGACCAGGACAAAATAAGACACAAGAAGAGGACAGGTGGAGATTTCCTGGGTCCTTTTTTCCCCAACAGCCCCCTGGAAATCGAGCACCCAGGAATGTTCGGTGGTACCAAGGCCATAAAGGGGAGGGTCCAGGCATGGGCTTCCAGAGATGGAAGTGTTCCTGGTGGTCTCTTCTCTGCCCCAGAGGGGTCAGGAGAGGCGGTTCCTAGCAGACCCTCAGGGTGCTGGGCCGAGAGGGCAGGGATACAGCCCCTGGGATGTGGGCAGCACCCAGGGGGCTGCATCCTCTCCTTGGCTGGCATCCGCGTGGGGAACCTCCGTGCTCAGCAAGAGGGCTTCACGGCCTGTCAGCTCGGCCACGTTCAATTCCGTTCATTTCCAATTCGATGCTCTGCTCCAGGAAGGGTGATTTATGGTTCTAAGCTGGTTCTTGGCCGAGAATGAAACCGTGGTTCTCTGTCCTTGATGTAACCTCCCTCTCAAGGCCCGGGGACCTTGAAGAAGGGCCTTTGTGGTACATGAGATACCCAGACTGCGTGGGGTGAATTGAGTGCTTAAGGTTTATGGTAATGAACCTTCCATGGGCACTTACAGCAGCCCGTCCTCCGCACACATTATCCCGTTTGCTCCTCCTGCTGTCCCCGGGAGGACGTCAGGACAGGTACTTTTCCCTTTTTGGTGTCAGACAGCTGGGTTTAAGCTCCGGCTGAGCCCTCCTGGGCCAGCTACTTAACCCTCAGGCAGTTGAGTGAGCTCGTACCTGCCTCACAGTTACTGAGATGTTGCTCAGAAAAGACAGCCAGTGCTGTTGTCATCACTACTTATTAATAATCACTCTATTCTAGGTGTTGTGCCAGCCAAGAGTTGACTTCCTATTGGCTGCAGGTCTCCTCCCTCCCTCCCTCCCTCCCTCCCTCCCCCCTCCCTGACTTTCACTAAGATGTGTCAAGTGCTTACTCTGAGCTCATAACCTGTCAGTGTTGAGGACACAGCAGTGAACACGAGACAATTGTTTTCTCTCATTGAGTTTACAGGCAGTAAATGGTAGTTAAAGTACGAAGCTTCCAGATGGTGGTATAAACGCTCTGAGGAGGCACAGAGCACGGGTGGAGTGATCAGGGTGGGGTGGCTGTCACTTTCAATGGGGGGGACAGGGAAGCACTCACTAATACGGTATCAATGCCCGAGCAAGGCGAGGGGGCAGCCACGTGGCCATCTGGGCAGGGGGAGCAGCCAGCGCCATGGACGGGTGGGGTGGCACGTTCTGGCAGCACAGGGAGGCTGGTGTGGCTGGAGAGAGGGAGAGAGTGGGAAACCCATGGGATGATGGCAGGAGTGGGACAGGTTGGGTTGGGAGGGTTGCACGGAGTGAAGTCTGTGACGTGCTGCGATTGGGACGAGAAGGCCCAGGAGGGTGATGGCACGGTAGTGATTTACATTTTTAAGAGTAGCTTTCCTCCTGGATGATCAGTGCGGAAGCAACTTCCCAGACCTGGGATGAGGAGCCAGTGTTTGAAGAACTGAGACAATTAAACCTGGGACAGATTTCCTATCTGGGGGCAGCCTCAGTAGGGAGCAGCGAGGGGGCCCTGGAATCCTCCTGGCTGTTGGCCTAGACCCCCTGCTGCAGTCACTCAGCAGGTGTGGTGCCCAGGGGGGGCTTGGCACCTGGCTTGGCCTCGCAGGTGTGGGTGGGAGCTTGCCCGGGGTGAGTGAGTCCAGCTGGGCAGGAGCAGGTGTGGTGGTTCCTCACAGGGAGGGTGTGGCCAGCATGGTGGTTATCTGGCAGGATTGGCAATCCCAGCATCTTGTTTAGGTGCAGGGCAGTGAACAGGCCCTGCTCTGCAAGGTGCAGGTGGGTGGGAGTCTGTTGAACCGTATGCTGTGTGAGGCCTGACTTTGGGGTCCAGGACCACTTTCTCCAGAGCAGCACTGCTTCCTGCTCAGAGCCAGGGGGCAGCAATGCCAGCATTGCCCACCTTTACCAGGCGGTGGGCACTTCAGAAAGAGCTGGGTTCCACCTGTCTAGCTCACAAGGCTGCACCATCACTGTCCACAGAAGAGGTTTAGATAAATGGTCCAAGGACATGCAGAGGAGCTGGGCCTGGAGTGGGTATCCTTCCATCCTCAGAGCTCTTCCTGCACCCCACAAACCCCAAGTTCCTGTTCACTGGGTCTAATTCAGGAAGGACAGAAGTAGACAAGGCCCAGGTCTGAGGGTGGGGCTGTGGGGTCCTGGGATTACAATGGGCCGGCTCTCTGGTGCTGGGTCAGGGCCACTCCTACTGCTGGGGAAAGCTAGTCTTTGGAGGACAAGAAAGGCTGCTCCCTGCTGTGGCCCCTGCACCCGAACCTGGGGCCCAGCCAGGGACGGCCTCTGGCAGACCTAGGAATGCCAGCCTCCTGGCTACAGGCAGGAGCTGGTTGGGAGTGATGGCCTCTCTTGGCTGGACTTGAACGAGTCATCTCACTGGGGAGGCAACAAGAGATAAGGGACAGAGTCAGCTTGGGGTCTATGTCTTGGCTTGAGGGTTGCCTGGCTGTGACGGGGACACTGAGCACGTGGCTTCCCCGCACTCTCTGCCGCGCCCCCCCCCCCCCCCCCCCCGCGGTCTCACCTCTGCAGTGAGGGAGGGTTGGCATCTGTAGGTGTTGCTGAGGTCCCTTCTCCAGCTTTAGTCTTTGACCTGGTGACTCAGAGGAAATGTCCAAACACCAACAGAGAGGCGCTCTGTATAGTGAGTACGGTGACTGTGGTCGGTCAGGCCCTTGGCCACAGGTGACAGAGGACAGGTGAGCCATGTCAACAGGAAGTCACTAGGGCACATGCTGGGGAGAAGGGGGAGAAGGCAAAAAAGTGGGCGAAACCGTGTGCCTGGGCCCAGCCCTCTGAGAGGCGGCCCATGTGGACCGGAATGAGGAGACTGCCGGCCCCCTGCTCCCCAGTGGCCCCTGCCTTCTGCTCTGGCACCTTGCCCTGCTGCCGTCCTCACTGTCCGGGCACTGAGACGAGATGCTGTCCCATGTTGTCCCCCGTGTGGCTTGTTTTACACAGACTCTGGTGGGAGAGAGGGCACGGCTGGAGGGAGGAGTGGCCTCCAAAGCAAGACTGAGCCCCTTTCTCAGGGCGTGGCTACAGCAGGACCCTCACATTCCGGGACATCACCTGCCCCCCTCCCCCGTCACCTCTTTCCTGTGCAGTGGGAAGTGGAGGTTTGGGGACCAAGCGCTGTCCCCCTGAGGCAGTGTCCTGGGGCCCAGCAGGCCACCTCTCTGTGGTCCTGCCTCCTTGTCCCCAGTGGGAGGGTGATCTAATGGAACGTGGAGTCAGAAGGCATCTCAGGGTCACTTGGTCCAGGGCTCACTCTGTGTGGGGACCGCTGTCCTGGGGTGCCACACAGCTCCTGCTGGAACCCCTCTGGAAGTCGGGGACCTTACATCCCAGGGGCCCACTACCTAGTGAAGGGTCAAAGCCGTTAGAACCGACACCATTTATCCTCTGCTCTGTAAGTGTTTATTACGGTTTCCCTCTGGGCCAGTGAAACCTGTAGTGGTGCTGCTTCCACTGTATCCTCAGGGGCAACCAGTCCCATCAGTGGGCAGTGGGCACTCCATCTCGGCAGCTCTAACTGCTTCGTGCCAGACACCATGGCAAGCGCTGGGCATGGCTTATCTCACATAAGCTGTGCCACGACCTTAATGGGCCGGCATGCCTATCCCCCTCACACGGAGGGGGCTGAGGCTCGGGAGCTAACATGCCCATGGCAGTCTGCTTGTCAGTGGGGGGGAAGGAGGGCAACTAAGCCTAGGCAGGCTCTCTGCTTCCCATGAGATATCTGCTCTCAGTTGCCCTGTCTGTAAAATGGGGCAAATGCCACCTCCTGTTGGATTTATTATAAGCTCCCATCAGGATCATGCATAGAAAGCACCTAATTGGTAGCTGCTGACACCCAGTCTGGCTTGATGAGTGGTGACCAGTCACGATTACAGTGGACTCTACGCTTTACCTCTCCCTCCCCCCTGTGTGTCCCAGCCCCCTGCTCCAGAGCATGGGGTTACAGTCCCTGCTCCCTGTAAGGGGTGCTTGGGCCAGAGGGAGGGCAGAGTGCAGAGGCCCTCTCCCACTGGCACCAGGCTTTGTGGGGCTCCGGCCTCCTCCCTCCCTCTCCCTGCCACTCCCCCAGACCTGCCTCCCACCCTGTAATTAAGCTCACAGCATCCAGTGTAAGCAAATAATATCAAGGGCATTATCTCCCTTTGGTCTGTGCTTTTCTTTGCCTATCATAAAGTAATTAGGTAATGAATGCCTGGGAAACAATAGGTGAGAGGGCTGGCCAGAGAGCATTATCTGCCATATAGGCTTGTGCTGTGAATGATTAAGGCTGGGGAGCTGGGAAGAGAGAAGCAGCACTGTGACTGGAGAGGACTTGCTGCCCCCCAGCCCTTTTCACGCTGACTCCTTCCTCCAGCGTCGGCCTGGTGGCTGGAGGCCTACCACCACGGGTTGAGAAGCAGAGTTAGCCCTTCAGTCACTCCCTCTGGACAAGGTCAGAAATGTCCCTGGGAGGCACTGCTCAAGAGGAAACACAAAAACCTCTGATTTGAGGGCCTTCTCCCAGCCCAGCTCCTCCCTGTCCACCCAGACACTCTAGTTCTGGAAGACACTGGTGGTTCTGTGCCGGGTGCAGGGAGGGGCTGGGAAAGGGCTGGGTGTTCAGATGCAGGTCTCAGTTCAGATCAGAGCGGGGATGATCAAGCCATGCCAGAATGAACAGGAGCGGGGGTTCTCAAAGTGGGGCGGCCAGACCACAAACAGCATCAGGGTCACCTGGGAACTTGTCAGAAATACAGGTGCGGAGGTGGGGCCCAGCACTGGGTTAACAAGTCCTCCAAGTGGTTCTGAGCCCCCTCAAGTTTGAGAGCCACTGCTGGAGTGCCTGTGGCTAGAGGAGAAGCAGGAGGCTGTGGGACTAAGTAACTGAACGTGTATTAAGTGCCCGTGGGTGCTGTTTCATCCCCGTCACGCCTGTGGGCAGGCAATATTGCCCCATCCTGCAGGGCAGGTCCCACAGGGGTGGGGGAGCTGAATCTGCACCCTCAGTTACTAAGGCTGCCCCTGAATCTAGGGCTTCCTCCTCCAGGACACCCATCCGTGCAGAGTCTGCACATGGCTGACACTTGGGGTCCTACCCCTCCACTGAGATTGGCCCTAGGTGGCTCGGGCATTGGGCTCCACAGATGTCAGCAGGTGGCCCCCAAATATACCACATCCGCTTCTGGCCCCCTCTTGGACTGTTGTAGCTCCGTGGGGCCCAGCTCACTTGGAATAAAACATGAGCACCCGTGTTGCTGGTGCTGCTTCTCTCTTCCCAGCTCCCCAGCCAGGGTGGGGAGAGCAGGCCTTGGAGCAGCTTCCCGCCTGCCTGCCTGCCTGCCTGCCTGCGGGTCCCCAGGAGGATGACTCATCAGTGCCTCCCAGCTCTCCTCTCCTCTCCTCACTGGGCCAGCCCCACCCTTGCTCACTGCAGACAAAGACTTTTACCTCTGCCTTTGGTCTCCCCTCACTCCCATTCACAGTGGTTTCCAGGGGCAGTTTGCATTCTGGTCCTTTAAATGATGAACATAATTTTGTTGGCATCTTTCGACATATCTGTATCTACAAAAATAATGTCAGTGGGTATTGGAGTAAGGGGCTCAGCTCAGTTTACATTTTAAATAAATAATGGATACATTTTAGTATAAGTATGTCCTTGCAATATTTGGGGGGCATACTTATGCTGAAAATTTATTTGTTGTTTATCTGAAGTTCAAATTTCTTTGGGTGTCTTGTATTTTGTTTGGCAACCCTAAACCCAGGTTCCATAGTCAGTGAGGGGCTGATACTCATAACCCCTCCCTCCCTCCCTCTCCTCTTTCTCTCTTTCCTCTCTTTCCTCTTCTCTCTTCTCCCTTTCTCCTTCCCTCCCTTCCTTCCTCTCTCTCTCTCTCTTCCTTCCTTCTTTCCTTCCTTCCTTCCTTCCTTCCTTCCTTTTCCTTCCTTC